>NC_136057.1:779943514-781143514 GCF_964261635.1 Lissotriton helveticus | reverse complement strand
ATAATTGAGAGGCCTGTCGGAGGATATTGCGGAGCTGTGTTCATTCACTGATTGCAAGGAACGTGCTGTAGGCCTGTTTGACCTCTGCAGCATAGCTGATATTAAACAAATATCCTAGTTAACCTTGGCAAATCCTGAAATGGCCAGCACAATTCGAATATGCCAGACAGTGGTCAGCCCAACTGTACACATGTGTTAAATGATAAACAACCAGAGCACTTTTACTATTGCTTTTCCATTTTCACATTGCATCTAGGGACTACTAGGGATTATATTTCAAATCTCAAACATATTCCATTCTTGGGAAAGGCATATGTTTTCTGAGTTCTTTCACTTTCTGTTCTCTCTGAAGGTCCCTGAAGTGGTATTGCTCTCGGCATGCTGTATACTACAAACCTACTGATAAAATGAATAAGACACTCAATGAGTCAACGGAAAATTTAACAACTTCTGAAACAACCCCAAGCACTCATAAACACCTCCATCTGTCTCCCATAATAGGTTTTACAGGCATGCAGGGAATAGTGGACCCTGTGTGGAAACTGTTGACTATCTGCTGATGCACACCTACAAATGTGCGTCGTCCTTGTACGCTGCAGATGTCTCCCAATTCCTGCATTCTTTATTATAGCTTATAGCCCGCCGTAGCGAGCTATACTGGCTATTAGAACACTGGAACGTTGGGAGCTCCATTTAAGACAATGGAGTGCTCCCTGCTTCTACGGGCCGGTAAAGACCCGCAGAGCAACATTCCAATGTTTTACAAAGGCCTCTTGGAGCTCGATGGGATTTAAGTCTCCTCGACCTCCGAGAGGCCTTTGTTTAATTTGTTAGAACATTCTGCCACTAGAGGGCAGAATGATCTAATAGCCTTATAGACCTTTGTAGCAGGGCTTTACTGGCTATTAAAGTCCCGCTGCCTTGTTAAAGTCACTCGCCTTCGGCTCAGCCGTATAACACTGCAGCGGGCCTTCAATAGCTGGCATAGCCCACTACGGCAGGCCAGAAGGCTATGTTAAAGGCCCACCTTGGCAGCTTCCATTCAGGAATCTTGCAGGGGGTTTCAATAAAGGCTTACAAAATGCCACAGAGGTTCTAGATAAGCTTCTCTTGAATGGTGTTTCACTTTGTTGGTTCCTGTTAAATCAGATGCTTTTCCTTGAAACTTATCTTTGGAGCTTTAAAAAAGTTTTCATTTCAGCCTATGTCTGAGGCTGTGCTTACATTTGTTAACTTTTAAATATGTTTTTCCTTATGGCTGTTACTTCTGCCTATGGGTTGGGTGGCTTGGAGTCTTTGTCCATCACAACCTCATACTTGTGTGTTTTCTGAAGTGGCCAGTGTTTCAGCTCCATCCATGATTTTGACATGTAGATTAGGCTGCCTTCCTTTTTTCCCTCCTGTGTTTCAGTGAAGGACGAGGTCTTGTCATCTCTTTAATAATGCTAGAGCAGTCCATATCTATCTTTTCAGTTCTTTGGACTGTTGTCTCTCCAATAGCTTTCTGTCAATGTTGGCATCATCCTGAAGGAGTATAAGGCTTCTGCTCTATCAATAGATCCGTTTATTGATCTGCATTGCCAATGAATCCCCAGGCTCTCTCTTGCTCAGTTCAGTGCAGGGTGATTTGACTTATTTTATAGATACTTCTTGCACATGCAAGATCCATCTGTCAGATTAGTCAAGTAGCTAAGTAGGTGGCTTCCTCCACCTTTGTCTCCCGCTTCAGTGTGCCTTAGGGAGGGCGAACAACTTCTGCTAAGTAGTGGGATAAGGAAGTGTAATCGGCAGAATGAAGTTTACTGGTAGGTAATGGGAGTATTAGTCTTTTTGTATTTGTAACACTTCTCTCCAATTTCCTGACACGTTTTATTTGCTTCTCCTATTACCTTTGCAATATATAATTTCAGGATTGACACTATAACCCTTCTGTCACATTTACAGTGGACGTTGAAGAATGTTGGCATGAGCAGCGATCCTCGAGGGAGTCCACAGATGAGTTTCATTGGTTCTGAGATGTAGGGATGAGTCTAATTAGTTGAGTTATGTCTTCGAGGAAGGAAGATAACACTGTGGGAGACCTTATCGGAAGCTGCGGAGAGGGCGGGGAGGAGGAGTGCAGTGGTTTGTCCTCACTCGATGTTTATTATGTCATCAGTGGCCACAGTGAGGGCTGTCTCTGTGCTGCGGTTGATGGGAAAGCCTGATTGAGAGCTGTCTAGGAGTTGATGGGGTTCTAGGTGCTCTGCGAGTTGGGTATTGATAGAATAGGTAAGAGCAAGATGGGTTTGTAGCTACTGAGGCTGTTGGGTCTGCTTTTGGTTTCTTCAATAGGGCGTTGACTTCTGCAGGTGCCAGTTTATGGAGGTGTTGGTGATAGTGGGGAGCATGGAGCGATTATGTTTTTTCAAGATTTTATATGAAGTGAGGCATAGATCCGAGTGGATGATTTTCATCAGGGCTTTTGGTTTCTTCATTGGAGAGGGGCTTCTAGTTGCTTAACTGCTGTTTGGCAAAGAAGGAAGTGGCCGGCTGGTCGGGGGAGAACCTACCGGTATGCTGTGGGTTGAATGTGTTGTAGTGCTTGGGATGGGATGATGTTGGGAGCTGCGAGATTGGAGAACTCCTTGATGATGGTGGCTTCGAGCCTAAGAGTTAGAGCCTTTTGCTTTTGTGTCTCCCAGTTGTTGGTGGTAGAGGTTGAGGGTAGATTTGAATGTGGATCTTGCTGTGGAGTTTTTGTCGGGTCTCCATTTTTTTGCAAGTTGTTTGCAGTGGCGTTTGTACTCCTTGAGGTTGCTCGTGTACCAGCTGGGTCGTTTGTTGTTTTCATAAGTCTTGTTTCTGGTGGGGCCAGTGTAGCCGGTGAGCCATTTATTAAAGAGCTTGATGTCGACATTTAGATTCCTTGTTTGGTTGGTAGACATTGCTGTAGGGTCTTGGTTCAATTTTCTTAGAATATTTTGCCACAGTGTCTTGATGGTGCTTTCTGGTGGGGTAGCTTGATGGGTGGGTATCTTGAAATGTATGATGTAGTGGTTGGACCATGTGAGCTAGGTTGTGTGGGCGTTGGTGATCCGGTTGTTGGAGGAGAAAAAGCATCAAGGGTGTGGCCTGCTGTGTGGGTTGGTCCTTGGATGAGGTGTATGAGTCTGCTGAGGCTGTCGAGTAGGGCCATGGAGTTAGGGTCTATGGTGTCTTCCAGGTAGAAATTGAGATCCAGAGGACGATGTAGTTGGTTGACCTGATGGAGAAGGGAGCAATGAAGTTTGGGGTGCGGTTGCAGAATTCCGCCAGGGGCGGTAGGCGAGGGTTCACTTAAGGGTGGTGTTGTAGGCCATATTTTGAAGTGTAGGTGTTCCATGAGGTTGGTTTCAGAGTCCGCAGAGGTGGTGCAGGCAATCGCAAGTCTTACACCTGATTTGTGGGTTAGGTCCCGTGTATGGTTTTATAGGCGGCGGGATGGCTTTGCGATATCCAGGTTGGAGGCTGGTTTGAGCCACGTTTCAATCAGGAAGAGAAGGTTGATGTGTTGCTGTTGAGGAGGTCCCAGATTTTAGTGGAGTGTTTCCCAAGGGATTGGACATTGAGTCAGGTTTTTTTTAAGGTGTCGGCGTCTGAGGTGTTGCAGGTAAATTAGCAATGGGTGAAGGAGAAAGGCCCTACCATGGTGGTGGGGGATACGCAGCAGCAACGTGTTTACCGATTTGTGTTGTTGAGGTTGCGCAGGATGGTATTCTGCACTTTACCTGTCTCTGAAGTAAATCATTAACATAATGGTATTTCAGTTGAAGACTAGAAGCCAAAGTCTCCCTGAGCAGTCTAGACCCCACCAAAAATATGCAAGATTGTAACCCAGTTCACGTATGCACCTGTTGAGATCAACTTTCTCTCAGCAGAATAAGTTCCATAGATGATATTAAGGCTGGGCGGATAACTCCACTCCGCCAGCAAAGTTTGCGAAGTTTGAAAACTACACACTCTGTTTGGAGTCCGAAGTTTACCGGGGGGTTTTGTGGGAGGGGGTGCCCGTGGATTTAGTGAGACTGGGATCCAGGGGTTTAGCAGGGGTGATGCGGGCGAGAACGGGTGGGGCGATAAGTGACTGCGCCAGCCATGAAACTCAGCGAATTTCTCAGAGTTTTCTAGTAACTCCGTGAAATTCCACAGAGGATTACTCCGCCAGCTCCGCCCAGGGTTAAATATTATTCAGTTGTTCATTTATAAAAAAAAAACTCCAATTCATCAAAGCTAGAAATTGTAATTTTGCCATTTAATAGCTTAGTACTTTCAAGTGTTTTGTCGAAGAAGACAACCTGACAACAATATTATTGTTGTGGAATTCACCAAAGACCCCCAACCATGCCTCATTGACCTGGTATACAAGTGTCTTTTGCCTTTGGCATGAAAAATGCAAAGGGCAGAGCGATATTTAGACAATGACTGTTAGAATTATTCACAAAGGTTATGATCTGATGACCTTTTCCCCCCTCAAATGTTTTTATTTTTTGTGTGGGATCAAACATAAACATAGTATATGAATTTGGAACATGGATCCTAATTGCAAAATAAAAAGAACAAGTCCAATGAAACGTAAAAAATGATTTGGAAAACATGAACAACGTTCTGTGATGGTACAAACACGGGGGGTGGCATAATTTAACGTCTGGCTTACTGTCTGCCAGAAACTAGGTTCGCAGAATCCATTGTCCCTGCCTTTCTAGTGACGGTCCGCCCAGCATACTTGAAGATTCCAGCTGAGCAGTCAGGGATCTCTTTGCATTCTGTGAAGCCTCTGCTGCACTGGCTCCTTCGAAGGCAGCCAGCCATGTTTTGCCGAAAAGACAGTGTTTGATGTTCTCATCAGCAAAGTTTTGGGTTTTTTGAGAAGTAAACTCCCCCGAAACCGGGAGTTCATTCTTGAAAAATGAAAAAGTCAACAAGATGAGTTTTCTTGTTGTGCGTGGGAGACATTAAGCGATTTCCTACCCAGAACTGAAATGCCTTGACCGGAAAATCTAGTGACGGCCGCCCTATGACCTGACAGGCCTCCTGTGGATGGGCCATCAGGACAGATGTTTCAGACTGCAAATCAAGTGCTTACCTTGACTCTAAAGAGAGAGAGAGAGAGAGAAAAAGAGAGAGAGAGAGAGAGAGCGAGAGAGAGAGAGCGAGCGAGAGAGAGAATTGCAGGGTTGGCAAGGCAGGAGCATGGATTTACTGTGGGCCACCTGCACTACCAACCTCTAAATGACCACAATGGCCTATGTTTTTGAGATTGGTGTTCAGCTCATAGGAGTGAAATACTGAGATAATCTGTTGGTAAATTAATCTTTATCAGTTCTGTAGAGGTTGAGTTTTATCAGCATTTCTGCAAAACAGTAAGGTGAACTGGAACCATTGTGAATGGGTGTGTGAATTCTGACCAGCTATTTGACTAAGACCAGCGAAACATCAGCGCCTGGATACCCCATGGGTGATTAGTCGCGTTCTATAAGTACTAATTGATTGATTGATTCGTACCTGCACAGATTTCTTTAATCAGAATCCTAAATGGAATAAAATCAATATGTACATTTCTTGGAAAAAGGATGTAAGGATATTACATACATTTATTGTGCACAAACAAAGATGAAATTATTTTGATGTTGCCTCAGACAGCACTTGTAGATTTCGATAAACTACTGTCTTAATGCCTTCACCGGGACAAATGAAAATGTAATACTACTATTAATTCATTTTCCAGACTGTTAGAAATGGAATGACATTGATATTGTTATAAAATATTGGACTTGATCGAGTATGTTGGTTGGAAGTACAATATGCCAGGTCTCAACTTGGGGAGTTCAGATAGGACTCTGTATTTACTTTAATTACTGTGACAATAATATCCTTAAATGGACATCCAGACTCAGCAGTAAGATATACAATACAGATTAGAAGCATGTCTTTCATTTTTGTGGTTCTCTCCTTCGTTCATGAATACCTAGTCTTCCAAAAAGCTGTCATTTTACTTAGAGTTCAAGATGATAGTTCTGGAAAGGTGCCAGCACCTGAAAACCTAAAAAGCTGAACACGTGTGTAGCTTGAGATCGAAATTCTTCTATAGTCCAGCTGTATAAGAATGTAGACGTGTGCTCGTTCTTTTGGTATGTTGTATTTTCGAAGGTGATATAACTTTACTTCACAGACTAATGCCTACTGGATCTTCCATACTCGTCACTGTTGGATGGTTTCAGACACACTCGCACTGTAACTCCCTCTCCCTCCCTCTCTCTCTGAATAGAGCTCTTATGAGCAATACACTGGCTATTGTTGCTTACTTGTGTGATAAATACATAACTACATGCTCCAAAACATCCTCAAAACACATTTTATATCGCTATAAAATAGTTTAACAATGCAGTTACTTTTTTGTTGTTGTATAGCTTTATTTCGAAATATTTATCATTTCATAAAAGCATTACAGTACAAAAACCAGATAAAAATATAAAACAATTTGGCAATTCAACCCTCAATACATTTTGAACAATAAACAGTAATATACACTCATTGGTAAAATGGTAAGGGATGGGAAACAAAGCATCAGATGGTTAAAACAAGTTAAGTCTAGGAGGATAGCCTTACTGGAGGAGCAATTTCCTCACAGATCTTATCCTCCAAACCCAGCCCAGAAATTTTGCCAGGCAGCATGCAAACAGAGGACGAGCGTCCGATCTTAAAATCTGTAGAGCCTCCAAGTGTGACCGAGTGCCCAGACTTATGCAAAGAGATTTCAGCCATCTACGGCGAGGTGCTACATACGCTGGGCACTCAAACATTAGATGGGCAATAGACTCGACCCTATTGACACAAAAAGGGCAGGACGATATAGTTTGCCAAGGTGGTTTCCAGCTTGCTGTCCACATTCCTAGAGGCAGAACTCCCACCCTAAATTTAAAATACAATGACCTATCCATCGGGTTGGAGATCAAGTCCAGGTAAGGTTCTCTAAAGGGGAGATCTTTAATAAGCAAGAACTCAACGGCAGATCTGCATAGTTTGGAGTTACTCGCTCTGTCGTTTGCCACCCAAGACCAAAATATTTTCTTTAGCAGCTGTTTAGGTGGGGATGTTCTGTTGGCCCAAGCGTCTCCCAAGCCCAGTTCACAAAGGAGGCGCTTTACTTCCGTGAGCCAACCAACCTTGTGCCAGCCCGGGGTTGAGAGGAGTTCACGTAGGGCTTCTGCGTAACTTGAGAGTTCTGGCACATTCCATATTCGAGCCCACAATAAGAGAGGACGTAGCTTTACTTGCTCTGATATGGGACGTGTACCTGCATCAAATAACAGAGGAAGAGTGGGAGTGCTGTGGGGTAGCCTCATTAACTCTTTATGGAATTTATTCTCAAGGTGGGTCAAGACATCAAATCTCTGCGTACCCCACAGTTCAGCCCCATACAGCGCCGCACTCACCACCTTTGCCCTGTAAATATCTAATATCACCCCAATGGGTTTGAGGGGTGAGGCGCGATGTTCATTTAATAATGCCCCTGTAACCCTCCTATGAGTCAGAATGATTTTTTGATGGTGAGCCTTCCAACTCATAGAGTCGCAGAGTCGAATACCTAGGTAGTCGAATTCCCTTACCCTTTCGAGTGGGACTGAATCTAGGGTTGGAGGATGGACTGGCTTCCTAGGGGGATTCAAGACCAGGAATTTGGTCTTGCTTATGTTAATCACCAGACCCCTGGAATCACAAAAGCCCTGGAACCTGGAAAGCAACGTTTGGAGGCCTACCGGAGTTTTCGAAATCAGCAGGGTATCATCTGCAAACAGGAGAGTTGGTATCTTCCTGCCCGCCAGGGAGGGTGCGTCTGCTGGTTGTTTAAGAAGATGCTCCACCACTCCGTTTAGGTAGAGTGAAAACAGAGTGGGGGCTAGGACGCACCCCTGGCGGACACCCCTGTCTACAGAGATGCGAGATGTTTTTTGGCCCTGTTCGCCCCATCTGATTTGTGCAAAGTTGCTTTCGTGGAACTTAATAAGCAAAGCCAGCAAGTACGGGGGGGATACCCAAACCCTCGAAGACATCCCACAATTGGTCACGTGGGACTAGGTCAAAGGCAGTCCGCAGGTCTATGAATGCGAGATACAGACTGCCTTTGCCCAGTACGACCACTTTCCAATAGAGCATTAAAAATCGGAATGTCTGTTCAATAGTGCCTGTTCCTGATCTGAAACCGGCCTGGAAGTCAGACAGAACCTGATTTTCTTCGGCCCACTGCAAGATCCTTCCTAGGACTACTTTGCCTGCAACCTTCTGGGTAGAATCAAGCAGGCTTATAGGACGATAGTTAGCAGGGTCGTCCCTACAGCCTTTTTAAAAAATCGGGACAACTTCCGCGCCCATCCACGAGTCCGGAAAACATCCACCAGACATGACCTCATTCAAAAGTAGGGCGATGAGTGTGCTCCACACCTCTATGTTAACCCGAAGCAGATCACCCGGGATACCGTCTGGACCTGCAGCCTTGTTAGCAACAAGACACCTAATTGCTCCTTCAACCTCCTTGGGTGCAAAGGTATGGTCATTGTCTGTGTTAACGGTCGACACTCTATGCCTGGGACCCCTATTCTGTCCTGGAACCCCTGATGGAATGGAGTAGAGCTTGGAAAAATGCGCAAACCAGGCCTCCCCTGTGATGTTGCAAGTCAGTTGGGAGTCGACAGGCCTATCCCTACCTCTGAGCAAATCCCAGAAACCCTTCGTATCCTTTTTGGAGCTAGCGTCCATTAGGTCTCTCCAAAAATTGGTTTCATGAGCTTCCCTTGCCACAGCTTGAGTTTTTTTGTAACTTTTCCTAGCGAGTCTGATTTGAGCTGAATCTTTAATTTCCACCGCCCGGATAAGTTCACTTTTAGCAGCACGGCAAGCAGAGGAGTACCATTGGTCTTTCCCTTGGATGCCGTTCTCCCAAAAGCCCTAGCCCTACCCTGAGGGACTATAAACAAATTACTCAGGGTTGCGATAGTCTCTGTGAATGCCGTAAGGACATCGTTAGAAAAGTCCGATGCGCCTAGATGGCGCTTTACGTTTGACATTATGATCTCAGCTTGAGCCAATCTCTCCTCGTCCGCAACAACCTTAGCCCATTTTATTCGCCTACCGCAATTAGATGGTACAACTTCGCGGGAAGATTTCCAGAAGGATCGAGACGAAGTTAAATTCCCTTCTTCCCACGGAAGGGTGAGGGTTAGGACCAAGGGATTATGGTCGCTATCGGATGTTTGTAAGACTTCCATGTCACGGAAGTACTGCCATAGATTATGGTTTAGCAATATATAATCAATTCTAGAGGTGTGACCCACCCTGTTATAGGTGTGCGCACCCCCAGAATCTGATTTAGATCGACCATTGGTGGCTCTAAGATCATGTTCTAAACAGAGTGAGTTGAGATCAATAACATTCTGGGTCCATTTTTTAACCGGATCAAGAGCGAGCAAAGGAATACCTCTCTTAACATCGTCTTCCCAGATGTCCAGGATGTCTTCGCTGGCTAACGGTTCGAAACAACAGTTAAGGTCTCCAGCCAGGACAACAAGAGAGTCAATATTGCAGGCACTAAGCTCCTCTTCAACTCCAGTTGAGGATAGCAAGGAATTCCCCCCCCCCCCCTGGCCCCCCTTAGATAAAGGTTAAACACTTCTAACTTCCTGCCCCCGGGACACTGTATAGTGAGTCTCATGAGGTCAGGAGAGTGGTTGTTTATCTGTCTTATAGATAATCCCAGAGCAATACTGACCCAGATAAGAAGGCCACCCGATGGGCGGCCTTTGCTGCCCTGTGGTTTGGATGCTGGCACGGAGTAGGTCGCAAAACCTACCCTGTGGAGGGGCTCCAAGCACCAAGTTTCTTGTAGGATGCAGATCCCAAAAGGGTCAACAAAGGAGATCCAATCTGGCTTATCGATATTCCGTGCGAGCCCTGCCACATTCCAACTTAAGATCTTCAGCCGGGAATTATCCATGGAACTCTTGCAGATTAAAGGGGCAAGGACAGGGGGGTCAGTGTTAAAGCCGACAAGCAGGGACTGCTGGAGAGGAATTGTAAGGGACGTCAGAACAGCGACTGTCTCGCAGGCAATTGTATTAACACTATTGATATTAAGAGAATGCAGCGCCCCCTGTGCTGCCAAAGCCTCTTCCATAAGTGGAATAAGGGGGGCAGGGCTATTCCCAACAAGGGTAGTCAACACAGGAAGAGAGCCAACTTCCACCTGGGGGGCGGAAAGCGTAGAGGGTGATGCCATCTCAGGGGGCTTGGGCAGTCAATCCACATCCTCGAGACAGTCGTATCTGTTCGAGGTTGTTATCCCAAACCAGCTTCTAGTTGGATTGTGCTCTTTGGTATAGTACCCCCATCTGGGCTGATGATGAACCATGGGCCAATTGCCCCCGTGAGAATATACATCTCGGGGTGGATAAAAAAGGACAGTGGCCTCGGGGCAATGGATAAACCCTCATCCACAGCAACCCATGAACAAATATGATTAGCCGTATGTGAGTCTTCAAACGTCACGACTATGCAATCACCAGGTAAAGATTTCCGTGAGGAACCCACCCAAGAAACTCTACGCACCATTTTGACTCTGGCTATCCGGCCATTAGGAATCGGTCTGTGCGTGTTGAGCCAATGCATGACCTTGTTCTTTAAGGACCAATGATTTTCATGATGGCCCTTCACTGCCTCCGGCACACCCGTCAATACCACCACGTAGTCATTGGCTTCTGGAGGAAGATCGATGTACCCCCCTCGAAAATTGCTCTTATTATGTGGGCCCGAAGTGGGCCGGAGGGAAGTAATGTTTTGTGAGCCATGAGTGGGACGGTGGGAGGTACTGCTAGGATTCTGCCTCCTAGGAGGAGGCGTATTGGTACGGGTGTAGGTTTGTGAAGTGGATGCCTTTGCGATATTAGCCCCAGACAGGGGTGCAGGGTTTTTAATTGCGACTCCCTTGGTACGAGGTTTAGGGATAGGCTGTGTAGGGCTTGTGACAGTTGGATGAGAAGTTAAACTAAGCGGGGCTGTAGGGGGAGGGGTTAAAGTCTGTGGAGCTATATTATTCTCTATCAGACCTTGGTGTTCAAGACCTCGTAAGCCAAGAGTAGCCAAGGCTATGATGCTTTTTTCCATCTCTAAGAGATGGTTCTCAATACGAGAGAGTCTTAAATCCAGGGGAGAAAGGAGACTTTTTAAGGTTTCCCAAACAACTCCTATAAATTCCCCTTCCCTCCCCTCCTGGTCCTTAAGATAGAGATCTGCTTTCTCTTTGGGAATGTTACCTTTAGTGGCAGCGGGTGCTACGCCATCATTATCAATACCCCGACGAGCCTGTAGCGGGGTACCATGCCCTCCTATACTGTCATTCACAGGGATATTAGCAACATTGAGTAGGTGTGCCCCAACAATTTTGGCCTTCCTACGTGAGAAAGCCGACTTTGGGGCACGCTTCCTTTTGTGCAGATTGTCCTTAGTTCTAGTGAAGGTGCCATAGGAGGTGGATGCATCGGAAATATCTGGGGAATGAGGAATGGGGGTAAGTTGATGGTGAGGGCTAACCACAGATGGGGACGGGCTTACAGACAAAGGTAGGGGACACAAGAGTGGTGAACGGATAGGCAGAACCGGGGTGTCATGAACATCCGCCAGCGTTGTTACACAGTGTTGGTTGTTCAGACGCTTCGGAGTAATGGCTAGTGCTATGTGGCCTAGGGAAGATTTCTTGGAGTTAGCAAAATCTAGGGACAATTTCCTAGCAGCCGCCAAGTCAAGGGAAACTCGAGTTTGAAGTTTGGTAATCTCTTGGTCTATGGCAATGTTTGTGCGTGTAATAAAATCATCCATAGGACCATTGTGTACCAACCCCCCCTTAGCAGCCCTGCTGCGGCTAGCTCGAGTGCACATATGGAATAATGTAAACTACCAGTGTAGACAGTAGGATAGGACAATACGGGTTTAGAAGATGGCAGAACTAGGGCGAAAGAGGAAGGGCCCAGACCAGACCGCTTAGACCTCGAACGGCCTCAAACGGCCCGCTCTTAGCCCGGTCTTCGCCCCGCGCTGCGTCCCGCGCTGCGGGAGGAGTGTAACAAGATATAGGAGGGCGTGGAGGGCGGGGAGCGGGGCAGCAGGGAGAGCGGACCGGAAGGTGGAAATGGTCTCGCAGGGACTCCTGGTTACTGGAGTCCCCTGCACGCTCGCAGCCCCGCTGTCACCACTCACCCGGTTCCGCCCTGCTCTTGGTCCTTCAACAGATGCCCCTGCGCCTAACGAGGCGATGCGGCACCCGCAGAGCGGGTGCGGCGAGAAGTGAAAATGGAATCCAGGAAACGCCGCTGTGGATCAGGTGGGAAAGTGCCTCCGTGCTATTCACTCGTGTCCCACAGAGGAGGAGGTGAGGGGAGTTTTTGAGTCCACAGAAGGGCGGGGGGCGGGGCAGCAGGGAGAGCGGACCGGAAGGTGGAAATGGTCTCGCAGGGACTCCTGGTTACTGGAGTCCCCTGCACGCTCGCAGCCCCTCTGTCACCACTCGCCCGGTTCCGCCCTGCTCTTGGTCCTTCAACAGATGCCCCTGCGCCTAACGAGGCGATGCGGCACCCGCGGAGCGGGTGCGGCGAGAAGTGAAAATGGAATCCAGGAAACGCCGCTGTGGATCAGGTGGGAAAGTGCCTCCGTGCTATTCACTCGTGTCCCACAGAGGAGGAGGTGAGGGGAGTTTTTGAGTCCACAGAAGGGCGGGGGGCGGGGCAGCAGGGAGAGCGGACCGGAAGGTGGAAATGGTCTCGCAGGGACTCCTGGTTACTGGAGTCCCCTGCATGCTTGCAGCCCCGCTGTCACCACTCGCCCGGTTCCGCCCTGCTCTTGGTCCTTCAACAGATGCCCCTGCGCCTAACGAGGCGATGCGGCACCCGCGGAGCGGGTGCGGCGAGAAGTGAAAATGGAATCCAGGAAACGCCGCTGTGGATCAGGTGGGAAAGTGCCTCCGTGCTATTCACTCGTGTCCCACAGAGGAGGAGGTGAGGGGAGTTTTTGAGTCCACAGAAGGGCGGGGGGCGGGGCAGCAGGGAGAGCGGACCGGAAGGTGGAAATGGTCTCGCAGGGACTCCTGGTTACTGGAGTCCCCTGCACGCTCGCAGCCCCGCTGTCACCACTCGCCCGGTTCCGCCCTGCTCTTGGTCCTTCAACAGATGCCCCTGCGCCTAACGAGGCGATGCGGCACCCGCGGAGCGGGTGCGGCGAGAAGTGAAAATGGAATCCAGGAAACGCCGCTGTGGATCAGGTGGGAAAGTGCCTCCGTGCTATTCACTCGTGTCCCACAGAGGAGGAGGTGAGGGGAGTTTTTGGGTCCACAGAAGGGCGGGGGGCGGGGCAGCAGGGAGAGCGGACCGGAAGGTGGAAATGGTCTCGCAGGGACTCCTGGTTACTGGAGTCCCCTGCACGCTCGCAGCCCCGCTGTCACCACTCGCCCGGTTCCGCCCTGCTCTTGGTCCTTCAACAGATGCCCCTGCGCCTAACGAGGCGATGCGGCACCCGCGGAGCGGGTGCGGCGAGAAGTGAAAATGGAATCCAGGAAACACCGCTGTGGATCAGGTGGGAAAGTGCCTCCGTGCTATTCACTCGTGTCCCACAGAGGAGGAGGTGAGGGGAGTTTTTGAGTCCACAGAAGGGCGGGGGGCGGGGCAGCAGGGAGAGCGGACCGGAAGGTGGAAATGGTCTCGCAGGGACTCCTGGTTACTGGAGTCCCCTGCACGCTCGCAGCCCCGCTGTCACCACTCGCCCGGTTCCGCCCTGCTCTTGGTCCTTCAACAGATGCCCCTGCGCCTAACGAGGCGATGCGGCACCCGCGGAGCGGGTGCGGCGAGAAGTGAAAATGGAATCCAGGAAACGCCGCTGTGGACCAGGTGGGAAAGTGCCTCCGTGCTATTCACTCGTGTCCCACAGAGGAGGAGGTGAGGGGAGTTTTTGAGTCCACAGAAGGGCGGGGGGCGGGGCAGCAGGGAGAGCGGACCGGAAGGTGGAAATGGTCTCGCAGGGACTCCTGGTTACTGGAGTCCCCTGCACGCTCGCAGCCCCGCTGTCACCACTCGCCCGGTTCCGCCCTTCTCTTGGTCCTTCAACAGATGCCCCTGCGCCTAACGAGGCGATGCGGCACCCGCGGAGCGGGTGCGGCGAGAAGTGAAAATGGAATCCAGGAAACGCCGCTGTGGATCAGGTGGGAAAGTGCCTCCGTGCTATTCACTCGTGTCCCCAATGCAGTTACTTGTTGATTATGGAGATTGCGATAGCATGTGTTCCCTTCACTAAACGATCATTAGGAATGCAAAGCATGCTCACTCCATCTCTGCCTATCTTGTCAATGTACCTGGACGGCTAGTCTGTATAATGCATAGTGGACTCAAAAAAAGCTTCAGTAATAATACAGAGTTAGAGTAAAAGGAAATGGCTACTGTTAATATAGGTGTGTACCCAAGTATCCACTCAAAACTGGCTATTCAGAATGTATAGGCCGATTGCAGTTCTGGTAAATTAGATCATGGATAAGCATGTTGCCACTGTTTAATTAGGGGCCTTGAAGATCACATACTTCTGAATGGTCCGCCCGCTTGCACAGTACGGAATCCATCTTATTTCCTACTCTGGATAAACTACATGCTACGAGGTACAAAGCCCTGCATGCAGGGATGGTGCTTCTACCTTTTCACTTGGTCATCTTTCAATCCTAAGGCGGCTGTCTCTCTGCAGCAGGCCACACAGATCATACCCTCCAGTGCGTTAGGTCATTTTGGAGTGACCATACTGAGCTTGTCTCTTTCCCCATTTTGCTTGGCTGTATAACCTGTGTCCTGCGGAGTCACATAGGAATTTTCTGTTTCTCCCATTGTCTTCAATCTGAATGCAGAACTGTTGTGCAAGCGCATTCTCTCCTTTGCTTTGAAAGTCGTCTCATAGACTGATGACTCTCTTGATTAGCAGAGTACTTTACCATCAACCTCTGACCATTTGCGGTTGGTAGTAGTACCCCTCTGACAGGTAAAAAAAATCTCAGCATTGACATTGAAATGTACCTCTATATTTAGGCACAGATCTCAAAGTTCTTCTTAAAGTGCTTCTTGCAAATCTGTATTCTACAGAAACCTTCATTTTTCATTCCCACTTAGTGATGAAGTGATTGGGGCTTGCATGCTCTTTAACATACAGTATAGGGATGTCTTCTACCATGGCCTGTTGGAGGCCTGAATCCAGAGTCTTCCACAAGTCTTTATAGTGGCAGTCTATCTAACTTGCGGTTTCTGTAAATAAATACAGGTATACTAGTAGAGCTACTCCCTGCAAAGGGAGGATCCATTTTATGGTACTGTCTGATTCATTGGCTCATTATAAAACTAGGTCTGTTTTCCTGTATGAGCTTCTTCTTACCAATGCACAGTCAGGCTTCCGATCATAGGTCTTCCTCCAATTTTACCGTTTCATGCAAATGTGATGTTCTGGGAGAGTTTTCCACCTCCTAGGGCCTCCGCTCTGACCTGCGGCTTATCCCTGATGCTCACCATCACTAATGTTATAAATGGGAGTTGTAGACTATTCTATTCTGTTAACTTTTTGTCTGCTGTACTTTACTTTAGGACGTTGCCCTTGGAAGGAAATACAATAAATGTAAATAAAACAACCCCACAGTAATATTTCTTGATCGGTCTGTGCATCATGCCACAAGGACCTACATTTATATACAGTCTGTGTTCCTAAATGTGTGAGGATTCATTGTATCCCAGATTGTCAGCGCTGCGTTATAAGATTGTCCTCCTGGAAGAGTCGATGCCCACTTCTGACAAGTGCACACTGTTGTGATGGAAAAAATCACAGCTATTTTGTGACTGTTCAAGTCTCTATCCCAAGCAGCACGAGGAATCATTGCTAAAGCCTTCAACAATGTGCACAGTAAGTAGGACTTTGATAGACCCAGTCAAAGTCATCCAGAACCCACCCTCAAATGCTTACAGATGTGTTTATGTAATCCCAAATTGTTTGGATTATTTAAGTTTTGATGATCCAGACAAAAACTGAGCAATAGTAAGGTGCCACAACCTGATGTAATATTTCTCTAAGCTCTAAAGGGGAGGGTAGGCACTCAACAAGAACAGTGTGTCTTCTTTACTAAGTTGTCATGCCTTGGTGGAGAGAGCAAGCTCCTGTATACCCTTTGTCTTTAAAAACAAGCATTGGGAAAGCCGATCTGGTCTTGGTTGCCAGCCTTTTGGCTTTGTCAATGCATATTTTGTTCTGTTATGGTTTTTAAAATCTTTGTTGTTGGGGGCCTGTTAGGCACGCAATTTTAAAAATAAATGTTGTACTTTTTGATTTTACTAAAAGCTTTTTTTTTTTTAATCTCTGAAAACACACATGGCCTTAATAGTCTCTGGCATGCAATGGCACTACATTGTATTTGAGGCAGAATTCCATCACTCACAGTGAAGTTAATCAAAGGCTGAATGGGCTGGCCCATTGCCCCATACTGTATACTGTTATGGATGGAAGAAAAGTGTGAATGACACAATATCAAACCAATGGCTGAAGAGGGCTGGCTGATAGCCGCAAAAGTATGTTATATGTATACAATTAGTAAAATCAATTGGACGTGTCTAATGCTGAAGTCCGCGTTGGGAATATAGATTCTTTGACAATTTGATGACCCTAGATTGTAAACACTGATATCTGACTATAGGTGAAGAAGTTGATCTATCATTGAACATAGTAATAGAATGCGAGGCTTCCAATAAGTCCTACAATTAGTGATGGCTTAGTTTTGCTAAGACTGTATGGCCAGGCAAAAAAGTAGAACATTTTGTACTTTATTAAGTTTTCTCATTTTTACCGGTGCCCACACACACGTTAGTTGATTTAAAAAAAAAAAAAAAAAAACCTACTGCGGCTCCTCCCTGTGACCATCTTCTGTTCAAATCACGAATAAGCAGGCTGCCTCCTCCCACCATCACTTGTAAGAGGATCCGGTCAGGGTAGCAGCACTAGACCGTGGTTGGAAGTAGGGCTATATGCAGCCTGCAGTTGAGTGGAACGGTCTTAGGAAGTTTATTTATTTATTTATTTATTTATTTATTTTTAGAGTTTTATATAGCGCGAACTTGAACCGATTAGGTTATCAGAGCGCTTTACATAGCACCAGTTCCGTTACATGTTATCAGAGCACTTTACATAGAAGTTGGGGTGGGTCCAGCTGGGAAACTTACTTTTAAATCTATGTTCTCTGTATTTTTCGACCACGGGTACAGACCTCTGTAAACTATTTGGACACTTTTTCAAATTAATCCTTGCATAATTTTCTATAAAAATAAAGAACGTATTTCTTTTGTTTATCGAAGCAGCTGCACAGCTTTTTTAGAGAATCCATTAATTCACAAAAATCCTTTGTTTGAAGATGAAGAAATCCGTTACGGAAAATGTTTTACTGTTAATAGTTTGTGTTTCTGGTTCTGGAGTAATGGCACCTCGAGCTCTGAATGATTGGGAATACCGTAAGTACATTCAACGAATAGCATCGTTCTATGCTTGGGCGTTTATTATAACCAATTTTCCAAGCGTTTTATTGCAGTGATGCTGGTTGGTGCTTTCAGTTCATCATAACGTAGTGATAAAAGTAGCTTACGTTTTAGCAAGATTCATCTCGCACTTCTTCTAGGTTTCTGAGTTCGAAGTCAGCTTTTTAGTGCTTATTTTGGTAACCTGATTTGCTATCTGCTGAAAGAATAAATAGAAAGTAGGCATGGAATCTTAAGCTAATCGAGCAGGGCCATCTTACGTTTTTTGTTATATGATTGATTGCTTAACTTGACACATTTCTACACTCTTAATGTCAATATTTTTAAAATAGAGTGTAAGTGTACCCAGAATACTGGCATAATAAAGAAGTCCATATGTATTGCAACCAGCAATATTAGGATTCTTGCTAAATCTCATGTCCTACAAAAAAGGATGTGTTTAGGGTGAATGCCTTTGGTACAATTTCTTTTTTTTTTTTTAAACCTTTATTGATTCAATCAAGTCAGTACAGGCGCAGGCCTACAACCCCAAGGGCCGGCCGCAAAATCAGGAGATAGAAACAGGAGCATCGCAATTGTTAACGGTACAAGGATTAATCTCGTTATAGTCACAATACGTGGTTGTAGCACAACGAAGCACCAGGATAAGAGAGGTTTCATTTTATAATATTGAAGAAGGAAGCAGAGGCTATATCATCAGAGGCATCACACTACACAATATACTAGAAGAGATGGGAGGGACGCATCCCTCCACGCAATCGGGAATCGATGGTGAGCAATAAGGCCGAAAACACACTAAGCCCGCCGAAGGTAGGCCAGGAGTAAAGGTCAAACAATGGCGAGCAAATTAGCGAGAACAGCATATGAAAAACCCACCCGTCCAAGACAAGAAAATAGCAGCAAATGCAGACGCCCGACAATAAAGGAAGAAAGTAGGAGATACAGCGAACCCCACTAGGAGAAAGAGAGAAAGGGACCATAGAACAAAACAAACTAAAATAACAAAACCCCCCCAACACCCGCCACCCTACATCACCGTAATGGCTATGGCCTACCCCACTAACAGCGTGCCTGTCGCCCCAGAATTACCCTAAAGAAAGGAAGTAAAAGTAAGAGAGAAAAGAAAACAAGAAAGAAAAAATTTGAGGCGAAGGGCCGGCGATGCAGATAGCCGGGTCCCTCCCACCCCCGCATATCAACATCGCATACACAGAAGCCATAGAAAGGTACAAATATAAGCGAGCACATAAAACGCAATCAATTACAGTCTCGCAAGACGTGTCCTTAGATCACCATTAACCGGCAAGAAGTCCCTCCACGTCCCAGTCGAGGTCACCCCTGGCCACTTCTGTTGGTAGTAGAAATGTTAAACAGCCTTGCAGCCGGGAGACAATTTGATATAAAAGGTTCAATCGTTCCAGGCAAATCAAATAGCGCCGCCGCCCAATATCGTCCCAGCCACCGAGAAACAACTGAAGATGCATGGCGGAGGAAAGAATGCAACAATACCCAGACCACCAACAGTTCCAAGTCCAAAAACAGGTCTGCCGAGCCCGGAGAGGAAAGCACAGGATGCGGGAAGCACCGCAGCACAGCCCGGGCCCCATGTATCATGGATCGTTGGAGCCTCTCCACTTGCTGGTCAGAAAAAGGCCCCGAGGAGACAACCACCTGCGGAACAGGTGTGACGACAACAAGCTCAGGAGCCAAATCCATTCGCGCCCCCAAGACTGTAGACTCAGCCGAGGAACATGACACTACGGCAGAAGGAGACTCATCGGCACCGACTCGGGGGCAAACCACTACGCTATAAAATGGCGGGTCAGCAATGGCGATGATCCTTCCCTCCAAGTCCCGGGATCTCCGGAGCAGAGCAGTCCGCAGGGTTATCAGTGCAGCCAGTATGCGACTATGCGTAAGCGTTTCCCCATGCAGCCGAACTCCGGGGGTCTCAAGCTCAGCGGTTCCGTCGTCCCCGGGAGGGGTGCATGTCGAGGTGCCATCCGCCATTTCAGCCATTTTGTTCTCCGTCACTTCCCCTCCACCTCCGAGTCCAGGCCGACCATCAGAGTCAACAGGTCTCACGGCTGGACTTCGACATTCGGCACTTGGTGCAGAAAGGAGAGCCAACAAGAGGCCTGATGCGCTCCCCGCAGCTCGCCGGGAGTCCACCGCCGGGTCCCGGGCGGGACCACCAACATAGCCGGGCGTCACACCCAGGGGGAACCGGGCGACACGCCTCTCTCCGGCTCGGCGATATCTCGGGTTCACGGGGCAACCCACTATTGGGGGTGGGTTGGTACCAACTCTCCCGGCTTGCGACTCTCAGGCTCCCACAGACCGGCTTCACATTCAAACTGGGACCGCCAACACTACGTACACTGCCGGGCGACCTCTGCACTCGAGGCCCCGGCGTCAGCGCCACGAAGGCCGGCAAGCAGACGGGGACAGTTCTTCGGATCTACTTCACGGTGGAGCCCCAGGAATAGATGGTAAGTGATCGCTTCTCTTCAACAACTTAGATTGACAAGCCTCGCTCAGGATTATCGTCAGGATAGACGTGCAGGGAGGAAGGGCCCTCGGAGCCAAGCGTTCATGCGACTGTTCCGATCGCCATCTTGGCTCCTCCCCCTTTGGTACAATTTCGATTATTCAGCGATGGTGTCATTCATTTGTTTTTGTTTAGCAGTTTTGGGTGCACAAATTTCACTAAGGCTCTTTTTAGACCATATAAATAAGTGCACCACATGTCTTTGGTTGGAGACCATTTGCTTTCTTGGTCTCCAGAGTCCTTCCATTGACCATGCTTTGGCGCTTGCTCCAACAATCTCCATGCTCTGTCAGTCACGGGCATGGTCCCAGGTAAGAGTGGCTTTATGTGGAGACATCCCATCACAATCCACATCGAGATCACGCTTACACAGAAACATAGGCGTCCATGCAACAGTCCTCACCCTCAACAGCCTGCAGAGGCCTTCAAGGATCTGGTGAGTGATAGAATGATGCAAACATATAGCTTGAAGACTTCGAGGGGTGAGAACTCCTCTCCCTGTGGCCCCCCAGAGCACCTTCACTTAGGATATCCTCCATTCTGGAGATCAGAAAGGAAGGAAATGCAGTGGCCTCCACAAACAAATGCTCCACAAAATGGTGAAAGTCTTCAAGTCGGAAGCTGCTCTCGGAGCTTCAATCAGATACTTATTTACACAAAGGGACAAGAGGAACTGAAATCATCGCTAACCTACCAGTCCGGTGTACAGAGCCCTGGTAAGCCTTAGAGCAGCACATTGTTAAGCGTAGACAACTTGCCTGACGTTTTCTAGGCATGTGTTTTAGATCCACTCTGGGGCTCTGATCACTGGCCCAGGCTTCCCCATCCTTCTTGAGTTGAGCGCAGAAAAAACGGCATTGTTCCTCCCTCACCTCTAGTGGTGTGTCCTTCATGCAAACTGTACTCCGAGTTGACCATTGGCGCCCTTCCTCATTATTTATGCGTGCCATTAGAAATTACACTATAGCATCTTTGGAGTGATCAGTGCTGCTTTTTATTTGGTTAACTCTACCATGTTAATATATGCATTCGGCATGTTGAGTTATTGGTGCCTCGTGATACTATATGAACGTGAAATGTGCTGTCCCTACATTTTAAGTGGTTGGTCGCTTATTTTTATAGAGACTGGCAGAACCTCTAAACAAGGAAGGCTGATAGACAGTTAAAAGGTCTATCCCTTAACTCGAGTCACTACTACTACCACTTGAAAGTCTGTAAATGCCTGGGTTGAGAGCAGGGGTGTTGTGAACCCCCTGCTTTAGCAGCTACAGCGGGTCTGGGGTTATTTATGGTCCGCTTCTGCCTGCAAAGCGGCGGGAAAAAGCCCAACATTACCACAAGGAAGTAGCAGCCTCAATAAAAGGGGGTAGAGCGATACATTGTAAAAAAAAATTGCGGTAAAGAATAGAGACAAAATAGGAAATCTAGTGGAAGCCAGGAACAAAGTAAGATGGGTCGATATAAAAGTGAAGGACGGAACGTTGGGAGGAAGCGTGAAAAACCGTGGGAATGATGGTAAGACTAAGGATAAATGGAAGGTGAAAGGATAGATAGATAGACGGTTGAAAAATGAATGAATGGATGGCAGAGTGAATGGAAGGATCGGAGTGTGAAAAGCAGGATGAGCAAAAGGTCCATGATGATTAGATGTATTTATTGATGAGTGGCTACGTGAAAGGGTGGATGGATAGTCGGTTGAATGTTTGCATGGATACATGCATAGATGAGGTTTGTGCGAAAGGATGGTTGGATGGAATGGCACAGGTAATGATGGAATGGTAAACAATCGAATTATAGTTGAAAGAATGGATGGATGGATGGATGGATGGATGGATGACGGAACAGAAATGTGAAATGGTGGATATCAGCAGTTGGAGAGTAAACGGAGCACGTCTAGGGAAAGTCATGATCGCTAGCTTCACTTGCATGGTGGCAACAGTGCTTTGATTCAAACTAGGGGGTATTTTAATTATCTAGCTGCTCTCTTGGTTGAGAAGGCAGCCTTCACTCGCTTGAAGAGGTATGTATTATGTGTGCCCCTTTGAATTCAGAGCCACGCTCCTGGGGATCATTCAATGCAAGTCGGAGATCGCTTTAGAAAAATAACACTCTCAATTGTCACGTTCACTGAGGTAAAACATACTGAAACTATAGGTGAACAAGAGGGAAGGAGGCAGAATGTCCTCTAGAACCAGACAGGGGTTATTTCTATTTCGGTGCTTTAAAAAAAAACATATTTTATTGATAAACCAGTTAGCAAAGGATTACAATAGATGGACGGATAGCCGTCCATGTGCACAACTGGCATATATAACAAAACAAAAAAAACACTTTATATACCCATGAAGATACATTAATGCAATGTGGATAAGAAACCGTGAACAACCCAATGAGTTACCGCTATGGAGAATGTGTTGGCATGGTTGGGAGGTTGATACCCCTATATGAGACCCATCGGGACCAGATCTATATGTTTTTGGGGGCAGCCCCTCGCCTGGAAGACAGCCATTTCGACACCCATGCACCCATCCAGTTCTCTTCGCCACTTTCCCATTGTCGGAGGGGAGGTGCCCTTCCACAATTAAGCGACATCGCGTTTGGCGATGGTAAAGGCAAGAAGGAGTAAATGCTGCTTATACCGGTTACCTCCTATGTCCTCTGTCACATGAAAGAGAACCAAGTGGGGATCCCATGGCAGGTCCCAAGATAGCACCTCTTTAAGACAAGTCCATACCCTGTGCCAAAAGGGTTGTAGAGACTCACAGCTCCACACTATGTGAAGAAAGGTCCCTTCTTCCCTATCACAACGCAGGCACAGAGGGGATGCCACCCCTCCCAGGCGCAACCGGGTATAGTATACACGGTGTACATACTTAAACTGGAGAAAATGGTATCTGTAAGCCACCGCAATGCCACAGGGACTAGCTAAAGCCTCAGCCCAGTCATCGTCCGTCAGGTCTGGGATGTCATCCTGCCAGGCCCTCCTCGTCTTGTGCAAAGTTGTAGGTGTGTGTGTTGTAAACGTCTGATATATTTGTCTTATTTTATGCGCTCTCCCCCCATAAGTAAACGATCCTCCAGTGGATGAAATTCAGCTAATGTGTGTCAGCGAGGGAGACCAGGTGTGCCATAGTTGGAGGTACCTGTAAAATTGAGTCTTGTGTAACTTGAACTCTTCTTGGAGTTGTTGAAACGATTTAAGAACGTACCCCGCATGATGTCCCCCAGGGTGCAAATACCTATCAGGTCCAATTGGCGGAATCCCCTAAGGGCCACCACTTGGCGCAAATAAATTCCTTGCCATAGGGGCGTTGCTTGTGTAAGCCATCCGTGCCACCCCATTCGATGCACCACATACTTCCACAACCTAATCATAGTCTGAGTGGACGGTGGTAAATATTCCAAACTCTGTGTGCTATAAAGTAGGTGGAAGAGGGACGTTTGTCCCATGGCCCTATGGTCTAAAGCGAACACCGGGTCTGTTGGCGAATTGTACCACCAGTCATTGATAATAAACCGATGCGCCGCAGCGTAGTAAGAATATACATTTGCAGCTGCAATACCCCCACAATATGTGGACTGCGTGCATGTCTGAAGTGCCACACGAACCACCCGCCCCGCCCATAGGAAGTTATTGTATAGGGCATTGATCTGTGCAAACCATCCCCGCGGTGTATAATATGGGTAGTTCTGAAGACGATAGAGAACCCTGGAAAGAGAGACCATCTTAAAGATGGTGAACCATCCATATAACTAAAGAGGTAGAGCGGACCAAACTGCAGTGTCCTCACGGATATTGGCCTGAAGCGGGAGCACGTTGCGCGTCCACAAGACTTCGGACATGGGGACATATATACACCTAAGTATTGAAAGCTGTGCGTCTCATGCTTTAGCTGAGACGCCCATGTGCCTCCTCCCTTGTGGCCACAGACTGGAAATAGCACCGACTTGGCCGGGTTGGTGTGGAGCCCTGAGTTCTGGCCCAAGATCTGGTGGAGCTGTAGGATAAAGGGCCCCGAGATCCATGGATCAGTTTTAAGGAACAGAACGTCGTCCGCATATAGTGCAATGCGGTCAGACGGAGAGTGCGGCCAGTCAAATCCCATGCCATCAGGGGCTCGACCGCCAAGGCAAGGGGAGATAAGGGGCAGCCCTGTCGCGTGCCTTGTCCCTTCCGGGAAGTAGGAGGAGCGATTGCCGGCTATTCGCACAGAGGCCTCAGGGTCAGTGTACCGAAGGCGTATATAGGCTAGGAAGCGTGGGCCGAAATTGACCGCCTCAAGGAGTCGGAAAAGATATTCCAAACTAAGGGAGTTAAAGGCCTTGTCAATGTTGGCCAAGAGCAGGGCCGAAGAGCGTCCCAATGTGGGTGCGAGTGTCATAGCGTTGTGGACCCGACAGATGTTATGGCGGGTGGCTTGATGCAGCATAAATCCAGATTGGTCTACATGGACAATGTCCGAAATGCATGACCTGAAGCAGTAGACAGGACTTTCCCAAGTAGTTTAGCTTCAAAGTTGATTAAGGAGATGGGGCGGTATGAGGATGGATCTTCTGGCGGGCGACCGGGCTTTAGAAAGAGGACAATTTCAGCCTGGCGTCAGTCCCAAAGCAATAGTCGCTGTTCCAGGGCTTCGTGGATCGAACCCAACAAGTGTGGGGCCAGCACTGTCACATAGGGGTGGAGGAACTCCTTGGGGAACCCATTGGGGCCAGGGGTGCACCCCGGATGCAGCACGTGGACTGCAGCTGTCAATTCGTCCAGTGTTATGGGGGCTCTCAAGAGGTCCCTCGCCTGAGCGGATAGCCATTGTGGGGGGATATTCCGTAAGAACTCCACAGTGACATCTTTTGAAACCTGTTCTCTCTGAGCATACAACAAGGAGAAACGCAGCACAAACTCCTCCAGCACTTCCACTGGAGCGGTGCGCAAGGCGCTGTCTACTCCCTTGATGGCAGGGACCGCAGCTGGGTCCTGCCTGACCTGACCTAGTCTATTTAGCATTTTGCTTGATTCGTCAGCCCAGTGGTAAATCTGGTATTGGGACGCCAACCAGATTTCTTTGGCCTAGTCAGTCAGATGTTGATGCAGTTGCTATTGTGCTAGGGACTGGTTTCTCTGCAATGCCAGGGTAGGTTGTGAAGCATAACCGCTTCCAGAGTAATGCATAGGGCCACTAGTTCGCACCTTTGAGCGGCACTTTTCCGCTTATCGGTGGTCCTATAACTAATGTCTACCCCTCTAATGTGCCTCCCACAAGGTAACTCTGGAGGGGGTGAAATCAATGTTCAAGGAAAAATATTCTTGGACTACTGTATGAATGCACTCCTGGTACTCTGGGTTTCGTAGGTGCCACTGGGACATCTGCGACCAGACGTTGGCTTCTGAAAATTTAGGAGGAGTGTCACCGTGACAGGCGAATGATCAGATAATCCCCTCGGAAGCTGTGAAACCTGGGAGAACCTGTGAACATAACTCTGTGGTGTAAACAAGTAATCTAATCTGGACTGGAAACCGTGTATTTCCGACATGTATGTGTAGCCTATCTCGGACGGATGATATACCCTTCATAAGTGTGCCCAACACAGTGCCCCTGCAAGGGAGGACAATTTAGAGGTGCCCACTGGGGAGCTGCCCCGGATCCCTGTCTCCAGTCAAGTAAAGTCATAATGTCATTCCAGTCACCACCCAATATCGACAGGCCCTCAGGAACCTCACCCCACAACCAAGTCAGACTTTCACCAAACGTGGTTCCGAGGGACGGAGGGGTATACACACAACCCAGCGTAATTTGTTCCCCATGAAGGGTCCCGTCAGAAAAATATATCTTCCCCCAGGGTCTGTCCAAATCTCAGCTGTCAGAAAAATATATCTTCCCCCAGGGTCTGTCCAAATCTCAGCATGTAGGAAGGGGACTCTGGCGTGAATGAGAATGGCCGTCCCGCGAGAGCCCCTGGTAAAACTGACATGGAAAACTAGTCGGAATCCAAACCTGGTTAGAAAGGGGGCCTTATTACCCAGAAGATGCGCCTCATGCAAGAGGAAGGTGTCGACCCCGTTTCGTTTGGCCTGCCTGAGGATAGCCTCTCTCTTAATCCTATTACGGAGACCCCGGACATTACACGTAACTATCTTCAGTTCGCTAATTTAGGGAGTCCTAGTTGAGGAAGCCATGTATCTAATCTCGGTCTAATGGTAAAGGTCTACCAGGGGAAGAGTAGGACGTGAGCCTGCGTGAACCAACAACAAAAAACATAACTATAGAAATCAAAACCCCCCTACCCAACTTCCCCCCACCCGATACGGCCATAAACAAGGAGCATCTGTCGCGATGAGGGGACCTCAGGACCCAAACATTGAGCCCCGTGGCCCCCTCTCCAATGGATCCCACCCATCCCGTACAAAATGAACCTTAGGGGTCCGGTGGCAAGGCAGCCAGCCACCACACTTAAAATCAATCCCTGCCGTGCTGCTTAAAAGAAATGAATCTGACGTTTGGAGTGTTAGTTCTGTACCAACAGAAGTATCACAGGCCTAGGGTCAGTTAGGTAGCTAACACTGGGCTGGATGATCGGTGATCTGAGCCAGAGCGATGCCGTCTTTTGGACTTCGTCATGCGGGTCGATTACGCTGTGAGCCCAGCGAAGAGTCCGATTCCAGCGGTGGCGGGGAATACGGCTTTAGATGTATCCTTTCCTCTGTCCAGGCAAAGGCTGCTTCGGGTGTATCAAACAATAAAGTTTTGTTATAGATCACTCAGAGCCTGGCTGGGTAAGGTAACATGTAGGAGATGTTGAGGTCCCCTAGCCGCCGCTTTGCTGCGGTAAAGGACTGTCTTTGTTGTTGCACCATGCGGGTATAGTCCGGAAATATAATGATTGGCCTGAAGTCGAAGACAAGCTTGTCTTTTGTTTAGACGGGAGTACTGTAGCACTGCGTCCCTCTCTGCAAAATTTAACAACTTGGCAATAACCGGCTGCGGGGCCCTGCCCGGAGGTGGCTTCTTAGTAAGAGCCCAATGGGCCTTCTCGACAACAAAGCATGCCGATAGTTTGTCTGCCGGTAGCAAGTCTTTAAGCCATGAAGTGAGGAAGTGATTCATTTAGCTGCCCTCCGGAAAGCCAGTGAAGCAGAGGTTGTTGCGCCTAGCATGGCCTTCTGCATCATTGTCCGGGCGGCCAACTCTTGTGAGATCACTGTTAATTTATTGACCTGGTGCTGGAGGGTCTGCACGTTATCCTCAACGGATGACATTCATCTCGGCCTCTGTGATTCAGTCAACAGCCTTGCTTAAATCCTGCCTCAGAAAAGAGACCTCGGTGCCCACTGCACCGATTTTGGTCTCCAGCGTGTCCCTCGTATCAGTAATGGCTGCCAGCAAGGCTGCATTGTCGGGAATGGAGTCAGAGGGAGGCCCACCACCTATGGACGTTGCATACTGATCCAGCGCGCTTTGCTTCGGTCCTCTGGTGCCAAGCTTGTCCTTCCCCATGATGTAGACTGCCAGTCAGTCAATCAATCACTACACCCTTGTATGGAAGATTGATGCGGTCGGTGGGCGAGGATCCACGGGGACTCCTGACTGTCTCTTCGGGAGGCTTTCCTGGGGGGGTGGCACCCAGCGGCCAGCCCTCACGAAATCCGTCTACAGCTAGGCCAAAAGCCGCACAGGAGCTACTCCAGCTGCCTCCGCAACCAGCTGCAGACAGCCAAACAGACCACTCTAGTGGGACCTGGCTCGCTGGACCACCAACACACGGGGCACTCCCAATACGTCAATGCCTCCCATCCGCACCATCCCCCGTAGCAGATGTTGCCAGGTGCAGTGTGTCATAGGCGACTAGGTGGCACCGCACAGAAGCATCCCACTTCCTGAGTGTCTACCAAAGGGGCCCAAGGCTGGGAGAACACAGGGGCCAGTGATATCAACACCCCCCAACCAGGGGCCCGCAAGAGAGTCAAGATGGCAGCAGATGTGGCTGGTCTCTCCCGGGGCCCAACCTGGGTCCCCGGGCCACCGTCATCCTCGGGCGTAAGTGTGAGCTCCGTGCCGTGCAGCAACCGTCTCAGGGCCAATTTCCTATGTGGAAAGGGATCCCGCAGCCGCTCAATAAGGTGATGTGTGGCAGCTCCTTGTCCCTCGCTTGTACCGCCCAGTCTCATTGCGGCCCCGCCGTCGGCAAGGAGCCATGCCTCAGTTAGCTGCCTACCCTGGGGCGAGATCTCGCAGAGTAGCGTCAGTGAGTCCCCTCAGGCGCGGCCCGCAGCACGGCAACCCCAGGCCCCCAGGGCCCTGAAGCAGAAGGTCCTCGCGCTGATCAGCGCCGGAGCAGGCCCTACACCACGGCAGGGTCCATGAAGCCCCTCTCCAGCCCAGGCCCCAACCAAACCGTTACCCACTGAGGCCCGAGGGCAGGGACATGCAACCACCAGCTGCCCCAGCCTAGCCCCCCAGCATTCACTCTTACCCAGAGGCGCAACTAGAGTCAAATTTCGGGGAGGGGGGGAGCTGAATCTTTAGGCAATCGGCAGAGTCGAGCTGCAGGGGCTCCTAGAAGGGGTGAAACCACAACAAAGCCCCATTAACATGCACAAGGTCTTTTAACCCCTTGCATGCTGATGACGGCCCCCGTCCGTCATGCACCGCGGTGCTCGTGTGCTGACGACGGCTGGGGGCAGTCATGAACATGCCCACTTGCGATTTTGCCACACAGGCATAGAATCGCGGCCGCATGCAAGGGGTTAAAGACCTGTGAAGTGCTCGGGTGCGACTGTGAGCGGGCCCGGGAAGTGTCTCATCCCGGGCTGCCACACACGATGGGGGTGGGGGGGCTGAAGCCCTTTGAGGCCTGCTCTTACCTCACCGGGGACAGAGACAGCCCGGGCCCAGATCACAGCCGTAGCTTCGCCAAACTGTCTGCAATGCGGGTGTCGCCCAGTTCCAGTCGCGACGCTCTGCCTAATCTTCACTCACACATGTAGTCGAGGTGTTGGGATCGACGTCTTCGGGCGCCGGCGGAAGCCATGTGTCTTCCTCGGCGTATGAGGCAAGGATATCCTGCAAGCAGGGTAGCTCAGGCAGGATAATTGAAGGATTTAGGTGGCGGGCGCCTGGAGCACGATTAAGCTGTGTTCAAGTCACCCCGGTACTTACTTTAACTTGTTTTGTATACAGCTTAACATTGCACTTCTGCGTTTTTTAAGCCCTGTTTCCGCATAGAGAGTTAGGCTATTTATTCAGCATCTCTGTCACCACTCCCTCACAGACGCACACTTTAATCCTACTCACTCCCATAATGTCTATGCTCCAACTCCGATGTAGTATCTTACATTCTTCATAGGTTGCCACTATTAAAACACTCTTCTTACAGCCAGCCATAAGGAGCATGCTCTCAGTACTCAGTTCATGGATCCCAAAAAAAAACTACAGTCCCTCACCCCACCTGACCATTATGCCCTCTACTTCTCAGATTGTTATTTCGAACTTAACCCTACTCTTTTTAAAATATGTTTTTATTCTGCAATTGCCACCCTAAACTGTTTCAAGTCTGTAGTCCTACTAACTCTACTGTTAAATAAGAAAATAAAAGCTTGCCCATCCTTTCCATCTAGTTGCCCTACTGTACATCAATGTTTCTTACTACTCCTAAATTTGCATTATTCGGATGTTCATCTGTCTCTCTGCCCACCTCCATGCCAAGTTGCGTTCCACCATGCTCTGACCTTGCCTTCCCCCTTCTTCTACACTAACTCTCTAGGTAACACATATTCTTTGCACTTCTACCTCATATATGCCTGATGAAAGAAAAATGTAATTCTCTTCTGCCTCACTCACAACTCCACTTTCTAACTAAATCCTCAGGCTTTGAAATACCCTCTGCCTAACTCCTGCACAACAAAGGTAATCTACTTTCCGACTGGCTCTGCTCCCTTTGCCTTTACTGCCTTTTATCACACGACCCGAGTCCCTCATTATCCTCCACTGTATCCGCTGCCAGGTTGAGTCTGTATCCTCCACTGTCTCAGCTGCCAGGTTTGAGTCCCTCCTCCCCCTCTACTGTCTCAGCTGCTAGGCTTGAGTCTGTTGTAGTGTAGTTCCTATATTCCCAATAGGCTCTGCGCATTGGAATAATATATCCTATAGATTAGACGTAGGACTGAGGTCGACTGGGTCTCTATCGAATACACTAAACCTAATAGTGAGTGCCAGCTAGCTCAGAGGTCACTAGAAACTTTCTCAAATTCACAAGAAGGGATTCGTTTCTGACAACCGCATAAACATGACAACTTTTTTTCCCAAGAATAAGAAATATATCTCTAGCGTCGCGGAAACAATAGATAAGTATTTCACTCAGTCAATCTTGCATGCTTCGTTTCAACAGAGTTGCAGAGAAATAGAGAGACAGGGGTTTTCAATAAAAAGGTTTATTGAACAGTCTTCTTTCTCATGCAAGAGAAGTGAACTGCTACAATCGTTAAGCAGTCTGCAAAGTATAATGCGTACAGCAAGAATAGTATTATAAAATAATACTGTAAAAGCACTGTATGGTTTCTTAGCCATATAAAAATACATACATAAATAACATTAACTAAAATACTCTACTGTTGCTTCTAAATACACCTACCCCAATGTACCTAACCTAAGTCTAGTACGCGGGAAGAAGTAAGTATTGTGTAGCATAGGTTTAGTTGTTTTTGCCAAGAATCTACCATAGGTTTCTCTAGGTTCTAATCAGCTTCATACCTTGGTTTAGAATGAAGGAGGCCTGGTATCTCTGACTCAGAACTCGACTTCCCAACACCTCGCAAGGGGGGCTTGGAAACACTGGAGCAGGGCAGTCTCTTGATCAGTGCGTCAACTGGAGGGTCGGCTTCCTTCAGCATTTGCTGTAGTGAGCTGCGTCGGGCAAGTAGATAGTCGAACTGCTCCGAACCACCGTAGTTTGCAATAGCAAGTGAAGGTATATTTATACCTCGAAGGTGTTTAGGAATGCCATAGTTTGACGTAAGGTCGGGCATAATAATGTCAGGAAAGAACCCCTAGGGAATAGTTGTTCTTTGTAAAGTACATGAGTTCTTGGACAAATCAATATTCAAGCAAGAGGAAGTTCCCTAACTGCTTAAGCCGATTTTCCAAGAAATTGTTGTGACGTTTGGTACGGGTAGAAGTAGCCATGCCTGTATTTGGTCTGCATGGGCTATGTCTAAATAAGAGATTGATTTCTATGCCTATATAAGGGCAATGTGAATTGTACCTATATATAAGGGCATGAATCGGGAGAATTCACTCTGAGCCTAAAACGCCACACAACACTGTATTCTCCTCCACTGTCTCAGCTGCCAGGTTTGAGTCCCTCCTCCCCCTCTACCGCCTCGGATGCCAGGTTTGAGTCTGTATCTTTCTCCACTGTCTCAGCTGCCAGGTTTGAGTCCCTGTCCTCATACACTGTCTCAGCTGCCAGGTTTCAATCCCTCCTCCCCTACTGTCAGCTGACAGGTTTGAGACTCATCTGCCTTCACTGTCTCAGCAGCAGGTGGGTTTGAATATCTCGGCCTCTTCCACTATCTCAGCTGTCAGATTTGAGTCCCTGTCCTCATACACTGTCTCAGCTGCCAGGTGCGAGTCCCTCCTCCCCCCTCTGCTGTCTCAGCTGCCAGGCTTGAGTCTGTATTCTCCTCCACTGTCTCAGCTGCCAGGTTTGAGTCCCTGTCCTCATACACTGTCTCAGCTGCCAGGTTTGAGTCCCTGTCCACATATGTAGAATCAACCGCAATGGATCGCACACCGCTAGCCCCTCCTCCGGATCGCCCCTAAGGATTCTGGTACGTATAGTTCATAAGTGGTTCACCTCAGTAGGTGCAAGTAAGTACTTGTAGTTGTGAAGATCTTTAGACCCGAGACATAGCCCGGGTTTCGGGATATCTTCCCTCATCAGTAGAGAACGTATTTGGGGTGGAAAAGAAGGCCGCCAAGCAACCGTCACAGGCCTCGATGCCCAACCGGCACGCAGGTGCGCCATCTAGAAGCTCGTCAGCTTAAAGGCCCAAGAGAGCCCATTTGTAGAATCAACCGCAATGGATTGCACACCGCTAGCCCCTCCTCCGGATCGCCCCTAAGGATTCTGGTACGTATAGTTCATAAGTGGTTCACCTCAGTCGGTGCAAGTAAGTACTTGTAGTTGTGAAGATCTTTAGACCCGAGACATGGCCCGGGTTTCGGGATATCTTCCCTCATCAGTAGAGAACGTATTTGGGGTGGAAAAGAAGGCCGCCAAGCAACCGTCACAGGCCTCGATGCCCAACCGGCACGCAGGTGCGTCATCTAGAAGCTCGTCAGCTTAAAGGCCCAAGAGAGCCCATTTGTAGAATCAACCGCAATGGATTGCACACCGCTAGCCCCTCCTCCGGATCGCCCCTAAGGATTCTGGTACGTATAGTTCATAAGTCGTTCACCTCAGTAGGTGCAAGTAAGTACTAGTAGGCCTGTGACGGTTACTTGGCGGCCTTCTCATCCACCCCTAATACTTTCTCTACTGATGAGGGAAACTATCCCGAAACCCGGGCCATGTCTCGGGTCTGGAGATCTTGGGAACAACAAGTACTTGCACCAACTTTGGTGAACCACTTACGAACTTTGTTTCAACTCTTCAAACCACACGCACTTCACATACCAGAGTGCTCAGGGGCGATATGGAGGAGAGGCTAGCGGTGTGCGATCCATTGTAGATTTCCCTGTCCTCATACACTGTCTCAGTTGCCAGGTTTGAGTCCCTCCTCCCCCTCTACTGCCTCGGATGCCAGGTTTGAGTCTGTATCCTCCTCCACTGTCTCAGCTACCAGGTTTGAGTCCATATCCTCATACACTGTCTCAGCTGCCACTGTCTCAGCTGCCAGGTTTGAGTCCCTCCTCCCCCTCTACTGCCTTTTATGCCAGTATGAGTCTGTATCCTCCTCCACTGTCTCAGCTGCCAGGTTTGTGTCCATATCCTCATACACTGTCTAAGCTGCCATGTTTGAGTCCCTCCTCCCCCTCTACTGCCTTTGATGCCAGGTTTGAGTCTGTATCCTCCTCCACTGTCTCAGCTGCCAGGTTTGAGTCCCTGTCTTCATACACTGTCTCAGCTGTCAGGTTTTAATCCCCCCTCACCTAATGTCAGCTAACAGGTTTGAGACTCTCATCTGCCTCCACTGTCTCAGCAGCAGGTGGGTTTGAATACCTCGGCCTTCTCCACTATCGCAGCTGCCAGATTTGATTCCTTGTCCTCCTCCACTGTCTCAGTTGCCAGAGTTGAGTCTCCCATTCGCCTCAACTGTCTCTGCAGCCGGTTTTTAGTGCCTCCTCCTCCACTGTCTCAGCTGCCGAGTTTGAGTCATCCTCATGCCCTGTCTCGGCTGTTGGGTTCGAGTCCTCCTTCACAGTGCTCGCTGCCAGGTTACAACGACTTAAAATTAGGAAGATGTACTTCCCACCGCTTCTTCCCGAATACCAAGACAGTTGTTCTTGAAAGGATGCCCATTTTACTATAATCCCCATAACTTGATCATAATTGCGAGAATCTGACACATTCTATAATGACAGATTAGGTAGTACCCTCTCCCACAGTAGCGGTGAATTTGTGTTTCCATACTTGGGCTGTCTGTATCGCCGAGTCAAAGCATCATCCAAGAAGATGATGGGGTTCTTGACTCATGCTTACTGTAACAGCCACATTTCAGTTTTCAAACCCTTAGCCTCTGCTGGCAATTGCTGAGGCCTGCTGCCTTGTGTAAACAAGTTTGTCTTCCATTTCCTGCCTCCGTCAAAGTATTTGTAATTGCAACCATGGAAACAAACAGTTACAGAAACCTCGCAAAAAAGCCTTATCTGTTTTAGTGGATTACGCCATTGATGTTAGTACAAGTATAGGCGGTGTGGGGTTAGATAAGGAATTATTAGTAGGTAAGAGAATACATTTGTAGCTCTTGAAACATATAATTTAATGAGGAAAAAGTTACATGTTAAGGGAGCAATTAATGCTACTAAAAGCGTAAAAACACTAGGCAGGTATAGTTCGTCTGGTCTCTATGCCTGTACAGAAGGTATTGGGTGATTAACGAGTACATTACCAGACAGTTTACAGGGAGGTTGAACACTTTACTTTATTTATAATACGTGCACTTTGGAGACGAAGGCCCCTGCTGCTCGGTGGGCCCCCACCGCTTTCTTCGAAGGATGTGAATGGCTCTGAGACGGAACACGCACGAGGCCGAGTTTGGCTCGTGCGTGTACCCGGGGATCTGGGTTCGACCACGTGGTCACAGGTTCGAATCCCCGTGGGTCCGCTCCGCCTCAATTCCCCCCGATAAAAATGCATGCTGTCGGGTAATAATACACATCTGTTGTTTCAGCGCCAAGAGGCTGAAGAGAGAACGCGCGCTTTAAAAATTCACGTTGTTATTTACCTATATTTTCCAGTGTTTTAGGATGGTTACATGGTGTACCCTAAACACAGCCCCTGATGACAGTTCTTGGCCTGATCCTAACTTACGTTGACTAAGGGTGCTGTTTTAAAAATGAGAACGAAGGTGTATGTGTATAGTGCCGTTTATGTTCAATGTAGATTTTTTTTCTGAAAAGGCTCTTGTGGCCAGTGTCATGATGCGATTAACGTCACCTCACGGTATACAAGCTGCATGCAGCATTACCATCGTTTTCAAGGCTTGTAGTTCTTATATGCCATTATACTCAAAAACAGGAGCAAAATGTTATGGACCGGATTATAAATAACTCGGGAGCTAATTGCGTTTTGGGGGCAAATGCTGCTAATGGCAGAAATCAGATTGCCGGTCGGGATGCAATCTGCGTCTCACACTGGTGGTTGCTCTCCTGTTTCGGACTATATAAAACCGTGATGAACATGGGAGGCAAATGAACAAAATGGCAAATGTGCGAACCTCGAACAAGCGAAATGTGTGCGTATCCCTCACCGAGGTCTAAACTTCTAAAGGGAGTGTTATTTGCACACTCCCCCATTATAGCATCTCAGTAGTTTTACAACAAAGTATAGCATTTGTTACTGTCATTACTATTACCAATATATGTAGATTTCTCCAGCCCTGAGGAACATTTTTTTTTTTTAAAGTAAAATAGTTGCAATATGAGGAGAGAAATATGGAAAGATGGTAATTTCATTTCAGTTCATTAATTCTTTATTCGATGATTAAAAAAAATCATAAAAGTACAAATATATTTACAAGGTTAAAATGGAATTAAATACATCTGGGAATCATCTCGAATTACCAATACAAGCAGATGAAAAAATACATACTAAAAAACCACATGATTAACTGACTCCTCTTGTGTTTCTTAACCTCACGGCGAGCATCAAAAATTCATAATCCAAAAGAGAGTCCATGGGTCATTAGCTCTTTGCAGATAGAGTAATGCTGTTTTAGTGTGCCTAAATTGAGCTTTTTTTAAAAATTTTACCAGATATTTACACCGGGGGAACTTAAAAAAGGGGCACAAAAGTACAAGATGAAGGGTGTCCTGCGGAGACCTGTTGTCGCAGCTGCAGGCACCCTTCTGAGCAATTGTTAATGTAAAACCTGCAGGAACCGCCAGTAAGTGTGGTAGTAGGTTAAACCTAAGGCAGGTCATTAGGAATCTGTCTTGTGTGTTGTGTACCCGATACAGGTATGGCTCCATGCCCTCATTTTTTATGAGGCTAACGGCAGCTACAGATTGTTTAGTTGATTCCCCTACTGATATATACTTCTCAAAATGATCGGATAACAATCTTTTAATTTTTGGTTAATCCGAAGATAAAATGGAGTTGGGGTTAATAAACGGATCCTTCCGGTTGATACCCTCCAGGGTAGTCTTGACATAATTTAACCAAGGGATCTGTAACCCTTCATCCCTGTGCAAGCAGTCTTCCATGATTTGTCTACTTAAGACTGCCTCGGGATTCAACCAGATTTTCAGCCATGACATTATGGGTCTTAACTTAATCTGGTCCTTGATAAACGGACTCCTCAATTCAGTGCTTAATTTGTAAAATAATAAGTGCCGGTGCTAAAGATTTCTCATAAGCCTGCGGTCAGTGCTATCAAAGGTCGAGGTGGTGAATACTATGGCTGCGTTGTCTGATTACACCTCATGCCTTTCATTCAGCACCAGAACCCTCGCCCCTTTACCTCACTCTTTCCCATTCTTTTTCTTCCTTTTATTCCCTTTATCACTGTCTTTCCGTTTTTCTCTTCTTCTACTTTTAATGAACCGATTGTCAATATATGAGGCATTTTTCAGCAGAAGCACATTACACTCGGTGAGAACAGATACTTCAAAAACATAACTACATTACATTTACTAGGACACAGCCGCAATATATTCAATAGCACCATACACACATGCACACCCGCATGCACGCACACACACACATTTGGGTATGATGAACCCCCTCCCCGTGACTGACACTTTACTTTTAAAGGCACAGCACAGCAGTACTTACTACATACAACGAAGAGTCTATCTCTTCCCAGAAAAATAGCTACTCTTCTTTCTTGTACATTTGGGGGGGGGGCGTACATCAGCACCTGGTGTGTGTTTCTATCATCATCTGTTTTTAACTCACACCAGTGTGTCAATTGTGAGGATGGCTCAGTCGCACTTCTTTCCCTGATTTTTGTTCCTGTTCTGTGTTAGTGCTTTGGAATGGTCCACGCAGCGCTACCCCTGTGTAATGCCCAGCATACCCTGGTCTGTTAGCGCCTGCACCTGAAGGAGATGGAAGGCGTAGCAACTTTGGCAATTAAAGGAGTGACGGTGGATTTGGAGCACGGCTGAGGTTAAGTTCAACTAAAGGTCCTGCACTGGCCCCTGCCGTTTTACAGCCTTCTCTGGGCCAGGCAGTGGCATTTTACTTGCACACAGTACCCGGCGCCCGAGGCATGATTGCTCAGGCCTGCACTGAGCAATCATGCCTCGGGCGCCGGGCACGAAGCACCTGACCATTTGAAAATAAAATGCCTCTTCCCAGCCCAGGCCAGGGCAGGAGAAGGTTGGAAGAAGGTCAGGGGCAAGTTCAGGGTATTTAACTTAACCCAGCCGGACATTATGTGGAGCTGACTGAGCTTGAGCCGAAGCTACCATGCCGGTGACTGTCAAGACGCGCCACCCACGAGCCTCCCCGCCCAAGGAAACCAGACACGTACGGGGTCTAACTATGGAACAAAAAGGCCATGAATCTGTTAAAGAATACATGAATTTAAAATAACCATGGAATCGTATTTTGTTCTAAACCAAGATGCTCCCCTTCAATGTAAAACAAAGGTTACGGACTTAGACGGTAATTTAGAAGGATGCAATCTCCTTGACCTCACCGATCAATCCATTATAAACGAGAGACGCTCTGAACCGGCCGTGTTCACGCTTACTAAAAGCTTTGGGAGGGAGGGCGAGGGGTGGGAGAAAAGTAGACCAAAATGGTTTGAGTGTGAAAAAGGCCGCTTTATTAGGAAACAGGTGCACATTACAATATATAAAAACCCTGGCAACGCCTTACAAAACTTTACCTCACTAAATAAATAATTAACTACAAACCCCGCCCCCCACCCCCTCCCCTAAAATTCTTTGGCCCCTCCCCCACCCAACAATACAGCATTAAAACATTACAACAACATTATAAACATAACATCATCAATAAAGCATTACGTCAACAATCAAATCATTACGTCATCATTTAACCCATTACGTCATCAACACCCCAATCACATATTGAAAGCCAGGCCCTCGATAACCAGAAACCCTGCCTGACCCTTCACCCCTGTCAATACCCCCCAAAACCTGAACGGTCAAACAATGACCAACTTCCCTTGTACCTTTCAATCAATGAATCCGACCAATACTCACTAAAACTTTACAATAAACCGCACGAGACAACAAAAACCCCGCCACCCAGAAAGGAAGGGGGGGGAGAGGAAACTACACCACCTCCCTTTCTGCCCCCCCAACCAGGAAAATAGAAGCAGAAATGGACAAAGATCAACGTTGCATTGCTAGTGAACATGCCAAAACTTCACGCAACTATAACAAATATAGGTCCATCCCCATTTTGGACAGGTGAACACCATCGTCCCTGAAAAATTCCACTGTCTCAAATTCAATCTCTCTATGAGAAATCCTGCTGAAACCAAGACAACGGCAACATCTAGAAACCTCGGAGTTTACTTTTTTCCTGGCTCTGTCAACAGCTCTGGGATTGACCGCTCCTCTCCAAATCCTACGCGGAATTAACTCAGTCCAGAAGACATGGCACCCAGCCCAAAACTGCTTGATAAGGCTCAAATCCTTCTTAATAGCTCGCAACAATACAACACCCTTAGTGGTACAAAGATCGTTCTCCCCCAGGTGAATCACCAGAATATCAGGACATAGCCCGCCCACCATATTGTTGTTGAGACATGGAATTAACTCGTTCCAGAGCATACCACCTTTCCCCTTCCAAACCAAATTGAACATGCGAGCATTAAAACCCAGAAGCTCTCCGAAGTAACTCTGCGCCGCCTGGACTCGGGCCCATTTCACGAAGGAATGCCCAACTATCCAGACTGTCACCACAGGAGAACGAGGCCCAGCAACAGATCCTAAAAAAGGAAACAGAGTTAAAGCTCATGGGAAGGAAGATGACGCATGCGCCTCCTCCGCTTGACTTCTCACGTAGCGCTGAAAGCAGTTTGAAGACCAACGCCCCAACCTCATGATATCCCTTTGTGTCCAACCTCTATTAAAGGCTTCAGTTGCAGCACCAATCCGGAAAGAATGTGTACCATATAAGTTCCCATCCAGACCCAAGTGGAGTAAAGCCTTGCGCAAAACCATGCGAAATTGGTATGCTGTAACAGGAGTGCCATCAATATGCTGGAAAACAATCGCATCATCACCACCCCCGCATAAAGAACGCCAGCGCCGCGCCAACAGTAAAGGGCAAGTAATCTTCGGAGCCTGCGCCTGCAACCACACTCCCTTCCCCTTCCTAGTCTGATCAGTTTTGGAGCTGGCTAACCAGACATGTACCCCCTCATCAGAACAAAAAACATCACGCCAAAAGAGGCCACACTTACATTTCAAACCCAACAATTCTGAAACCCTAAAGGCTCCAAAAAACATAAATGCCATTAACATGGAAAATAAGCATGACTCAAAGTCATCTGAACAAACCGAAGGTAGAATAGTTATCAGCCGGGCCAGGATCTGCCAAGATAAAGGAGCCCTGAATCTAGTGGAGTGCCCTTGCTCTCTGGCCCAACCCTCAAGCATTCTCCTGCCAATCTCCCCCGCTGAAGGAGAATAACCCCATAACAACTTACCCATGAAAGCTATCCCTGCCAATTTGCCTGCAATGGTTACCTTGGTCAGACCTTTATCCATGAGATCTAAAATGAAGTTTACCACATCCTCAGAACGACGAGAAACCTCCTCACGCCTACAAGCGCCTGACTCCAGAAACTCCCTCCAGGCCAGAGAATAAGCAGAACGCGTAGACACAGACCAAGAACCTACCACCAGTTGTAAGACCCGACGTTGCCTACGTGCCACAGATCATCGGCATCGGGGTCGGTGCTCTGTCTGCCTCCCTTGCCAGTCCACGGAATCTCCCCCACTGTGAACGAGACAGAGCATCCGCAATTTCATTGTCCACGCCAGGAATGTGCAAAGCACGAAAATGAATGTCGTGTTTCAAACAGCCCAGCACGAAGACTCTCATGAGCTTCAAGACCTGTTCCTCCCTGGCAGACTGTCGATTAACAATCTCCACAACAGCCATATTGTCCACACGAAAAAGCACCTTCTTATGTGCCAAGATCTCCCCCCCACAGGGTCAAAGCCACCAGCAAAGGGAAAAGCTCCAAAAAGGTAATGCTGCGACCACCATTCAACCACTCATCCGGCCAACGTTCCGCACACCATCTGCCATTCCAATACAGACCAAAACCATCACTGCCAGCTGCATCCGAAAACATTTGCACATCCCACTGGAAGTCAACGTCCCGAACCAAAGGAACACCATTAAAAGAAGAGGGAAAAAATGTCCACATTCTCAAGTCCTCCTTGACACCAGCAGACAAGCGAACACGATGGTGAGGCAAATGTTGACCTGAAAGAGCGCTGCCCAATCTGCGACAAAAAATCCTTCCTGCTCTCATGACCCTACAGGCAAAATTGAGATGGCCTAGTAACACCTGAATATCTTTCACCAACACTTTCCGTTTTGATAAAATGGTTTCCAGCAAATCCATCATTTTCACTTTTTTATCCTCAGGCAAGCGAGCCCGCATTAACACAGAATCAAGTTAAATTCCCAAAAAGGACAAAACAGTGGCAGGACCCATAGTTTTCTCGGGAGCCAAAGGAACTCCCAGATCCTCCATGAGCCCTTGGAAAGTGTCCAGAGCAGACTGGCACTCCGTGGAGCCCGGGGACCCGACAAAGAAAAAGTCATCTAGGTAGTGCGTTACCAGTGAGTGACCAGACTGATGAGTAAAATACCATTGTAAAAAAGTACTGAAACACTCAAAAAGAGCACATGAAATAAAGCAACCCATCGGCAGAGCCTTGTCCACATACCATTTCCCTGAAAAGTGTATACCTAGGAGACACCAGTCATCAGGATGGACGGGCAACAGCCGGAAAGCAGACTTTATATCACACTTGGCCATCTCAGCAGCTGCGCCCGCGGTCACAACAAGTGACATGGCAACGTCAACTGAGGAATAAGAGACCGAAACAGCATCTGGATCAATAAAATCATTGACAGACGACCCTTCCGGCCATGACAAGTGTTGAATAAGCCTGAATTGTCCCGTATCTTTCTTCGGGACCACTCCAATAGGTGATATTATCAAATTAAGGATCGGCCAATCGTGAAAAGGGCCAGCCATCCTTCCTTCATGCACTTCTTTATTTAACTTGTCTTGCACCACTGCGCCATACTCAGACGCTGATTTCAAATTAGCAGACCATCTCCTTTGTCTGGAACCCATGTAACCCAACCGGAATCCAAATTCAAAACCATCTAACAATTTTTTCCCCACAGCTTCATCATAATTCTGAAGCGCAAGGCGCAACTTCTCTAACTTAACCGGCGTATGAGCCCTTGGGCCCAGCACCCTGAGTACCTCTGGATCCCCTACCCCCTGAGAACTGTTTGGACGTTCCTGAGCCACTCGCACCTGTCTGTTTCCCCTGTTGCCCTCCCGCTGGCTGGTTATCCCAGCATTTGGACAATGGGTGCCGCCTACCGCAACCAGAGCATTCGTGTCTGAACTTACAATACTCCCTGCTACATGACCCTTTGTTGAATTCCCAGCATGTGCCCATTCCAGACTGTGTGTTAGAACTACTCCCCACCCCTCCCCGGGTGGGTTTGCCCTGAAAGGGCCGGTAAATTAAGGGGAGACCGCTAGCTGTAAAAATAGTTTTACCTCCCGATGCAGATCCCATGGTGTGCTGCCATAAGTCAGTGTCTAGCTCCCCCCACTTGGCCTCCGGATCCCACGCCATCCTGGCCCTAAACTCCTCATCATATTGAGACCAAGCAAACCCCCCGCCAGTAAGCTGTGCCTTGCGTATAACATCCATGTATTTAAAAAGAGACACGCTGCGCTCAGGGAACTTTTCACAGTATACACTTGCATAAATAAGGAATGCAGCCGTCCAATTTTCAATGGTCAACGGAACTCTAGGACGTTTTGCCAACTCAAACTCCTCCCCCTTCGTCCCTTCCTTGGACCGGACTTCCCGGTGCAGCAGCTTAAGAATTTCAACATACTCTCCCTTCCAAATACGTTCTTTTGTAGCCAACATCAAATGGGCACCCAAAGGCTTTGTCACACCCATATAAGGCAACTTTTTAATTTTCAATTCTTTGCTGGCCAATGGCTCTTTAACTGCACTAGACGTATCAGTGTTAGTACCACTCTCCACTTTATCTGTGACTTCCAAAACATCATCAGTGCCCACAGCAGTGTCTTTAACATAACGTCCTTTCAACAACCTCCCTTCCCCAATAGCAACATTGCTTTCCCCCCCTGTGCCCACAGACACCATAGTAGGTTTGGCCTGTGCAGCTAAATGCTCACCTGGTAACAAAGAGACCACTCTCGAAGGCTCCACTCGTGGTGCTGAAACCAATGCATCCTGTCTGCGAGGCGCCCTGACCGACGGGCCGTGCTCTCTTCTCTTTTGTACTGGTGGTGGTGTACAGTGGTCCCAGGGACCTTTGCCTGCCCTTAAAAAATGAAACAAAAATGTTTCATTTTCTTTTTTTTTTTTTTTTTTTAAATGCATGGTAAACAGGCTGCATTTTTTAAAAAAAACTACTTTATTTAAAAGCAGTCCGAGACATGGTGGCCTGCAAAGCCCAGCAGGCAACCATCCCTGGGAGGGCTGGCATTTCCAATGGGCTCGCAAATTGCGAGAGGCTCATTAATATTAATGAACCTCACAATTTGCGACCCCATTGGGAATCCCAAACAGTGTTAAACACACTGTTGTACACTTCATTTAGCGACTCGCAATTTGCCACTCGCAATGTGTCGCCAATTGCGAGGCGCTAAATGAAATGGTCGTACATCTGGCCCCAAAATCCTTAGTACTTTGAGCATTTGTTTTGTGTGCACACGTTTGTGTTTTTTTCGAATTACTGTTTTGATTTTGAAATTTAACTCATACAAATTGCTTGGGGGTCCCCGGCTTCCAGTGCTGACTCAATGGGTGTCCTCAGGAGTCAAAAGTTTGGGATCCACTGTATTAGATCATAATCACACAGATACACTGTGCCAACTGGTACTGGGCAGTATTTACAGGGGATTATATACACAGGACAGGGCCACATGGGCCACTGTCAGAATCCGCACTTAGTAGGAATAGCACTTAGTAGAAATAGCACTTCTAGAACATAGAATAATTTTGGCACAAAATACCAATTGTAGAACACAACCAGTAACCACTGGTAAAAGGTAGGGACACACTACGCAATACTAATCTCCTTAGGCATAGATCACGCAGGGAAACATAAACTCACTAGTATAAACTAGACTAGACTGAACAACCTCCTAAGCATAAAAATACAGTTGGAGGTATAGGCATAAAGGCATTGCACATTACGCATAAATCACATTAGGCATCAGATAATTATCAACATAAATACAATATACCATCACCTTGCGCAAGAACCACATGAGATACTAACCCCAGGCCAACTAGCCTTCCGTGGGGTTCAAACGCCCTTTGTCCAACAGTGTCAGGGCTGGCTACGTATGCAGCCAAAGAAGAATGCGCAAGAGTTTAGCCTAAACGTGGCAGCTGCCCACTACTTGCTGGGTAGCTGTGTAATTTCAAAGAACAGGTCCCCTAGAAAAATGAAAAACCTAAACGGTGCAGCTGCCCACTCCTTGCTGGGCAGCTGGGAGGTAGAATTGCGGCAGGGGCCCTCACTGGCCCTTAGGGCAAAATGCGCCAAACGTTGGAGCCACACGGGGCTCTGAAACAAGTATGCCCCCAATAGAGCCACCAAGGCTCTAGGAATAAACAAATGTGCCCCAAAGTAAATATGCCCCACGTTGCATCTGCCTGCGCTCTCGCAGGGCAGCTGAAGGTAGCACGGGCACCTCTGGCTGGCGAGCCCCTCTCGGGGGACTCTTAAACACAAAGCCCCCAGGGTTGGAGCCCAGAGGCTCTTAAACAAGTATGCCCCCTTCGGAGCCACAGAGGCTCTGGAATGACGAGAAAAAACTGAGGGAAGACCACAGGCCCTTCTGGCCCCTTTAACAGTTATCGCCCTTATCAATTATGGCCCAAGCCCCTCACGGGGACTTTAAACAAATGGAGGCCACGTGGGGCTCGGAAAACAATGGTGGTGCCCAGAGCGTTGGAGCGGCCCGCTGCTTAGACTGGGCCGCTCCTGACTGCAGTCCAGTCCCCCTGTGCCTTGATCAGGCACCAACAGGACACACCCGGAGCCCCCAGCCTGTCTTCACTCACCGGACTGCGGGTTCATGGTGGGGGCTCCTCCTTTTTGGTCGGCTCTCTTCCTGCAAGGGATTGAGCGGGACGCGGGCAATTGCTTGGACCATGCTGAAGCTGCGGGGCTCTCTCTCTGGACTCACGAGAGCCCCGCTCAGGCTTCCCCACACTGCGGGACTCTGTCTGCAGAGTCCCCGCAGCATGTCTTCCGGATACCTGGTGCCGGCTTCTCAACTCTGGCCGGGCTCTCCTTTGTCCACAGGAGCGCGGGGTGGGCTCCCGTCCACTTCCTCTTTTCTTTACAGCACTTCCGGGTCGCCGCAGGCAGCGCAGCGGCCCTCACTGTTCCCGGCACCTTCTGGCTGTAATACGGGGTAGGCTCCCGTTTAAGGACCAGGTCCCTGGTGGGGTGGGCACCCGCTAGGGCATAAGTAGTGGCACAAGGTCCCGGCGGGGTGGGCAACCGCTAGGGCATTTAAAAGGGCAAAGAAGCGGGGTGGGCACCCGCGCTGAAAATCACACAGGCAGGGGGATCCCCACGCCGGGGAATCCCTCAAGATAGGGATCGCCGCCCTGGCGGCGCAAAAGCGCTATTTAGCATGGGGAGGCCAGCGCTTCCCAGGCACTGGCAGGCAAAAGTCCAAAAGTCTTTTAGGAAGCAGGGGGGGGGCAAAGGCTGGGCCCAGGGGCCAGCTCACAGGTCCCTCCAGCAGGGAGGCTGTCCCCAGTGGCGGTTCCTCCTGGTGCCCAGCAGCAGCAGGCCCCCCTCAAGATAGGATTCACAGAGGGAACATTTTACCTGGGGTCACAGCCCCTTTTTATACACAAATTCCCTTTGTCCCCTTAGCACAGGGTTTAGGGAAAACCAGCTGCAACTGGTTTGGGAGCACTTGAGCACTTTGTTTTGCTCAGCTCCCCTTCTTCCATTCACAGGGTAGGCTAGGGACACCAGACGCACCACAGGGGGCGGAGCCAGCATTGTGGAGGGAAGGACCAGCCCTATTCAGGTCCCAGGGGCACTCCTCCCTCCCATCAACATGCAGATCTCTCCATTCACCAAAGGAGCAGACCCATCCTGACTCCTGGAGCCAGGCACACCAGCCAGCTCCAACCAATCACAAGCCAGACAGTCAATTCACATTTACTACACAGACATGCCAACTTCTAGAAGTGGCACTTCTACACTAGACAAATTAAATCTGCGCACACCGTCGCGCAGCATTTAATCTCACGAGTACTGCACTCCCCACACATCAGGACTTCCATGGACACACACATTCCCCATGCATTCCTATGGGAGGCAGGCCAATCTCACAACATGCACTCAGAGTGCGCACGCACATTACACTGGGACACAGTGTTAAAGTGCGCAGAGACCAAAAACAACTAACACCAGCTCACATATAAAAGCACAAAGTTTTAGGGGTGAACCTGCCAAAAGGGCCAAATCCAACACTTCACTATTCTATTATTTAGAGGAAAAAAAGTATAAAAACACATACATTCGATAATAGTACAGCAACACTTGAAAGTCTTAGTTTATTAAATACAACTTAAATCTAAATATATTACCTTCCTTATTCATATATGACTTCCATGCACTTATGTATCTTTTATGTTTATTACTTTTACTCTTAATTACACATCCCCAGTGCACCACCATCTAGCTCACTCTATACCTCTCTCAATATATCCTCTATCTCCACTCTCTGACTCATCCCAAACCCCATTCTACTACTATGACCCCCGAATAACCATTTTTTGATTCTTCCCTCCTCTACAGCTCCTTGCATCATCACAATCCTGTTTTACTATTCAGGTCTCCCAAACAAACCTTTCTAAACCCCTCCCTATCCTTCCAAGACTCATACGATACATCATCTTTCTCCTAATCCAGTTCTAGAGACTCTCCCCCCTCTCCATCTCTCCTTTATTTATCCCAAACCTCCTCCTACTGCTATGAACTACCATTACTTACCTGCCGCCACCGCCGAGAGTCACACCACGCCAGCAGTCCAGTCAAGGAAGCCGCCCACCACCGAGAGTCACACCGGGTACAGCAAACCGCGCCGCCGCTCCGGGAGGACCACAACTCCCGGCAGGCACCGCGGCGGCGCCACGGATTGACGCGGAACGCGCCAGCAGGGCGCAGGGCGCAGCGACAGCCCGATAAAGGGAGAAGGAGACCGGCAAAGCGGGGGGAACTACCATTACTTACCTGCCGCCACTGCCGAGAGTCACACCACGCCAGCAGTCCAGTCAAGGAAGCCGCCCACCACCGAGAGTCACACCGGGTACAGCAAACCGCGCCGCCGCTCCGGGAGGACCACAACTCCCGGCAGGCACCGCGGCGGCGCGACGGATTGACGCGGAACGCGCCAGCAGGGCGCAGGGCGCAGCGACAGCCCGATAAAGGGAGAAGGAGACCGGCAAAGCGGGGGGAACTACCATTACTTACCTGCCGCCACTGCCGAGAGTCACACCACGCCAGCAGTCCAGTCAAGGAAGCCGCCCACCACCGAGAGTCACACCGGGTACAGCAAACCGCGCCGCCGCTCCGGGAGGACCACAACTCCCGGCAGGCACCGCGGCGGCGCGACGGAGTGACGCGGAACGCGCCAGCAGGGCGCAGGGCGCAGCGACAGCCCGATAAAGGGAGAAGGAGACCCGCGTCGCGGGACGCCCGGGGCGAAGCCCGGGCAAAGGGCGGGCCCTCTTAGGCCCTCAGAGGCCCGAGGAGCCTGGCCTGTGCCAGACACCCTGCCCGGTTGCAAGTAGCCAAAGGACATCGAGACTGCATAACTGTAAGTTGGCTAAATCCTGCTGTAACATACCATTGTGAGCCCCTGAGTTCCTGTTGTACTGAGATTGGTACTGGATATTGGCCATAAGCATTTCCTGCTGTACAGTGGGTTATTTTTCGGGCTTGCCATGAACCATCCACAGACTAGAAGCATGGCAGCCGCTGGGGCAAAAAAACTAACTGGTACCTTAGATGATTTTATCGTACGCACAAATGCCCTTATTGATGAAGGGATCATACTGATGGATAGAAGGGTGTCTCAAGACTTAGCTATGGCAAAGCGTTCCTCTCTGGGCCATATTGCACTAGCTTGCACACCTAATAATGTATCCGCTCCAAAAACACTTGTAATGGTACATAAGGACCAGGGTTGTGACTTACCAGCCTCGCAGGAAGGTCTGGAGGCAACCCCAAATCTCTCCTTGTTGCTGGAAAATGGCCCGGCTGCAACCGAGAATGAAACCACAGCTAGTACCCTAATTGAAAGGGGGAGGAAGGAGGGGGCAATCCCTAAACAAAAGCCCATTAAAACGACCACTCAAAAAGGGAAAAAACCCCAGATTAGTAAAACCCATGACCCAACTCAGTTGGTTCCGATTCCGTTGAATGTGAGCACCAACCTAGATGCTCACTCCAATATTAATGATACTGCAGGTGGGCCCCGGGCAAGTGTGGGTATAACACTAAGTCTGCCAGAGGAAACCATCTTGGATAGTAGCTTGGAGGGGATCTTGGAACTAAGTGGGGTAGTTGACAATCAAGCTGGAGGGGGTGAGGACAGTAGTAGCCTAAGCATGGTTAATAATGATAATAATGATATCTTTGCTATGCTAAAAACTCTCTTAGAACCTATAGAGGTTAGGCTACGATGTCTGGAAAAAATACTGACTAACATCCATAAAGACATTAGTGCCCCTAGCTTCGACTCGAACAATAAAGTTCCACAAAATAAACAAACTATGAACAAACCACCAATAGCTGCTAAAAGCGATGTTACCACTAATCCACCTCCAAAACCCACCACTAATCCACCCCCAAAACCCACACTAACATCTAAAAACCCAACCACAGCTGATAAAGTAGTGCCACCCACACAAACTCCCAAGGATAAAGTTAATGCTGAAAAAAGGGAGACACGTAGAAACATACATCTACCACCAGAAGCCTCCCCATATGTTGTGGTCCTTACTGGAGTCCCCCAACCTGATAGTAAATCAAATGAAAATAATGGGGGACTTGTAAATAAAACAATACATTGGTTAAATGATAATTACCCTCTCCCACCAGCCTTTAAAAGTAACATCCTTATGGTCGAAAGGGCTCCTTGGGTGGGGTATAATAATAATAAAAAAAGGACACACGGTGACTGCGTGGTGATAACATTTGAGAATCCTCGCACCGCAGAATTTATTACATCGAGGCCCCCAAGAAATTATGGTTTGTCTATTGTGGCTAGGTCACTATCCTACTTTTACCCTAAGGGTGAACAACCGGATAATAGGTGGAGCTGGACCAGGGACAAACGACACCATGGTGGTAATACTGGTCAGGCTTTTGATAATAACTACCACAACACACAGTGGAATGGGAGGCATGAAGATGGTTGGAACACTGTGAAACACAAAGGGAGGCCTCCTTATTTTTATCCACAAGGTTGTGACCCTGAATGGACAGGCAATCTGCAATTTCCTCCATTTTTTCCGTGTTATAACCGGTTTGATTGCTTGGAAGCAGTGGACTGACTCCCTAAGAACAAGGAAGATGTCCGGCTGTTTAACAATCCTGGGGGCTTGGGTTCTATAAGTTGTCTAGGGTCTGAGGAAACCCCAGAAATACAGGTGGGGGATGTGTCTATACAAGGGAGCCTGGTCAGAAGTCTAGGGGATACCCTAGATATTTCACCTGTAGGAAAAGATTACTGTAAGGTGCTCTTTTGGAACGTGGCTGGGTTAAAACAAAAGATTACCAATCCAACCTGGGATGAGGCCATTACCAACGTGGGAATATTAGCCCTTCAAGAAACTTGGGCCACCACGCCGATACATCTTAATGGCTACAAAACTTACTTTACCCCGGCGGTGGGTGGAGTACACGGGAGACCCAAGGGGGGGTTGATTGTATACATATCTAATCTCCTAGTATACGATAACATTTCTTTTTCCCCTGGATCTAGTTACTATCAAAAAAATAGTGATACATACAAGGAAGGGTCCAAAGGTGGTTCTTTTTAATTTTTACAATAACTGTTCAGATAGCATGATTAAGGACGTACTTGACACACTAACCTCAGAAATGCAAGACGAACTTGATAAGAGCAAGAGGGCTGAAGTTATGTTATTATGGGGGGGTGATTTTAATTGCACTCTCTGCAAAAAGGGCCAAAAGGGTATCTGTGGTTTAATGCTGGAACAAGATGTCAATTTGACGCATTTTGAACATACCCTATTAGGCGACTCACTAAATGAGATGATTTTTAATTTTAACTTTGGGTTTTCAAATGAGTTAGCACATCATACAACGACATTTGCCCCAACTTTTGTTGGGCGGGGTGCCTCATCTATTATTGATTTTAGTCTATGTACACTTAGCTCCGCGAGCAGATTGATCAGAGCAAACATCATGGACTTACCACTAAGTGATCATCTGCCACAAGTATTAATAATGGAGAACCTATTTGCTGTAGTCGATACTAGAGAATGTCCGAACCAAATGGTCCAGGACGTGAGGTTGGGTGCCCAAAATGGCTACAACCTTAAATGGAGCAGACTGGTCCCGGATGATTTCCAGCATAAAATATTGAGTAAATGCATGAGTAGTTTCTTGATCTGTCTAGATGAACACGCAGAGAACCGTGATATAATAACACATTTTAATATCATCTCTAGTACAATTAAGGAAGCTTTGTGGGCTGAAAGGAAAAATTCCCTAAAGTCCAATAAGAAATGGTTTGATAAGAAGTGCACTAGAGCCTTGACAAAGCTCAGACATGCAATTCATAAAAGACCACGGGACGTAATCCTAATTAGAATTGCAAGGAAGGTCTATAATTCAGCATTGAACGACAGGAAGGCCTCGATAAAAAGGGAGGCTTGGGACAACCTATGCGCTGCCTCAAAATCAAAGGATCCGGCTGCTTTTTGGAGGGTCATTAATACCCCCCTTTTACATGAACAAAAAGCACGCATGGAAATTGCCATCTCAGAAGATGAGTGGGTGGCTCATTTTTCCTCCCTTTATAAGGTTGTGGAATTAACCCCTGAAACAGACCAGGATGCGGGGTTGTTAAATTTAGATACATCCAGAACTTTAATTGTAACCCTTCCTGAAGTTACAGCAAGCTTGAAGGCGACTAAGGGGGGCAAGGCAGCAGGACCAGACGGTATTCCAGCCGACCTCTATAAGGCTAACATCGAATTATGGGGGCCACTGTTGGTTCAGCTCTTCAATGCTGCTCTGGTAAATAGCCCAATTCCTACCTGGTTTACATCGGTAATAGTCCCAATCTTTAAGAAAGGGGACAGGCTAAATTGTACTTGCTATAGGCCAATTTCCTTATTGGACTCTTCTATAAAAATTTTGGGGAGAGTGATTTTAGTTAAATTGCAAAGCTGGGCGGAGGATAATGGGGTGTTAAGCGATTTCCAATTTGGGTTCCAAAAGGGTTTAGGGACCATAGAGCAAGGTTTGAACCTTTTCACCTTGCAACAGAAGTATATAAAGGTTAAAAAACGTCTATACCTCACTTTTGTTGATTTAACATCAGCTTTTGACTGTGTGTCACACACTAAATTATGGTCAATTATGGCCGAATTGGGGGTAGACAACGCCATTATATGCTTCCTGAGAGAGCTTTATTCTGGGGCCACTGCTAGTGTCAGATACGGGAATAATGGCGAATGCAGCAGACAATTTGGGATTGGTCGGGGTGTGCGCCAAGGGTGCGTCTTAGCCCCCTTTCTATTTTTGTTATATATAAATGGCATGGAGAAGCACCTCGTACAGGAGGGCAGAGACATGCCTATGGTGAGAGGTAGGCCTGTCCCTGCACTGATGTACGCTGATGATGCTGTTTTGATGGCACGCACACCAATGGCTTTACAAACTTTGGTTACAGCCTTTAACACTTTTATGCTTGGTTTAGATTTGAAAATCAATTGTTCTAAAACTTTATCAATGTATTGTGGGTCCAGAACAAGCAAGCACGTGAAGCCAATCTTTATAAACTCCAATCCCCTAGAAAGGACCCCTACCTTCCCATATCTGGGGATATTGTTCCATGAAAGTGGCTCATGGACTACAGCAATTCATGCTAGATCTTTGTTATTTTCTAAGACTATTATGGCCCTAAAATGCTTTATGAAAAAATTAGGTAAAAAACCCATAAAGGAGATTTTAACTGTTTATAATGCAACCTGTATATCTGTAGCTACCTATGGTGCAGGATTATGGGGGTATTCAAACATCAGTGCGATTCAGATCTTGGAAAACAAGTTTCTATGCCACATTCTGCCCGTACCCCAAAGTACTGCAACGATGATATGCCATGCTGAATTGGGAACACCTTATGTTACCGATACCATTAAAATTCAGCCAGTCCTTCTTTGGCATAGGGTTTGGACAAATGATGAATGTGTTGTCAATCGGGCTATTTTAGAGGATATTATGGCATTGGACAATATCAGCGATTTTAAATGGATAGGCTACGTTAGAAACTTTCTTGAAAAAATAAGTTGCCTCCAATACTTTGAGGACCCACAATCAATGGAATATATACCTAGAAGAGATTTGAAAAATCTGTGTATGGCGTACCTCAAGGAAAAGAGACACATAGAAGAGGCGAGAAAAAAGACTGTTTCTATCCACCAGGACATTCTATGTGGAGAAAAATTGCAGCCATATCTTTCATTGTACATGTCCAATCATGAACGTTATCTTTTGACCCGATTTAGATTGAATATTGTCTTTAGGACATTATCGTTCCCCGTGATGAATTGTTGGTCGAAGGATTTATGTCTTTGTCCATGTGATGATGTATCCCAACAATCCGATATACATATATTATTCTTTTGTAAATGTTATACTCTTCCTCGAAAGAAACTTATCATCCCTATCCTCAAGGATTTAAAAGTATATAGATGCCGCCTAGCATTCACAGAGTGCCAGAAAATGGAAACTGTTTTTATGGTTGCCTCAATTGCAGAATTTTTAAAATTAGTTTTTAAGTGCCGTAAATCAATTCAAATAGATTGATCGTTTTTATTGTATATATGAATTCAATTCTGTTGCTTTTCTTTTCTTTTTCGTGATTTTAAAAAAAAGTTCATTCTACCTCTTGTAAATTGTACCTTTCATGCTACTTTCATGGTTATCTTGTTTTTAACCGAATAAAGTATTTTTGAATCTTGAATCTTGCTATGATCTCCAATTAAATGCTTTCTAGCCCGTTTTCTCTTCTATCCCTCCACTATCCTTTTTAATCCAGTTAACACTCACATGTTCACTGTTCAAATTAATTTCATATTTCCCTATACTAATTCACCACTAATCCTTTTTGGGTTCCAGAGTAGGGTGCTACTAGCTTACAAGCGCTTTGACACCTTGTCAGGGATAGTAAGCGCTATATAACTACAATTACAATAGATCGGCACCATAGCGACAGCACAAGCTCACTACCTGCAGGCGAGGCCTCAAAAGTAAACATATTGTGCAATCCTTTGTGTATTTTAATTCATGAAGATTGGTGAAACCTAGTAGTTAACCTTTTCTCCATATCTTTACCCAACAGGTTACTTTAGGCCATGAACTAGGATCTGGTGCCCCCTGCCTCAAATGCAAGGATAAATGTGAAGGCTTTGAGCTTCATTTCTGGAGGTTTGTGCTTAAATTTCAGTCTGTGTTTAATCATTCTTTACACAGTAAGGGAAAGATTTGTTCATGTCTTCTGTCTCAGAAAATTTGTTGGAAGAGAATGAATTTCAAAATCAATCAAGATGTTCTGTTAAGCAAATATTTGTGAAAGCTAATGCTTCATTTTCGAGAAGAGAATGTGGACCGATATTCTTGTACCGTAAAAGAGCGTCCTTTTACAATCGTCCGTGTACCATGAGAATATTGCATGTATATGTATGCTCTTAAACATATCCTAATGAAACCGGAGTCACCTGAGAACTGGTCCTTGTGTAACAGCTATAAGGCTTTTATACAGTACCTTTCATTTTCTCCTAGGAAGAAACCATGTTTATTCGCCTTTGGTTATGTTCAAAATCATGTGTAATTGTCCATCTTCTCATTAGGTCTTGACTACAGACCGGTATAGCTGTCTGTTGGCCAAACCTATTGTTTCTAATACATTACCTATACTTGGAGTATGATTTTGGTCAGCCACTTAGTCATGGTTGGATGGCTTTGGTGTCTGACTCCTTTCCCTGCTCCTGATGTGATGAATATTCTAGTTTTTGTCCACTCAGGAGCATTTATTACTCGCAGTATGTCTCACAGTGCTCTGATTGGATGGGATATCCTTCGGCTGCTTAAGTCTAAGCTTTACTAGGCGCTCGTCAGGAGATACAACGATTGATGTATACATTTTGTGCTGTGCTGACACTCTTTACCTGGCCCTTTGGTTTTCTGCTATCACTCAGCGACTCCCTGCATCCAAGGAAGCCCTCAGCGCCTCGCCGGACCCGCTTCGCGGGTCCCGCAGCGCTTTAATTTGCTGAAGCTGCTGGCCGTGTGGGAGCATTTTCTGGAGGAACGCGGGCAGGTGACAGCGTCGGCGGGGCTGCGAGCACACAGGCAGGGACTCCAGTGTCCAGGAGTCCCTGCGCGCTCGATCTACAACACCTGGGCTGCTCTCCCCGCTGGCCACGCCCCCCGCCAACGGATTGAAATACAGGCTTTCTCTTCAGCTCACCGGGACCATTTTGTGCTGTGCTGACACTCTTTACCTGGCCCTTTGGTTTTCTGCTATCACTCAGCGACTCCCTGCATCCAAGGAAGCCCGCAGCGCTTTAATTTGCTGAAGCTGCTGGCCGTGTGGGAGCATTTTCTGGAGGAACGCGGGCAGGTGACAGCGTCGGCGGGGCTGCGAGCACACAGGCAGGGACTCCAGTGTCCAGGAGTCCCTGCGCGCTCGATCTACAACACCTGGGCTGCTCTCCCCGCTGGCCACGCCCCCCGCCAACGGATTGAAATACAGGCTTTCTCTTCAGCTCACCGGGACCATTTTGTGCTGTGCTGACACTCTTTACCTGGCCCTTTGGTTTTCTGCTATCACTCAGCGACTCCCTGCATCCAAGGAAGCCCGCAGCGCTTTAATTTGCTGAAGCTGCTGGCCGTGTGGGAGCATTTTCTGGAGGAACGCGGGCAGGTGACAGCGTCGGCGGGGCTGCGAGCACACAGGCAGGGACTCCAGTGTCCAGGAGTCCCTGCGCGCCCGATCTACCACACCTGGGCTGCTCTCCCCGCTGGCCACGCCCACCGGCCTATCAGTCTATGTGCCTGCTGTATTTTTGTTTAAAGGTGACCAGTGCTACCGCTTCGCGGGAGCGAGCGGGAGCGCGCCGGGAGAAGCCCGGGACAAGGGCGGGACCGTCTGTGGCCGTCCGGGGCCGAGGGTGGCTGGGCTGGGCCAGCCCTCTGACTCTGACCATAACGGTTTATATTGCACTAAGAAAGGGTTGTGTGGGATAAGTGCCAAACTTTAAGTTTTGTAAAAGGGTTGGTGACTTCAAGTATGTCTGTATATCCAGGTACTATTGTCCCGACGGCCCAAACGGACGAGCCTGGGTCTGGGTCAGGGTCTGCTGTTATTGGACCCCTAGACAAATACTTCAACCGGCCCATACAGGACATCGATAAAGAGATAACGCTTGCAGAGAGGCGTGCTGAGCGTAGATTGTCTATTGAACTCCTCAAAAATCCTGTAGACAAGCGCTCAGTTCAAATATATCCTGCATTGGTAACGCCTTTATCATCTTTAAACTTGCCTGTTGTAGTCGAAACATGTCATGATGTTACCATCAACAAGGAGAACCAGGGTATTGTAGCAGAATCAACATCTTCTTGTGTGAGTCATATTGACCCTATAACATGCCCATCTGAAATATGTGCCCCGGTTTCTCTGCCCCAATCTAAATCAAGTTCAAAAAGAAAAAGGAGTACTGCACCTAGAAAATGTTATCCTCCTAAACCCCCACACAAACTTAGGAAAGTGAGCAAAAAAATGTGCCCCAGTAAGGCTGTCACTGAAGTAAGTTGTAGTAGGGAAAGTATACAAGAGGGAGATGTTGACAAACCTTTTATCATATGGATTCTGGTGGGGGAGGAAACAGCATGAATCAACATGGGGATTCTAATGACCCTGATCCAAATGCTGGAGCAACATTAGATGACATGAATATTGGCGATGATATCGTGAATATGGAGGAAGGATGTGGGGAAGTAAGTGTTAATGCCGGAAATGGGGAGTTACCTACACCTACCGTATATGTTGATAATGATATGGATGGAGGTAGTATGAGGAGTAGTGAGAGACTTGTCGGGATGGATGCAAGCTCAATGAATCCACAACCATGTTCTTTAACAAATGGAGTATGTGAGGATGGGTTTAGTCCTGGGAAGTTCCTATCTTGGAATATTGCTGGGCTGTGTAGCAAGTCTGAATTACAAACCTGGGTAGATTTTATTAACGGGTTTGACGTGTGCTGCTTTCAAGAAACATGGGCCTGTGACCCTGTTTTCCTCTGTGGGTATTTAAATTTTTCAATCCCAGCTACCAGAGGGGTTAGGGGTCGGCCAATGGGAGGGCTTACAGTGTGGATAAAGCAGGATTTGGACATTTCTATTAAAGTGTTGGATTTGGGCCATAGTGACATTCAAATGTTAAGATTGTCCTCAGAAAAGTGGGATGTGATTGATCTGTATAACATCTATGCAAGAGGAACCAGTTCGGGGAGTTCTCCCACTCTAGAGGCCTTGCTCTCCTTCTTAGAAACTAAGTCCCTAGGTAATAGAATTGTAGTAGCTGGGGACTTAAACAGGACCTTCGAACCACTTGACAGTACAAATGATCCCCTAGGCCAGGATGAGGATATGCTTTGGGGAATACCATCTTTGAGTATAGATCCTATCAAGCGGTGGACGAAGGACATATTGCTACTAAATGCCATGTGTTTGGAGCATGGGCTAAGAGCCCTAAATGGGAGGACACCTTGGGACAAAGAAGGTGCCTGTACCTTTGATAATGGCCATAGCAGGAGTAGAATAGATTATGTTATATGTAGTCTTTCACTCTGGCAGGGGGTTTTTGATATGGTCATTAAAGGTAGATTGGAAAGTGATCACAATCCCCTTTGTGTGACCCATAAATGGTGGAGTGTTGGGTCTCAAAACATGCACACAAGAAATGAACAACTTCCAGTAATGGCCAACGACATGCGAAGGTTGAAATGGCCAAGTGTCTTAGCAAATGAAGAATCCATGATTACTATTAATGCTGAGGTTGATAAGGCGCTTATTTCTATGGAAGCGGCAAAACCTATAATCCCTGGTTCCAGGGAAATTACAGATATTCACAATGAGTTTTTCTGCCTCCTAAGACCACACTTTATGCAACCACAAAGTACTAAAGGCAAAAGACTTCCTAAAGTGGCCAGGTGGTTTAATCGACAGTGTAGGTCAGCTCGATTGGCACTGGGCCATGCTATTAGAGTAAGAGAGAGGGCTATGATTAGTGTAGCCAGAAAATCCTATAATATATGTATCCTCCAGGCAAAGAGACAATGGGATGAAGAGCACTGGGCAGAGTTAAAGGAGGCTTCCAGTAGCAAGGATTCCAGGCTTTTTTGGAAGATTATTAAGTGGGGTAGAGGCAGTACCCCTGATAGGCCAGATAACAATGTAGCTGAAGAAGCCTGGGTTGAGTATTTTAGACCTCAATATGCTGAAGCAAAGAAGGACGGGATAGGGGAGGTGTTACCGCCAGTTTTTGCTACTGATAACCTGTTTTCCCTCAAGGAAGTCGAATTAGCTATTTGCTCTGTTAAAGGGGGGAGGGCACCAGGGTTAGACGGAATACCGTCAGATGTCTTCAAACACGACACGAAAAGGTGGGCGAGGTATGTCCTATTATTAGGTAACGCAATTGCCAAGGGTGGGGTGGTCCCTGAGCTGTGGCAAGGTGCCATTATCATACCCATCCACAAAAAAGGAGATCGATCTCTCCCAGCTAATTACAGGCCAATAAGCTTGATTGCAACCATACAAAAAGTCATGGGGAAAATGGTTGTAAATCAGCTTATGGACTGGGTGGACGACAATAACGCCCTTTCCCCCTACCAAGCAGGATTCAGGCGGGCAACCAGCACAATTGACCAAGTCTTTCGTTTTACCATTTTGCGGTGGAGGACGGTATTGCTTGGCAAAGGCTGCCTGTATGTTGCATTTGTCGACTTGCGGGCAGCTTTTGATTTGGTCCCAAGGCAAAAGTTATGGATGGTATTACATAAATTAGCCATACCAGCTGAACTCCTTACCCTTATCATGCGATTGCATGAATGTAATTTCGCAAGGGTCCAGTGGGGTGGGAATGGCGAGGCATCCTCAGATTTCCCGGTAGAAAGGGGGGTCCGACAAGGTTGTGCAATGGCACCCCTACTATTCTCACTATTTATTAATGGGATTGTGGGGAGGATGTTAGATGTTAGTGTAGATGCACCTTCGTTAGCGGGCGTCAGGGTCCCGATCCTGATGTTCGCTGACGACACACTAATTATGTCAAAGACTCCTGCAGGTTTACAGCGTGCCCTAAATATATTTGATGATTTTTGTAAAGAGCACGGCCTTGAAGTAAACGTGGGCAAGACGAAGTTAATGGTCTTTTCCCCGCGCCATAAAGCCCACCCTAGGGTATTTTTGAATAACATCAAGCTAGAGGTGGTTAGCGAATTCACATACCTAGGGGTCCAAATAACAGATGGCTTGGGCTGGTCACATCACCTGGAAAAAACGGCATTAAAACACCAGCAAATCTCGGGGCACTGCGGGGGGAACATAGGAGATCCAAAACTAAACCCATTAAGCCTGTCCTTATAGTGTATGACGCAAAGGCTCTAGGTGCGGCCCTATATGGGGCTGAGTTGTGGGCCTGGGAAAACCTATCTACCTTACAGACATCAGAGAACAGGTTTTTTAGAGGAATCACGGGTGTACCCCAGAGCACCCCCCTAATTCCACTGCTCTCCGACCTAGGCAGACGATCAATCAGTGATAGAGCACGATTGCGCCCCATTCTCCACTGGAGACGTCTTTGGACAACTCCAGAGATTAAGCATTATGCAGATGGATTCCTGGCAATAATTAAGGAAGACAAATTTCATAAGATCAACTGGCTAAAAAATTTAAGTGCCATGTTAATTAAATTGGGCCTTTTTAATCTGTGGGATAATCCCCAGGGAGAAGTCTTCCCAAGTAAAGAAACCCTCAAGTCTCAATATTGGGATTGGGTGGATAGTAGCCTTTTGAGGGCCACGAGATCTGATTCTATGGCTGGCCGCTTTTTGGAAGTTAAAATCTGTCCAACATTGGAAAACTATTGGGACAGTATTACTGCCCCAATGGACAGGAAGTTATTTTTCCAATTAAGATCTGGATCACTCCCTTTAAAAATATTGACTGCAGGATGGCAGAATTTGACCTCTAAGTGTTGTCCAGTGTGCAAAGCTGCTACTGAAAGTCTAGGCCATTTTTTATTTGTCTGTGATGCTTATTCGTTACCAAGGAGGGTTTGGCTAACCCCAGTTTGCAAAAATCTTGGGACACAACGTAGTGTAGTGGCTATGAGAATTCTATGTACACCCACTGACGAGCCGATTGCTCTTGGAGTGTCTAAATATTTGGGGTGGGCTTGGTCCATTAGGAGGAGGTCGATAGGTAGGGTTTACTAATGTAGTTCATCAATGTAATTTTAATGTGATTTTAATGTAACTTGGTTTTATATTTGTGTACAATTTGTCTTACATAGTATCGTATTGGCTTGCACAACTGTTTTTAGAAATTGTATATGTATATTGATGAATGTACTAGTTGTTTTATTTGTATTGTATTTGATTATATGTTGTGCTTTTATGAGAAGTTATCTCGAATAAAGCTTATACTACTACTGCTTTACTTGTTGTGCGTTTGAGAGACTGTTTCCCTGCTCCCTGTAGTGTCTTGCAAATGAACAATGACTGAAACTCTTTGCCGCCTGATTAACTCTGTCGAGCTATGACGTAATGGATAGATTGTATTGCATTAAAGGTTGCTTTAGATTGTTGAGTTCGGAGTTGCACGTAGACTAATAAAGACGTGTGATATCAAACTTTGTATGTAGTATAGTCTTTTAAGGGTGCCCCAGCTGGGAAGATGATACAAATGGTGTCGAGATAGGGGATTACTAACCCAAAGATTGACAGTGCTCTCTCAGAGAGTTTGCTGTGATCCAGGCAAACTGCTTGTGCTGGTCACTATTGCTTGGATATAAATTTACCTTGGAAAAAATTAAAAGACAGGAAGCATTTAGCAAAACAAGAACAATTTGGTTTAATTTAATGTTGCTTCTGGGAGAGCAGCAACTGAGTTGTGTCTAAAAACTGTCTCGATGTACAGAGGTTTTGTCTGGCATTGTATACAGTTCAATAAGTACAATGAACCAATTACACTTTCTTGTAGAGCATGTAAATCCGGACCTAGTCATGTACCATAAATTCAACCATCTGATAAGGGGCACCCGTGGCTCTCGACTTTGTGAAGACTCAATGAGGGCCAGTGTATGTGTGTCCATATGTCTGGCATGGGGAGCGTGTGATCACTGCATGTAGTGTGCATGCTGTGTTCTGATTGGTAGTGTGTTTCTAACTACATGTGGCATCTGACTTTGTGGTATTTTGGGAACGCGTGCCCCTTTGGCCAAATGTGTTTTATTGAGGGCATTCTCCTCTGACCTTTTGTGATGGAGCTGCCAATCTGTGGGATTGATCTGGTTTTTCCCTTTTCTTGCGCTTGTCTGTGGGCTAAGTGTAACCCCACCTGAAACCTATCAATTTGTAGGCTTGGGTTTGGGTCGCATGGCCAGTCAGACCACTTATCTCTGACTCTGGGTTGATTGGCAGGTCATCTTGGGTGGATTTAACAGCAATGTTACGAGTTTTTTATTACGTTTGCATATAACATGGTGGTCATTGATATTGCATTTACTGACATTCTCATTATTATGTGTACATTTGTCATGGTGTACATCCACATCGTGTTTACCTGTATTGACATTCTGTATACATATATTGTGGCGTATGTTGACATTGTATTCAACTAGATTAACATCCCATGTACCGTCGTCAAAATACAGAATTGATGCTGAATGCATGTGGAGTCCAAATGTAGTACCAGCTGCTGTGAAGCAGTTGATAATAAAAACATTTACACAGTCTGCACATCGTTGGTCGAGAAACTGTTGATCAAGCCATACATCAAGGTACCATGCTACTATGCAATATAGAGCCATACCTAGGACAGCGTCATAACGCTGCAAATGTAAGTGCTGCAAGCCAGATATCAACCAGGTGTAGGCTAGATGCCAGAAGCAAAGTGGCTTTGATTCAAGAAATGGTTGTTTGATTACCATAAGTAAATAAAGAGAGTCTTCAAATCGTAGCTCTGTGCAAAGATGCCCTAGGAGAAGTGCCGGGGATTGTGCTTGCGGTGCCATTCATACCTGAAGAGGCGAGCCACTAAGCGGGGCTCAGAACAACTCCACAGTACTTTGAAGAGTGAAAGTCCGTGAGGGGTACGGAATAGTGGCAGGTTGTTGTTCCGATGGAGACCAAGAAGAAAATCACCTTTCCAGTTATCATCAAGGATGTTCCAGAGGCCAGTACATCACAAGATCTCAGAGAGAATGAGCTAGAAACCATGGCCGAAAGACCACCACATCCCACATAATTTAGTTCCACACTGGTCTACAACACTGCTGCTTTCTTGAAACCACCGGTTCTTGTGGAGACAATAGTGTGTAATACAGGTAATAAGAATGCACAATGGCAATGTACAAGGGTCAAGTGGATATCGGACAAAAAGTAGCCGAGCACACTGTAATTGCGTATTTGTAGTTTATAATAAATATTCAGACAAGTTTCAAATATACATAACAAATGGTGCTTTGTGTCCCCTGTGCAAAATTGGAACCAAAGAAAGGGAAATTAAGTGACATCTAGTGACAATTCTAGTATGGTTTCCATTACTTTGAAGAAACAACCATTTTAAGCTTTCAACAATTTTCTACAACACTGTAAACAATAGTCAATGTTGGGATAATTATTTGTTTCTTTTACTGTCGACGACGTTTCGACCCTTCCATAAAATACAGGGTCTCTTCAGGACCTAATGATATATGGACATCTGTAAATTAAAAAGAAGAGTGGTGTAAACTATAGTTCAGTGGGATCGCTATTTGTAAATAAACGCTTGGATGGCCCAAAAAGGAGATGTACCTGGAACAAAAGATAAATTGTATGCACAGTCACATGTATGGAGTGAAAACACTGGTCAAGTGCAGAAGAATAAAGATAAGGATACTCACATTGAACTCAGCCGGGTACTACAGGAGTGAGAAAAGAAAGGGAGGGGTAAGAACTCCGCAAAATAGCAATGTTACTGGTAATCATAATTCCAAGTATGGAAGCTTACCTCCATGTGAGGGAAGCGGGAGAGAGAAGGGCTGGCAATAGTGGATGAGGCAGGACAGATACTTGGGCCTGTTGTACAGCAACGGAGATGATATCTGTAAAAGAGTTACTGTCTTTCACTGTCATGATAGATGGGGGTATATGTGCAGCATGTTATACATCTGGAGAGTAAGTTTTACCCGTGCAGAGTCTTCAAATGCTTGGCAGTTTTGCAGAGATGATGCTTTAAAACTGGGAACAGAATGTTTCCTGGCTCTTGGTTTTCTGCAATAATGTGCAAAAAGTAGTGTTGGTATGCGATGTCATCATTACATAAATATGTAGAGTGTGAGTGCATGTAACGGACGGTGCGCTTAGTTGGAATTAATTGCAGGGTGAGTGCCCAGTTTGCCTGTTACACTCTTTATTCTGTTTAGACATTATTAGCACATTCAGATGACACATAGCGTGTAAATGTACGTAAATGTAAATGTACATGTATTTATATAGCGCAAATCACCGACACGGTATCTAAGCGCTTGCTTAGGGAACCCGTCCTGGTATTCCCCTGTGAGAAACCCCGGCAGGGTGTCCACAAGGTGAAAGCCAGGCATCCCGCCGCGAGGGGCCGTAGTGGAGATTAAGCAAGCTATTGCCCAGAGTCGCAGAGTGTGACCCTGTGAGTCGAGTAGGCACCGGAGCGAGAATTGTCGAGTCCGTGGAATTTTTGAGCCCGAGACCCGCCGAGGAGGGGAATCGGACCCTGGTCCACGGTCGATCTCAGCTTCCGGGTCTGCCGCCTCTAACCACTGAGCCACGCTACTCGTGATGTCATTATTAATAAGTTTATGTAGGCAAAAATAAGCCGTCGGGTATGTGCAAGGTTCGTGACACAATACATAAATAAACAGGGAGGGTTCTTAAATGACAATATCAGCGCATTCAAAGGACACATACCGTGTCTGGCGGTGTCATTGTTAGTATCTGTACGAGGGCACAGAAAAGCCGCCTCGTAAGCAAATTGTGTCTGTAAGTATACGTAAATAACTCAGGAGGCTTTAAGAATCAGGGTTCAGAGATCGGGGTAGTCTCATGCCATAAAGGCTTACCTTCAGAGTTAATCTGTAGAACAACGCGTGCAGCCGCTACGCGTCTCCCCTGCTGCGGCTGTAAGGGTTCGATGACAGCGAGTGAATGCGGGTGGCGGGAATATATACTGAATGAGTAAACGCTGATCGGTCGTCACGGAAGGCATCAATGTTGATTGCCGTTCTTGACGATGAATTGGCAGGAAAAAAAGAAGAAAGGGTAGAAAGACCGGGTTTTTTAATAAGCGCTCTGTGCAGTGTTTTCAGGAATATTATAACTGTATGGTTTGGAGTATACAAGATATGGGTTTCATACATATATATTTTGGAGTGCAAAAATATGTAAGAGGTCATATATTTATATTTGCAGACATTAGCAGCGATCTGAAATTCTAACAGACTTATTCCAAGTCTCGTGATATTTGCCAAGAGTATACAATGTAATTGTACAGTTTTAACAAAATAAACTTTTAGGCAAAACATATGTGTTCAACCCAAATGACTCCAATATAAACAATCAATACAGATGAAGTTAATTGCTTATACCGGTGCAGTGTTTGCACAATTCGTTTGAGTGAGCAAATAAAGAGAAATAGTGGGAAGTCTCAAGCTTGGGCAGCATATGCACGGTGTGCAAAGCAAAGGAAAAAACAAGTATGTCATGGCACAAAGACAAAATGGCTGGCGTAACGTTCTAGAGGCAATGTTCGATGCACACCCACAAGGCCCTGTGGAGACATCGGGTATGACAAATCGACACTGAATGAAGTTGGTTGTCATCTAAATCATTGTCACACTGTTCCTTCAGTGCTAGCCCTGATTGCCACATTTTGGCATTTGATCGGGTAATGTGGGAGGTTGGGGAGGCCACCAAGGCATTTGTGAGGGTGGACCAGAAAAGAAGCCGTGTCCTCTTGATTGTCTCATCGTGTTTCTGCCAAGACTGTCTGAACTGCTTCAGTCTGAGTCTTCCCTGTTGCTCCAGTCATCAAAATTAGAATTCCACTCATCAGTCCCTTGACGCCAGCCTTTCTCTTCCCTTTTACTCTTTTTCGGCGGTTGAGTCAGATAGTCATCTGCTGTATAAGGGTATACTTTTTCATGTGAAAAACTGGTAATTTCTTCTTCAATTTGTTGATCTAGTATTTTAAGAGATGCTCTCCTGTCTCACTTGTGGTCCTATTTAACTCCTCTAGTTTATTTTTTGAACAGGGTTATCTGTAGAGTGCACTTGATCTGATTTTCTAAAAGTTGGATCTCCACCATAAGTAAGTCTGCGGTCTCTTAATTAGTTGGATCAACGAATCCCTGGTGCACCACCAGGAGATAAGTAATCAATCTTTTCTTTAAGTTTTGTTGTCCAGAAAGAGTCTGGGAATATGAACATATATATATAGATATATATACACACAGTTATGAAACATGCCACCCTCTGGTGGGCAAGGGTTCCCATTCTAAAGAAAGCATTTTTCCATACACAACAATGATAAACATTTCTCCCCCCTTTGTTTCACTAGATGTATCTTTTGTGTGTGCTTACTTGTTTAGGGAGTGGTACACACTAGTTGGGTTTCTTTGCTCCCAAAAGACACCCCGTATGAATTTGGCATTGATAATATCACTGCAACGTTTGTAATCAAATTATTGCTGGGAAAACTGAGCTTGGCAGGGCGCAGGTTATAGTTACCTTTGGACACGAGTTAACTCTAACAATAGCTGGTGAATTTCTGTCGTTTTTAGAGCTTAAAAGGTTACATTGTTACTGAACATTTCACCTAACAATAAAGTAACTTTATCCTTTGTTTTTTTGTGAAAATATATATTTATCATGCTTAACGTGTATATAGGCCACTGCATAGATTATATGCATGTTATTTCATTTATATGCTTATGGGGTTCTGTTTTATTTAATCTATCACAATGTGTACATTTGATCACAACAATTGTATCTATAAGTGCTTCACTTTTGAGATATTGAAGAAAAATATAAATTAAAAGTACATTTGAATGAATAAACGAATGTCAAATTAAAAAAACATAAAATTGCCCAACAAATTAATAAAAATAAACAAATTAGCTTTATGTACATCAACACTTAAAAGTCTGTGTTTCTAAATATTTATCCATGCATATGGAACTTTATATAATACTATTTTATTTCTCTTTATTACTTTCTATTAACATGTATGCATTTTTATTTATCTATTTATTTATTTCTCTACTCCCATTGTAAAAAAAAAAGAATTGGCAACTCTCTCCAATTCACTACTCTCTCATTATACCTCTTTTAATATATCCTTTACCCCCACTCTGACTGATCCCAAAACTCATTTTATCACTATGCTCTCCCATAAAACACTTTCTAGACTCTTCCTTCATCCTATTTAATCCAACTAACAGACTCACATGTCCACAGCGCCAATTAACAATTTTTATTTTACTTGTACTAATCCACCACGGGTTACAGAGTAGTGTGGTACTCACCAAAAAGTCCTGCTGAAGGCCCCCGGCCGTCCGACGTCACGGTGGGCGTGTGCAGAGGACGGCCGAGGACCGTCCGAACCTCGCCCACTCTTTATTTCGCCCGCACAGTGCGAAAATTCACGCAGCTCGCAAGGGTTTAAAGATAGTCTTGCAAGTAAAATGGTCTCAACTGTGTGTACAGGAGTGATATTCCCTGTGTCCACTAGATGATGGTATAACTCTCATAGACACTAATCATGAAGTTATATAAACAGCCCAAGAGGGTGAAACGAGTGGGTACGTATTTAACCAAGAAAGGATGATGAGGAGCATATTCACTGAGGAGCCACCTATGTTATGAACATTGTACAACTAGCCATGTAGGGGCCAGATGTACAAAGCATTTTTGGCCTAAAATGGTCAGATTCAGAGTTTGCGACTGCAAAAATGTTTTTTACTATGTACTAAACCCGTTAGGATCTTGTAGCTTTTTTAAAAATGGGCTTCGAAATAGATAAGGAATCCCTTTTTAAAAACATTGTGTTGGAGGTATCCCATCCTAATACCGATTGCTATCTTTCTGTAAATAGTTTACTGGTCGCGTGCCATTGAAATTTTGCAGAAATGAGGGTGTTAACCCATTCTCAAAAGAGAAGGATTCCCCTTGGGACCCTTTACCCTTTGTGAATATAAAAAAGGTGTAAGTAGTCATTGGGCCTAAGGAATGCTGCCAACTCTCAAGCAAACAAAAAAGTAAACTTTTCTACTTTATTTGCAGCCATGCGTCCTTTAAGCAAAATACGTGGTATTTAAAGGGTTTTCTTTGGTGTAAGGCAAACACAGACATGGAGATTTGCTGACCCCAGCAGGCCATCATTCCTGATGATCTCCAGCCACAGTGGGTCGCAATTTGTGATCGACCACATGTATATTAATGAGATAGGACAGATAGCGGCCCACTCCGAACTGGAGTTTTCCAATCTGACATATTTGAATATGTTAGCTCGAAAAATGATTTAATGATCGCAAAATACTGGGTGCAAATTGCGACCTGTATTTTGTGAGCAGTAAATAGTACACCTGGCTCCTAGTTCCGGGAGTATGCCTCCTTAGAGGTGGCATCGAATTGTACAAATCGAAAAAAGGCACCACATCATATTTTTAAATGGCGCCTATTTAGTCAAGTAGTTTTAACCATCTCTCCGCAGATTAAGGAAGGCGATATGTATCTCATCCTAATTCACCTTAATACAATCCCCCACATGCATCATTGTGACATTTTGCACTTCTTAATTTGCGAAAAATAAGGAATCGCAAATTAAGAAGTGCAAAATGCTATGCATCATTATTTTCGGTATTCATTTGTGATTCGGTAAAAATCGCAATTTTTACAGAATCCCAAATAAATACCGAATTCTTAAGTTAATTTTCGCAATTCCCATTGATTCCTATGGGCCAAAAGGCCCATAGGAGTCAATGCAAATTGCGAGTGGCACTTAGAAAATTTCATGGGTGCAGGGGGGGGTCCAAAGGACCCCCCCATGCACCCCTGAAATGTATTTTTCGCATCATGTTTCACACACACATGTCCTAAGGACATGTGTGTGTGAAACATGAATGTTGAAAAAAAAACATTTTCAGCTTTTTAAACACTTTTTCCAAATTTACCGAGTGGTTCAACCACTCGGTAAATTTGGCACCCTAATTGCGATTTTACAGTTTTAAATTTAATGATGCATTGCTTTTAAGAAATCGCACATCTGCGACTTCTTAAAAGCACCCGCAATTTTAGAACTCGCAAACATGTTACGAATTCTAAAATTGCTTCATGCATCCCAAAAAGCACTTTTGCATTCGCAAACGGCCGATTTTAAGGAATCGCACCGTTTGCGACTACAAAAATGCTTGATGCATGTGGGGGAATATGCCTTACTTGCTCTGCCTAAGAGAATTGTGTAAAAGTGAAATGATAATATAAAAACATGCTTTACAAATTGTCGAGGAGAACTTCACCTGTGTTTACTTTCACGTTAGGAGCATAAGCAGTCCTCACTCTCCATGAAGCACTGGAAGTTTTCGGGTAGCTAGTAATGAAGACAAGTGACTAGAAGAGCTGTGTCTATTGTCTGGCTAACTAATATACCGTTTGGAAACTTAATGAGAAGAAATATGTGCATTGGCTTGTATTCTGCTTGCCCCTGCCAGTGACATGCCCTGACATCTTTGCTAGAACATTCACTGCAATATGTTTGCACAAGGTTCTGCAGCAGTGTCCTGATATGCCTGCATCTGTATGCCAGCAGATCTTGACGGAATTAGCATATTGCATCGAGAATTATTGTATGCGTATTCGACATTGCACTGTTCTCCTCTCATCATTACTTTGCGCCTTCCATGTCTGCACGCCTGTTACGTTCTGTTGAATGTATCCTAAACCTCCCGTTGATTGCTACGGTCAGTTTTACCTACTCCCTACATTTAATAGTGTTCTGTCACCCACGAGCTTTCCCAGGTCACCTACATTATTTTTAATAACTTAAACTCCTGCACTTCCGGTTTGATGACACAACTTAAGTAAGCCTTGATATGTCTATTTCACTGAACAGGCGTTGCTTGACAATAAGCTTCTGCATTTGGAAACAAGCATTGGGAAAGCCAGCAGTTCTGCTTTGAGGTGCAAAGCACGAAACACAGCCATGCACAAATGGTCACAGACCGTGCCTTGCCTGTTTTCACAACTGTAGATCTTCAGTCACGGGCATTTACAACTGCACAGTTAACAATTCTATGTAGCAGACGTAATGTCATATTGATGTACTGCAGGACATTACACGTTATAGTTGCATGCAACAAATATCGCACCATAGTTGTCAAAATTAGCAGATCTCACATCACTGTGCTTCTGGCATTACAACTGTTTGCACCAGAACATCTGATTTGTTAACGCAGATATCTGGTAAATATAGCTGAATAATGTTTTGTACCAAAATGTGTTAAGGTCCTGAAGTCACTCCTCTCCCGTAATTACATGCCAACGCTCTGCTGAAAAGGTGCGAAGCTGCTTCAAGGGAAGAGCAGAGGATCTTTGGGAGCAGACGCCCTGCTGACATCAAGGGCACCTGTTGATACATAGGAATGAAAGGGGAGGAGGATGAATTGAACAGACAAGGACTCCGCTGGTGGGCTGTTAACTCTAGGCAAGGCTTTGGTGCAAGGTCGCCTTCTATGAATGCCTGCCCTGTAAATAGTCTGGCTTCACTGACTGGCAAAAGTGACCTGTATATAGATATTGGCTGAGTGGGTCTGCTGAGAGGTGAGGAAATGTTCTCATTTCCATAAGCAAGCCTCAGTGGGGGGTGGGGAAGCTCCAGGGAGGGGCCCTTCTGTCCTGCAATCTTGGATTCTCCCCAGAGTAAGGTTTTCTGCAATCGCCTGCAGTAAAAATACATAATCTGTAAAAGATGGATAAACTGAACTGAGAATGTGAATGTACCAGACTGTAAGGTAACTGGCCCTGCCCTCTTAGCCTATGTGGGGCAGCAGAGTTAGGTTGTAACTTTTTCATTTTTGTTACAATAGTTTCCTCTGGTGGCCACTTTTAGAAGTGCATATAGGTTGTTATTGACTTGAACACTATTGCTTGCCCCTTTTTCTTCAAAAAATCTCCTGATCCCCTAATCCAGTTGTTGTCATTTTGGTCGTGCTTTTTTCATCTGGTTTATCTTTCTTTTACTAAATAGGTTTGGAAATTGTACTGTTTGGATTGTTGTTTTAAATATTGTTTTAGTACTGCCTAAATTATTTAAGCACATTTCTCCTAAACAAAGCCTGTCCTTTTATGCTACAGCTACCACGTGTTCGTGTAGATTATTAACTTTATACTGTTTTTGCCTAACATGGCACAAGATTGCCTACAATATGTGAATACAGTCCTCTTTTACTTTAAATAAGCCAGGCTCCTACCAAATCGGAATGCGGGTGACAAGACAAACTGCTTTGTGCCAGGGAACCCCTCTCCACATTTTTGTAGGTGAATGCAGAGGACCAGTTCCAAAGATAGAACAATGAGCATTGCTTCCTCTTGTCAGTCAAGAGGTTATTACAATTAGACATTTGCCAATTGCACTGTTGTAATAAGAGTCAAACTGTGTTTATTAGAACACTGTAGTAAATAGCGTGATATTCACTGACTTGGTATAAATTCTTGTTCTGTTGCATAGTATTTGTTTTGCACAATGTGAATGTAAGACCTGTGCCCCTCTGCCCTTAACAAATAGTTACCCAATTCCAAGAAGACTGTAAATGAGGTTACCTTATCACATTGGGCCCAGTAGCTTGTTATGTTATAGGCTGATTTGTATCGCGCACTGTTAGTCGAGACTGTCCTGGCGCGTAGAAGAAACAAAGACCGCATATACCGGGAATCTAAAAGGCTTGTTTAAACAGATGTGTTTTTAATAGTTTTTTAAAACTGATCAGATCCATAGTATGTCGTAGTTGGTTTGGCAGGGTGTTCGGGCAAATGGTAGATCCAAGTCGGAAGACAAGCCAACTCTAATCAATGAGCCTTGTCCAGGCAACAGAACTATGTTGCGTAAATAATACTAGAATTGTGTACAATTTATTATGTGTCGATCAATGTTTTGCATTTTTCAATAACAAAATATACACATCTAAGTTTTCTACTATCACTCATTGTCTTATCGTTATATATGCATTTTCGTGCCATAGATCAGTTAATCTTTTTATATACATTTTGTCAGAATTGGCTCAATTTGTCTTTGTGTTTATTTTGCTGAAACCCCATGTCTAATATCTAGGAAAGTCTGCAGAAATTGCAAGTGTGGCCAAGAAGAGCATGATGTTGTGTCAAGCAACGAAGATGACCGCAAAGTGGGAAAGCTTTTTGAAGATACAAAATATACCGCCCTGATCGGAAAACTGAAAACTGATGGAATCCCTACGTACAAGCGAAATGTGATGATCCTAACCAACCCTGTGGCTGCAAAGAAAGACGTCTCCATAAAAACGGTCACCTACGAATGGGCTCCGCCGGTCCAAAATCAGACATTGGTAGGAAATGCATTCTGTAGAATACTCTTGATGGTGGTGTAGAATGGACACTTATGCCTACTGGTACTAAGTGATTTTTATCATGTTTATTAAATACTTTAAAAAAGCATTTTGGATCAGTTGATATTTAGATCCTAAGTTGAGAGTTAATTTTTCATTAATAATTTCTTATCTTATTTTTTTAATTAATGGCTTATGGCAAGTAGGGCTCGCCATCCGCTCCCACCACATCCCTCTTTTTACGTTTATGGGGGACTTGCCCATTACACCTTTCTTTTTTTATTCTACTTTTATGCTATTTTCTTTATTATACCTAACCCTTTTCTTACCTATTAACATCCTGATCTTTTTCTTGCCAATGTCAGTGTTATGATTTTTTTTATATCCCGCAATATAATTTCCAATTTAAACACGTTGTTTTGTGTTTAACATGTTTTGTAGCCAAGATGAGTCGTGGCATAGAACTAAATGGAAGCATTGTTTATTTGTTATTTGATATTGTCTGTCTCGTTGTACAGCACCAGGTTTGAGCTTTGAATTGTTCCCCATGCTCTGATTACCCCTGTGAATGCTGGCTTAAAATCGGCATCCTTCTCAATACTGAGTTGTGTCCTGTTTCTAAGCACTCACAGTTTTTGGGCAGGTCTACTGAGCAAATGGCACCCTAAGGAGATGAACTGATAGCCCAGGATAACAGAATTGTCCCAGAAGTATTAGGTGGGGCCAGAGCTTTAAGTGGAATGCAAAAAGTATGTGTGGTGGGGAGAGGAGAGGGTCTGGATAGGTACATGGCCTATGTAATTAAGGGTGTGGCTTCAACATGCACACCGAATGTCTGCTATCTCTATAGTGTGCCACCCGACTGTTATTTTGATGTAAAGCATGTGAAATATAACAGGAACTACATAGCTGGTATGAATTACCATAACAGTTTTTGCAATCAATGTTCAGAAATCGATCAGTGTTATTTGTCACTAAAGTTAAGGACTTAAGATAGGGACCCGTTTCAATGTCCGTTTTTAATTACTAAAGGCTCTGAGACCAGGAGGGACCCTGCCCACTTAAACCCTTGGGTGAAGCTAGAAGTGTGGCGTCCATGTTCGCCGACAGGCTGGTTATTAACTGAGTAATATCTCTTACCAGTGCTGTGCGTCGGACCCGCACAAGCAGCGTTGTGTAGCAAGCAGCAAGGACACATTCTGGAGTGTACGTAGCAGCCTCGCCGAGGCCCTTGCACCAGAGGTTGTCATTTGTCTTGTCTTGTCAGCTGCAGGAAGCCGTCAGATATTCTCAAGCTTCTGTTACTGTATATGGTAACAACCCGTTGACTATGTTAAGAGTAAAAAATGAAAACCGCACTGCAGTTTGTACTTGTGCCGGATGAACCAGAGCTCATGATTTGAATAGAAATCTCTTCTTTCAGTGCAGTTTTGTCGAAAGATTAAAGGCTGTGTGTGGCCCGCGGTGTCAGTTGCACCTCAGCAGTGCGTGTGCTACTAATCCGAGCCCTGAACAGCCGTGTTTTTAGTGTGGCGGTGGGGTTAGGTCACTCTGGTGTACTCTTTCTGTGTTTGGGATGTGGGAATGACATTTCTGTATTTCCGTTAATAGAAACACGCTCAACTGATAGACCTCTCGAATTTCAGTGGCTGTTTGTTCTTTTGTACTAGAACACACTTTGTTGCACTCCGCTGGCTTATTACACGGTTTTGCAGAGGCCGCCGCACCCGCCCGAAGGGTGGGGGAGGCTCGAAGGCCGGCGCCATAACCCTCGTGGTGCCACCAGCGGGGAAGAACTGGTTCTGGGCGCTTTGATGCGCACAGGAACCAGCGGAAGAGGGGTGCGCACCAGCCACCCGACCGGAAGTGACCTGTTGACCCGGCGCCCCCAAGGGGCGTCCAATGGTCAACCTGGCTTTGTTTGAACCCCCCAATCAGGGGGACTCACCTGAGACCTGCATGGAGGGCTCAGGAGGATTTAAGCGACGCCGCCCTCCCAGCAGAAGCACATCGCATTCGAGGAGCTGGGAGAACGGCGCGACGGCAACAACGACTGAAGGCGACTCGGCGAGGGACGAAGCGGGAAGACGACGAGGCGCTGGTAGAAGATCCAGGTCATCACCACCGAGGACGCTGTACGGAGCGCGGCGCGCCGTGCCAGCTCCCCCGAAGCAACAACAGGTAAAAACCGCGACAAGCTCGGGTCACGGGTTAAGCACACGCAGTCTGCTGTGCCCCCCAGCAGACGGCCTGACGCAGACGCGAGAAACTGAGAAGCCACACACAAGTGCGCAGAGAATCACGACATGTCGGAAGGCCAGCCGGACGAGATGGCGGAGGTACTGAGGAAGATCCGCGAGTTATCGGCCATCCACGGCGACGATTGGCTTCACCCTCACCTGGGCAAAGGGAAAGAGAACAGACCGGTGGAACAGGCGGACGAAGAACCAGGGCCTTCCGCACCCAAGAAACCGAAAAACACGCCGATGAAGAGAACGTCGAAGAGGAACCCTCCGAGGAAAGTGCGTCAGAAACCTCTTCCGCCGAGGCCAGAGGGCAGCGAACAGGGCGAGACGACCGGCAAAAAGAAAAAGGGTGAGCATATTAGCAACATCGTAAAAGAATGTCTAAAATCGCTGGCGCCGGGGCTACTTAATGGCACAGGGCAAGGGGTACCGGGGCCTAGGGAGCAGCGCACGGAGGAAGCGGCAGGGCTCACGTGGCACATGGTCGACCCGGGGTGGGCCCGTCAGACAAGAGTGCAGGAGCAGTTAAGCTTGTCCGCCCAGGGGGAACAGATTTCCCCGCTACCCGGTTGGGGCTACGGCCCCGTTGCTGGGAGCCCACCTCCGAGTGGGGTAGTCAGCGATCAGTACATCAGGCCATCCCCCGGCCCGGCGTCCCTGACTACGAAAGCCACCGGCTTAGCATGTCTCATCCCCCTAGCGGTAAAAGAGAGGATATGGCGCAAAGAATTCATAGACATATTTTCGCTGCTTGAAATACAGCTAGAGGGCCTCGATCTAACCACGTGCGACAAGAAAGAGGAGGACAGGAGAGAAAGGCGTGGGGCCAGAAAAGAGCGCACGTTCGACAATTGGTTAGACGCCTTCAGAATAATGGCGTGCATTATAGTGGAGAGGTTCCCCCATTGCGCGGCGGATCTGTGGCTGTACGAGGCCAATATCCACCTAGCACAGAGGCAGTTCCCGGGCGATGCTTGGCTAGAGTACGATAAAGGGTTTAGATTAAAAATGCAGAGGCACCCCGAGATGGAGTGGAATGAGGAGGATGTCTCCGGCTTCATCCACAAGATGCTCACAGCCAAAGACGTTAGGGCCTGGGCCGGGAAAGGCGACCAGCCCTTTCGGAGCTCATACCAAAAAGGGAAGAGTGGTGCTTATCAGAGGCGGTCGAACGGGAGATCATACTCCCCAACCGCAACTAAGGCGATCTGTTGGAAATACGAGGCGGGGGACTGCTCATGGGGTTCGTCTTGTAAGTTCCAACATGCATGCGCTAGCTGCGGGGGCAAGCATACCACCGCCGCATGCAGAGGTTCCAAACACGAAGCAAAAAGAGAGAAGAGGGAAAAGAGCAAGAAGCGTTAGCCCCAGCGCAGGGGAAAGGAGGGGACTGATGGACATTTGTAGGCGCCAGCTGGCCAGATCCCCCATTATTACTCAACAGCTGCGCAGATTAACAAACAAATACCCGAACAAAGCAGAGGCCAGGTCACTGGTCGAGGGCTTCGAGCAAGGATTTGTTATTCCATTTCATGGCCCGCTCCCCTCGGCGGGGGCGAGCAACCTGAAGTCAGCAAGCCAACACCCCGAAGTGGTTAGCGCCAAGATAGAGAAAGAGGTGAAACTGGGTAGAGTGGAGGGCCCTCTCCCAAAGGAAGTACAAGGAGGCATAGTCATCTCCCCGCTAGGCGTGGTCCCCAAGAAAGAACAAGGCCAATTCAGGCTGATACACCACCTGTCGTTTCCGGAAGGTTCCTCCGTGAACGACGGTATCGACCCCGAAGCTTGCTCAGTGGGCTATGCGTCAGTCGACGACGCAATTGAGCTGGTGAAGGCGACAGGCAGAGGGACCCTCATGGCGAAAGCTGATATTGAATCCGCGTTCCGACTATTGCCGGTCCACCCTTCCAGTTTCCACTTACTGGGTTTCCAATGGGGTGAGGACGTGTTTATAGACAAAGCCATGCCCATGGGATGCGCCATATCATGCGCATATTTCGAGCAGTTCGCCACTTTCTTAGAATGGGCGCTGCATGATCGGCACCAGGAAGGTGGAAAACTGCACTACTTAGACGATTTTCTGTTCACGGGCCCGGCAGGTTCCGCAGTATGCGCAAACACATTGGCAGCCTTCGAGGAGCTAGCCAGGTCCCTAGGGGTCCCCCTCGCAAAGGAAAAAACTACAACCCCGACCACAAGTCTAACGTTCCTGGGCATAGAGTTGGACTCTATAGCGGGAACGGCTAGGCTGCCCCCAGGCAAAGTGAAGGAATTCCGTGAGGAAGTGTCGAAACTACGGGGTCGGAACAAGGCCACCCTGAGGGAGATCCAAGGAATGATAGGTAGGCTCAACTTCGCGGCTCGGGTAATCCCGCCCGCCAGGGTATTTTCTAGGCGCCTAACAGGGCTAACGGCCGGCGTCACCCACAAGCACCACCGCATCAGGCTGAGCGCAGGCGTGAAACAGGACCTGCGGGTGTGGGACGAGTTCCTACAAGATTTCAACGGGGTGCTGATTTGGAGAGCAGGTTGGGTAACGGCCGAACAGATAGCCCTGTACACAGACGCGGCCGGAAGCCTTGGCTTCGGCGCGGTCCTAGGAAACAGCTGGTGCGCCAGCCAGTGGCCAGACGAGTGGCATGCGCAGGGGCTCACCAGGAACATCACGTTTCTCGAGCTGTTTCCGATCATTGTGGCACTGACCATTTGGAGCGAGAAAATAAAAAACCTGAAACTCACCCTTTGGTCAGATAACATGGGAGTGGTGCAGGCCATTAACAGAGGCGCAGCGACATGCCCGGACATGCTGAGGCTAATGCGACGGTTAATTAAATTACAGCTGGAAGGGAACCTGGAGCTGAAAGCACGCCACGTGCCAGGGGCAGAGAACGCAGCAGCAGACGCACTCTCACGGTCCCAAATGAAGCGTTTCAGAGAACTGGTGCCCGGGGCGGACAAGGAAATGACCCCCTTTCCATCGTCCCTCTGGGACCTGGGGGAGTAGACTTATCATGGCTAGTAGGGCAGTCCCTTACCGCAGAAGCTAACAAAAGATACAGGACATACGCGGGCACAGTAATGAGAGTTGGGGGCCTAAAATCGCTGGAAGACGGGGCAAAGACTCGCACAGCAGTCGAAAAATTCGTGCAATGGGCATTTGAGGCGAAAAAAACGAGATCATGGGCCCAGGCGCATTTGTCCGCCATTGCCCATTTTTCAAGGCTTTACACAGGCGAGGATCCCACTACCTCGGCCTATCTAAAGACGGCATTGAAAGGCTGGAGGAGGGTTGAAGGTAAAAAGAAGGACAACAGGCGTCCCATCGATTTTGCCAAACTGGGGCAGCTCCTTGGAGCCCTCACAGGCTTAATATCGGATAAATACGAGCTGCTGCTATTTAGGGCGGCTTTCACGACGGCGTTCTTCGGAGCATTCCGGGTCAGCGAATTGGTAGCCCCCAGCAAGTCGGGCCCAGCGCAGCAATGCCTGCAGGCAAGAGACATTAAGCCAATGGAGAGGGCAGTGGAGTTAACACTGAGGCAGTCCAAAACGGACAGGGCAAGGAGGGGGACGACGATACGTCTCCATTGTATCCCAGAGTCGGGGCTCTGCGCGGTATGCTGGTTGTTCAGGTACATGGGGGCTCGACCAGCTGGGGAGGGCCCTCTCTTCATACATAAGGACGGGAAGAACCTGAGTAAGTTCCAGTTTACAGCCATAATGCGCCAAGGCCTGGGTAAAGCCGGGTATTGCGCGGCTTCGTTTGCCTCTCACTCTTTCAGGATCGGCGCTGCGACCTCGGCATCGCAGCATGGCATGCCGGAGGACAGGATCCAGGCAGTGGGCAGATGGCGCTCCAGGGCGTACAAGTCGTACATACGCCCTCACCTCGTATAAAAAAAAAAAAAAAAAAACGGGGGAAGAAGACAAATGAGAGAGAAAGCCCCGAAGGGGGGGGGGGGGAGAAGGGGAGGGAGTTGCCTTGGGATGCCGCACGGCGGGGTGACAACACCCCCCCCGCCCACTCTTAAATGCACACGGTGCGCAGTAAAAGCCACCTAACGGAATACTTTCTCTCGACAGGGGGTCGCCCGCAGCTGGTCTGGGTGGTGGGGCACTCATTCGTGTCCCGGATGGAGTCTTGGTGGCGGCAGGAGGGCCGCAGCATAAACAGGCCCAAGGCGACGTACATCCGGTGGATAGGGCAGCCAGGTATGAGATGGGAGCAGCTACTGCCGACGCTGGACGGCCTCATGGCAGATTCGGCCTGGTTGCCCGACGTCCTGATCATCCACCTCGGGGGCAATGACCTGACCCGGCTAGGGCGAAAAGCAGTCGGGCAAGCCATCCAAAGGGACCTCACCAAGGCAGCTGCGTGGCTGGGACCCACGACGGTGGTCTGGTCCGAAATGATCAGCAGGAAACATTGGAGAGGTGCCGATTCCAACAAGGCCGTCGACAACGCAAGAAGGAAGCTAAACGTGGCAATGCACAAGTTCTGCCTCGCCAATGGCCTGGAATCAGTTCGGCACGGCCTCATTCACCCGGGTCGCCCAGAGCTCTACGGGCTAGACGGGGTACACCTATCAGAAAAGGGGATGAAGGTGTTTTGGGATAACTTGTGGGGTGCAATGTCACTTGCAGGTTGCAACTAAAAAAAATAAAAAAAAAATAAAATATATATATATATAAAATAAGAGCAAAGATGGAGAAAGGTGGGACCCACGAACCAGGTGCAGGGGGGGAGCCGCAGTGAGACGTGGGCCTCCCTGCGGCGTGGCGGAAATCCTACACTGGTTGGCTAAGAAAACACACCGGCGGGCGGTGTGTAAGAGGATGGCCACTCACTTTTGAATGCCGCACGGCAGGGTGACGTGGCGGCATAAAGGAGGGGAGTAACAGGGGGAGACGGCACTCGCGGCCCAGACCCGGCCGGACGGCAGGGCGCAATTTGGTAGCGAGCTGGGGACCTAACTCCCGACTGGAAAGCTCCCCTCCACAACACGCAGAAGGCGTGGGCAACCAACCACTGGAGCACCAATAGACTGGCAACAAACTGGTTGCGTGCAAGCCCCATTTTCGAACTAAAGAGGGCACAAAGAGACTGACACCGGCTACTAGAAGAGGGTGTCATAATGTGTAATATGCCAATTATGATTGATGAGTAATGTTCGAAAAATGGAAGATTGCTTGACACCAGTTTGTGTTATTAATATGTCTTTGGTTATTAATAAACTGCGGCCAACAACGTCCACTACTGATACCAGGCTTTGTTGGCTGACATTATTTCCCACCTTTGGCAGCAGCAGGATGCGGGGGCCGGTAAGTATGGAGACTAGGGGTCTCCGCAGAATAGGCACATGCGAGGGTTATGGGCGTTCAAAGGATTGGAAAGCACTACACTGTACTAATGTAATTCTTTTCACGGCGCTGTCTTGTGAGTACTTTCCACCTTGCAGATGATTAAACGTGGGTTAGTAAAGCCTGTATTAAAACGCATTTTGATTGGTTGAACTTGTCTCCATGAATGCTAACATGGATGTGCTTGCTGCTGATGGGAACGGCCTGGCACGTCTTCTGGTCCGCACTGTGAATGCTTCTGCTCTGAGGTGTTGTAAGTGACATGGCGCGCGCTCTCTGACCGCTGCTCATCCTCTTTCTCTAGGCGAGGCGCTATATGGAGATGATTCCGAAGGAGAAGCAGCCGGTGGCCGGCTCCGAGGGCGCGCAGTACCGGAAGAAGCAGTTGGCGAAGCAGCTGCCAGCTCACGACCAGGACCCCTCGAAATGCCACGAGCTGTCCCCCGGCGAGGTGAAGCAGATGGAGCAGTTTGTGAAGAAGTACAAGCACGACGTGCTGGGCGTGGGGGATGTCAAGCTCCCCACCGAGGTGGGGGCCCAGGCGGCGGAGAAGGGCAGGCCCGGCGAGGGGGACCGCAGCGCCGCCGGGACCGTCGGAGGGGCGCCGGACAAGGCTGCGCCACCCAAGGGGGCCCAATATGTAAGTGTCCATAGATTCCCGCTCAAAGAAGGGCATGTTGTAAATTCAAATGAACTGCATCTGTATTGTTGCTTTACTAACTTAATGCACACACACCCCACAACAGAACGTTTTATTGCGAGGTTTTCTGGCGTGTGAAAGCAAGAAGGGTTCCAAATGTCAGGGTATGCGTCTGAAACATGCATGCCAAAATGACCAACTGTGTATGTAAAAATCATGATGTGGAGTTGTCTTCTTTAACAACACGTAAATTGACTTGAAGTAAAAAAAAAACCACACAACCCAAAAAAAGCAAAGCAATGCTCTTGTGGCGTGCGAAGACGAAACATAAATGGAGTTTTTAAACAGGATGTGAATGTGCTCAATATCTAGTGTTACAGTGACCACTAGATTCCATATCAAATTCCAGGCTTTGAAAAAATAGTTAATTGCCCTGCAGAAGCACTGATGGGAACATTGAGTTATACTTGATAGTGAGCGACTTCGAATGCGCCAGAGCAAAAAAGGTATGGTCACCCTTCACTGGTTTAAAACGTTTAATCTAGTTAGCCTGATTTGATTTGTCTAATCTGATTTACTTTGTTGTGGTTTCTCCATCCCTGTCATGGACCAACCCTGAAGAGTGTCCGCTCCTAGCGGACTGCTCTACCACACATAACTCTGGCTCTCCCCTCACCCTATGCATCCTTGCCATCAAGCCTTCCATTTGCGTCGTTTCCCTCTTCCCTTTCCACTTGAAACCCTCCGCTTGACACTGGGGTCTAACACTCACTCACTTCCTTTCCTTTTGCCCCAAGCCACTGTGAATTCCTTATCGTGTAAAGTGCTTTTAGGATCTCGATAGGTATGCCACCTAAGTATACGTACATACAGGAATACATATAATAGTGCACAAAACTAGTTGATTTTCTTTGTTATCCATTGTAATAGTTTTGCCTGATTTGCAGTGGCGGCTCGTGAAATTTGTAAGTGGTGAGGCATAAAACCAGCGAATGAACTGTAGCACGAGCAGGAGCAATATTTGAGGTGAGGGCTGGAGGTGTTCTCACCAGAGGAAAGTTTTAAAATTTGGTGTGTTTTGATGCAATTTTCAGCAATATTTCTGCGAGATATGGATAAAAAATATTGGACCTGATTCACAAAGGGCCTCTGCACTCATGGCAGAGGCCCTGCAGTCATGGGGGAGTTTCCGCACTCGGATGTAATATCTGAAGTCAGAATTCTAATTGCGGAGATTCTTCCCCAAGTGTTGAGACTCCTCCACGACTGCGTGGCCTACACCCTTTGTGAATCCGGTCCAGAGTTCTAATACTGGCCTAGCCTGCCACCCTCCCTGCACTCAGGATGTGATGTTACGGCCAGAGCTGTCTATTTCGGAACTGGGGAACCAGATTTAATTTTCACATGAATTGCCTGCATTTCTGGGCGAATCGGTTAATTTCACATATGCCTATAAAAATAAATGTGACCTTGTGTAATGTAACTGGTGCTCATGAAAGCCCTAAATGACTTTGGGTCGAGTTCGCGATATATAAAAACTGCGCAAAGAGGTTGAAAACAAAGCCATAACATAATGGAAGAAACATAGATGCTAATTTAATGGCCGACTTGTACAAAGGGGAACCAGAAAATATTGATGCACGGCTACCACACATAAATTATGGGACCTCCGGCAAATATTTTATTTCACCAAAACTCAATTTTCTTCTTTATTGCGTTTGAAAGCACTTTTTAATAATTGAGTTCAGAATATCAGTTGGACAAAAGGTGTGGCTAAAACATCCAAAATATTCTGAAAGCTACTTATTTTTTTAATTTTTTTTTTAAATGATTGTGGCAAATGCACTGTAGTACATTATGAAAGTCTATTAGTTAATACACTGTAGAGATCTCTGTGCAACCAGAAAGCCACAGAATTACATCCTGGTTGGTGCAGTGGTGAATAGCGACTGTGTATTTTTAATGCTATAAGGTCTTTTTCTGTGGCAGAAAATGTAAATTTGTAAGTCACTATTTTAAACTTGAAGTATGCACAGTATAAGATAGGCTACAACAAAATGCTTAAAAGGTTGAGATAAAATGGTGCTACCAAAATATATTTTTTAATAATACTGAGACTGTGTTTAATTAATTATTTCTTACATTACTGTCCCTTCAACACTTGTCAATTAAAAACACTCACTGCACAGATCACTTGTTAACTCTTTGCACTACCACTCCACATGTCTTTTTGCCATCAAAAACCTTTGATCAATTAACCCAGTACAAGTCAGACCCTCCAGATTTTTGCAACTTCGCGATTCACGAAAAAAATCGCGAAATCAGCTGACTAGCGCGATGGCTTCTATATTTACAATTATTGCCGCGATATTTATAAAAAAGGTGTCATCAAAACAAACTATGCCCTTTTATTGGCTGTTCGCGCACACGTCACTACGTGCCGCCGTCCAGCTGTCGAATACCTGCTTCCTCCTGACCAAGATCCAATCCTTTAGCCTATGCGTCTTTGATGTGCAAATGGAGCTATTGGCGCCTCCCTCCGGTCCGTCCCACTTGAACAGGACATTTACTCTCATCATGACGCCAGAGGCTCAGAGAGAGTGTCGGTCGGCTCAGGCTGTGGCAGGATGTTATCAGTTTCCTGCCGCCCGGGCATTTCTTGGCACTAATGCCTAGGGGAATGTTGCTTAATAAATGTGCAAGTGGGCTAAGTCAGTGAAGAGTGCCTAGTGAGCACGCTCCATGCCATACTGCCTTTTGTTGATTTTATTCTTCGTGTAACATTGCTTTTATTGTGGTGGCTCAGCAAATGCTTGCCTGGTCAGAAAGCAGGATTAGGAGACAGCTGATTGACCTGAAAGAAGTATTTTGTCAATTTGGGCTTCTGTCCATGTCTGTGGGTCAGAGAGTGGTCAGTGATCCGTCATCAACAGGGAGTCAAATTCCGTCACATCACCTGCTCTTCAGAAAACTCAGAGAAAGTGACATGAGCAATGGAGCCTTCAACTACTATTTGTTATAATGCCCGCTGCTCATAATGTTAACCGTGGTTAATATCCTGCATAGAAGGTGTTAAGCGATGTTAATTGGCCAATGATTAGCTGAGCTGATGGCAAGGCTGTACATTGAGGGCAAAGTAAATGAATAGCTCCTAATGCGCAAACAACACGAGGATAATAAAACTAGCAACAGTTGTTCCCTAAAGACCACACAAAAACAGGCAAATAATCATGCCCAATGTTTCTAATTCATGTCCTACATCGGGTGCCAATTCGTTTTTTGGGTGCTGTCGAGGTAACCAACCGTACACACCCATTACATGTAAAGTATGCTCATTTCCTGAATCTTTTTAAACAAATGCAATTTTTATTTTGGTACTATCAACCACACATCAAATCTGCTAACAACGCAGTCCTGCTTCGTTGTAACTAACTTCTCTAGACTGGTCAACAGACTACAAGCTCAGTGCTATATAATACAAATATTTTAATTAATTATTAAATGATAAAAGGCATACAGGCACCACCCTCCTGGTAAACAGCTCAAAGAAAAAGGCAAATAGTATAAGTGAAAATACTTTGAGGCACCATATACCCAGCCGGGACAGTCTTCAGTTAGGGGGGAAGAGGTGGTTAGAGCCATACAGAGAAACACTAAATTATCCATTTGTAAATTAACCATTGAGTGCACAGGAGAAACTGTTATTTGTTGAAGAAAACATACTCTTAGTGGGTAGCGGAGATTCAAGTTTTTTTGGAACAGTTTCCTCGCAAGGATAGTTACTCAGGCATGAGTGCAAATCTTTGGGGAAAAAAATTGAGGATCCGAAGGTAATGAAATAAGGGGACCGGGTGAGGATGGATTGCGGAGCCTGAGGAGGAACTTAAAAATGTAGGTGCGCCATCAAGAAAGGAAAACTCTGGAGCTGGCCTCCGTGGGTCTTTTATGGTCTGTAGTAATTGTGATCACATGTAGCACGCATAGCTGCAAAACCATATTTTATGAGGAGAACTGTGAGTTATTGTTTTTCTATCAGAGATCCTTTTGTTTGCTTGCGGAACTTATGCAGCACGGCGCTGAATTCCTTTTGTGTCCAGGAGTTTTCATGCAACAATAAAAATGTCAAGTTAACTACTGAATAATGCTCCAGCAGTTGCAAGATCAGCGTTTTGTCATGACAAAATAGGGCAGAGGATTATTATGCCTGCTGCAAAGTATGTGAATCAGGTTACAAAGGCACTAGGCTAGTGTCCTTCCATTTCTGGGACTTAGCTGCAGTTTCAAGATATTCTTAGAGTTTCTTTTTTTAAGTTTGATTTATTGAGGAAAAGAAAAGGGAAAATGAAGGGAAAGGGAGGGAAAGAGAAAAGTTACAATAAGCAAATGGCAGAAATAAACATTAAAATAAAAACATCATAAAAATAAGCATTACAAGCATGAAAAAACATCAACATATCATAAAAAATAGGAATATGTAAGTAAAAATACAATATATATGAATATAATAACAATAATAATCAAATACAAGTATGAATAAATAAGCAATGAGGAAGTCATGAGAGTTTACGGACTTCAACTGTATCCGGAGCAGGAGAGGGAGGAACAGGAGCAGAAGGAGAGAGATATGTTACCAAAGGGAGCCAAAGTAGGTCACGCTTAATAGCCAAGGAAGTGGGAGATACGTAATTGGTGTCTAAACAATGATTAAAACAAATTGCATTTCACCAGGATTGATAAGTAACATTCGCAGCTTGTTTCCAATTAGAGGTAATAATATGAAAAGCTATAGCGAGGAAGAGGTCAAGTAAAGAGTAATGGCTGGAGGGGTGGGGAAGTTCTGACGAGAGGGAACCCAGAAAAACTAGAAAAGGTGAAAAGGGGATCTGGAATTGAAAAATCTTTTGAATTTGCTTCCAGACCAACTGCCAGAACTGGGAAATAGGGGGGCATTCGAACAACATGTGTTTGAGATCAGCAGAGGGGAATGGACAGGACCAACAGGAGGAGGGAGAGTCTGGTGCAAAACGGGAAAGGGCGAGTGGGGTAAATAAAATTCTATGGTAAATAAAAAATAAAGTCTGGGTAGTGTTAGCAGCTCTGGAGGTCCTATGGAGTTTAGTCCAAATTTTGTCCCAAAGAGGAACTGGCCATGTCTGAGAAAAGTCCAGCTCCCAAGCGAGTTCAGTACGAGATTTTAATCTATCAGTGGTAAGACGAAAAGAATTATATAAGGTGGAAGCAGAAGGAGACGCGTCCAATAAAAGGGAAGTGGATTTGCAAGTTGCCGGAATTTCGTTAGAGGAAGGAAGAGCTTGAAGGTATGAAAGTAAGGCTGGGTAAAGGGCGTCGTATTGAATGCGGGCAGAAATGGGTAAAGAAAAAAGAGATTGAAGATGTTGAAATGAAAGAGGTGTACCTTGAGACACTAATTGAGATATCCAGGAAAGACCTCGAGAATGCCAAGTTTTCCAAGAAATAGAACGGTTTTTTTATTTTAAGAAGGGCATTATTCCAAATCGGTTGTTCATGAAGAGAAAGGAGAGATGAATAAGAGGACGAGACGTAAGGGGAAAGGAGGTTACGAGAATATGAAAGAATAGGGGAACGAAGACGAGTTAAGGAGGATGTAAAAGATAAGAATTCTTGAAAGGTGAAAGGGGAGATGAAAGAGGATTCCATGCTTAACCAGACAGGGGGATGATGCGGTAAATCAGATGATAACCAGCGAGTCGTTTGTTTCAGAGAAAAAGCGCGATGATAAAATTTGAAATCAGGGAAGCGGAATCCAGAGTTAGCTTTATCTTTGCGTAATGAAGCAAGGGCTATTCGGGATCTTTTACCGTTCCAGAGGAATTTCAATAGTAGGGAATCAATTTTCTTAAAAAAAGAGAGAGGGATGTGTAAAGGGAGCATGGAAATGGTATAGAGAAGGAGGGGAGATAGCATCATTTTTTATAGAATTGAGGCGACCCCACCAGGACAAAAAGAGTGGATGCCAACGAGTGATAGCTGCATCCATTTTCTTATATACATAATCAAAGTTTAGTTTGAGAGTATCAGATAACAAAGGAGCAAACCAAACTCCTAAGTATTTAATTTTGGAAGGTTGCCATGAAAACCCTGTAGAAGAGAAATAGTGCTTCTGACAAAGAGGATTTAAAGGCAGAATCTCACATTTATCAGCGTTCAAACGATATCCGGAGACTGCAGAAAATGAAGAGACTTGTTGAAGAAAAGAGGGAATGGAAGTAGCAGGGTCATAGCAGTAGAAAAGAATATCATCGGCATAAACCGAGAGCTTGACTTGCTGGGAACCAAAAGGAAAACCAGAAATAGTGTCATCTAAACGAATTTTCGTAAGGAAGGGTTCTAAAGCCAAAATAAAAAGTAAGGGAGATAGTGGGCATCCTTGTCTAACTCCTCTATGGAGGGAGAAATAATCCGAAGACATGCCATTAACAAAAATAGAAGCTTGAGTATTAGAGTAAAGCAAAGAGTTAACAGAAATGAATTTAGGAGGAATACCAATCCAACGTAAAGCCTGAAACATGAAATCCCAACCAATGCGATCGAAAGCTTTCTCCGCATCAAGGGAGATAGCTGCAAAAGGAAGCGTGAGTGAAGAAGATTTACCAAGTATGTTAAGAAAAACTCGGGAGTTATCTGAGGAGAGACGTCCTTTGACAAAGCCAGATTGTTCTGGTCCAATGATGTCCGGTAGGAGAGAATCCATACGTAGAGCTAATATTTTTGCTAGAATTTTATAATCAGTATTGACCAAAGATATTGGTCTATAGTTTTTGCATAGGGAATGGTCCTTATCTTTTGGAATTAAGCAAATTAAGGCTTGTTGGAAGGAACCGCTAGAAGAGCCGGATTCGGAAAAGGATTGAAATAAAAGTAGGAGTTTGGGGAGGAGAAGAGAAGCGAAGTGACTGTAAAATTCAATTGTATAACCATCAGGGCCCGGGGATTTACCATGATGAAGTTTAGAAACAGCATGGGAAATTTCAGAAAGAGAAATATCGCGTTCTAAAGTGTGAAAATCAACATGTGAGGTTGAGGGAGAAGGTAGGGATTGAAAATAAGCAAGAAGATCATCAGGAGTAGGAGTTTGCTCAGGAGTATAAAGCGTATCGTAGAATTTAGCGAATTCTGCAAGAATTTCTTTATCTTTAAATGTGGATTCACCAGAAGAGGTTTTAATAGATTGAATTTTTGTGCGTTCCTTACGAATCTTTAGATAGTTGGCCAGGAGCTTCCCCATTTTATTTTTACCACCGTAATACCTAGAGTTACATTTGAGAAGAATATTAGAAGCGGCTTCAGTTGTAAATTTATTAAGAGATTTTGGCATCAATAAGAGCTTTAAGGGAGGAGTCAGATTTAGAAGTGAAATAGGCCTGTTCTAAAGTCTTAATGTCAGCTAAAATTTTCTCCGATTTGGCCGCATGTAGTTTTTTCCGTCGTGACACAAAATTAATAATAAAACCCCTAGAGGCTGCTTTAAATGAGTCCCAAACCATAACAAAGGGAGAATTAGGGGTTTGGTTTAAAAGAAAAAATTCCTTAGCAAAAGCAGTAAATTCAGCGTTAAAAGTGGGATCTGTAAGTAAAGCATTGTTAAAACGCCATCTGCCAGAATGAGGGGAGAATGGAAGTAAGTCGAGGTCTACAAAAACAGGGGCATGGTCGGAGAGCAGGATGGAGCCAATCTCTGAGCGGATAGCGTGTTGGGATAAGGGTTTACTGAGAAATATATGATCAATACGAGATTGGGATTGGTGAGGAGGGGAAAAGAAACTATATTCACGAAGGTCGGGGTTACAAAGTCTCCAAATATCTACAAGGGCATTATTATTAAATGAGTTGAGAAATTGCGTGTGCATTCTAGAGGGAGTAAATTTAACTTTTGATTGTCTATCAAGGAAAGGATCCACAATCTGATTGCAATCTCCAGCGAGGAGGATATACTCTCCAGTAAGGGAAGATACTTTGGTAGAAATAGTAGGCCAGAAAGATTTATCAATTGCAGTGGGAGCGTACACATTAAAAAGGGTAAGAGGAATGTTATCAATAAGTAAATTAACAATAAGCCAACGGCCATCAACATCACATTCATGAGTAATCGAAGAAACATTTAACTTTTTATGCAACAAGAGTACAACTCCATTCTTCCTAGAAGTAGTAGGTGAACAAAGAACATGACCCACCCAGCAACGTTTAAGTTTGAAAGCCTCCGGTTCAGAAAGATGAGTTTCTTGAAGGAGAGCAACATCAGTTTTAAGTCTTGCTAAATGCGAGAGAACCCTCTGCCTTTTAATGGGATTATTTAAACCCTTAACGTTCCATGTTGTTACACGGAATGAAACCAATTAGAGAACAGCTATAAACAACATGCTTAATAATGCATTAAAATACAATTGAAAAGAAATGAGAAAAGTAGAAAAGAAAAATGAGGAGAGAAAAGGAGTCAAGGATGTGAGCAATGATGAAGATAGAAAGAAAGAATCAAAGAAGAAAAATATGTAAATGAGGAAATGGTAGAAGTAGAAAGAGTAGTTGAGAGGAGAGGAGGTCCTGGAACTGGAGCAGGAAGGAGGACAGAGTTAGTAGAGAGAAAAGAGACAGTACATGTCCGAGACGAACGACTGAAAGACATACTTACAGAAATAAGAAAACCGAACAGGAATGGGGACATACAGGAAAATACATGAAAAAACATAGAAGAGACAACAATTGAGAGTCTTATAATGTCAACAGTGCAAGTACGGAGAATTCAGAACCATATTCAACTATATCGAAAAAGGAAGTTAATAAGACAGTCATCCAGGATTGGACATATCCATATCATCAGGACCATGTCGGCGGAGAAAGGCTTGTAAGGCCGCAGGATCCTCGTAGGTGGTAGTCTTGTCTTTATAAGTAACTTTGAAAAGACAAGGATGCAAAAGGCCATATCGAGCATTGAGAGCTCTAAGCTGCGGTCTCATGTCCAAGAACTGCTTCCTGCGTTCTGCGGTGGGCCTGGAGACATCCTGTGAAATGTAAAGATGATGACCTTCCCAGATGATCTGTTTCTTAAGTTTGACAGCAGAAAGAACTTGAAGGAGGTCAGTGTACTGAAGAAAGAGCATGATGACTCCTCTTGGTTTAGTAGCAACTCTAGGTCCAAGACGATGAGCCCGTTGGATATTGATAGATGATAAGGCTGGTGCGTCCAAAATCTTAGCAAGAAAGGACTGGAAGAAGACGGTAGGGTTAGGCCCTTCTGAAAGTTCCGGAAGGCCGTAAAGGCGTAGGTTATTTCTGCGATTTCTGTTCTCCAAATCCTCTGTCCTCTAGCGGTAAGATCTCCACTTCCATGGATGATATACGAGAACATGAAGATTGCAAGGAGTCTGCAGACTGTTCCAGGGTAAGAACTCGTGCATCCAGAGACAACCATTTCTCTTGCATTGCTTGCATGTTTTTAGTGGTAGCCTCCATGAAAGGCTTGAGAGCGCGGAGTTCCTGTAGTATGAGATCCATAGAGGAAGAGGAGGACGAACTCCCAGGTGAAGGTGGATCTTTCTTGAGACGCTTAGAAGATACCAGAGAAGAAGGTGTCTTACCCATGTTGGAAGTCTTTGGAATGGCTCCATGTGGCATCTCTGATTTGGATGGACGATTTTCCTCCATGTCTGGGAGCGGAGAGTCAGAATCCGATCCAACCGGGACCCCAGAAGTTGATGTGAGTTTCAAGGTGTGAAGTTTTCCCATGAGGACTCAAGAAAATAATTGTAAGGAGTCGATAAGTCCAATAAAAGGATGTAGATGGCTAGGCACCGCAGAAGAGGAGCAGCAAGTTGCAGTCAAGCTAGTATCATAACTAAAAGGGTTCTGGTGTAAACTCCGAAGATCCTAAGAACAACGAAGGCGTTATTATGTGGTAGACTCAAAGTGAATTTGCCAGAGGCAAGAGGACAATGCAGAGGAAATCTCTTCAAAGAAGAAGAGGTTATGCGAAATTTTGCATTAGATAAAAGGAGTGGCATGCAAATAGTGGCATAGACAAAAAGTGCAAAAATGGCAAAAACAACATGTTGTAATAGCAATCATGTCCTCCAGGCACAGTAGAAGAAAAGGACAAAATAGCAGTCGGGTCAATTAGCATAAAAGAATAGTTCAGCAGAAAACAGCTTGAATATCCAGAAAGAAACAAAGGTCACAGTGTAATGCAGCAGTCTTTAAATAAATTCTTTACCACCAGGAGGACAGCGCTGAGTGGTTTATATCAAAGAAGAAAAGGTCACGCAAGTATCCACAAGTAGGAAAAAGGAGCGTCATGCATGTCGTGGAACAATGAAGTATCGCGAAATTGGCAAAAACAACATGTTGTAACATCCAAATAAGCTCTGCGCAGGAAGAGAAGGTTTCAAAAACTGATGAGTAGATCCAGAAGAAAGCAACTGGCAGCAAGAAGAAGCGCAGGAAATATCAGGAGACGTAGTTCATGAAGAAATATAATAAGCGATAGTAATAGCCATTCGCCGAATGAAGATTACAAAAAGTCTTATGAGTAGATGTGGAGAAGCACAAAATGGCGGCAGAGAAATGCAGGACACTCCAAGCGTGAGGAGAAAGGGCGTTATGAGGCACGTCAGAAAGTAGCATTTATGCTCGCCATTGAAAGAGCTGCAGTTGCGGTGTTGAAGGGCAGTTGATATCAGGTACCTAAAAGCGGCATGTTGAAGGTCTGTCAGGAAGTTTTCCGCCGGCCGCTATGCAGAAAACGCGGCCGGCGCACAAAATGGCGGCCGCGATCCTGACCTCCGCTCCACCGCGGAGAAGGGAGCCGAAACAGATGCGAGGTCGGGAAATGGAGACAGCGGGAGACGCGCCTCACATTCCGACTCGCAATCGCGGCTCACGGCTTGCTGAGATGCCCCTCAGTGCTGCAGCAGAGAAGAAAGTGCAGAGGCTCGATGTGGAGCTCCGGGACTACGGCGCCATCTTGCCCGGCGCTCAAGCCACGCCCCCCTATTCTTAGAGTTTCTAATTGCTCAAATGGGGGTATTCCTGATATTTATTTGTTTCCCTAGACTTCATTGGTAGATTTTGTTCTGGAGAAACTGTCACTCATAATCGTTGAAAGTCACTTCTATTTACACTGAATTTATGAAAATGTCACACATAAGCAATCTGAAACTTTGGCAGCTATGTACCCTGCAGCAGCGCTTCAGAACTGCTGGGGATATTTTAAGACCCTTTTACACCATTGGGTTTCAGATAAGAGGATCGTTTTTTTAATGGATTTCCTTGCCTTTGTTCACTCACCAAGTGTCACTTAAATTGCCACACTTAATTCGCTACATTACTTTCTAGTAAAGCACTCTAGCAGTGAAACAGGACTTCCTTTATGGGTCATATTTGTATTATCAATATATTTTCAATGTTAAAAAGGGTGATAGAAATTACAGTTTTTTAAAATGGACGGGTCCAGGAAGCAGTGGTGCCCCGGCAGGGGTGCATACATGGGTCCTAGCACATGCGTCCTAGAACACCCCAGGGGGAAATAGGGCCCCCTCTCACGAGGTGCAGATTGGAGCTGTGCTTCTGTAGAGTCACATACTCTTTAAACATGCCAGTTTCACAGTAGAATTCCCTGTTAAATCAGTTTACAGTGATTTAAGGTTGAAAAGGAATGAGTACGAGAAAAATAAAGTGCCGCAATAATGCCGCTACATTTCCATTTTTGTGCCTCTAAATTTGCAAATCTATGCCCCAATATCCTGGGGGGTCTGACAAGTACGAACTCCCAAGCATCCTTTACATTTGCAGATTTTACCCTTTACATTTGCAGATTAACCAATAGGCCCCATTTGCATTTCTCTCAGGCAGTAGGTACACTGATTGTCTGCCTGGCCTTGGTGTTACAGTACAGGAGACGTGCTCAATGACACTTCAGCTAAAGCATTTAATTGAGAATAGTGGAATGAACTGTCCCCGACGCTGCTACTAACTCAAGATAAAATAGCAGGAAAAGGAGAGAGTGACAGTCCTAGGACAGTGGGGGAAAGGAAGAGAGGAAGGGGTTAAGGTAGGGAAAGTAAAGCGGACACTCCAACAGTCAAGGAGGAATAAAAACACTCCCCCGTAGTAGTCATGTTGCCAGGTGTCGGTGTCCACAGTGCTTCCTTTCAATGAGGCCCAGCTGCAGCTCCTGAAATAACCTCTGAATTACAACTCTAAACAGAATATATGAGGCGCAGAAGCATGTGTCGTGTAACTGTTTAGTGCCATAGAAACAACTGATGGATGGAAAGCTGGACAATGCAAACATTCAACCCCAGCCCCAAGGACCTGGGTTTAATCCATCATTATTTTGCTCACTACACCCCCCCAGTTTGGACATAGCCATATGCAATTCAGCCTTGACCCTGTTCCTTATGGGAACAGTCCAGCCCAAACTGCCAAGCCAGGTCCTCCCTGGACCGGAAACAAGCATCCTGGGACTGGTTTCAGGGCATCATCCTTCATGAACCAGGCTAGCCTGAATCCAGGAGTGTAGTGAGCACGGGTCCCACGTCTGGGCATACCCTTCCCACTTAGGCCGACATATGCAAAAGAAACAATTGATGGACGGAATGCTGGCCAATGCAAACATTCACCCCAGTCACAAGGACCTGGGTTTATTCCATCATTCTTTTCTCACCACACCATCCCAGTTTGGACACAGCCATATGCAAATCAGTCTTGACCCTGTTCCTTATGGGAACAGTCCTGCCCGAACTGCCAAGCCAGGTCCTCCCTGGACCGGAAACTAGCATCCTGGGACCGATTTCAGGGCACCACCCTTCATCAGCCAGGCTAGCTTGAATCCAGTGGTGTAGTGAGCACGGGACCAACATCTGGGCATACCTTCCCACTTAGGGCGACATATGCAAAAGAAACAATTGATGAACAGAATGATGGACAATGCAAACATTCACCCCCAGTAACAAGGATCTGGGTTTAATCCATCATTTTTTGCCTACCACACCACCCCAGTTTGTTTCTTTTGCATATGTTGCTTTAAGTGGGATGGGTATGCCCAAACGTGGGTCCCGTGCTCACTACGCCACTGGATTCAAGCTAGCCTGGCTTATGAAGGGTGATGCCCTGAAACCAGTCCCAGAATGATTGTTTCCGGTCCAGGGAGGACTTGGCTTGGCAGTTCGGGCTGGACTGTTCCCACAAGGAACAGGGTCAATACTGCTTTACATATGGCAGGGTCCAAACTGGGCTAGTGTGGTGAGCAAAAGAATTATGGATGTAACCCAGATCTTTGAGACTGGGGGTGAATGTTTGGATTGTCCAGCATTCCGTCCATCAATTGTTTTTTGTGTGCGTGTAACTGTATAGAGCACATGACCATCACAGAGCCATGAGGTGAGTCTCATGACTCTGACACATCAGCCCATTTCCCAAATGCTGCAGTCCCTCTCTTTCCAAGACGTCAGGCTATGTCGACTTGGGAAAGGGAGGAGTGTTAAAAGGCAGCATGTAATAGACAAACATCCCCTGGAGAGCAGGGCAGCTTCAGAATGTGACGCTTTTAAGCGTCATTTGTGGGCGGTCCCAGAGGACCCCCAATTATTGCAGAATCGGGCTAGCAGCATGTCAGCTCGTAGTGCTTAATTTTTCCTCATTTCAAGTGGCACATGAGCAATAGCGCATGAGAATTATTTCAGGAACTGAAAGATCAAAAACTGAAGTGTAAACTGTTAGAGAGGAAGTGGAGAAAGGGATATAATGGCACAGAAAAAGAGGCATATAAACAAAGCCTGGTAGCTTATAAACATCTACTTCTTACAACTAAGAAAGAATTCTTCGCCAACCAAGTTAATTCTGCAACAAATCCGGCTAAAGAACTCTTCAAAATAGTCACCAGCCTGGCGCACCCTGGTACACCTAATGTTTCCTCGAATCAGGGGCTCTGTGATGAAATAGCCAGATTCTTCTGTAGTAAAGTGGAGGCTATTTTCACCACATTTAATGGTCCATCAACAGATGGAACACTGGGTGTCAGGGAGAGATGCAATTTTTGGTTGGGTCTTCATCTGATTTTTGAAGAGTTCGCACCTCTATCAATCAGGTATATTCATAAGTCACTGATTCCATCAGGAATATTCATAAGTCGCTGATGTCAACTAAATCAGGCTCCCCTTATGATCCATGTCCGGCGACAGTTTTAAAACTAGTCCCAGAACCCATTGTTCTAACGCTCACTGCTATGATGAACACGATGTTCAAGGAAGGACATTTTCCTAAAGCTTGGAAAATCGCTTCAATACTACCTCTACTCAAGAAGCCTAACCTGGACCCGAAGGATCCTAATAACTTTCGGCCTATCTCACATATCCCTCTGCCAGCTAAACTGGTAGAGAAAAGCATGAATGCGCAACTAAGCACATACCTACGAGAAGCGTAAGTATTGGATCCAACGCAATACGGGTTCAGAGAGGGGCACAGTACGGAATCTGCTCTCTTAAAATCCACAAAGGAAATTAGGGGCGTACTTGACCAGGGAGGTAAGGCCCCAATGATTATGCTAGACCTGTCCGTGGCCTTTGACACGGTCCATCATGACTTGCTGATGGACCGGTTGGGGGTGTGTGGAGTCCAAGGTAAAGAATGGGACCTCCTGAAGTCCTTCTTCTCGGACAGAACGCAAACAGTGTCACTCAGCACATTCTGTTCCAAACCCTTCTCACTGCCCTGCAGTGTTCCGCAGGGTTCCTCTCTTAGCCCTACGCTTTTTAATGTTTATGTGGCCCCCCTGATCAAATCTTTTGGATTTGCTCTGACATTGTATGCAGACGACACTCAGATTGTGGGGTCCCTGCTACCTGGGCAAGAGATGGGGACAGCAAAAGGATTTCACGACTGCATGGAGGCAGTGGGTACATGGATGTCCCAAAACTGTTTAAAACTCAACTCTGGTAAGACAGAAGTAATTCTGTTTGGCAATGACCCCAAGCTCTGTCCCCTAAGTTGGTGGCCAGATTCGTTGGGCGTGCTTCCGATCCCCACTAAGAAAGTAAAAAACTTGGGAGTCCTGATTGATGACAAACTCAATTTTGAGGACCAAATTAATTCACTTGTCTCGGCTACCACATTTGCTCTTAGAACATGCAAGAAAATCTTACAGTTTTTATCTAAGGAAAATCAACGTACAGTAGTGACTGCATTAACTATGTCGAGGCTGGACTAGTGTAATAGCCTTTACCTTAACGTTCAGGAGCGATTACTGTATAGACACCAACTTCTACAGAACTTGGCCGCCAGACTGCTCACAGGGACGGCTATATTTGCCTCGGTCTCCGGTGATATCAGAAGACTTCACTGGCTACCTGTTAAGAAACTGGTGCAGTTCAAATCACTCTGTCCTGTCTACAAAGCTCTTCATGGTACTGGTCCAGAGCATCTGAAGCAGTAGTTTCAGTGGTATGTTCCTATTAGACCACTTCGCTCCCTGGGAGCAAAATTGGTAACAGTCCCTATCTCTGAAAAAGCCAGATGGGGAGGTAGTAGTTTTTTGGCTGGGGCAACCAAGGCATGGAACTCCCTCCCATTCCATCTTAGAAATCGTACTGATCTACTAGCATTCAGGAAAGCCTTAAAAACTTGTCATTTTGGCGTCTAATCCGTGGCTTCCTATGTAGGTCTCTTTGGGAGGTTTTGTATACAGCGCCAGGACACCTTCGGGTAGCAGTTTGAGCTTTAAAAATACTAATAACATAACATAGACAAGATCTTACTTCAGCACACAGGCCTAGGTCGGAGAAAGATGTACAACAGCATTTATCAATGCAATGAGTCGAGGGTAAGTAAGAAGAAAAGCTAAGATATGACTACAGAAAAATAGTAAGGGGACAGAGTTCTATTCAGACACTAAAGGGTTGACAATTTAGAGGGTGACGGAAAGAAAATGTGAAAGTAGAACATATGTGATAACACTTGGACAATCTAACCAGATAGAGGATTAAACAGGACACCATTAGAAGGATCCAGATCATGATATTTGTTGAAAGAAAAGCATTTCAAGATTTCTCTTCCAAGGTGGGTGGGAAGTAGTATTGCAGAGAGAAGGGAGGGGAAATGGCATTTATGGACTTCTCCTGTCGTTTTGATTTGGTGGACAGGGGGATTTTGTGGTTGCTGATGGAGGTAGCTGGGGTGGACCCACCATTGTTGAACCATATAAGGTGCTTGCACTGGGATACCACTACCAAGGTCCGCTAAGCTCAACAAGGTGATTGTACACAACCTATAAAGGTAGCCAGAGGGGTCAGGCAGGTCTACACAATGGCAACATTTCTGTTTTTATTCTATATTAATTCCTTAGACAAAGCACTGAGTTTATGTAGTGATGATACCCCTAGAATCTCCTCTCGACCAATCCCAGTTTTATATGCGGATGATGCCATTTTCATTTCAAAAACAGCAATTGGCCTCCAGAAACTTTTAAAGGGTTTAATAGTTTTATGACCCACCAAAGTTTAAAAGTATATAACGCAAAATCATTTATTTTAACCTGAGTCTTAAAAAACACCAAAGCAAAATCTTTCTTAGTTGGTGAGAGACCCCAATCACTAAGGTTTTATATTTTAATTATCCAGGCATCCAGTTTGAAGCAAACTTGCCATGGGGCGGCATGACCAGCCAGAGAATACAGAAAATAGGAGTAGTGTGCAAATCTATTTTTAGATTCTCCAAAAAATTGGGGCACAAGCCAATTAAAGAGATGGCCCACCTATAAAAATCCAAATGTCTGGGCGTGGGAACATATGGAGTGTGCATGTGGGGTCATGAAACACCACCTAGAATGCAGACCTTCAAAAACAAGTTCCTTTGTTGGATGCTCGCCATCCCTAAATCAACCCAAAGTTTTATCTCCCACAGTGAACTGGTTTTGGGCTATTTGGAAGAGAGTTAAAATGCCCCTTCTTTTACTCTGGGTTAAAATCTGGTGTACCCCACAAGCAGGTTTCTCAAGAGACATTTTGAGCAATTGTCTGAATTTCGCCAATTGATACTCCATCTGGGATTGCTTTGTTCTTTTAAAATCTCCAGATAGCATTCGGCCTCAAACTAAGGTCATAGTTCAGGAAACATGAATTATGATGAGTGAAGAGATCCGAATTGCATGGTCAAGCCATTTAACTTCAGTTCTTAACTGATTGCTAACTTCCACAACGCCTGGTATAGAGCAGTATCTGGGTGGAAAAACCATAACGTAGATTTTACTTCACAAGGCTCAGGTTACATTTAATTCATTATTTGATTGCTTTCCCTAACTCTGGCTCCTGGTCTGAATCTCTTCCGGGCTACCCATGTAATAATTCCTCATTCTAAACAGTGCATTTTATGCTTTTTTGCATTCTATATAGCAGTTTGAAAGACGTTTCTTACAACCACTTTTAAAGCTCAAGCACTTTACATCGCAGCTAGACGGGGAATTCTTTTTTTAAATTTCTAAATTCTCTTACAATTTGTTTCTCTGTCCTTTATTATATTTTGTCTGCAATAAAACTGAGGAAGAGGTATGCTTCATAATAATATTTATTTTAGCTCTGACTGAATTGTTAATAGGCTTAAATGATCACCAATCACAATGGGTGCTCATAAAGTAATTTTATACCATTAGCTAAATGCAGACATAAATTATAAATGATATTTAATGGCGTTTTATTTTTGCATGATTTAATGTGTGAAATCTTCTTAATAAGCTCTGAATCTGAAAATGATGCACAGTGTATTTTTAAATATGTGTTTTTATGGTCATTATTATGACAGACTAAAGACTATTGAACTGAACTGAATTACTTATTTTAGTAGCATGGCCACAGTTCTACTGAGCATTAGTGTACTATTTTTTGAATGTCTGTGGATCCAGGAGGAGAAATTTGGTGCTTCTGTGAAATTGCTGGCCCACTGAGATGTTAATCTTATAATCAGAAATTGGTGAGTGCCTGTGATTATAATTGTATGTGTAATGCAGGTCATTTTTTAATTATACGTAGCTTCAATGGGGAAGGTATTGAAGTTTCAGTATAGCCAGAGCGATGTGAGTAACTATTTTACTCTCCGGGGCAAAATGTGCTACTCCATGATGTGCTGCCTTCTGTGATGCAAGTTGGGATTTCGGTATGTCAGTTAAAAGGTAGTTGCCGTTGGCAAATTTTGAAAGAAGTTAATATTGTTCTTAGGTCTTAAAATATTGTTATACACCAAAGATCCTAAATACCTCAAAGTAGCCTTAGTTGAATTTGGGTAATTTTAGGTTTATAGGAGATTAGAGATTTAGTCTTTTTAAAGGGTAAGTCCTGAGAATTTAGTGCAGGCAATGGCCACAGGATTACAGTGAAGAATATTTCACCATTCTATCCACGTTGACCATGAATGTTGGAAGAAGTAGAAGAGATTAAGAGAATTCCGTTTTTGAGTGTTGAGTTTAAAATGATGGAATGAAATTCTGCCTCAAAACATTTCAGTGGTGTGAAATGTTAACAAGCCAGGAGATTTTGGGACAATGCAGAGTGTTGTCCATGTGTTGGTGTCATGGGATGTCTGATTTTTTTTTAGACTGTCCTTATGTGGTCCTAGGTAGGGATTATGGAGGGATGAACTCAATGTACACCCCTTTGATAATCCCAATGAGATGTAGCCAGGCCCGGAGAATCCTTTTTCCAGTTTGATCTGCAGAAAACAGTTAAACAGGTATGAGGAGATATGTTTAGAACTCTGGCAGACATTTCATGAGTTAAGCATGGTTGACTATATTAAAAGCAACAGCTGGGCTAAGGAGAATAAGTAAACCTAGTCTGTCAATCTCATGAATGTGTAAAATATCACCTACCACCTGGAGCAGTGTGGTATTGGTATTGCATCTCATTCTGAGGGCCAGTTGAAATTCATCTACAAGTTAATTGTCTTCAATGTGTTGTCGCAGTTGAGATGGAGATGCTATGTGTCTTTCAGCCACCCTTATTGAGAAAGTAAGGCCAAAATCTGGACATAGATTATTTACGGTTTCCTTTTAGGATTACAGTTTCTTCATCAGAGAAGAGACAATCAATTTTAAGACAGTGAGGCAATACACTTTGTAGTTGACAAGTTCACTAGTTGCCATCTAAGGATGAAGCTGTTATATCAGTTCTTTATCTGTAGAAGCCAGAATAAGGTGCATGAAATGTGTTGCTGAGAAATTTTGCTCACCAGACCTACAACCGTAGTTTATCAGCTGCCCATGTGCAAGCCAGCATTTCCATTTCACTGACAAAATACTTAAGTTCTTGTGCTATTAATGTGCATGATGCGAAAGTGACTGCATGTTCTTTAGTCCCCCTTCCCTAGGATAGGTCTGCAACCAGGTCCACATTGTTTGCATTAACAATTATACTCAACATTTTTCCTGGTTGTTAGGGACTATGTAAAAATTCATTAAGTAAACCCCTCTTTACCCATATAAAATCTTCTTCTCCAATCCCCAAAGGATATTAACATTTGTTAGCAGTTGGTGCAACAGTAATCACAAAACCTTTCTATGAACTTGGCAGTCCGATAGAGACATCTAGCCCCAGATTCCTTACCTGTGAATATCTAAGGTGTCAGACTGGATCAGGAAGATTTTTCTTGAGCAGTACCCCTGTGCATAGGTAGATGGCATTGTTCGATTCTGAGTGACGTTGTGTTCGTCGTATGATGTCCGCGTCATCTATGTAGGCGCCGTCAATGAGAGCTACCCCCTGTCATTGTTTGACAGACTTTTTTTGACTTTTTGTTTTAACTTTTTTCGTGGTGGGTAGGCTTTCCCTTATGTCTAAGAGAACCTAGAGATTCAAATTGTGCGGCGCCTGTCAGCACCATGACAGTCACAGATCACCACCTTGTGTGTCTTTTGTGCCTGGAGCGAATCCATGAGCCGAAATCGTGCTCTGACTGTCAGGCTATGGCACCGAAAGCTTGAGGGAGCGGTCCCTAAAGCTGCTTGTAGCCCGGCGTCTGGCACCTCCGATAACTTGCTCCTGGTCTCTGTCTTATTCGAGGGGAAGGTCTGAGCCTCGCTCTGGGGGCTCCAAGTCTTCAATCTCCCTCTCCAAGGAGTCTGGTAAGCAGCACCGTAAGAATCGTAAGTAGTCGAAACATGTTTCGACTTTAAACTGTCCATCACTCGACGCGACGGGGGAGTCTTGGCATGCAACACCTCGTTCAACACAACAAGTGCAAGGGCCGGCTCCACATTTCCCTCCCTTTCCAGGACTGGTCCCCCACCCAAATGGAAGGAGTTTTAGGATGCCATGTGCACCATGTTCGGGCGAGCTCTCTCCAATGGCGCGCATTCGGGCCCTGCGGACTCGACAGAAGACGACTCGATGGGTTCCGCACCGGCCGCTCCGGCCCTCAAGGCTCCTTTTGGATACTTTCCCAACTCAGGACCGGCGACGATCAAACCTCCTCAACCTTCCCCGATGCTGTGTCCGATGGCGATACTCCTGACAATGCCAGCCCCATTCCTATTCCAGATGACAGGGAGCCAGTTTGGCATCACCCGATGCCCAGACCAGCACCAGCAGAGCATTTGGGCTCTATGTTATTTCCTCAGCCTTATTCTGAAGGGCTAAGATTGGATAAGGATTGGGGAGGGGATGCAGGATCCCTTAGAAATCCCACCTTAGAATGAAGAAATGGACTGGTATGAGGAACTGGGTGATGCCAGTGGCTTGGCTACCTCTCCAGAACCTGGCATGCTTTCCCCTCTTAACCTGGCTATGGATGAGGGAGCTCCCTTTGCCATGGTGGTGCGTAGGGCTACAGAGTTATTGGACCTGCTGTTTCCTAATGTGTTGGTCAAGTCCAATGTGTTGACCGAGGTCCAGCAGCCTGGCGTATCCACCTCTAAACTTTTGCTGCCTTTCAATGAGTCCTCAACAGATGTTCTTCTGGTGTCTTGGTCCAATCCCAGCACAGGGGCTCCTGTGCATAAAACAATCGCCCACCGCTACCACCCTGCTCCGGGCGACTCAGCCTTCCTCTCATCACATCCAACCACTGAGAGTTTGGTAGTGTAATCCTCTACCTCTCATGGCGCGTTCCTTTCTGCACCCCCAGATTGGGAATCCAAGAGGCTGGATAGCTTCGGAAAGAAAATGTTATACTCCACCAGCCTAGCACTGTGGTCAGTGAACACTGCATGCCTATTGAGCCGTTACTCCTGTTCCCTATGGGGGATGGTTGCACACGTGCTGCCACAAGTCTGAGAAGGCCCTGTCTATCCTCTCCCAAGCTACTGCTGATGGGAGAGACGCAGCCAAGTTTACTGTTTGCTGTGGCCTCAACACTACAGATTTGCTAGGCAGAGTAATTTCCTCGAATGTGGCCATTAGGCCCCACACCTGGTTGAGAACGTCTGGCTTCTCTGGTATGTCCAAGCCAACCTGATGGACATGCCCTTTGATGGCTCATGTGTGTTCGGAGAAAGGGCGGATGCAGCTTTAGAGTTTTTCAAGGAGTCTCGGGCTACGGCCCAGTTTTTAGCACTCTGTCATCCCGGCCTCCGTCTACCTTTCTCCCCTTTCATGGCTGCAGAAGGGGTTTCCAGCCACGCCAGTGCTATCCTAGCCCAGGGTGGCCAGAGATCAGGCCACAAATCCCCTCCCTCCTCCACCTCCAAACACTCTTAGTCCGATCTTCCAGGATCATAGGTGTCCATTTGGTGGCATGATACGCCATCACCTCGGACAGGTGGGATATTCCGAAGGGGCTATTCCCTCCCCTTCAAGACTACCCCTCCCTCCTTGCCTCCTACATACAGTCGCCTGATAAAGGATTACCTTACTTTACTTCGATATGAAGTTGTGGCTCTTTTGGCCAAGGGAGCCATAGAGAGTGTTCCAGTGCCAGAAGTAGGCTGTGGTTACTATTCCCGCAACTTTCTGGTCTCCATAAAGGACGGAGGCCTTCATCCTTTCCTCGACCTCAGAGCCCTCAACTACTTCCTTAGAAAAGAGAAGTTCAAGATCCTCACTGTGGCTCAGGTTCTGTCTGCCCTAGACCCAGGAGATTAGATGGTAGTGATGGACTAGCAGGATGCTCACTTCCATATCCCTGTCCTTCCTGCCCATAATCACTACCTGCAGTTTATGGTGGGCCACAAAAAATTTCAGTGTGCTGCTCTCCTCTTCGGCCACACCAGGGCCCTTTGGGTGTTGACCAAGGTGATGGCAGTGGTCGCAGTTTATCCACGTAGATCCGGTCAGTCTTCCCCTATCTTGATGACTGGCTGTTGAAGATGGCCCCAGGCCAGAAGGTCGTATCCCAACACCAGACTACAGTGAAGTTCCTGCATTCCCTGGGGTTCGCTATCAATGTGCCAAAGTCACACCTTACTCTTTCCCAGACGCTCCCTGCCATCAGAGCTGTTCTGAACATGGTGCTATGATTCCGATATTTCAGCCTCTGTCCTGGATTTCGGTGAGCCTGACTGAGGCTGCTGGGCCTCGTGGCTAGTGACTCATGCCAGATTGCACATGAGGGCTCTGCAGTGGGTCCTGAAGTTCCAGTGGCCGCAGCATCGGAGAAATCTCACCGACCTGGTCCAGATCTCGGAGGTAGCTACTCAAGTTCTGCAGAGGTGGCTGACAACCCGCAAATAGGCTACAGGCAGACCCCTCTCCCTTCCCCAGCCAGATCTCAGTGTTGACAGATGTGTCACTCCTGGGATGAGGCAGCCATCTGGGAGAGGTGGAGATCCGAGGCCTCTGGTCTCCAGGCTCCACATCAACTTGTTGGAGCTCCATGTGATTCGACTGGCACTGAAAGCCTTCTTACCATCTATCAAGGGAATATCGGTTCAAGTGTTCACAGACCACCCCGCTGCATGCGGTACTACAACAAACAGGACAGAGTGAGGTCATGGACACTGTCATGAGGTCCTGTGCCTCTGGACTTGGCTCAGACATCAGGGCATTTCCCTTGTGATTCAACACTTGGCCTGTTCCCTGAACGCCAGGGAGGACGAGCACAGCCTTCAGTGCCTTGCGGAAAATGAGTGGCGTCTCCATCCGAAGGTGGTACAAGGACTCTTTCAGTAGTGGGGAGAACCTTGGTTAGATCTGTTCGCCTAAACGGAGAACATGCAATGTCAGCAGTTTTTGCACGTTGGCGTTCCAAGGCAGCTTTCGCTCAGTGACACTTACTCTCGAGTGGAGCTCAGGCCCCCTTTCTGCCCATATCACTCCTGTCCAGAGTGCTCAAGATGATCAGGAGCGACTGGCACAGAGAGTTTGGGAACCTGAGCTTCTACAAATTAGTATTGATCATCTGATCAGGCTGCCCCTTCAGAAGGATCTTCTGTTGCAGCAGCAGGGGAGGGTCCTACACCCGAACCAGTCTACTCTCTGCCTCCTTATGTGGATAATGAGCAGCGACAGCTGACCGCATTCGACCTTCCTCCCGAAGTATGCAAAGTTTTTCTGGCAGCCAGGCATCCCTCCACTAAGTCAGTATATGGTAAAAATATTGTAAATATTGTACAGAATGGTCTATCAACCCTTTGTCTGCCTCTCTTTCAGACATTCTCCTTTTCATTCTCTTTCTTGCCCAGCAGGGCTCCGCTTTGGGCACTCTGAAGGGTTTCCTTTCGGCCCTTTCTGCTTTTCTATGGTTGCCAGATCAACAGTCACTTTTCAAATCACTCATTGTATGTCGATTCTTGAAGATGCTTACACATTTCTTTCCCTTGTCTCCTTTCATCATCCCTCAGTGGGACCTTACTTTGGTCCTCACTTATCTAATATGTGCACAATTGTCCCCTCTGGCTTCTCACCATCAAGACAGCCTTTTTAGTGGTAATAATGTCTGCCAGTAGGGTGAGGGAGTTCCAGGCAATTTTTCTTCTTTGCATCCTTACCTGACTGTCTCCCCAGACAAGATGGTGCTCCGCACTAGAGCTTATTTTTTGCATAAATTAGTAACACCTTTCAACCTGGGGCAATCTGTTACCTTGCCCACCTTCTATGCTCCTTCACATCCTTCTGAGTAGGAAGAATTGTGGGGGCGTGGCCGAGCTGAGCAGCAAGATGGCTGCTCGGTGAAGTGGCTCTGCTGGCCGAGTACATTATCCAGCACTTATCTGAAAAACTACTGCGCATCTACCTTCCTAGCTGGAGGGAACAGAGAGCCCAACGGATCACGGTGAAGATTGATGCCCTTCACGCTGCGGAGGACTGTAGTTTGCCACGGGAGTCGGACCTCGTGGCTATGAGGCCTGTGCCGAGAGGCGACTGCATAGGAAGCCAGTGAGAGATTACGTGCCCATGGATCCTCTGTTCCGAGCCTGCAGGAGTTGGGATCGACTACCGAGGCTCTCAGGGAGCGAGGAGAGAGGCCGGGTGCAGGAGTAAACGCTGATCACTGCCCCGGGGCTGTGATCAACGGAGGGTGCTGACGGGTGACTAGCCATGCCACAGGAGGGACCCCTGTGCAGCCGCTGCTGTAGGGGAACTCGATCGCATTGAAGGGTCGCGCGGAGCTGCCTCCTGGCTGGTGAGGACTGGGAACGAGGAGCGCATTACACTGCTGCCGTCCGAAGGATCGATTGCTGCGGAACACCCACGGAGGTGCATCCCAGGAAATCCACATTGCCGACATCGGGTGAGCCTGGCGTCCCTGCCAAGGGGAAGCCAGGTACAGTGTCGCTGAGAATCGGGAGTCCCCTGCGGGGGACAACAGGGCCTCCGGGGCTGTAGGCCACGCAAGTGGGGCTGCGCTCGTAGGCCCGAACACTCCCATTATAAAGGAGGGACAATTACTCCTGACGCATCGACTTCCCCTCTCCCATTCCGCTGTTCGGGAGTGAAGTTGGTGACAAGAAACAATACCGTCACAGAGAGCGGGCGAGGCGGGGGACAAGTCTGGTACACGACTATACTTTTTTGCGGGACTGGGCAATGGGCAGGGACGAGGCTACCTCACTGCAGTAGACTTTCCAGGCCTAGAAGTGGAGACATACTCATTACAGGCACACTCAATCCTGAACACGCACGAAGGGGGGAATTGAGACTGCAGCACTGGTCACTCTCTTAGACACAGTGAGACCCCCTGATAACTGAACACAAACACAACCGAGTGGATTACCAACACCAGACCACGTCAGAAAGGAACAAACCGCGGTTGTACGGTCGGGGGCTGTTGACAGTGCCCCATCTCATCTACAGGCCCCTCCGGTCTCCACTGGTGTGGTGAACACAGTTGGTACAAGTAAAAGGTGCACAGCGGCCTCTGGGATGCCATGTGGTGACTGACTGCGCCATTCCTCCATCACGATTTGGTTGCCGCTGTAGAACATTGGACTCAATCTTGAGGGCTCTAACTGCCCTAATATGAGCGGTTGTACTAATTCCTGCATTCAGCATAGGCGGGGCAAAGTGACTTTGTCGCCTAGAGCACTGCTGCGACGGTTGGCGGGACACTGAGACTGCATAGCAGGGTAGACCAGGGTACTCCAGGGTACTCCAGGATATCTGTGACTACCTGAGCAGGCTTGAAACGAAGCTACACACACTGGAAACACAGTACTTCACAACACACTCAGTCAAAAATTATGGGACAGATCCGCAGCAAACCCACAGAGTACCAAGACGAGGCAGATAGGGAGATAACATTTCTACAAAAACATGCTACCGCTCGTAGATATGGAGAGGGTGACGGGTCCGGTTGGACCCTTGCGAACCTTCTGCGCCCACCCAGAGGCTCCACATTCATTACAGTGCTTAATACACCGGCTGATGATATGGTGCACTCTCCGCCAGATATCCTCGCCACCATGTGTGATTTCTATGCACAACTTTATACCTCTCAAACAGCTCCTCCAGAGTCTGTCGTAGAGGTCTACTTCGATTCCATAGCGCTGCTGTGGTTAGGTAGATTGCACCGGGAGTACCTGGACATACCATTCACGGTGGAAGATGTGCAACAGGTCATTGGGAGCTTGCGAGCAGATAAGGCGCCGAGAGCGGATGGCCCTACTCCTAAATCCTACTAAGAATACTCAGAACTCTTAGCCCCTTTCCTTCTGGCGGTAAACCAGGAGTCACTACAAGAGGGAATTCTCCCTGGGTCTATGTGCAAGGCTGTTATAGTCACTCTTTAAAACCAGACAAGGATCCCCAACAATGTGAGTCCTATCGCCCATAGACGTGGACAAACTGTGCCAGTCCACCACGCATGTGGACTGATTGTGAATGTTCTAGCCAGAAACTTCGCACTCCGACCGTGTGCCACGACAAGGCCGCCACCATGGGGAAACCAGATACCAAGCAGTCCAAAATCACTTTTGAAAAACGCACAACACGTCTCCAAGATATGGGGTTGACGCCGATCTCTGTGGTGCCTGAGACGCAGCTAGACCCTGAACAAGAGGATGACATCAAAACCATGCTGAGAGAGGTGAAGGTCAGCTTGCGGGATATAGATTTTAAATGAGATTTTCTGATGCTGCGAATGGACCACGTCTTCCAAAGAGTAGATAAGCATGAATCCCGCATTGACACACTGGAAACCAGGGTAACTGACTCAGATGATCGCCAAGTTGAAATGCAGGAGTGGCTACTCTGCATGGACCTAGTGCTTGAAGTAATTAAAGCGCGCAATGAAGACCTTGAAGCGAGGTCAAGAAGGAACAATGTTCGCATCTCGGGCATTCCAGAATCCCTGAACATGGAGCAATACATCAAAGGGTTAGTAAGGGATATATTTGGTTCTGGACTGTCAGAGATATTCCCGGTGGAAAGGGCACACTGCACCTTGGGGCCTAGAACCCCGCGCCCCTGGCGCCCAGCCACAGCTGATATTGGCTCGACTTTTGAATTACAGAGACCAGGACACAGTGTTGAGGCTGGCCCGGGAAAAAGGGGACATACAACATCAGGGAAATAACATTGCTTTTTATACAGACTTAACACAGGCTGTTCAAGCAGCACAACAAGAATTCATCCCTGCCTAGAAGCTCTTACAAAAATCAGGCATGAAATATGTTATGCTGTACCCTGCAAAGCTCAGGGTCCAGACCGGGGGCAAACCCATGATTTTCACGGAGGCCAGTGCCGCTCTGAAGTTTGCTAAACAGATTGCAAGGCAGCAGCAGATGAGACTCAGATGCGGCCTCCCAGAACAGCCAGCTAAGTGACAATGACTAATGTGTTTGCACGATGGTTTATATTACAGATGTAAGGTACTTAGCCTGCAGCTAAACGGTCCTCCAGCCATGCTTGCTGTTAATTGCTCAACTGTTATAGTAGTAACTAATTCTACTCGGCCACCCTATTGTTCTTGCGACAGGGCAGTTCGCCGGCGAATCCTCGCTCCCCTGGGATGATTCCCTTCAGCCTTGACTGTTCAGGGCCTTTGTTTATAAAGGGACATATGGGGTATGCACAACCTGATTGGGGGTTGGTGTGGGAGAAGGGTGGGTGGGGGTTATTGTTGTTTTAATTGTTTGAAGATGTTTGATGCAGTGCACACCAAGTTTCTGTTTAGTGCAGTGCATGACATACTTTCCTCTAGGTATTTCGCTCATGTGGAATACTTTTCATTATAGAGAGTCCCCCCCCCACACACACACACACACACACAGCGGGTGGGATATCACAGGAAGCGTCTGAAGGTACACTTCAACAGTCAGGGCACTGGTCGCTATAGAGACACTTTTTACTACCACGTAAAATGTCCAAAATGACTTGCATCACTTGGAAGTGCGTGGCGTAAATGACCACAGAAAATCACGGCTGGTACAATCCTACTTAGCGAGACACGCAGCGGACGTGTGCCTCCCACAGGAGATTCATCTAAAAAGCACAACTTGTGACAGACTGAAATCCACCAGGTGGAGCGAGATACACACATCTTCTAGATGCAGCTTTCTGAGAGGAACTCCACACACAGATTATAGACTACTTTGACCATAACGTGGGTACTGTTGAGTCCGCAGGCGTGCTGTGGGAGGCGTTTAAGGTGGTTATCCATGGGCACTGCACAGCAGGGCAGACCAGGGTACCTCAGGATATCTGTGGCTACCTGAGCAGGCTTGAAACGAAGCTACACACACTGGAAACACAGTACTTCACAACACACTCAGTCAAAAAGTATGGGACAGATCCGCAGCAAACTCTCAGAGTACCAAGACGAGGCAGATAGGGAGATAACATTTCTCCAAAAACATGCTACCGCCCGTAGAAATGGAGAGGGTGACAGGCCCGGTAGGACCCTTGCGAAGCTACCGCGCGTAGATATGGAGAGGGTGACAGGCCCGGTAGGACCCTTGCGAACCATCTGCGCCCACCCAGAGGCTTCAAATTCATTACAGCGCTTAATACACCGGCTGATGATATGGTGCACTCTCCGCCAGATATCCTCGCCACCATGTGTGATTTCTATGCACAACTTTATACCTCTCAAACAGCTCCTCCAGAGTCTGTCGTAGAGGTCCACTTCGATTCCATAGAGCTGCTGTGGTTAGGTAGATTGCACCGGGAGTACCTGGACATACCATTCACAGTGGAAGATGTGCAACAGGTCATTGGGAGCTTGTGAGCAGATAAGGCGCCGAGAGCTGATTTCTTACTCCTAAATTCTACAAAGAATACTCAGAACTCCTAGCCCCTTTCCTTCTGGCGGTAAACCAGGAGTCACTACAAGAGGGAATTCTCACTGGGTCTATGTGCAAGGCTGTTATAGTCACTCTTTTAAAACCGGACAAGGATCCCCAACAATGTGAGTCCTATCGCCCACTGTCTTTAATAAATCTAGATGCCAAAATTTTCGCCAAACTTTTGGCTAACTGACTTTAGCCCCTATTACCACTGATAGGGAGGCTGGATCAATCTGGCTTCATGCCTGGCTGATCAACCTCTCAAACCTACGAACATTATGTGGACTACTGCACTACCTCGCCCCACATGTATCCGCGATCACGGCTCTGTTAGACGCCACTAAGGCATTTGATTCTTTGGAGTGGGGATTCTTGTTTCCTCTCCTCCGACGCCTAGGCTTGAGCTCCCTTTTTATCTGGCAAATTCAGCTTCTATACACGAGGCCTACTGCACGGCTCAGGGTAAATAGATATATCTCGGAACCAATAGACATCACACGGGGCACCAGACAAGGCTGTCACCTGTCACCGTTATTATTCGCGATTGTGACATAACCCCTGGCGGCATGCCTGCGGCAGCATCACACAGACGGAGGGATAAGATTTACAACCAGGGCACTCACCGTGTAGATGTACGCAGACAACATCACTTCATATATGGTAAACCCCAAAGAGAACTTGTCGCCCATGACGCGTGAGGTTGTGCGATATGGCGGACTCTTGTGAGTGAACATAAACTGGGAAAGTCTGTTATTCTTCCACCTATACCAAGAACCCAAGCTTTCGTGACTGACTACCCGTTAATCTGGGCATCTGGCCCGATCTGATACCTGGGTATCTGGTTCAGCGATAATCTGCAGGAATTCTGGACTGCGAATTATGGCAGGGTGGTGGCCTGGATCAAGGAGAGGGTTAAAAGATGGAGGGCCCTTCCCTTTTCTCGGGCAGGCCGCATAGCTGTGGCCAAGATGATCATATTGCGAAACTTTTATATCTGATTGTAAACATTCCCTTACCACTGACTGTGCCATTTTTTTAACCGACTCAGATCACTCATGATTGAATTGGTATGGGCCGGATAACAACCCAGGATCTCCTGGGAGGTATTGACACTCCGACACGCGGCATGGCGGCACCTGACATTGTCCTATATGCGTATAGTGCGTAGGTGTAATTCTTGCACTTTTGGGTGCATCCCACACCTTTTCAGCCACACGTTGCAATAGAAATCAATAGGGTAACACCCCTCCCATTGTCCACAGTGCTATTCCACCCATACAAACGCCCCCGCGATGAAATAGATACGGTGCAAGTGCTGAGATGGGCATAGGAGGGTCTTCGTAAATGTGCACACTCAGACATATTATATGCTCCGTCCATGCCACTCCCAAACAATCCATTGATCCTGCCGCTTTTGGAGCCCAGCACACAACACTGCACAGCCACGCTTACCATAAAGAAGGGAGGTGATCTCTACCCTGATGCTACCTTTCTCACACTGCAACAAATGTGTGACCCTACACCACCTTCTGCACTAGATATTTTGACTTGATATCTAATTTGCGCCTCCTGCAAAAAAAAATTCCCCACATTTCCTGAGCACCACCAACGATACCGGCATTAGAAAACTTATTGGCGGTGACATCGAGGCGGAAACTAATTTCTCGCATTCATAACAACACCCAGAAAACATGTCCGATCATTGTCCCAACCGCTCGCAGGGCCAGGGAGGAGGAGCTGGGAGATAGCATCACAGAAAAGCAGTGGGAACTCTGCTGTAGACAGTTGGAGCGATTCTCCCCAAATTACCACCTCATTCACTTTAAGTACCTCCACCGCCTATATCGCACACCCATACACCTCCATAAAATGGGACTGCGAGCAGATGAGCACTGCTGGAGGTGCGGTGCCCCCCCGGGCGACCTTCCTACATTTAGCATGGCAGTGTAGACCAACAGCAAATTTCTGGATCAATATATTTTGCCACATAAAGGCCATCACCGGGCTGGACCTTCCCCACATGCTACTGATATCACTACTAGGGGTCATGGAGACAGTGCCACCTAAACTCCGCAAATTACCGGAAATACTACTCTTAATGGCAAAACGGCAGGTAGCGATACATTGGGGGGCGACCCTGCCTCCCACGAAGGAGTGGGTTACTAGTGTGACAAACTGCAGGGCCCAGCTAACAAAAAATTGGTAATTGCTGCCAACAAGATCGTGCCCTAGAGATATATGGGAACCCTTTGTAAACTGGCTTACTTTGGTGAACACTGAAGACTTGTGACATAGTAAGACTGTACTGTGTGTCCATGAAGAAATTGTGTTCAAGAATGTGATACGTACGGACGCCCTGTCTTACGTGCTGAGGAATAACGCTTCCTGATGTAATTGTAAATAGGCATTTGCTTCTGTTTCAAACAATGTACTGGTGGGCCTTGAATGTTGAAAGCGTATTGGAATTTCGAACTGAATAATAGACCAACTGGAAGGTCTTGCACTGCACTTTGTTACTGTTGTACAATTTATGAGAAAAGCAAATAAAAAGAATTTCAAAGAAAAAAAAAAGTAGGAAGAATTTCTCCACCGTCTAGCCTCAAAAAGACCGTTATCGTTCTACCTCAACCGCACTAAAGAGTTCCGGTAGATAACCAACTCTTTTGTTGGAAACGTTGGAGCAAAGAAGGGACCTGCTATTTAAAACAGGCCACTTCCCAATGGGTTATCCTCTTTATTAAGATCTGTTTCGCTCCGTAAAAGAAACAGCCTCCTGAAGGCCTCAGAGCTCATTCCACCAGGGCAAACGCTCCCACCACGTTTCTCCAGCATGGTGTCCTGGTCCCTGACATCTGCCAAGTGGCTGAGTGGGAATCCCTCCACACGTTTTCCAAGCATTAGGACGTGGACGTCCTAACTATGAGCATGACGCCAACAACGTAACGTTGAGTCAACCAATGCTACCTATCGACGTGCAGACGTATTGCTCAAGAAAAATCTTCCAGATCCAGTCAAAGGCCTGGGAAGTTCACAGGTAAGGAATCTGCAGCCAGATAATCATGTCTCTACCAGATAAGGCGTTACCGAAGGTAAGTAACTTGAGCTACAGCTCACGGTAAACAGCGTTTACAACGCAACTTTTACCACGCACTACCTTTAGCACGCAACTTTTACAAAGCAAGTCGTTACAACGACTTGCGCTGGGGGGCGCGGTAGGATAGGGAATAGTTTAATTTACTATCCAAAACCTTCCCTACTATCCACGGGGACTGGAGTTGGAATAGTAAATTAAACTATTCTCTATCCAGCGCCCCCAACGCAAGTCGTTGTAACGACTTGCGTTGTAAAAGTTGCGTGGTAAAGGCATGCGTTGTAAAAGCATGCGTGGTAACGTCATACATCCACAGCTCACACATCCCCAAAGCATCCATAAATTCCTCATGATTCTTTGGTGTTAACACTTTTTCTATGGCTTTTAATAACCCTAAATGGAGCAGTACCCTTCCCAGAAATAACATGTCCCAGATATTTAACCCCTTATGTTGATGCACACTTGCTTCGTATACAAGACTGTCATCTTGAAAGGTCAGTAGACTATCCTAGCCTTATAATATGCCACCTTGACATGCTGGTTCAGAAAAGGGGGTGGTGATGAACAGAGTGTCTGAATTAAGCAGACCACTCTTACCCAGTCCAAAAATCAGGGCTTGATCCATCACCGTTATTTAGCTCACTGCCCCATCCCAGCTCAGAACCTGGCTATATGCAAATTAGTCTGTCCCTGGCCCAGTGCATCCTGGGAACAGGGCAGACCAAACTACTAAGCCAATTCTTCACCAGAAAGGAGACAAGCTTCCGGGGACCGGTTTCTGCCATTCCAGGCGTCGTCGGCCCGGCTTGCTTGAATCCTGATGGAGCAGTGAGCAAGGGACTCATGTCTGAGTATATCCTTCCACGCTTATGGTGGACAAAATGATTCAGAAAAGGGGGTGGTGATGAACAGAGTGTCTGAATTAAGCAGACCACTCTTACCCAGTCCAAAGATCAGGGCTTGATCCATCACCGTTATTTAGCTCACTGCCCCATCCCAGCTCAGAACCTGGCTATATGCAAATTAGTCTGTCCCTGACCCAGTGCATCATGGGAACAGGGCAGACCAAACTACCAAGCCAATTCTTCACCAGAAAGGAGACAAGCTTCCGGGGACCGGTTTCTGCCATTCCAGGCGTCGTCGGCCCGGCTTGCTTGAATCCTGATGGAGCAGTGAGCAAGGGACTCATGTCGGAGTATACCCTTCCACGCTTATGGTGGACAAAATGATTCAGAAAAGGGGGTGGTGATGAACAGAGTGTCTGAATTAAGCAGACCACTCTTACCCAGTCCAAAGATCAGGGCTTGAACCATCATGCACTGGGACAGGAACAGACTAATTTGCATATAGCCAAGTTCTGAGCTGGGATGGTGCAGTGAGCTAAAAAACGGTGATGGGTCAAGCCCTTGTCTTTGGACTGGGTAAGAGTGGTCTGCTTAATTCAGGCACTCTGTTCATCACCACCCCCTTTTCTGAATCACCTTGACATGCTGGAACACATGTTGAAAATAGTTAAGCACTCCCATCTTATCATGAAATATCTCTCTATTTCTTTGCAGAACTTCTTTCAGTTTTCTATTTCTACTCTCCTTACTCAAGTATTCCACACACAAGACTTGTTGACTTTGCCCAGGCTTTAAAACGATATCCAACATCCTTGTTGATGCCAACCTAGAATGTCTGAAACATACACCTTACCAAAAACCACACACCCTGCGGATTCAATGTTGGCTTGAAATATCTGTCCAGATCTACATTAGTTCCATTATACCTCCAAGGACTGCGATCCGTGGAGATAGATCAAATGAATGTTCACTGTCACCTAGCATGCATTTGGATATTCTGTTAATTGCAGATCCCAAATCCATCAAAAATGACACAGACAAGTCTCCCAACACATACTCAATTGGATCTTTAGACTAATACAATGTAACTTTGTTATACAAGCTAGCAGTAAGAATGACTGGGCTAACGTTATTCTGCTTGGGTTTTGTTGTTTAGAGATGCCACTAAAATATTGTTTCTTCTTCCTTATGCTTTTTTCAGTTTTATGCTCTTTGGTCTAAAGATGCAGGGTTTAGAAGCATGTTTTAGGTCTTGTTTAATTATTGTATAAACTGTAGAGAAACAGGAAATATCAAAATAATATTTGATATTTTGGCTGCATTTGATTCTTTCACTGATAGGTAAAATGGCTGGTTTCATAAGAATCTTTCCTAATATGTGTCATCGCATTTACCAAAGAGAATGGGTAAAAACCCTTATATCAGCCCACAGTTTCTAGTGAGTCCGTATTGATAATAGGTGAATTGGCAACACCTCAGAGATCCTTGCCACTTGTTAGATGGTATGCTGAATGCATCTTTACAATCTTCAGAGTTAATGATAAATGCTATTAACTTTTTAGTCCATTCTGGTGCACTGTTTTCTTATGCACAGGCAAATGCAAATATTGATGCTTTTGTGATTTGTGTAGCCTCAAAGAAAGAGTCATCCCAACGGTGCCCCTTAACTGATGGTTCCCAGTCCAAGGGCCTACGAATGCTACATTATACATGTGGCCACCATTTACAGAATTTATATTCAGTTATGATGCCAAAGGCAAGAATGTTAGGATCCTTTGTTTCATATTGATAGTGATGTGAAAAAAAAGTACACTCTACTGCATTCTTAGATTTTTACAGAAAAACATACTGCTGTAGTGGACATAATAAAAAATCAAGGGTCTGAAAACACCCTGGTCTGCCAAGTGTTCAGCATAATTGATGTAGATGTGAAAGTATTGTATGATGTACTACAATAAGTTTAATTTGCAAAAATCTATTTGGACCTCATATACACTATAATACACAGTCTATGCACCATACACTATCAGTGCAGAAAGCAAGCAATAATAAAAGCAAAACGTTCCATAAACAGTGGGAAAAAACTGTTTCTGTATTTAATGACACGAAAATGTGTAACCACTGATAACCACTGTTTTTTTACGTACTGAAACTACTTGGAAACACTAAAAAAAAAAAAAAACTGAATTTACCAAACATAGAAACTGAAAACAGGAAAGCCTATTTATAAGTGACCGCCAGCTTGGCAGTGACTTATAAATCAGGTGGGCTGTCTCTCCACCAAGACGATGGAATTGTTCCTGGTGGAACAATTGGCCGTCCACCAAGATATAAATGAGGCCCGAAGGCTGAAGCCTGCTGAGAATATGCCAGAGTGGCACCCCCTTTTGTACCGCTTTGTTCGCCATAAGTTGGCAGGGTATGCTCAGACGTAAGTCCCTTGCTCACTTTGCCACTGGATTCAAGCAAGTCTTGCTGAAGACTGCTGTAATGCCAGAAACCAGTCCTAGGAAGCTTGTTTCCAGTCCAAGTAAGGCATGGCTTGGCAGTTCGGGCTGGACTGTTCCCATGAGGCACAGGGTCAGACTGATTTGCATATGGCCATGTCTGAACTGGGGTGGCAGAGTGCGCTAAAGAACGGTGATAGATTAAACCCAGATCTGTTGACTGGGTGTGAGTGTTTGATTGGTTCAGATGCTCCGTCCATCACCACCCCCTTTTGTACCTCTTTGTTCGCCATGAGTTGGCAGGGTATGCTCAGACGTGAGTACCTTGCTCACTTTGCCACTGGATTCAAGCAAGCCTGGCTGAAGACGGCTGTAATGCCAGAAACCGGTCCTAGGAAACTTGTTTCCGGTCCAGGGAAGGCATGACTTGGCAGTTCGGGCTGGACTGTTCCCATGGGGCACAGGGTCAGACTGATATGCATATGGCCATGTCTGAACTGTGGTGGCAGAGTGCGCTAAAGAATGGTGATGGATTAATCCCAGATCTGTTGACTGGGTGTGAGTGTTTGATTGGTTCAGATGAACCTAATTTCCCGACTCTAGAATAACAGTACAACGTCAGAGTTCTGGCACAAGGGCCCTCTTTGGCTGGTAGATATGGTGACCCATGACCTTTCTTTCTTGTCCTGTGTAGATGACCTGCTGAGACCTACTTTGATGTAAAGCTTTTCTCAGGCCGTCAGAGGGAGTCTTGGCAATGCTCCCAACTATGGGTGTATCTTTTCTGACTCTTAAGTAATGCCACTGTCTTTTTTATGCATTTTTTAACGAGCCACTGGACCCGTGATTGGGCAGTTCTTGCATACCATCATTATACTGAACTTCCTGATGCCACTCAATACATAAGGAGTCAGATGGCATTTGAGAGCTTCAGGCTGCTACTGTTTTGTAGCAAATATGACTATGAAAAACCCATTCCTGCAAATTGTATTAATCTAAAAGCCACCGATAAGCGCACCTTGAAACATTTCTCTCTTGCTTCGTGCTTACTTAACCTGCTTTAAAACAAGCGAGAAGGGCAATACAAATCTGGATTTAAGAATTGGAAAGAGTCATTTCTCTGACGCGCCACCTTGTGTTTATATTAGTACCACATTTAGCGCCATGCAAACCTTACATGAATTATCCTTGAAATAGCAGTTGAACAGTTTTAAATAACAAATAAATCATACACTTCACAGGAACTGTATCTGTTTTTTGTAACCACCAAATGGTGTTATTTCTGTATACATTTGTCTATCAAATTGAGGAAATGTATTTGCATCAATCGCAAAAGAATAAGAGCAGCTTGTTTCAACATTGTGAAAATAACTTTCTGTAACGCTTCAAAAACTGCATCTGGGGCATGCATGGAGTAACCTTGAACCATCTGAACGTCTCTCTAGTTCCCCGCTTTTATTAGTAACATCAGCGACTTTCTTTCCTGACGACCTGGGAGAGTTTTCAGCAGTGCTGGACGCTGTGGGCCAGAAAGCACCAACTCAGAGCAGTGAGCCGTGGAAGAGGCTGATCAGAAGCTGCCATCTTGAAGGCAGTCGCGGCTCGCAATACTCACAGGGGAGAGGTCACCCGGGGGTTCGGGAAGGGGTAAAAGAAAAATAAACTTTCCTGACAGGGACCTGCGCCGCTTCTGCTCCTGGTCCCGCGTTTGCCATTTTCCTGAACAGGACCAGGCATGCTCCCTCCCCTCCTATAGGCCAACCACAATGCTGCAATGGGAGCGTTGTCGTTGGTGCGGACAGCGCCCAGCTGGGAGCCTGCAGGGAGGAGAAAATGTAGAGTGCACATGACTGGTTTGGTCGGCCCCAGAGGGCCGACCAAACAGTCAGGGACCACAACAGTGGGCCACTCCTTCCCGACCAGCCCGCCCCAAACAGTCATACCCCAACCACCCGCCCCCAACCAGGCATACCCTACCTTTTACTTTCTCGCAGTGCAAGAAGCAGAAACATAAAAGCGTATTTTAAATACCATTTAAGTTTCTGCTTCTCACACTGCGAGAAAGCAGTCGGGCAACGCTACTCCGTCCTAATGGAGGAGCTGCCCCTGCTTGAAGGTGCTGCTCAGACATGCCAATTCAGATAGTGAGGAACCGATCCGAAAGCCAGAAGCAGACACCAGCGGGAGATACAGAGCAGCCTGCACGTGGCCCTTGTGTACACTACGGTGAATGCGAGAGCTTGAAAGGAGTCCCTCTCAGGGCATCAACCTGCCTGATAGACTAGTGCCTCAGTTTTATGGGGAAAAGGGAGAGCGACATTTTCACACTTACTGGTAGAGAGGAGCATTGTTAGGGCACAGGCTCCTACGACAGTGGCAGACATGGTACATACACAAACCTGATGCAGAGGAAGGCCTTGTCATAGCGTCCTGGTCCATTGTAAGGGCCACTAACAAGTAAAAATTCCAATCACTTTGGCCCTTCACACCAACCTTTAGTTAGAGAAACTACAAAGGGAAGATACCAATATACATTTTTTTTGTAGACTTTAAAAATTCCTGAATTTTACTGGGGTATGTATGTTTGTTGAAACATCGTACCCACCATCACAGCAAATTGTAGGCAAGTAATTAAATTTGCCCATTAGAAGAACAAACCGGAGCCCTGTAGGAGGGGCCCTTTCTGTCATTGAAAGCCTTTTTGGGTTTGTGCGGGTAGACTGCCCTTACCAGATTCATCTGAAAGGTGTCTTCTGCTAGGGAAAATGAAGGTTACTGCATGGTCTAACAAATGACAAAGTAATTGCTAATACTAAAGGAAAATAAAGGTAAAGATGTGTTAGCAATCAAAGGAGCCAAGGAAGACAAAGAACATAGACCTGTCACCATTGAAATAAATGGTACCAACAGAGGGCCTTCTGATCACCTAGTACTACCTACAACGCTTCCGGGGGGCAGTGCTGAAAATGGTAATCATTGCTGTTCGGAATAAGTCCTGTCTCAACAAGCTGCTGGGTCTCTGACATGTAAAAAACACGTTGGACAGCTGTTCCAGAGAACAACATTGACAAGGATGCATATTGCTTTCCTTGGGAGAGAAGTTGGAAGACCTTGTGATCAAGCAAGAACTGGTCTAGGTACAAAAACATCCAAATAAGGGGTCTAACAAGAGGTGTAAGAAGAGATGGAATACAGACATTTTGTAGTCTTATCAGGGACAGACCAGAGGACCCTCCCATTAAATTTCACCGCACACAGAATGGCTGGGTTTGACCCAGTTCATTCTTACTATAAAGAGCTTTGGTATTGCATGCAACGGGTGAACTTTCATATCAAAGGGCACAATATTCAGCTATTTCAAGATCTTGCAACATAACATTGAAAGTACTTGATACACTCAGTCGTTAACAAACTTTATATGCACAGTCAAGGCCCTCTGTCAGTGAGCCATGTTTTTTCAGGCTGTTCTTCAACTCTGAATGAAAGAGCAGTGTGGTACATACCTTGAAGAATGAGAGTGGAGGGGAGTCTATTGTGAACTGGGCCTGTTTACAATGGAGGAGACATGCAAGGCTCACATCCAGGGTGACAAACAGTGCAGAAATCAGAAGCAAGGAAACAGTCTTCAGAAACCTGCATAGGGAGGGTACCTGCAGAAGGTTTACTGCGAAGGAACGAAATGAGTTTCAACATAGGGAAAGAGAAGACTTCTCAGAGTTCAACTCTTCACTCCAGCAACAGGAAAGGAAAGGAGACCCTGTAAAGCTGATGCTCATCCCAAGATGCACAGTATTTGGATTTGTTGGGCAGAATGGGGATTGAACGAGTGCCTAGAAACTATGGACTACCTTACTCTTGACAGAAGTAGAGTACAGTTTTGTTGTCTTGATTATGTTTTGTTGTTCAGTTGAAGGGAATCTATTAGTAGGGGAGCTATCTTCATCCTGGGGTGTGAAGCTGACACATACTCTTGCCTGCAGATATAGCACACTTACTAGAAAAGAGAAGTTTATTGGACCTCACTCCTGTCAGCTCCCTGAAAGGTATCAAGATAACAAAATTTCTATCTATAATGTTAAGACGGTAAATGCCACCACAGCTGATTGTGCTGTATCAACTAACGCATTTGAAGTGGGATATTTGTATGATCCAAGAGACACGCTTACTCAAGAGTGGTTGGGATGACCCAAATCGAGATGGTTCCTTGTACAGCATTTTTCATCTGGGTCAGTCAAAAGAACTGGGGTAGCTGTTTTGTGCTCTCTAAATGGAAATCTAATAGGACAATAAAGAGGGTGCTGGCTGATAAGAAGGGTCAGTCATTGGGCATCCTGGTCACTGTAGGTACTCTGAGATGCATATTGTCCATTCTGCTCTCCCATTGAGAGTCCAGAGGCATTCCTGAAAAAATTATCGGAGGCATTTTCCTTATAGCGAAAGGAACCATCAGAATAGCTGTAGACTTCGATGTTGTGACGGATATCATAGGAGATGGATCGCAATTACGGTTTGGCTCTTGTCAGTGTCCAGGACATTTAAGAAATGGCTGGGAGATTTTGGATCAATAGGTATATGATGCTATCTACACGGGTAGGAACCTATAACCCTCATTATAAATTGGTCAATAAATTCTGAAAAGTGCTTTAACTCCTATGACTTCACATATCAGAATTAGGAGCGTTGTGATAAATATCAGCAGGCTAAACCTGCAGATATTTACTTGGGAAAATGCCTGGTAAATACTGAAACATGCAATTTTTGGTGCTCTAAGTATCAAAAACGATATGTTTTTCCTCGAACACTGATCATAGGTGATTATTTTTGCACCCAATAAATATCAACTCAGTGTTGATTTTGATTGGGTGCAATGATTATATCATCCAGTGGCCAGATCCTAATGAGAACTTTGTTTTATTCCGCAGCCATAAGTTATATGCTCGATTGGACCATCTCTTTATTAGAGGCTGCCTTTTATGTAAGGGACAGACTTCGTTAGAGCATACAGCCTTTTCCCACTCTGTGTTGGTCTCCTTCATATTGTCAGATACTCAGTAACCGGTTAGAGGATGAAGGTGGTAGTTTAAGTTACAATCTACTGTCTGGTGACCCCCTCAAAACCGAAATTGTAGATATCATCATGAATTTCATGCTGGAAAATTATAGGGATGCAGTAGAGATTAAAGTGGTATTAGATGCATTGAAAGCGGATGATATTTAATTTTAGCAGCAGCTGAGATTAACAGGACAAGGGCCATATTTAACTCCAGATTGGAGTAGCAGTTGATAGACTTGAAGAGATGTCATAAAGTATCTATATCAAATAAGTTGTGGTAAAACAGTGCTTGCATTACAAACGTAAAGTTATGGCCTTGTAGCCAGATTAAGCTGGATATGCTATGGCTAGAACCAGAAAAAACTGTTATGTTTCTGAAAACAAGGCTGTGTGATGCTTCTTAGTAAACAGAGAGCAAAGGCTGTGAGAGATAGAAAAGGGGCTTTGTGGGAAAGGGAGACAAATGTGCAGTTTGATGAAGACATAGCAGAGATGTTTTGGGTATTCTGTCAGAAATTATCCACAGAAGACCAGTTGGAAAGGAAGACATTGGGAGCTATGTCAGGGCCTAGAAAAGACAAAGAATCTCAGATTTTGAGGCAGAAACATTAGCAGCCCCTATAGCTGCAGACGAAGTAGTAGCATGTACACCTAAACAAAAGCAGAGAAATAACCTGCACTTCATGGCCACACATCCACCTTCTCTAACACATTCTATACAAGTCTGGCATCAATTCTAAGCAGAGTCTTTAGCTCTATTATTGAAACTGGTCCTTGAGTAGCTCTTTATCTCCAAGATGCGTAAATACTTAATGCACCTCTTATTGGCCTATATTTTGTATTCATTTTGATACCACACTATTTGCTGAAATACTGGTGTTAGGACCAAACCCTTCTGCTAGACTTTGTCTACCCAATCAACCTGGTTTTATGCCGGGGTGACCGCTTGGAGATAATAGAAAAATGTATACTTATGGTAGACAAAGAACAAGCCCCTCAGGTCTCTGAGACCCAGTGCCACTGCACCTGCTGCACCAATGGAAGCCATGCCCCTAATTGGACCTACCTCCAATGCATAATTCCCATGCAGGGCTTTGTACCAAGATTTATCAGGGAGGTACTAGCAAACCATCTGAATCCTAGGGCAAGCATCAGTGTGAATGGTATATAATTCAGTGACCTTTTAATCCAGAGAGGGACCAGGCAGAGATTCCCTGAATGTCCTCTTATTTTCACTCACTCTAGAGTATTTCACTGCCCATGTCTGTTGTAACAAGATCCATGAAGAAGTGACATTTTGAGACAATTTTTTTTAATTTACGATGTTTGTTGATATCCCGGTCTCATTACAGCCCCAACATAAGAAGGCCGGAAATATCAACAGCTTGCGTTGGCTTTATGTGGCATAGCAAATCTGGAGTAATGCAAGGCAGCGCATGTCACTTCTTTGCGTTACTCTGCCCTTTACTAATGCTATCAAACCTGACAATGTGTCAAAATGATACGCCTTCCCAGGGAGGGTGTAAAAAGGAGAAATATGTGTTGGAGGCATGTGAGCTGTAGATCACATGCTTTACATACTCCTGCAATCTAGTGTTGCGTCCCGGTGTTTGCAAGTTGTTTTTCTTCGAAGAAGTCTTTCCAGTCATGAGGTGACTCTTCCTTTCGGTGATATAAGCTGGGTCTGGTGGCTCAGTGGACGAAAGCAGCCACTGCAGGGGCCTGTGTTCGACCTCATGGTCACAGGTTCAAATCCTGGCGGGTCCACTCAGCCTTTCATCCATTTGAGGTCGATAAAATGAGTACCATTGAGTTGGGTAACAATAAACATCTGTTATTCAGCACCAGGACTCCTTCGGGTAATCGTGCGCTTTACAAATACACCTGTTATGTTATGTTATAGTGCGCATGGGCATCGACTCCATTGTTAGACTATTTTTTTCCGCCATCGGATCCGGACGTCTATTGCTGCGCTCTGGTTCGAAGCTGTTCTTCCGGTTCCCCTCAGGCACAATCCACTCTACCCTCGACGGTATTGTTTCATACGTGCATCCCACATCTCCGCGTATCGTATGGGTCGAAGAAAATTTCTATTTCAAAACTTGTGGAAGGCCGTCAGGCCCAACTGCGTCGGTCCAGCTCGCAGTCGATGGAACGGACTCCATTCAAATTCTGTCCTCGGTGCCACGCAAAGTATCCGTGCACCGACTCACATGAAGTGTGAAACTTGTGCTTATCACCGGAGCACAACGAACAGGACGCATGCAGATCATTCCGATCAAAGAAAACGCTTCACGATAGTCGGGCTTGACGTCGTGAAATGCAAAGCCAGAACATCGAATACACGCTGGACATCTTTGGTGAAGGTTCCAAGCAGGAAGTATTTGATGCACAAGGGGCAGAAGAGGAGCAGGAAGAACCTGTATCCATTCTGGAATTGTACTCCGAGATGGAAGAGGACATACCGCAAGGTCAACGTTCCTTGAGTACCGAGCACCCCTTGCTCCGAAATCCAATTCCGCTCAAACAAAAGGCTTCAGTTCCACCTCTGCTTTTGGGCCACGGTCGGCATCGAGAAGATGTTTCTAACGCCCCACCTCCCAGCTCAGCATTGAAAACACATCATTAAGCCTTCCAGCTCTGGATCGAGTCAGCCAAAGTCAGTCACCGAGCCGAAACCTTTGGGCTCTAAGCCAAAGACTGCTTTGGAGCCGAAACTCTCGACGCCGAAATCAAAAACTACTTCCGAATCCAAATCTTCCGCGCCAAAAAGTTAATACACCCCGGCACCGAAATCCTCGCCACCGAATCATGCTACTTTGCAACTGCAGGATCCGATTTTAGACGTCCCACCTCCCAAATCAGACCCAAAACAAAAGGAACTTTACATTAAATTCTGAAACGGGACATCTTTCTACTAAACTGCCTCAGAAGCGCAAACCTGAGTCAGAGGACACATCACATTCCTTGGAAGAGGAAGAATGTAGGAGTAACCCCTCTCCTCCTCCTCCAACACTTTCTCCTACCCCACAATCCCCACCATTGGAACATTTACTTATTACACCAACTAACTCTCCAACACCGCAACCTGATGACAATGATGATGGAGATGGGCGAGATGGTGGGGATGATCTTTTAAAGGTAGCTCTTTGGAAAGACTGCAACACTGATTCACCCACAGATCATGACCCAGACCTTTACCTTGCATAGCCTTCCCCTCTGACGACAATGTAGGATACCTAGAATTACTTGCTAGAGCTGCAGAATATCACAGAGTACAATTACACAAAGAATCCCTAGAGGAAGATTTCTTATTTGAAACTCTCAGTAACACACAAAGGTCTAGTCAGACTCTCCCTATGCTCAAAGACATGATGAGGCATGTCAATAATATATTTAAAGACCCTGTTCATCCTCGTATTCTCACCACCAGAATAGACAAAAAATATAAGCCTGCTCTGTCTGATCCATCTTTTATTAAAGGGCAGTTACCACTAGACTCTTTGGTTGTCTTTAATGCCCGTTAACGGGCAAATTCATAAACTTCAGGGGATGCCTCCGTCCAGAAAAGGAGTCCACATTGATAGACCCCTTTGGTAAAAGAGTAGCTGCCCAGGTAGCAAATCACTGGCGCATTGCCAAAACCCAGGCCCTACTAGCCAGGTATGATAGCGCGCACTGGGACGAAATGGGGCAATTGCTCCAATATCTCCCAGATGTGTCTAAAGCTCAAGATTTAGTGAAAGAAGGAAAGCTCATCTCCAATTTCTCTTATTAGGTGTGCTTCAGATGCTGCTGACACTGCAGCTAGAGATCAACACTAGAGTGTTGCTGAGGGGGCACGCATGATTGAGGATTTCTGGTTTTAATCCTGAAGACCAACAATCCATTTTAAATACTCCATTTGACGAAGAGAATCTCTTCGGGCCCGAAGTAGATAAGTCATTAGAGAAAATGAAGAAAGGTACAGAAGTGGCTTAGTCAATGGGAGCATTACAGTCTACTTTTTATCTTGGCTCCTTTCATCGCTCCTTCTATCGTGGGAGGTCCAAGACCATGTACTCAGACAATACTGCTGCCTCGTACAAGGGCAACAATCAATCCTCTTCCTAAAAGCGGCTTTTTTAGAGGAGGGTACAGAGGTAAAAATGGCAAAGGTAGGGGCACAAGTTCCACAACATGTAATTCCCCCTCCCGTAACATGCAGTGACTTGCCTACTCTTCCCCCGATCATTTACCACCTGTCGAGTGACATCTTTTACAATTTCTCCCCATTTGCAATCCATAACTACAGACAAATGGGCGATAGGAATTATCCAACATGGTTATTGCCTGGAGCTTACCACCAATCCTCCAAACATTCCACCTTGTTTTCACAAAATGCCACCAGAACATTTACACCTGCTACACAGGAAGCCCAGTAAACTGAGCCATAGAGCCTGTGTCGTTACAGGGAGCACATGCCTGAACCTTGATACTGTATTTTCTAATTCCCAAAAAGGACGGCTCCTTTAGACCTATTCTGGACCTCCGAGAACTAAACCACTAAATACTATCAAAACATTTCCACATGGTGACACTTCAACAAGTTCTCCCACTTCTTCAGCTGGGTGACTTAATATCTACTATAGACTTAAAGGATGCATATTTCCACATTCCAATTCATCCCGGTCACTGCAAATATCTCAGATTTGTGATAGCGGGCCAACACAATCCATGGGTTGTGGAGGCTAAACCACAAAAGTCTCCATATGAATCACCTAGAGCTGCTAGCAGTGTTTCTAGCGCTCAGAGCCTTTCAGATTCATCTCATAGGCAAAGCTGTCCTAGTCCGCATGGACAACATGACAGCAACGTACTATATACAAAACAGAGGGGTGCACTATCTCCAACTGTCACGCCTAGCACAAGCCATTTGGAAATGGGCTATACACCACAAGATTTATCTCCTGGCAGAGCATCTTCCAGGAGTAAACAATCATATTGCAGACCTTCTCAGCAGACAAAGGCAGCAAATCCACGAGTGGGAACTTCGTCCACAAGTTCTCCTCCCCTACTTTCTGGAATGGTGATTTCCTCACATAGACCTTTTCGCCTCAGCAGAAAACGCAAAATGACCTAGCTTCGCCTCCAGGTTCCCAAACCCGCTTTCCAAAGGCAATGCCTTGTGGATGAACTGGTATTGGATATTTGCTTTCGCTTCCCTGCCTCTCTCACTCATTCCGCTGGTAACTCGGAAGCACAGACCAACATCCCTCACACTGATTCTCATATCTCCCACATGGGCATGTCAGCCCTGGTTCACAACCCTGCTGGAGCTGTCAGTAGTTCCACACCAAAAGCAACATCTCATCTCCAGTCTCCTTACTCAGAGCCATGGAGAAATCAGGCATCCAAATCCCAAAGAACTCACCCTAGCGATCTGAATCCTGAAGTCATACATTTTGTTTATTTATAATTACCACCAAACTGTATGAATATCCTAAAAGAGACTAGAAACCCTACTACTAGGGCATGTTATGCAGCAAAATGAAAACGGTCTGTCATCTATTGTAACAATAACAATATCAATCCTCTTGCTGCCTCTGTGCAAAACATCTGTTATCTGTTACATTTACAGCAATCTGGATTAGCCTATACATCCATTCGCTTCCATCTAGCAGCAGTAGCTGCATACTTACAAAACAGACAGCACTTATCTCTGTTCAGAGTACTAGTGATTAAAATCTGTATGTAATGATTAAAAAGAGTTATACCACCAAGAATTTCACCTGCACCAGTATGGAACTTAAACATAGTCCTTACAAGGCTAATGGGTCCACCATTTGAACCAATGCACAGGTGTCAATTACAATGCCTCTCATAGAAGGCTGCTTTCCTCATCGCAATCACTTCACTAAGGAGAGTTGGTGAACTCCAGGCATTAACTATATAAGATTCGAAATTTATGGGGTGGGTCTTGAGCACACCTGATTTCTAATGTTTAATTAAAGCTTGTAATGTTCATTGAAGTTATTGTCCTTCTTTTGCGTGCTGCTTGGTAACTCTATGCTGCCTGAGCCTATCAAAACTATTGGAAATTGGTTGTGACACTATCTCAACCATACCAGGCGCACAGCCAGAAATTACGTTATTTCCCCCTTTGCAAAAATTTTTTTTTTTTCAAACTTAGTGCTTGATTCTCATGTTTATTCTGAGACCTTCTTACACATGAATTACTTCAAATTATATATTTTTGTTTTAACTTTGTTTTAACATAATGTTATTCATTACACATAGTACATATTTTCAAGAAAATCTTGTAGCAATTATCATAGTACATTCATGACAATTAATTGGCGATAGCTGATAATGTTGGCCCGATGCATTTCGGGACCAGCGTCCCGTCTTCGGGGGCCTCTGTGAAAGAAATAATATGTTCTTTACTATCTGTTGACTATTTACATTTTTGCCACTACTAAATATTGAGCACCACGCTCCTCTTATACCATCAATTCCTCTATTTAAACACATTGCATCGAACGATGCTAAGAAACACAGTGCGTAAAGTATAGTGAATAGAATAGTTTTACGTAATTGATAAACAAACCATGTCCATAAGGGACTCTGCTGAATCACAGTCTTAGTTAGTATAAAGACTGGTTAAATTGAAAAGTCTAACTAAGACTGTGATTCAGCAGAGTCCCTTATGGACATGGTTTGTTTATTTATTGCAGAGCATTGACAAGGTCGAGCGTCTTCCACATAAATAGCGAGGTTTACGCTAAACGGGTGTTATACACATGTGAGTGAGTTTTATCAATTACGTAAAACTATTCTATTCACTATACTTTACGCACTGTTATCACAAAGGTATACCAAATAATCAATATGCATGATATAATTTCACCATACTGTCTATGTTAGTATCTCGCATCATTAATTCACCATGAACTCATTAAGTGTTTCTTCGCATCGTTCGATGCAATGTGTTTAAATAGAGGAATTGATGGTATAAGAGGAGCGTGGTGCTCAATATTTAGTAGTGGCAAAAATGTAAATAGTCAACAGATAGTAAAGAACATATTATTTCTTTCACAGAGGCCCCCGAAGAAGGGACGCTGGTCCCGAAATGCATCGGGCCAACATTATCAGCTATCGCCAATTAATTGTCATGAATGTACTATGATAATTGCTACAAGATTTTCTTGAAAATATGTACTATGTGTAATGAATAACATTATGTTAAAACAAAGTTAAAACAAAAATATATAATTTGAAGTAATTCATGTGTAAGAAGGTCTCAGAATAAACATGAGAATCAAGCACTAAGTTTGAGAGAGAAAAAAAAAAAGAATTTTTGCAAAGGGGGAAACGTAATTTCTGGCTGTGCGCCTGGTATGGTTGAGATAGTGTCACAACCAATTTCCAATAATTAACTATATAAGAGCCTTTCTTTCAGCTTCATAAAGACAGAGTGGTTCTTCGAACCAACCCTAAATTTCTTCCTAAAGTAGTCTCTGCTTTTCATATCAATCAGTTGAGTCACCTGTGTTCTTTCCTCAACCTGATTCTCTAGCAGAACGAGCTCTACACACACTTGATGTTAGAAGAGCTCTAGTATATTATGTAGAAAGAACAAAAGAATTCTGCAAAATAAAGCAGCTTTTCGTTGCGTTTTTCGCCACCACACAAAGGCAATCCCATATCTAAATCGGGCATTGCAAGATGGATTGTGAAATGTATCCAGATATGTTATGTGAAAGCAAAAAGAACTTTGCTAATACCCCCTAGAGCGCATTCCACTCACAAGATTGGGGCTACTATTGCCTTCTAAGGGAATATTCCCCTAGCTGACCTCTGTAAGGCAGCAACTTGGTCTACATCGCACGCATTCACCAAGCACTATTGTGTAGATGTGTTAGTGAGACAACAGGCTAATGTAGGCCAGGAAGTACTTAAAACACTTTCAAGCAACTGCAACAGCTACAGGTTAGCCACCGCTTTGGGAGTATATTGCTGTATAGTCTATGCAAAGCATGTAACCTACAGCTCACATGCCTCAAACTTATAATGTTACTTACCCAGTAAGCATCTGTTCTTGGCATGTAGAGCTGTAGATTCACAGGCGCCCACCCGCCTCCCCGGTCTCCTGTAGTTGTTGCAGTTTATCAGTTTACATACATATGCATGACATCTCCATTCTACACTTACTAACTTCATTCTCACCCTCTGTTGGAAAACATTCTAACAATGGAGTTGATGCCCATGCGCACTATCACCAAAAGGAGGGGTCACCTTACCCCGTGACTGGAAAGACTTCTTTGAAGAAAAACAACTTGCTAACATCCGGACCCAACACTAGATGGCATGAGTATGCAAAGCATGTGAATCTACAGCTCTACATGCCAAGAACAGATGCTTACTTGGTAAGTAACATTATCCTTATTTGGCCTTGTTTTGAGGTTAAGCCTTCAGCGCTTGTGCTACAGGATGATCTGTTGTATGTACTTTGTGGGGTTTGACTCCTCCCACTGCTGATGATTGGTTAATGAGAGCATCAATTGGAAAAGCTTGCTTTTCAGTGGATTATTTGCTTCTCTGTCCCACCTTCTCGTAGTCTTGCTCCTCCGCTGGAGTATTGGGCTAGTGATGCTTTTGTTGACCATCACAACGTGTTCTTGGTGTCCTGCAATTGGCCTAGTGATGCTTTTGGTTGGCCATCACAACAATTTCTCTGCGTCCCGCTAAAGCCTCGCCTCCCCAACTTCTTCTACTGCTCTTAGGATGGATATCTCTTTTTTTAACTGGCTTGTAGTAGGTGGTACAGTAGTTAACGTTTGCTGTGTGATTAGCGTTCAAGTTAAATATTGGGGGATGGATAATAGTAAAAGGAAAGGAGTTTAAGTAACTTTCATTGGCAGAACAGGGACACAAAAATAGCAGATAATTTCCTTTAAAATGTGTTTCTCTCTTGTTGCACTCTTGAAGCGTCTGGTTTGGGCGCTGCATTGGAGAGTTGGTCGGAATTGTGTGCTTCTCACCATCTGATTTCAGTACAAAGAGGAATATGTGTTTTTTCCAGCAGCACATGGTGTGCTGCGAGCCTTGCTTTTTGTGGGAGAAGGGCGTAAATTGAGAGATGTGCCTTAAGGAAGGGCACCACCCAACTTCTAAACATTACTAATGGCTCGACTTCCAGCCACTTCACGGACACCGATCAGCAGTAATTTCGACAATAAAGTAAAGATGGCGTTGGCTGTATTCTGCATAGACTGCAATATTATTTTCAAGAACCAGTGAAGCCTCTACACTGTTGGTGAGATCATTGCAAGCATGCATGTTTGTGTGAGTGTTGTTTCAGGGCTACGTATTTCAGTCTTGCAAATGCCGGACTTCAACGCAAATGTTTATACACTTAAAGATCAATATGTTATAGTACCTAAAATATTGTTCAGTACATGTTAGAGAAATCCTCACACCCACGCAATTAACTCCCCCGCGCTACATGTTCGGGGACAGTGTGGTCAGCCCCAGTGGTGCATGCCAAAATGTTGAACAACAGAGAGATTTTGAGACAGGGTATTTATTTAACAGAATGGTTTTTTATGAGAGAGAAATCAAAAAGATTAGATATAACAAAGTTGTTGGCAAAAAAAGCTGTATATTTCTTCTAGGTACATGATATAGGAAAGGTGAGGACTCAAGTCAGCAGCAGTGTTTACAGAACATTGTTACGCAGCAGGGAGTCCCTAGTATGAGCTTCTCTACAAAGAACCGTGTGGGACGGGGTCCCATTAAGTCTGGTTATGGGTGAAGGTGGAAACACGTCTGCACAGGATACAACACTGCACATTTATTAAAGCCATACATTAGAGTTAGAATTGTTATGCTCTTTCATTTTTAAAGGTATGTTTGTAGACCCCCTACTTCCCAATCCTGTTTAAATTAAGATAGTGAATACCGCTCTAGTGTAATCTTTATCTGATAGAGACATCTAGCCTTAGATTCCTTACCTTTGAATTTCCAGGCATCAGGCTGGATCCGGAAGATTTTTCTTAGCAGTACCCCTGTGTGGCGGTAGGTGGCATCGGTCAACTACACGTGACGTCATCTGGCGTCTTGTTCATTATCATCATGACATCCGTGTCGTCAATATAACCGCCACTCCGTCACGCTGACCTCAGTTCTTTTTATTTCTGCGCCTGCCAGGGCAGATCTGTCGAAGAGAGCTTACCCACTGTCATTTTTTGACAGACTTTTTTTTTCTTTTTTCTACTTATTTTGGTGTGCTAGGGATGTCTAGCAAATAAACCTCTGGGTTCAAGTCGTGTGGTGCCTGTCGCCATGCTATGTCGGTCATGGTCCCCCACTTAGTGTGTCTCTGGTGCCTGGAGCGCAACCACAGCTGAAGTCTTGCTTCGATTGCAGGGCCATGGCACCGAAAGCTTTGAGGGGTCAGTCCCTGAACGCGACCCGGCGGCCGGCGCCTCGGAAGTCACCCCATCAGTCTCGGCCCCTATCTCTGTCAACAGGAAGGTCCGAGCACCATTCCAGAGGATCGAAGTCCTCATCTTCCAAGTCGTTAGTTAAGAGTGATCACAAAAAGCACAAGAAGTCGAAGCGTGTTTTGACTTCGCTACGTCTGTCGCATGACGATACGGAGGAACCACTGCATTCGAGGCCCCGCTCCGCAGGTGCCTGAGTCGGCTCAGCGTTTCCCTCCCTTCCTTGGGCCGGGAGCGAACCCCGCCCAACTTAAGGAGTTCTGTGATGCCATGTGCATCATATTCGGGTGGCCTGGCCCTGGCGGCACGCCTTTGGGTCTCCAGGCTTGGATGAAGGAGTCCCTAGGTGTTCCGGGCCTTCGACTCTAGCCCCGGCGCCATGGCTTCCTTCTGGACCTGTTCCCGGGTCCAGCTAGGTGCTGCTCGCACCTCCACAGCGACCTTCCCAGGCACCGCAGCCACAGCCCATATCTTCGGCGTCACTGACACCCATCGTTGGCACCTCCCCAATCCTCCTTCCCGATTACACTGAGCCGGTCGGGCATCCATCAACGCTGACGGAGCCGTACGGCTCCATGCAGTTTAAACTCCTCTATTCTGAAGGGTTAAGAATGGATGAGGACGATTGGGAGGTGGAGCAGAAACCCTTAGAAATTCTGCAACCCCAGGACATGGGCTAGTGTGAGGAGCTGGGTGATGACAGTGGCCTGAACACCTCCCCAGATTATGGCATGCTGTCTCACTCTTGGCTACAGAAGAGGGGGTATCATTATCTATGGTGGTGCGTAGGGCTGCGGAGGTCTTGGACCTGCACATCCCTATGGTGGCAGTCAAGACTAACATCTTGACAGAGGTCCTGCAGCCTGGTGTCTCCAGCATGGAACCCTTTTTGCCTTTCAATTAGGCCTTTTTGGATGTTCTTCTGGGCACCTGGTCCAAGCCCAGCACAGGGGCTCCTGTGAACAGAACGGTTGCCTGTTGCCATCGCCCAGCTTTCCTCACCACCCACCCCACCTCTCAAAGCTTGGTGGTTCGAGTTTCTACTTCCTGTGGCACGTTCTCTTCAGCACCCCCGGACAGGGAATCCAAGAGACTGGAAAACTTTGGGATGAAAATATTTTCTTCTGCCAGTGTAGCATTGCAGTCGGTCAACACTTGCCTTTTGGGCTGTTAATCCCATTTTATATGGGACACCGTTGCACAAGTGCTGCCCAGAGTCTCTGAGGAGGACTGGATTTTACTCTCCCAAGCCATTTCATATGAGAGAGATGCAGCAAAGTTTGCATACTTTGTGGCTTGGACACAACCGACTCGCTGGGCAGAACGATTTACACAACAGTGGCTGTACGTTGTCACGCCTGGCTGAGGACGTCTAGTTTTTCAGGGGATGTCCAGGCTAATCTCATGGACATGCCTTTTGATGGCTCCGGTCTCTTCAGAGACAAAGCAGATTCATCATTTGATCGTTTTAAGGACTCTCGGGCTGCGGCCAAGTCATTGGGCCTCACTACAACATCCTGTCCTGGGTCTGCTTTTCGCTCCTTTCGTGGCTACGAAAGGGGCTACCAACCATGAAAAACCTATTCCAGCCAGAGGGTCCCGAAAGTTCAGAAACCTCTACGAGGCCATGGACACGGTTCATCCCGACCCTGAGAGTTTGGAAGCCAGAAGTCAATTCAAGCCACGATCCCCTCCTCCATTGCAAAACCCTGCTAGTCCGATTCCCCAGGACCATTTACGGCCAGTTGGTTGCAGAATACGCCATCATCCCCACCACTGGCGAGAAATCATCACGGACAGGTGGGTGTTGCAAAAAGTCCGAAGGGGCTACTTCCTCCCCTTCGAGACTGCCCCTTCATCTATGCCACCGGTGTATGTTGGCTGACGGTGGATCACCTCAAGACTCTCTTGACAAAGGGAGCTATAGTGAGGGTTGCTGGGCCAGAATTTGGCTGTGGTTGTTACTTCTGCTATTTTATGGTCTTAAGGAAGGTCGGAGCCCTTCGTCCTATCCTCGACCTTTGAGCCCTCAACTACTTCCTCAAAAAGGAGAAGTTCAAGACCAGATGCTCACCCTAGCTCAGGGTCCTGTCTGCCCTGGATTGGGGAAACTGGATGGCAGCGCTGGACGTGCAGGATTCCTATTTTTATATCCCTGTCCTACCTGACCATCATTGCTACCTGGGGTTTACCGTGGACCTCAAGCACTTTCAGTTTGCCGTGCTCCCTTGTGTACCAGAGGAGCACCTTGTTAATATCTGTTTTACAATATTTTATCTTTCACATATGATAGGCTGTTTTACTTACATGGTGGTGCTGTGTTGTTGGATATCTCAATGTTCATGTGACATCACTGCATGCGAGGTGATTGGAGGTGGTCTAGGTGAGATGATATAATTTCTTGTAAGGTCCAAAGTCACGTAACCTCTGCTATCCCTGGCCTTTTGATGAATCGACGGACATGACATAATCATTTACTGATTGGATAATGCTGTGTCCACCATCCCTCAGTCTCCCATCTCATTTAAATATTGGGGACTGCTTAATTTCCAATGCTGGAGATTCATCTGGTCCTCTATTGGAATCCTTTAGTTGGAGGCTCACCGGCCACAGAGGTGCCGCCTTTAGGGCATTAGAAAGTATGCCCTATTAATGTTGGGCCTTTGCTATGTACACAGTGGCAGCTGTTAAAATGATAGAAGATCCTCTGCTTTGTAATATGCTTCAGCAAACCCTAAAAAATGCAGTCCAGCCGCTACGACATGCTGGTCAGTCAGCATTATCACCCAAATGCATCAAAGTTATGTTTTGGGAGTCCTTAATAGCGAATTTTAAGGATTCGCTATTAAAGACTCGCAAAACGGGATGCATGTAGGAATCGCAATGTTATTTGCGATTCCTACTGATTCCATATTTGCGATTCGCTAATTGCAAATCGCAAATAAGGAATGCCTTTCCCATTCATTCCTATGGGCCAGAAGGACCATAGGAATGAATGGGGAGTCATTCCTTATTTGCAATTAGCGAATCGCAAATGTGCCACAATTTCAAGGGTGCCAGGGTGTCCAAAGAACACCCTGTTGCACCCCTGAAATGGTAATGTGCACAGGTGTTGCGCACACACATGTCCCAAGGACATGTGTGTGTGTAATATACAACTTAGAAAAATGCACTAAAGTGCATATTTCTAAGTTTTTGCTATTTACCACGTAGTTTGACTTCGCGGTAAATAGCGACCCCAGATTGCGAATTCGCAATCTTGAAATTGTTCATGCATTGCATTTAAGGAATCGCAAATTGTGATACATTAAATGCAATCGCAATTTGTGAACTCGCACTTATTTGCGAATACTTAAATTGCGAGTGCATGAACCCTTGATGCATCTCAAATGCCATTTTTGCGGGCGCAAACGGCCGAATTTTGCGATTCGCACCGTTTGCGCTCGCAAAAATGCTTGATGCATCTACCTGTATGTGTTTCCTGAAAGTCCTCTCGCCATGCCAGCAGGACCACAGGCAAGATATCAAGAAACTTTATGTAAGATGTGTGGTTCTCCAGCAGATGTGAGGCCGTTTCCATCCATGCAGGTTCAAGGATCTCCCACCACACTCTGTCTACGCTATGATAGCCCTCCTTTTCTATGATATTAGCTACTTAAGTTCAATTAAAAATCATCCCAAGCTAGTCACACAAATTATCAGTGTTACAATAATGACCACTTCAGACAAGGTTTTATTATGGGCCATTGTATACACGATTACTAACAGTGACCACTTCAGTGCGTCAGGCAAGTTCACAAGCAACAATGTAAAGAATAAAGCTTCGTCAATTTTAATTTTGAATGTCTCTGCGTGTCAGGGCAGTCATACACACAGTGCCTTCTGGTATCTAAGAAAGAACGTCAGTATAAGACGCTCTAATGCAGCTTGAATTACTATTCACAAGAATGTTCTTCCTGGGAACATCAGCTGATCCGTTTTAAAAATGCACACATTATTCTTTTAAATACATTATCATCAGTTTTGGAAGACTACCAAATTCAACCAATCAAAAATGCTGTGTTTACTAAGTTGGATTATAAATAGGGTAGTTACTCATGGGTAGTTTGGCAGCGTGCAGCAGAGCCTGAGGTACTCATTGGAGACGCCTGGTCTTTGCACTACCAACAACTATGATGTTCCCAGAGCTGCACAGAATCAGATATTTACTATCATTAGCAGTTCCCAGTTACACAACTAATATCTCCTTGTTTATCTTTTTCGTGTGACACTCCATTACTGTATCAACTCTTTTTCCATCTTATTCTCACCCCTCCTTGTATGTATCCTCACTTCCTTCTCTGAACGCCTGTTTCCTTCTCTGCCACTCCCTTTCTTTTTCTTATTCTCTTTCTCCCTTGTGTTTCTTACTGAATGCGGAGTCGTTTTACAAAATAGAAATAGATGATCACTGTGTTTCTAGTAGCTCTTCATTTGATGATATATGTTGTATAGTTAATCAGCTCAGTGTCTTAGTCATGGATTCAAGCCAGTCTGTATTGAAACCCTACTTTCTGGAAAAGTGCCATACATAAGACTTTTGAGCGTGGTCTTCTCTAATAAGTGCCCCACCATTTAGTTCTCCATCTTGAGCTACACATTGTTGCTGTGTTGATTAGGATGTTGATTTTTTTCGCCTCTTTATCGAAAGCTGTAACTACAAGGGACATTAGTGGCTCAAGCCAGTCTCCCTCAAAACTGAGGCTTCTGGGACAGTTGACAATTTTTAATGCAGTTGGTTTCCTTGTAATCGAAAAGGCGCAATCATTTTTTTTTCTTCTAAATAGCAGTCATATCCTCTGCAAAGGAAATAGGGCATCGAAATTAACTTGTGACTGAGTTGTGCCGGGTCTGGTGGCTCAGTGGACTAATTCATCCACTGCAGGGGCCTTTGTTCGACCTCATGGTCACAGGTTCAAATCCCGGCGGGTCAACCCAGCCTTTCATCCATCTGAGGTCGATAAAATGGTCGATAAAATGAGTACCATTGAGTTGGGTAACAACAAACATCTGTTAGACCTCTGGGTGAACGTACGCTTTACAAATACACGTTTCTGTTATGTTATGCTGCTGATAAACCCTTCTGTTGATCATCGTATTTGTAAATCATTTAGCACTAAAAGACAAGAAGTTGAGCACATTAATTTATGCTGCATAAAGCACTGGCTTCGCATCCATTTTCCATACAAATATTGTATTAGAATAACATCTTAATAGTGTATGACACACTTTATTAACTTTGTAATCTATTTTAGGGCAAACATGCCTACATGCGATTCCAATTCCGTCTTCGCGAATTTCCTTCAGTACATATACTATGAATTGTCTCCCTCTTCCCCATCCCATCATAAATAATGTACCGCTATAATCATCCATGTAATGGAGTTTATTCTACAGAAAACTGAATCAATGAATAATTAAATATCTTTGAGCACTTAAAGAAAATTAAATGATGATTTTCATTGGTTACACTTGCGAGGTAAAATTAATATGTGAAAAACTTGCACCCCTGTAGAGATTATTCAAACATGATGAACAGTGGAGAACGGTGTATTCTTTACTTGAAATAAAATGCAATTTTACTGATCATATTTTAACTTAAATGTGACATGTGATGCCCTGCAATGTTAGATGAGTATTAATGCAGTCAAATTGTTTCTTGGTTGCAGGCATGTGTACATTGCAAACTGGACATGAAGGAGGGTGACCCCGCAGTGTATGCCGAGCGTGCGGGCTACGACAAGTTGTGGCACCCGGCTTGCTTCGTGTGCTCGACTTGCAACGAGCTCCTGGTGGATATGATCTACTTCTGGAAGAGCGGCAAACTCTACTGTGGCCGCCATTACTGCGACAGCGAGAAGCCCAGGTGTGGAGGCTGTGATGAGGTGAGATATTCATTTACCTTCATCAGCTCGCGTTACCAGCGTCAGCTGACTCCCAAGCGGAGGGATGTAGCTTAAGTTTCTCGCCACCTCATAATGACTCTCAGTAGTGAGCAGTGGACTCCTAGAGGATCTGTTTTCCACTCTACCTACTCCTAACTACCCCCCGCCTATTACCTTTCCTCCCCTTTCCCTGCTCTTCCCCCATCCCTCACAACTTCCTGTTGCATCTGAACCATCTAGAGTGGTAAGGCCGCACCTCATCACTCACCCAGGGGCACCCTTGTGTTTCATGTTCTTTTTTTTCCCTATAAAATTGTATTGGCACTTAGTAAGAAAATATATACAAATAGACCAATATTGCAGAAATTTGGTGATACAAACAGAAGCTGCACACTCACAAAAAAAACAGAAATAAACCCTAGAAAAATGGCAATGAAGAAATACATACATGAGTACATTTGATAAACAGAAACCATTTACCAATTAAGATACAAAATTAAAAAAATAGAAAAAAATATTACTTGATGTGAATGTTATTTCATTGCTACACTTGACAAAAATTGACTAGTAGAAACTTACCACGAAGCTCAGCTGTTGTTTGTATCCTGTGGATTGCTTTAATTAGTGTAAATTTGTTAAGTGCTACAACCCCCTGCCCCATGCACACTGAGGACCCGATTACAAGCTGTATGGAGGGATATTGTTATATCCTGTCTATTTACTAATGTTACTCATATCTTAACCAGCTCCTAGCTGCTCAGCCAGTGTGAGTTTTCTGAGTGGAATGCTGGGTGCCTCTGTGGTGAGGTGTGACAGTTGAAGATGGCTGAGCGGCAGGCAGGCTGCTCCTGGTGGGGCTGTTGTACATGGCTTACCAACTTGCTTTACCTGGAAACCAACCTGTACCTAAGACCTAACAAAGAAACTACAAAGATACAACTTGGCTACGTCCGGCACATCACAACAGATATCCCTGGGTGGGACACAGCTCTACCGAATTATTGGTGTCCTGTGTTCCCACACACAGATTTGCCAGATGCAGGTACATCTGATCTGATTTTTGCTGGTCCGAAATCCCGTTGGTAAAATTCCTTGAGGCTTGAACTGCAAGTGCAGTCCGGATCTGGTAGCAGTCTCCCCAAGTCCCTCCTATGGGATGGGGGATGGGAAGGCATGTCATTCTCCCGTCTCCACTGCCACCCTCAACACCCCTCCTCTCAGCTCCTTGTCAGCCTCCCCAATCAGTTGCTTAGAGTAAATGATAAAAGAAACCGGTAATCCACCCAAAAATTGAAAATCTGCGGAATTGGGCCTGAAATAGGATCCGCACAGTTATTCCCCATAGGGTGGAAATTAACTTGTAATAGCCACATTTATGTGTGGAAATACCACTCAGAAATGGTATTTCCGGCCACTGTAGCCTCACATGTAAACATACCTACTTGCAATCAGGGCCTTATTGGTACCATTTATCACCATAGAAATAAATAGATTAAATATTTAACACTGCAAAATTGTGCAGAGAGGTACGTTTTTTATTGAATTATTTTTTAAATCGCAATTTAAATCCTGATTTAAAGTACGTTTTGGCTCTTAACGATGCTAACAAATATATATTTTGTGCAGTGCATTGTACCCTACTGCTGTATGTAGGCATGTATGTAGGCATACTTATATAGCGCGTCTGTCACCCAGAGGGCATCCTGGCGCTTTGACCACAGACATTCTTACAGGTGACAATTACACTGCCTTAGGAAAAAGGTAGGTTTTAAGATCCTTTCTAAAAGATGAGAGGTCCTCCTTGCACCTTAGGGCCAGAGGTAGGGAGTTCCAGAGCTTGGCGGCCACGAAGCTGAATGAACGGCCGCCCATCCTCACCCTTTTTATCTTAGGAACAATCACCAAGAAGGCCGAGGAGGATCTCAAGAGTCTGGCAGCAGAGTACCAGGAAAAAAGACCTCGCAACACCACTGGACCCAACCCGTGTAAGGCTCTAAAGACCAAGCAAGCTGATTTAAAACAAATCCACTTTTGCACCGGAAGCCAGTGTAGGTCCGAAAGGGCAAGAGAGGACGAAGCATGCCATTGCCGCGAGAGCGCCAATTTAGCCGCCATGTTCTGTACCCGCTGTAGCTTCATAATTAGGGTACTAGGAGCTCCCAGAAGCAGTGCGTTACAGTAGTCTAACCTACTGAGAATGATACTACGCACTGCTTCCGTCCTCGCTGAGTGAGGGAGAAGCGGAAGATTCTTCCGCTGCATGCGTAACCGCAGCATGCAGGTCGCCGTGGTTTTATTAACGAAGGCGTCCAGCTGGAGACCAGGCCCGAGCAGGACACCTAGGTTACGGACTGAGTCCGCCGCTGCGACAGTGCCTAAGGTAGAAGAAGGCCAGAGTCCCTCTGGCAGAGGGCGAGATATACGATCTGCCGAACAGTAGAGAACTTCAGTTTTTGCCCCGTTAAACTGTAACGAGTTCTGATGCAGCCAACCCGCAGCTGCCGACATGCATTGGTGAAAGGATTCCAAGGGGACCGCATCCCTGCCCTCGATGGAAAAAATAAGCTGAGTGTCATCGGCATAATTGATGACAGACATGCCGAATGACTTAATCAGACTTATTAGAGGGCGAAGGTATACATTGAAAAGGATCGGACTGATTGCCGAACCCTGCGGCACTCCCTGTTTTACCTCTCTCACCAACGAACGAAACGGCGGCATAGCCACAGATTGCCGCCTGTTACAGAGGTATGATGCCAGCCAGTCCAAGGCTAAGCCCGTTACCCCGGACTCCTGGAGCCTACCCAATAGGACCGCGTAGTCAACCGTGTCGAACGCGGCCGACATGTCAAGCAACACCAGAAACGCGGCTCCTCCCATGTCGACACGCGAACGCAGGTCATCCAGGACAGCCACCAAGGCAGACTCCGTACCGTGGGCCGGCCTAAAGCCAAATTGGGTCACGTCCAATAGATCGTTGGATTCCAGGAAGCTGGATAGGGCCCTTGTGACCAATTTCTCTAGGATTTTTATTGAGAAAGGCAAGAGTGAAATAGGCCTATAGTTGGTCGGACATAAAGGGTCCAAGGGGACTTTTTTTAACAGTGGCGTAATCACTGCCAGTTTCCAGCTATCCGGGACCCTGGCCGTGTTCAAAGACTGGCAGCAGATGGAATGGAGCGGGGGGAAAAGTTCTGCTTGGAAACCTTCCAGAATTTGTGCGGCAGGGGGTCTAACGGGGAACCGGATGACACACCATTTGCCAACAGCCAGAAATCCTCCAGGGAAGGAATGGGAAAGCAGGTCAGCCGAGGTTGCACTGCTTCCTCCATATTCACCTCCCGAGCTACTCCGCTGACTAGTCCCAAGGGGCAGAGATCAGGGTAGCTAGACCCACTGGGGGCAGAGAGGCCCGCCAGGATGGTATTAATTTTTTCCTCAAAAGCCAAGGCTAATGAGTCGCAAAGCTCCTGCGAGGCCGTAATGGTAGATGTGACACAGGCTGGGTTGGAAAGATTTTTAACCAACTTAAACAAAGTTTGTGATTTGTTACCAGCCTTGGCCAGTGTGGCCTCGAGATGCTTGGCTTTAGCCAACCTAATCTGAGTTTTATACTCCTGGAGTGTTTTTTTATAGACCACTCTATCTGTTTCTTAATAGTGTCTTCTCCAGACCCGTTCCGCCTGTTTACAGTGAAGTCTCTGCTGAAGAAGGTCACTGGAAAACCAGGGAGTGACTCTCTGCGGCTTATCTTTCACCTTACGCATTGGAATCAACCTGTCAAGTAACTCAACGAGCTGATGACAGAGAGTTGAATAGCTCTCCTCCACATTCTGACCTAATGAAAAAGCCCTGGGCAGTAATGTGGGTATACTGGAGACCGTAAATAACCGCTCCCACTGTCTCCTGAGTTTAGGCTTGACCGGAGCGCTCTTACTCAGCGATCCAGCTGGTAACAGGATAGAAAAGTGGATCAAGGCATGATCTGTCCAGCATTGACCCGCAACCTCCTTGATCGAGACCAGAGGCTCCGCTGCGAAGATCATATCTAGAACATGGCCCTTCACATGAGTCGGGGTAGACACAAGCTGCGTAAGATGCAGATTATTGCAAGCTTGGTACAGATCACGGTATGCAAGGTCATGAGGACCACTGGGCCAAAGATTAAAATCACCCAGGATTACGAGTCTAGCATGGGTATTAGATAGATCATAAATTCGATCTATCAGATCTTGTACAGATGATGTCGCGCTAGTAGGAGGGCGATAGCATAGTAGCCCCGAGACCAGTGTTCCACTCAGATCTTTTAGAGAGAAACCCATAAGCTCAAAGCCCTTAACCGGTTTGACTTCGAGGTGAGAGAGCGAGAGTGAGTCTCTAAAAATAAAGCCCACTCCACTGCCTCTCTCATTGGGTCGTGGAATATGCCTGATAGAATACCCTGGCGGGCAAGCCCATCCCAACTCTACGTTATTCTCCGCCCTGGTCCAGGTTTCAGTAAGAAACATGATATCGAGCTGCAGTGAATCAATGAGAAGAGCCGTCTCTGCATGATGTTTGCAGAGAGAGCGAACATTCAGTAGACCGCAGTTAACACTCGCCAGGGGGGCCGATAGAGGGGCCGAACATATACCCGCGCTAGGGAGATGGTTCATCCGGCAAAGATCTTCCTTAGAGTATGTCAGACGCGCTGAGGCAGCGTCTCTAGCGCTAAGCGCGTCCGGGGCGCAAACGGGCTTACCTCTGGCGCACCTCCGGCGCCCCGCCGGCGCGCCCACGCTGCGCGCTCGCCTAGACATCTCTACTTATGGTGTCCCGCGCGGGAGTCCTGGGAGTAAAACCACTGGACCCACTACAAGATGGCGCCCAAAGTCGGCCCAAACGAAAACACCCCCACCTAAGATGGCGGCCAAAGTCACACACAGCGCCCGGATGAAGCCCTGACCCTAACTAAGCCCCGCAAATGCGGGTGAAGGTCACGATTATAGTGCAAGTAAGTCCCTGCTCAGAACCCCCTGGATACCCCTCCAATACAGCCTCACACGCCCTGAAATAAAAGCGCAAAGCGCAGTAGCGAAGCAATAAGTTAAAAAGGCAGTTACAGCGCAGAATGCGCGTGATAAATGCAAGTGGTCTGACAAAGATAGGTAAGGGAGTGGTTTAAATACCCTTCCTGTGCGCGGGAGTCCTGGGAGTAAAACCACTGGACCCACTACAAGATGGCGCCCAAAGTCGGCCCAAACAAAAACACCCCCACCTAAGATGGCGGCCAAAGTCACACACAGCGCCCGGATGAAGCCCTGACCCTAACTAAGCCCCGCAAATGCGGGTGAAGATCACGATTATAGTGCAAGTAAGTCCCTGCTCAGAACCCCCTGGATACCCCTCCAATACAGCCACACACGCCCAGAAATAAAAGCGCAAAGCGCAGTAGCGAAGCAATAAGTTAAAAAGGCAGTTACAGTGCAGAATGCGCGTGATAAATGCAAGTGCTCTTCCTTTCTTTACTGATACGCTCTGGTACAGCTTTAATTGTGTTCAGTTAGTATTCTAACTGAACCACCACCTGTCAGATGGCTTTAATATGCTATTGATAGGACAGAAATATGACATTCTGATCAATGTGAACATCAAAGTTCTGTTAAAGATGAGTATTTACGATTTTTATATATAAAGCGCTCAACTCACCAGAAGTATTTCAAAGCGCTAGGTGGTAAGAGTATGTCAGTGGGGCTCGGCTATAGAGGAAATGCTGAAGTAAGGATGGAGATTCAGCAGGGAGTCTTTAAGATTCTCCCTCATGGGAAAAGCCTTAAAGGGGCAGCCCCGTACAGTTAATGCCCCACTCTCGGGTATCTTAATAGCATGTTCACTTTCAGTTTGGAAACCAATTTGAAATGTTTCATCCTAATAGTAACTTGTCCCTTCCGTGCTACTATCTTTTAGTACCGATTTTTGGAGTTGTCTTGGCGGATGCTGCATGGCTCCCTTTTGCTTTAGTGTTGCCACAACTTGGGAATAGAAGAGGGGTCGGGGTTGAGACGTGTGTTACAGAGGTTCGTGTTAGTATGCGTCCTTTCTCTTGCCTGGTGCCCAGTATGGGGGGGGGGGGGGGGGCTGCCTGGCTGATTCTCAGCATATGAAGGGTACTTACCGTTTAAGGGGGCCCTGTACTTTACAGACCCAAAAGTCACGTGTAACAAGATCCCGCCTGCATGGGGGGTGGGTGTCACATACGTATTCACTCTGTTGAAATCTCTGCTAACATTTCTTTCAACCCGAGCAAACTACTTCGAATCTGCTCACATCCCTGTTGGCAAATGATTTATATAAAAGCTTGCTCACCTCTGCCTGGGCCAAACTGCACCTATTTAACTTAAGTTTTTGTATCAAACTATGTACCTCGAGCGCCCTCTACTGTCCTTTTGTTGTGTGTGCTCTACACCAACCTAACTACAGTATCAAAGAAGCAGCCTCAATTGACTTATGTAGTGTGCTTAATGCTTGTATTCTATTCTAACTCGTTGTTTGCGGTTTCACGGACCAAAGTGTAGTAGCCGGAAGTGATTGTTAAAGCTCTGTGTCCATACAAGACCTGGAGACCACGCTTCTGACTAAAACCTAAACTGACATTAATTGGGGAACTTGAAATTTAAAAACTGAGACTTGTGGATTGGCCTGTGTTATCATGCGTCTATAAAAGGGCCCTCTCACATCCCCGGGCTATCTTACCGCCCGGCCCTCTTGGCAATATACCAACCCAACCGACCCTTTTCACACGCTCTTTAATCGTTACATGTCCCTGTAATTCGATATTTCGACCAGTGCCCTTTTGCTATCTAGCGATGCCTGCCCACAATAAATATTGTATATGTATATATATTTGACCTAAACCCTTTTCAGGGAATTGTATTTCTCATATTCCTTTGACTTGCTAGTACTATCTAAACATATTGCTTTTGTTGACAAGCCGCACAGAAGCAGATGCCCGCTGTGCGCTCAGGTGAACCCTCCTCATATTGCAGTTGACTGGACTTGGAAAGGCATGATGTATCCCTTCATTTTCATCGTACCGACATCCCTTTACTTTATAGCGCCATGGGTGTCTGACAGGTTAGCTCCCTGGCCTGAGTGCGCGCACAACACATGCCGTTACTGGTATGGTACACGTGTGATGGTGGCCTCTGAGTGGCACACCACATTATTTAATGTTAGTTCTGAGTGGTTCAGTCTAACCACTGCTTTCCGTTCCCTTAGTTTTGTGCTTTAGGAATCTGAAAAGTGGGATTGATTCGCTGCAGTGTCTCTGAGCAGGCCAGCACTGTTTATTGTACTCAAAGAAAGGCCCTGCTTGACTAGGGGGCTTAATATACACCATAAACATTACCGACCATAGAGTAAGCAGTAGAATGACCGCCGTTCTATAATCAATCTTAATCAAATATATTTCCATTTATCTAGTGTATTTAATTTGTTAAATTGATATTATAATTTCTGGCTCCATCAAGTTTTCTCCGCTATCCATATTTAACATGTCTGTCACTGTCTGCATCAAATGAATTTAGGGAGACCTTCCCAGAGTCATTCTAAAGTCATCCGATGACTTCAGCTGGCCTGTTCCTGTAATTAACTGGTGAAGTCGCCACAGGCCATCTTGAAGTATGTGTGTAGGGTGAAATATTTAAATGAGATGACTGTAGAATGGTGGTGCGGGGCCTACCACGTGGGGACACACAGCTAGCAAGCACACGGACACCAGCAATGTACTTAGCCGGAAAGACCCCGAGCGGTCTTCCGCTTGTTTATTTATACCAAGGGGCGAGCCCGCCCCAAGGTTGCGTGTGCGTGCGTGCAGTAAAGGATACATTGTAGGTGAGAGCCCGGATGGCTCTCTACATCCCTCCTTTATTTTAGTCACTGTCAGCAGGCACATTTGTAGTCTCTTGCTCATGGAGACGAACAGGCAAAGTCCAACAACCGTTGACTCGGCCTTGGATTGGGCCGCAAGTTGTAGCGACGATCCTGGGTCCGAGGTAGTTCGACAACCCCGGCCGGGGCTGTCCTCGGACCCTCTCTCGCGTCCTCGACCCTTGGCTGACTCCGCCCGACCTCGGGGCCTGGTGACACTGGCCTTGGCGGAGTGGCCATTCTTGGCGGAGTAGGTGCTGGACCAGGATAGTTATCTAAGTCCATGTTTTCTTGGTCTCCATGTTCCGTTCTCTCAGTTCTTTGACGCACGTCGACATTGTCCAGTACCTTCTTGAAACACGAGGCATTCCTCGTCACGGTTTGGCCATTCCTCCTAGCTGTAACCATAGTCCCTTGCACTCGCTCCACTGTCCACACTTCTGGCTCAAAGGGAGTCCGAAACTTCCACCCCGGATGGCGATCCTTGACAACGACGGTGTCTCCCTGCCGGAGGGCTGGTTCTTTGGCATGCCTATGAGCACTCGCTTTGATGTTGGTGGCCTGTCGCCGGGCCTGTATGGCCTCAGCGTCCCTTTCTCCCGGCGCCCACGTGCTGGCAGTGGGAATGCCATCTCTTGGAGCTCGCTTGAACAGAACATGAGAGGGAGCACACTTTGTCGTTGAGTGAGGTGTCTGCCGATAGGCTCCAAGGAAGTCGTCCAGGGCGGACTCCGGGTCTTCGCCGTTATCAACCGCAATCCGGAGCGCTCTGTTTAGTGTCCGCATCAGCCTTTCGACTTCCCCATTGGCTTGGGGCCACAGGGGTGTGATTTTCCGATGTTTGATCCGGAGAGCCTCCAAGTAAGCCTGAAACTCTCTCCCTTGAAAGGGGGGCCCATTGTCGGACTTGATTTCTTCAGGGAGTCCCATCGTAGCAAACACTCGGTTTAGGACTTTCTTTACTTGCGGGAATGCAGTGGATGCGATGACTTCCACAACTGGGAATTTGGAAAAAGAATCTACCAGCACCAGCATGTGCCGACCGTCCGGAAAGCTGCCAAAGTCAATGCTGAGTTGAGCCCACGGGGCCTGGGGCGCTTCTTCCGTGAGCACGGGCGCTGGGGCAGGGTCTCCGCCCGTGATCGTACATGCGTGGCAGGCCTGTACCATGGCTTCCACCTGGCTGTCCATCGCGGGAAACCACACCTTGCTCCTCAAGCGGGCTTTGGTCTTTGCAATCCCTTGGTGTCCCACGTGAGCCAGGCTCAGGGCTCGTTGCTGGAGTCTTTCGGGCATGACGATGAGGTGCCCGCGCAGCACCACCCCCTCATCTCCGACGCTAAGTTCACTCCGTATCTGCCACAGCTGCTGCCTGGCATGACGCACCTCCGGCCGGAGGCACGAAGCGCCATCAAGGAAATGGGCCCAACGATTTCCTTCGAGTGCCTCTCTAACTTTCACCAGGGTCTCGTCCGTCGCAGTGGCGTCGCTAATTTCCTGGAGCGACATGTTCTCGGGGCACGCCGCTTGGGTGACCATGTGCACTATCTCCTCCACTTCATCTTCTTCAGCAGCGAGGGCCGGTGGGGGGGTGACATCCGGATGACGCGACAAGTAGTCGGCAGGGTTGTGTGCTCCTGGCCTGAACACCACCTTGAACCGGTAACCCTGCAGCTGGACAGCCCACCGCTCGATGCGTGGGGGAGCAAGCCGGGACGTTCCCGCAAAGAGGGGCAACAGGGGTTTATGGTCTGTGACCACCGTGAAGTCCTGCCCACAGAGGTAGAGGTGAAAATGCTGGCATGCCCATTTGATGGCCAGCGCCTCTCTTTCAATTTGGGCATACCTGGTCTCCGTGTCGGACAGGGCCTTGCTGGCATAGGCGACAGGCTTCCACTCTTCCGGCCCGTACTCCTGCAGCAGCACGGCTCCCAATCCCTCTGGGCTGGCATCGACTATCAATTCGGTCCGTCTCCGTGGCTGGAAGTAGGCCATGATGGTGTTGTCAAGCAGACTGGCCTTGACGGCCTGGAACGCCTTGTGCGCAGCAGCAGTCCAGTCCCATTTCTGATCAGCACGGGTGAGGGCACGGAGGGGCTCCGCTAGGTCGGCTAGGTTCGGGATGAACCGGCCACAGTATGTGGCCATGCCCAGAAAACTGCGGACTTCGGTTTGACTCCTAGGCGTGCTGGCTGCTTTAATGGCTTCGGCCTTCTTAGGGTCAACTTTAAGGCCTTCCCTCGTAAAGATATAACCAAAGAAGTCCACTGACTCCTGATAGAAGGCACATTTGGCGCGGTGGAGGGTGAGGCCGCTATCGGCGAGTCTCTGCAGGGTCGCCCTCAAGTTGGCGTGATGCTCCTCTAGGGTCGTTGAGTAAACTAGGATGTCATCACTCAGGTTGATCACCCCTTTTAGTCCGGAGAGCACCTCGCGAATGGCGTTCTGGAAGACCTCGGCGGCCGACGAGACCCCAAAACTGAGCCGAGTGTAGCGACGCAGCCCCACGTGCGTCGAAAACGTGGTGATGTACCTGCTAGCCGGCTCCAGCTCCAGCTGGTGATAGCCGGAGTTGAGGTCTAGTTTGGAAAACCATTTCGCCCCGTTGAGGTCAGCTATAATATCGTCCATAGTGGGGGTGATGTGCCGTTCACGCTTGACAGCGGTGTTGGGGAGCCTCATGTCCACGCACAGACGTATGGCTCCCGGCTGCTTCGGTTTGGGGGCAACCACCAGGGGCGAGACCCAGGGTGTCGGGCCCGACACTTTCTCGATCACTCCCAACTCCTCAAGCTTGCGAAGCTCTTCCTCAACTTGGGGCCTGAGGTTAAAAGGTACTCGCCGGTGTCTGAGAGCGACAGGCTTCACCGTCGCATCAATGTGTAGCTTAAACTTTTTTCCCTTGAGCTTGCCAAGGCCTTTGAACAGTTCTGGGAAGTCCTTTAACATGAAGTCAGCGTGGGCCTGGTGTACTTGGTTGGCGAAAAACACCAGTCCCAGATCCTCTGCTGTGTGGCAGCTCAGGAGGGTGCCTTTCTTGCCCTCGGTGATGTGGAATCTGGTCACAGTCGAATATTCTCCGTTGACCACTGTAGTCTGAATCACTCCACGAAGAGGCATGGGCTCCGTCCCGCCATAGGTGTAGATGCGTGCCGCGGACGGTGCCAGCGTCGGCTTTGGGGACATGCGCTCATACTGGTCCGAGTCCATGACGTTCACGGACGCCCCTGTGTCTATCAGCGCGTTGACACTCGTCCCATCCACTGAGACGGAACACATTGGAGGCGGTCGTCTTTTCGTGGATGCCCGGCTCACGTAGGAGATGACATACACCTCATCGTCCTCGTCGTCCTCATATCTGGGCCGGCGGTCTTGAGCCTCCGTGTCGGGAGGGGGTCTCTCCTGGTCGAGAGACAGTTGTCGGACCCGTTGGGTCACGGTTCTGGCGCGCGGGCCTGCTGCCCTGAACTTCCCTCCCCGGCAGACAGCAGCGAAGTGATTCATGCGCCCACACTTGAGGCACGTCTTGCCTTTGGCACCACACGTGGCCGTGGAAGGATGGTCCACACCACAGTACCCGCACTGGCTGTCCCTTGGCGGGCCACCTCGCGGCCTTGCTGGCGGGAATCTTCTTTGGATCGCCTCCACCCGCTCTTCTTTGATGGCCGGGGCCCTTGCCCCAGACGGGGCGATCACCGGGGTGCGCAGTGCGACCTCCATCTCTTCCGCCCGGGCATCCGACAACTCGTGCGACCTTGCCAGGATGAGGATCTCGTCTAGGGTGATCCCCGGCTGTCGGAGGATCAGCTTTCTCAGTAACTTAGATTTGCAGCCGACGATGATCTGGTCCCTGATTTCGTCGCGAGGGTTGGTGAAGGGACACGTGCTCGCGAGCCGTCGGAGTCGAGTGTAGTACATGTCGACTGACTCGGAGTCCAGCTGCCATGCGCGCTTGAATTTGAATTTTTCAAAATCATTGTTCAACTGAGGGTCAAAGTGCGCGTTGAGGGCCGCGACTGCGGCGTCATAGTTGTCCTCGGCTCCAGTGTTCGGGAGAGATTCAAATAAGTCATAGATCTCCTGACCCCCATAGAGAATGAGGAGCGACCTCCTCACCGTACCGTCGGTTTCTCTCGTGCCCCTGAAGTACAGATTGAGGCGACCGACCCATGCCCTCCAGCGGACGGCCGCCGTTGCCGGGTCAGCAGATTCGCTGAACGGCGGTATAGGTGCTGCGCCGGCGTGCTGATGCGCATGGGGCGCGGGTGCGGGAGGTCCTGCTGGGGCACCCGCCCCAGCTTGGGCAAGGGCCTGTGGTTGGGCGGCGGGCGCAGCCGGTTGCTGCTGAACAGCTTGCTGGGGGGGCTGGCCAGCCCCGTCTTGGGCCGCTCCTGGCGCAACTAGGCTCATGGCGAGGCGTCACACTGTCTTTGATGGTGCTTTCCGGGGTGGCGGCCGCGTGAGGCGCAGGGCAGGGGCGTAGGCCGCGCTGCGTGTTGAGGCGTTGTATGGCGTGGCGCAGGAGGAGTCAGCAGTGGCGAAGATGAGGACTACAGGGACCAAACGTGGTGGCAGAGTCAATGGGGCACGGCCACAATTGTGCCACTGTTCATGAGTTTCCCCTTGTGTTGGCCAATGCTTGTTTAATAGCACCCCCTGTGTTCCAGGCAAATCGACACCCTCCCTCGAGCGTCGTGAGGGCAGGGGCACAGCAGGGGGCCTGGCGCCGTGTCTCCGCGCGTGCCACAGGACTGGCGCCTCATGCGCGTCGTCGTCGAAGGGCGGGGGCGGGCCCAGAGCGGGCCGTCTTGCGAGGTGCGCTGGGCCTCTCCTCAGGCCTGCAGCTTGCAGGCGCGCCTCCTCTGCGGCGACAAGCGGAGCGTGGCAGGCAGGGGCCGCGCAAGCGGGGCAGATGAGCACTCACCCGCAGGACCCGCAACAGGCCGCACGTCGGCTCCCGCCGCCTCGAGTCCCGCCAGCTGAAGGCGCTCCCTCACGGGAGACGCGTGGGCGGGTCTCAAGCGCGCGGGAGGCCGGGACAACACAGCGGCATGCACCGCAGCGTGCGGCAGGCGTCGGGCAGGCAACCCGGGGTCCCAGGCACACGTGGATCCAGGAAACACCGGCCTCGTCGCCAATGTAGAATGGTGGTGCGGGGCCTACCACGTGGGGACACACAGCTAGCAAGCACACGGACACCAGCAATGTACTTAGCCGGAAAGACCCCGAGCGGTCTTCCGCTTGTTTATTTATACCAAGGGGCGAGCCCGCCCCAAGGTTGCGTGTGCGTGCGTGCAGTAAAGGATACATTGTAGGTGAGAGCCCGGATGGCTCTCTACAATGACTAGCGTCGCCCGAAAAACGACTCTAGGATGGTGTTGCGTTTACTTCAATGTGATGATCATTAACCGCTGGAGGATGGCCTTGTGATTACTTCAGTGGAAAAGATGTGATGGTCTTTGACTATTCAAGGATGATTCCCTGAAGACTTCAGAGTAAGATTGTGTTACTCCCGATGACTTTAGGCTGGTGTTTTATTACTCTAGGATGATCTCAGAATGAGGCGGTGTTGCACCAGGATGATTCCCTGATGACACTTTATTACTTCATGAACATAACATGATGATTTCAGGGTGAGGCTATTACTGCTCCAGAATAGTGCCCTGATAACCCTTGGAAGAAGCTGTTTTACTCCATGATGATGCCATTATGATTTGAAGATGGAGCTGTTAGTCCAGGGGGATGTTATGAACAATGCTGGGTGAACACTAGTGCAAAAAGTGAAATTATAAAACCAGTCTTTTAAAAAAAAAATGTACCTGAAGTGTGGATCATTGCTTCAGAAACATTTAAATTGCTTTGCAGGTGAAGTAGAAAATGGGGTAGATTTCCTGCCCAAATGTAGGAAACCTATGTGTTCGGCCACCTGCACTACAATTAACCCCAAAATTATCCAGGAAGACACCGCCCACCCATTGTTATTCTAAAAGCTTTTCCTGTAGGTCATAAGGCGGATCCAGAAACCGAGACTTGTACTGAGTGGTTGTCGACAGCCAATCCGATATCATGTAACAGTAGGTGTTTCATTTCTTTTACCCTCCTTATTAGGTTCTCAGGACCCATTCATGAAAGCCCTGTCCCTGCCTGCTGATCACATCACAGATTGTCCATGACTGGATGGACATGTAAGCAATCCTGCAGCAGTTCATGATCACCATAGGATATCTCTGACTGCTTGCACTTTATCTGTCATAAAAGGAGGAGGAGGGCAAAGGGAATGGCATATTCCTGTATACCATGCAAAATTCACCCAGTCCCTCTCATAAGAACTTTAGAATATGTATTGTTACTTCACAACATCTCCATAATGACTAGGATCTATAACTTCCACTCTTCCTAAAAAAAAATTAAAATCATATATGTATTGTTGAGCAAACACACATCAAGAAGGACCATAATTCCTGCAATGCCAGTACTCCACTCCTTTTGATCCGGCCTTCCCTTATTTACTCTGAAATGTGTTTGTGACTCCTGAGTAGTAGCAGGGAGGCAATTGTGGGACTGGCATATTGTGATGCACAGTGGTTGAAGCGGGCAATTGAGCGTCAATGTAATTTTATGAGTGGCTGAGCAGGATATGTATAATGATCCAAAGGCAGAAATCCTTTTATAAGAAAAGTCAGTTTATTGGTAGAGCACAGTACATCCATCCAGGCCAAAGAGTTGAGCTGAATGTCTTCTTAATAAATTCTAAATGATGTCATGCAAACAGAATGGCATGTGCCATCAATACAATATCTAACATAAAAGGGCAATGTAAATAAAAGGGAAATGCAGAATGTAACACATCCCTCCTCTTTGAAATAAAGGAACATATTTACATTTTGAAAGATATATTTTTACATTTTCAAACACGTCTAACATTCCAAACATGTCCATCTTGTGTAACAATACTATTACGATTGACTTTGATAACTCTCACAGGTTTACCAAATTTATTGTCACCTTTACACAGAATTCCTGGCTTTTTAACTCTAACAAACTCCCCAACTTTAAATTCAGGAATTTTGACTTTCATACGGTTGTCATATAAATCTTTGCTCTTCTGTTGTTTCCTGTCAATATTCTCAGACAAAACTTCCTTATCAACAAAAGAAGGATGATGTTTCACACACTTCTTCAACCACCAAGGACACAATTTAGAAATTGGATCACGCCCTTTGAGTAAACGAAAAGGAGAGACCTCTGTTGTAGAATGAGGAGTTATTCTGTACATCCATAACTTTTCCCTCAACTTATCCTTCCAATCAACTCCAAAACCACGAGCCCACAATATATCCTCCTTGAGTACCCTGTTAAATCTCTCAACTTGGCCATTACCTTGTGGCTCATAAAGGGACGTAGTGACATGAGCAATACTATGGCACTTAAGAAATTCTTCCATTTCATACGACTTCAGTTGTACACCATTGTCAGAGATTAAAACTTCAGGTGTTCCCTCCCGAGCAAAAACTTTTTTCAAAAACAGAATAACACTTCTTGTATCAATTCGTGGAACCAGCTTAACTTCCGGCCATTTTGAGTGGTAATCTACCATGACAATGGCAAATCTACAATCTTGTGGCAGAAAATTAAAAGGACCAGCAATGTCTAATCCAACTTTCTGCCAAGGAAAATTAGGCCATCTGACGGGAACCATAGGAGCAGGAGAACACTTAAGAGACTTTTCACTATTTACACACTCAGTACACTCTCTCACAACTCTGTCCACATATCTATCCATTCCCGGCCACCAAAATGTGGATCTAATAAGCCTTTTCATTGACAACATCCCCAAATGTGTTTCATGACTGAGAGACAGAATAATTCCGCGCAATGAACTAGGAGGAATACATTTACCATCCCTGTATACAATGTCACCTTCCACCACAATTTCTTCTGATATTTTCCAAAATGGATGTAACTCCTCAGATATTTCATTCCTTTGTGGCCACCCTTCCAATGTACATTTAATGACTTCTTGTAACAACTTATCATCCTTCATCCGATTAATCCACAAATCTTCAGAAATAGCCCCAAATCTCCCTGACAACAACTCTGTGATCTTGGAGATAATCTCCTTAGGACATAATTTCTCAGGAACTTCACATGGTAACCTCGACAGGCAGTCTGCAACAACATTTCTCTTTCCGGGAACAAACTCAATGCTAAAGGAATACTCTTGTAATCTTGACATCAATCTCGCTATCCTAGCTGTGGCACATAAACCTCCACCCGGTGATAATATAGTAATTAAAGGTTTATGATCACTCTTGGTCACAAATCTTGCACCCCAAATGTAATTCCTGAAATGTTCCCCACTCCATACACACGCCAACAATTCTTTTTCAATAACAGCATAACGCCTCTCTGTCATATTCAAAGTACGTGAGGCAAACGCCACATTCCATGTCTCATTCCCAGATACTTGTGACAAAACGCAACCTAGTCCATATTGGCTGGGATCAACAGTGAGCACACAAGTTTTCCCAATACAAAACGGTTTAAGAGAAGCAGCATTCACCATTTCTTTTTTTATATTTTCAAAAGCTTCTTGTTGTCTTGTACCCCATACAAATTCTACATTCTTCCTTGATAATTCCTTTAAAGGCTCCATTTTTTCAGCAAAATGTTTTATGAATTTACTGTAGTATTCACATAGTCCTGAGAATGAAAGTAGTTTTTCCTTGGAATCCGGTGATGGTGCTTTAGTTATGGCATCCACCAACGATTTCTTTGGAACCACACCCTCTTTTGACAATGTATGTCCCAAGTATTCAATAGAATTTTGATACAGTTTACATTTTTTTTTAAAGTCAGACCATGACCTTTCAAAATTTCACACACTTTTTTAAGATGTTCTGAATGCAATCTTTTATCTGGAGAAAATATTAATATGTCGTCTTGGAAGCATTTTACATAAGAGCTAACATCATCAAACAAATGGCACATGGACCTTTGAAAAACTGAGGCTGCAGATGCCAGGCCAAATGGCATTCTTTTGAATTGAAATAATCCAAATGGTGTGATAAAAGCTGTCATGTGACGAGATTCTTCAGCTAACTCCACTTGATGATAGGCTGACCTAAGGTCTAACGTGGAGAAAATTGTTGCACCACCCAACATGCTAACAACTTCATTTATGTTGGGTAGGGGATTACAATCCACTGAAATATTTGCATTTAAAGCACGAAGGTCCACACACAACCTTAAAGAATTATCATGTTTTCGTGCTAAAACAATCGGAGAAACCCACTCTGATGACTCCACTTCCTCTATCACCCCTTCTTGCAGCATCTCTTTCAAAAGTTTTCCCAGCTCTTCTCTTACATTTAAAGGAACATTTCTTAGTTTTTGTCTAACTGGAACAGCATTTTCTTTTAATTTAATCATGTGGCGGAAACCTTTGAGCCTACCTAATGAATCAGAAAATACATCAGGAAATTCTTTTCCTAAATCAACACACTCACCTTCCTGTGGCTCATACTCTTCATTCATCATGACAGGCTCTTTATTACGAGGATTGAGCATAATCCCTAATTTCCACTGATCTCGCCAACCTAGAACATTCACACCTTCTTTTACCACATATAATTTAATAAAAGCGGTTCTTCCTTTGAAAACAATATCGGATGCAACATATCCTATAAAATCTATACCAGAACCATTAAAACATTTTGCTGCAACATCAGGAGGATCTAAATCATTCACAGACATAACATTCCCATATTTCTCAATGAAATATACTTCTGTTATAATGGTCCAGGGAGAACCAGAATGTGCCATAAGTTCAAGTGTTTCATTGAGAAACGTCACCAGACATTTAGGAGACCCCAAATTGTCTTCCACAGCACATATGTCAATTATGGAAACTATCAACCCTTTCTCTTCAGATCCAGACAAGTCTCTTACACAGGAAATTCCTCCTTCTTTATTTGTCAGATTTTTCTGGGAGTCATAGATTTTTTTTCTATCATCCTTGCATGCTTTGGCAAAATGTCCAATACGTCCACACTTGATACATTCTTTGCCTATGGCCGGACAAAATTTAAACGATGCTACATGGTTGGTGCTACCACATCTAAAGCAAACTATATTTTTGTTAAATTGATGCGTGGACCTAGGAGGAACACATTTCTTAACAGCACACACTTCATCAATGCATTTACTACCATCCCCCTTTGAAGCCACATCATCAATAGTTTTCCGCCACTTGTCACTCTGTTCAAAACCTTTAGCTGTAGCAATAGTGTCATGTAGATTAGGGTTACCTAAAATCCAGAGTTGTTCTTGCGTTTTTTTATTCTTTACATTAACAATAATTTGATCTCTAATCATTTCATCAGCCAAATTACCAAAGTTGCAAGATATCACTAAACTTCTAAGAGCAGTCAAAGAATCATCAACATTTTCTGATTCCCTTTGTGCTCTGGTGTAAAATTTATACCTATTAAGTGCTATACTAGTTGTTGGTTTAAAACGAGTTTCCATTCGCATTAAAGCTTCATCAAAAGTGCCTAAATCACCACTGGCTATAGGTAAAGTTCTAAACACTGCTTGCCCTTCCGAACCCAAACAGTGCAATAATATGTTTTTCTTTCTTTCATTTCCCATCCTTTCCCCATCAATAGCTCTTAAATATGTAATAAATTTTTCTTTCCATCTTGACCATGGAATGGGGGGTTCACCTTTCGGTTGTAAAAACTTGGATGGTGGATCAAACTGCATTTTCTTAACTATAAACAACAGTACATAATATAGTAATAAGTATTATAAATGAGGATTAATTTGTGAAGAAAATCTCCAAGGCAGTCTTACTGAGATGTCTGTAAATATTAAACTATTACCACAATGTTGAAATCCGAATAAAAATCCTTTTCAAATAACCAAAATGAAAATAGAATCAAAAATCTGTAGTTCCTAAGGATATTCGTTATAATATTGCTTCCGGAGTGTTAATTCTTAGTAAAACGATGTAAAAAAAACCCCGATGTTTTTCTGAGGATCTCGCAATTGTCCCAATCCAAAATGGCCACCACGTCCGATGACGTTAAAACGTCATCGCGCACGCTCCGCCAGTGTTTGCGCGATGACAACTCAGCTTGCGAAGACTCAGCACCGTGTCCTCAGGGAAGACGCTCGCTCACCGAGCAGTAAGTTCTAGTGACGCGTAAGATATAGCGCGTTTTTCAAATGTTGCCGTTGTAGTAAGGTAACGTTGCGGGCACATCAAAATAGAGTGTGATTGGAAAACGCTTTTATTTTAGTTTTAAAATCGCTGATTTGCAATGAAATAAATTATTGTCAATGCAGTATTACGGTAGATCGGCATTACACGTTTTTTTCAACACTCAAATAGTTATGAAGTAATGTTTAGCCCGAAAATTATCAATTAATGTAGAAAATAGAAAGACCTTACTGTATTATAGTTGTTAAATCCAGGAAGCAGTTCTTTTAGTTGAAATTTTTTTTCTATGCAGTCCAATGATGAAAATGTCTTTTTGTTGTTTTAAAATATAATGAAAATTTCAATAAAATCTTTGGTACCACTCCTGTGCTCTTGTATGTAGTCGGTACCTGTTTCCCTCGTCGCCAATATAATGATCCAAAGGCAGAAATCCTTTTATAAGAAAAGTCAGTTTATTGGTAGAGCACAGTACATCCATCCAGGCCAAAGAGTTGAGCTGAATGTCTTCTTAATAATTTCTAAATGATGTCATGCAAACAGAATGGCATGTGCCATCAATTGAATAGATACAATATCTAACATAAAAGGGAAATGTAAATAAAAGGGAAATGCAGAATGTAACAATATGGTAGTTGAACGGTGCTGGATTTGAAGGATCCTGTAAAAGGTAAAATGTCGGTGGTGGGTGACTGGTAGTGAGGGGTTGCCAGTAACTGATGAAAAGTGGCTTGATTAAAGACTTGTTTTAGTGGTTCTGTGTCCTACAAGTGGGGAAAGGAGTGTTTTATGCAACTCAGTGGTATTTTGAGTGACTTTATGAATGTGTTGACAGAGAGTTATCTTACATAACTGAGTAATATGGGTTGTAAGGCTGATTGCAGTAAGAAGTGAGTGAGCATCCAACTAGTTTTTGATGAGCAGTTATCAGTAAGAAGGTTAAAGGGTGGTGCTACATGAAATGATGGGTGTGCTGTAAATGGCAAAGAATGATTACCTGGTCACTTGTGTGCTGTTCAGAGCAGCCTACCTCCCTCTCTGCTGGGGTCAGCATCAAAGATCTCTGCAGCCCTATGGGTTAAATCCTAATCTTTTAATGGAAGCATTATATGAACCTGAATCAGTCTCCGCTCCTCTTCTTTCTCTATGAAAGCATGTGGTGCCTCTTCAAGGTAAGAGGTAAACACAGGTTATGCAAGAGGGTTCCACTTAAATTAATTCTGTTGATATTTTCAAATGCCCATTCAAATTGAAAGCTATCCCTGCACAGTACATTTCTCTTTCTAGTAGCCATACAGTATAGCAGGTGCGGCTCCTCCATTTGAGCGGAGGGGCGTTGCCCCACTGCTTTCTTGCAGTGCGAGAAGCAGAAATACAAAATGGTAAAACTAACATTTTATGTTTCTGCTTCTCGCAGTTCGAGAAAGCAGAAGGCAGGGCATGCCTGGTTGGTTGGGTTGGGGAGGAGTGGCTTGCCCACTGTTGTGGGCCCTGATTGTTTGGCCGTTCCTCTGTGGCCGACCAAACCGGTCAGGCGCTCTCTACATTTTCTCTATGTAGGCTGCATGCCTAATGGCCTCCCTACAGGTGCCCGGCTGGGCGCCGTCCGCACCAATCACAACGCTGTCATTGCAGCATTGTAATTGGCTTGGCTTGGGGAGGGGAGAGAGGAAGCCTGCTTCCTGACACTGGACCTGGCCAGGAGCAGCAGGAGCTGAAGCTGTGGTGCGTGACCTGGGGAAGTATGTTTTTTTAGTTTGTAAAGAATTACAGTCCCGCTTCTCCCCTCTCCCCCCCCCCCCCCTCCTCCTCAAGCCGGCCACTACTGCATTATAGGCAACCATATGAGGTAAAAATTCAACTTGATTCTTGACTACTGTGGGTAAAAAGTCCCTGCCTCAAGAACAAAGTACAGGATGTGGAATTTAGGTAATAGAAAGCACTGGACTATGAGAGGTGCACCAAGTCAAAGACCTATTTGGTTTCCCACATGTCACAAATTGAAGTGTTGGAATTGGTTTGTAGTTTCAGTTGGAGCACAGATGTTCCTTTTTAGGTCGAGCCTAGAGTAGCGTGCATACGCTGCTCTGCAAGAGTTATTGTAGAGGAGTAGTGAATAGAAGCCCCGCCCACTCTCCGCCTATATTGGCTATTGGCTTGTGTCATTGTCCGTCCTAAATGTTGGCTTCTGATTAGTCAATAGGCTTGTTAGTCCCTCCTTAGCACCCCCACCTCTTCACTTGTCACCTCCCACGGCGACTGGCCCCTTTGCTTTGGTTGTTACACGGTATGTGTTATTTAGACTGTGAGCACAATTTTCTTTAATCAGGTTCTCCTACTGGAGGCACAAAATGCTTGGTGCCTTCTTTACTCCCCCCCCCCCTCCCTCCAGTTGTCGGGCCTTCTTTTCCTGCCCCCTCCCTCCTTCCCTTTGTCCGTGCCTTCTCCTGCCTGCCCGCCCATTGTCCTTGCTTTCTAGCCCGCCTGCCCTCCCTCACGTTATCCGTGACTTCTCCCACCCTCCCTTCCGCTATCCATGATGCATACTATTTGTAATGCAATAGAGCTTGCGTAAATGCGAGACCTATTGCATTGCAAATGCATGTTGGAAATAGATATTGAAAAATACACCTCTTTTGACTGTGGCATGAGTTCTGGAGTGAGGGAGAAATGTAATTCAGTAGAGCATAGATATACTCTAGAAGGAGACATCAATTGCTGGCGACCATTTACCTTATGGAGTAACCTACTATTTAGGAACTTCTGACATACAGGAGGAACCCCAATTTCACATTTACCCAAACACTCGCATGCACTTGACGCAATAGCTAAAGAGATTAAGGGATTCCATTAATGGCCTAATAAATGGATTTAGCAGAACAAGCACATAGCGGATCTTCCCATTGAAGTTCAGGTTAAGAAAGAATGACACTCTAGCTCTAGAAACGGCTGCCACCAACTGTTAGTAATGCCATAGAGTGAGCTACTGGAGGGTAGTCACTCACAGTTAAAGGAGTACCACTCCGGTGGACCCAAATACACAGAGACTAGCACTGTTATGTTGAGCAACACTCCATTATCATGTAGAGCTCTGGCCAGGAGACTCATAATACAGGAATGCATTCCTCATCTATAGACGGACATTCCTGTATTAGAGTGGTTCTTCTTGACTTATGTTTAGTATCTTTGACCCAATCACGACCTCCTTATGATGGTCACTCGCGGCATTGATGTAGACTCATTAATAGACACCCTTTTTATATTGAGGCCATCCATGGTCTAAAAGTGGCCTAACCTGCTGCGCCACTCAAGGCATAATAAAAGCCATTCTTGAGATTCTGTGGGCATCTTTGACTTTCTGCTGAGTTGTGGCATCATTGATAATGTTATTTTCTTGGTGCCAAAGGTCACTTTCTGGTAAGATTTTACTTTGATTACTCATCTGGTGGCATTTAAAATTGATCATTATCAATGTTTTTTACAAAAATGAAACCAGTAAGGTTATGTTATGTTATTTATGTTATTTATATTTTTTAAGCGCACTGATACCCCAGCAAAGGGGCATCCAGGCGCTCTGGACAGACTCTTAAGGTAATCCTCAAACCATCTTCAAATCATCAGGAATGCCGTTACCGTGTTAGTGCCTAGGAGAGGAGTAATCAGATAGTCATTTTTAAGTCATCTCCAAGTCCTCAGGAAGGCTCTCATTATGGGAAGTAAACAAATAGTCATTATCAAATTATCCTCAGTTCATCAGGCCTAGTTTCTAAAACTCTCTTGATGACTTTAACAACTAGATGAACTATGATGATGAGAACATTTCCCTGCCTAAACGCCGCGCTCTGCGCACTTGTCTGCAAAACCTCGGACCCAGCCTTCTTGAGACACCACGCCTCGCCGGACCCGCTCCGCGGGTCCCGCTTCGTGGTGTGTGGCTTCTGCTCACCTCTGGGGCAATTCCTGTGATATTGACACCGGCAGGGCTGCGAGGGTAGAGCGGAGGACTCCAGTGTCCAGGAGTCTCCGCGCGCCCGTTTCCAGCTATGCTCCTCTCCCTGCCGGCCACGCCCCCAACACTTCAAGATTTAACGGGCTGACAAGGGCTTCACAGGTGGATTCCCTGCCTAAACGCCGCGCTCTGCGCACTTGTCTGCAAAACCTCGGACCCAGCCTTCTTGAGACACCACGCCTCGCCGGACCCGCTCCGCGGGTCCCGCTTCGTGGTGTGTGGCTTCTGCTCACCTCTGGGGCAATTCCTGTGATATTGACACCGGCAGGGCTGCGAGGGTAGAGCGGAGGACTCCAGTGTCCAGGAGTCTCCGCGCGCCCGTTTCCAGCTGGGCTCCTCTCCCTGCCGGCCACGCCCCCAACACTTCAAGATTTAACGGGCTGACAAGGGCTTCACAGGTGGATTCCCTGCCTAAACGCCGCGCTCTGCGCACTTGTCTGCAAAACCTCGGACCCAGCCTTCTTGAGACACCACGCCTCGCCGGACCCGCTCCGCGGGTCCCGCTTCGTGGTGTGTGGCTTCTGCTCACCTCTGGGGCAATTCCTGTGATATTGACACCGGCAGGGCTGCGAGGGTAGAGCGGAGGACTCCAGTGTCCAGGAGTCTCCGCGCGCCCGTTTCCAGCTGGGCTCCTCTCCCTGCCGGCCACGCCCCCAACACTTCAAGATTTAACGGGCTGACAAGGGCTTCACAGGTGGATTCCCTGCCTAAACGCCGCGCTCTGCGCACTTGTCTGCAAAACCTCGGACCCAGCCTTCTTGAGACACCACGCCTCGCCGGACCCGCTCCGCGGGTCCCGCTTCGTGGTGTGTGGCTTCTGCTCACCTCTGGGGCAATTCCTGTGATATTGACACCGGCAGGGCTGCGAGGGTAGAGCGGAGGACTCCAGTGTCCAGGAGTCTCCGCGCGCCCGTTTCCAGCTGGGCTCCTCTCCCTGCCGGCCACGCCCCCAACACTTCAAGATTTAACGGGCTGACAAGGGCTTCACAGGTGGATTCCCTGCCTAAACGCCGCGCTCTGCGCACTTGTCTGCAAAACCTCGGACCCAGCCTTCTTGAGACACCACGCCTCGCCGGACCCGCTCCGCGGGTCCCGCTTCGTGGTGTGTGGCTTCTGCTCACCTCTGGGGCAATTCCTGTGATATTGACACCGGCAGGGCTGCGAGGGTAGAGCGGAGGACTCCAGTGTCCAGGAGTCTCCGCGCGCCCGTTTCCAGCTGGGCTCCTCTCCCTGCCGGCCACGCCCCCAACACTTCAAGATTTAACGGGCTGACAAGGGCTTCACAGGTGGATTCCCTGCCTAAACGCCGCGCTCTGCGCACTTGTCTGCAAAACCTCGGACCCAGCCTTCTTGAGACACCACGCCTCGCCGGACCCGCTCCGCGGGTCCCGCTTCGTGGTGTGTGGCTTCTGCTCACCTCTGGGGCAATTCCTGTGATATTGACACCGGCAGGGCTGCGAGGGTAGAGCGGAGGACTCCAGTGTCCAGGAGTCTCCGCGCGCCCGTTTCCAGCTGGGCTCCTCTCCCTGCCGGCCACGCCCCCAACACTTCAAGATTTAACGGGCTGACAAGGGCTTCACAGGTGGATTCCCTGCCTAAACGCCGCGCTCTGCGCACTTGTCTGCAAAACCTCGGACCCAGCCTTCTTGAGACACCACGCCTCGCCGGACCCGCTCCGCGGGTCCCGCTTCGTGGTGTGTGGCTTCTGCTCACCTCTGGGGCAATTCCTGTGATATTGACACCGGCAGGGCTGCGAGGGTAGAGCGGAGGACTCCAGTGTCCAGGAGTCTCCGCGCGCCCGTTTCCAGCTGGGCTCCTCTCCCTGCCGGCCACGCCCCCAACACTTCAAGATTTAACGGGCTGACAAGGGCTTCACAGGTGGATTCCCTGCCTAAACGCCGCGCTCTGCGCACTTGTCTGCAAAACCTCGGACCCAGCCTTCTTGAGACACCACGCCTCGCCGGACCCGCTCCGCGGGTCCCGCTTCGTGGTGTGTGGCTTCTGCTCACCTCTGGGGCAATTCCTGTGATATTGACACCGGCAGGGCTGCGAGGGTAGAGCGGAGGACTCCAGTATCCAGGAGTCTCCGCGCGCCCGTTTCCAGCTGGGCTCCTCTCCCTGCCGGCCACGCCCCCAACACTTCAAGATTTAACGGGCTGACAAGGGCTTCACAGGTGGATTCCCTGCCTAAACGCCGCGCTCTGCGCACTTGTCTGCAAAACCTCGGACCCAGTCTTCTTGAGACACCACGCCTCGCCGGACCCGCTCCGCGGGTCCCGCTTCGTGGTGTGTGGCTTCTGCTCACCTCTGGGGCAATTCCTGTGATATTGACACCGGCAGGGCTGCGAGGGTAGAGCGGAGGACTCCAGTGTCCAGGAGTCTCCGCGCGCCCGTTTCCAGCTGGGCTCCTCTCCCTGCCGGCCACGCCCCCAACACTTCAAGATTTAACGGGCTGACAAGGGCTTCACAGGTGGATTCCCTGCCTAAACGCCGCGCTCTGCGCACTTGTCTGCAAAACCTCGGACCCAGCCTTCTTGAGACACCACGCCTCGCCGGACCCGCTCCGCGGGTCCCGCTTCGTGGTGTGTGGCTTCTGCTCACCTCTGGGGCAATTCCTGTGATATTGACACCGGCAGGGCTGCGAGGGTAGAGCGGAGGACTCCAGTGTCCAGGAGTCTCCGCGCGCCCGTTTCCAGCTGGGCTCCTCTCCCTGCCGGCCACGCCCCCAACACTTCAAGATTTAACGGGCTGACAAGGGCTTCACAGGTGGATTCCCTGCCTAAACGCCGCGCTCTGCGCACTTGTCTGCAAAACCTCGGACCCAGCCTTCTTGAGACACCACGCCTCGCCGGACCCGCTCCGCGGGTCCCGCTTCGTGGTGTGTGGCTTCTGCTCACCTCTGGGGCAATTCCTGTGATATTGACACCGGCAGGGCTGCGAGGGTAGAGCGGAGGACTCCAGTGTCCAGGAGTCTCCGCGCGCCCGTTTCCAGCTGGGCTCCTCTCCCTGCCGGCAACGCCCCCTCGGTGTAACCTTCAAAAGGAGGCATCTGACCCGCTGCGCGGGAGCGCGCGGGAGCGACCGGGACAAGGGCGGGACCGTCTGTGGCCGTCTGGGGCCGAAGGAGGCCGGGCCGGGCCCATTCCCTAAAATCTTGCGGAAATCTCCATTCAGGTTATGCCCTCGCCAACAGTGTGTGAAACCCCATCAAGGGAGGGTGCATCTAGTTCCGGGACGCTGGACAAATATTTTAAACCTTCTACGGGAGAGGTGGCTAAAGAGACCTCACTAAAGAAGCGTAGGGTGGAGCGCAGGCGCTCCATCGAATCTATGAAAAACAGATCTTTGACAGATATTGTCCCCTACCCAATCTCCCAAGAGGACGGTATGCTTCTTGATAGCCCAATCCCCTTGACCCTTGAGGACTTTCCCCTTTTATTGAGGGAAACCCCATGTTCCTCAGGGTTGGCATCAGGTAAACAACCGGTCCTGGTGGTTGATACTCAGTTCGACACGCCGGTCAACCTTGTAGCTCAACACTCTCCTGCACAAATGGGCAAGAAGAGCAAGTTAAAACCTATTGTTGCTGTTCAGGTGCATAGGCCTCCGCCTAGCAAACGTATTAGGAAATCAATAGGGGGCGGGGGAAAACCTAAATTATCCCATCTTGAATTTGGCAAGAAACATACCAACCCATTTTTACCAGGGAAGGTGGGTGAGAAAGTCTCCATTATTCCTCCAGCAAAGGTCCAAGGTCCTATTTTAGAGGTTACTAACACGAACCTAGAGGCCAAGGTTTCTACCAAAACCCCCCCACCCTTATCCCTAGAGAGTATTGAAATTCTATTTCGTTCCCTCCTGCAGCCCATTAACGTCAGTTTAGAAAAAGTGGAGAGCAGGCTCACTTTACTAGAAACATCCCTTACTACTTTGCACACCGTAGTAACTAAGCAAGTGGGATCCAAGCTCTCGGCTGGGGACCATCTGGATGCAGGAGTTTTAAAACCAGCTAATGTAGGCTTGCCCCAGCGTGCGCCTTCTGCCCCTCCTTTGCAGCCACTTATGGCTATCAAATTCCAGGCACAGCACCACATTCAAGATAACGGGCTAGCGCAACTATCAGATTGCCCTCCCCAAAGATTACAGGTAGAGCATAAGGAAAGAGGCCAGGAAACCGGTAAAGTCACCCCACACTCTCCGGTTGGGCCCTCCCCAAGACCAAGGAGGCCAGATCTTCCGCCTGAAGCCAATAGCCTTACAGTAGTCTTAGCAGGCGCCCCCCATTTACGATCAGGGGAAAAAGAAGATTATTTATCCCTCAAGAAAAAGGTTATTAAATGGCTTAATTGGAATCGGCCACTGCCCCCTTATTTAAATAACGAGATCATTATGGTGAGAAGGGTCCCGTGGTTAGGGAAGACCAGGAAATCAATAATAGGGGACTGTGTCCTGGTAACTTTTAAAGATCAGGGTACAGTGCTGCATATATGTGAAGGCGTCAATAGATCCCTGGATTCTACCATCCAGACCCTGCCAGTTTCTTTCTTCTTCCCCCCTATTCGCATGCATAGGGCCCCAATGCATGATGAATGGACAAGGGTGGATCATAGACGCAGTCGCAAGGACCACAGCCAACGTCAGCACTTCCAAGTGCCAGAAACACCGTATTCTCATTTTAACCGTTTCAATTGTTTGAGTGCCCTGGATGGGGTCGATTGACTTGTTGCTCACAAGCCAGATACCTGGGATAACGGGGCCAGTAGACTCCTGGAATCTTCTATTTCAAAAATTGGTTTAGGTTCTGGCTTGGCGGATGATCAAGGGGTTCCCGAAATTGATATCTGTGGCCCTTTCTACCTACCTGTGGTTAATGATGACATAGTTGAGGGAAGCGCACAGGACTCTTTGACAAGGGCTGACTGCTCGTTTAGCCATTCTGAGCCATCTTTTTCTATCGCAGCTCCTGCTTTAGGCACCCTGATGGAAGGGGTACCCGGATCTGATGGCCCGAATCCCCCTGGCCTGGCCGATGTGGCGTCTGACCAGTTGAAGTTAATTTGTTGGAACATTGCGGGTCTGGCCAATAAACTGGGCGAGCCAGACTGGGAAGATTACATCAAAACGGGAGACATCTGCATGTTCCAGGAAACTTGGGCACGAGAGGACTATGGGCACCAGGGCTATGCATCATTTTCCATTCCAGCACGGTGGGAAGGCAAAGGCCGCCCATCTGGTGGGCTTATGACATGGGTAGCTTCTTATTTGGGATGTGTGGCCACTAGACGACCGCTTAATTCTGATGATATACTCGTGGTTTCGTTAATCTGGCCAAACAATGTTAAACTTGTGCTGATTAATCTCTATTCTAGGCCGATGGGAAGGGTAAAGGAATCACCAACCATTGATGAACTATCGAGCCTCTTATCAGAACTGCCGAATGACTCATATTATGTGGTGGGTGGGGACTTTAATTCCCATTTTGAGCCATTACCTGGCCTTGTAGAAGGGCTTTCAGCGGAAGAAGATGCAAGGTGGGCAGTTCCCGCGGTGGAAACGTCCCCCGCGAAAGCTTGGTCCCCACTAACGCTTCAAATTACTGCTCTTACCCTAAGGTTCGGAATCAGAGCCTGTAATGGGCGGATGAAATCCGATATCCCAAGTAAAACCACCTATAATAGACGGGGGAGAGAGTCGCATTTGGACTATGTTATGGTCCAACTTACAAGGTGGGCTACAATCCGGGACTTTAGGGTGGTAGAAAGGAATGAGAGCGATCATAATGCCCTGGAGCTTGACCTGGTGCACCCAGGCCCTTTAGCCTTGGGGCCTATAGTTGAAGGGAACAAACCCGCGCTCCTCCTTGATAACAGCAGGAGAAGAATTAGGTGGGAAAATATGGTTGCAACCAAGGACAAACTTCCCCTACTATATGCTGAGATTGTCCCGATTTTGGAAGTCGTGGGAGGTTGTGACATTAAGGAAAATGATATAGACTCCCAGACTAGAGTATTTAAGGCCCATGAGGACCTCACAAAAGTGGCGGCACTACACTTAACTAGTAGTCCACGTAAGACCAGAGCAAGGCCCAGAGGCAAAGCACTGTGGTACAATCGAGCATGTAGACAGGCTAAATCAGAACTTCTCAAAGTAGTCAAGGAGGGGGTAGGAGGAGAAGGCCTGAAACATAGCAGGCAAGCATATAAAAGGCCCCTTAACCAGGCTAAATTGGAATGGGAACAAAATCAGTGGGAAGAGCTCACAAAGGCTTTGGCGCTCCAAAACCAACGGCTATTTTGGAGGGTAGTAAATGGGGGGTCAGGGAATTTACAATCGGCACTGGAGCCAAACATAGCGCCTGGGGTTTGGCAGGCCCATTTCCAGTCGCTCTATAGTTCTGAGCCAGGAGAACTCCCTGCACCTATCGAGGTGGAGGGGTCTGGCCACCAAGGGGAGGCAATTACACTGGGCGAGGTCATTGTCGCTATCTCGGGCCTGGCCTCTGCGAAGGCGCCGGGACTAGATAGCCTACCGGGGGATTTGTTCAAACAGGAGCCCATTGTTTGGGCACCTTATTTCGTGGCCCTTTTCAACAGTGTTCTTGGTGGGATGGAAATCCCCGGTACTTGGCTGGGGGCAGAGGTGGTCCCTATTTTTAAAAAGGGATCCCCTCTTCTCCCAGCCAACTACAGGCCAATCAGCTTGATTGATGTCCCCCAGAAACTGTTTGGCAGGGTCTTGTTGAACAGGCTTCAGGACTGGATAGAGGAGGTGGGAGCCCTCAGTCCCTATCAGGCGGGGTTTAGGAAGGGGGTATCCACATTGGACCAAGTATTTAGATTGAATTTAATCTATTGGAAGACAGCAAAGTTCGACGGCGGCAGTCTGTACACAATTTTTGTGGACTTACGGGCCGCTTTCGACCTGGTCCCCAGGGGGAAACTCTGGAGCGTCCTGGCAGAGATGGGCGTCCCCCCAGACATCCTGTTAATCTTGCAGAGGCTCCATCATGGTAACTTTGCCCGAGTGAGGTGCGGGAGGTCGGGGGAGTTGACTGACAGGTTCCCCGTTGGCCGAGGGGTATGACAGGGTTGTGTGCTGGCGCCGACCCTGTTCTGCCTTTTTGTCAACGGGGTAATCGCCCACCTCAATGCCACTGATTATACCGACGCCCCTAAACTAAATGGCCGCAGGGTGCCCGCAATTATGTTTGCGGATGACACCCTGCTGCTTTCAAAAACCCCTATGGGTATCCAAAGGATACTTGACTCCTTCACTGCATTCTGCCTTGAAAGAGGGTTAGAAATTAATGTCACTAAAACCAAATTTATGGTTCTAAACCCGAGCCATAAATTGCGCCAGAATCCGCAACTGGGAACTGCGCGGTTGGAGAGAGTGGCCACCTTTGAATATCTGGGTGTGACCCTCAATGAAACTATGACCTGGGGATCCCACCAGAGCAGGGCAAATCTTAAACTCGTGCAATCTACGGGAGGTATTGCACGAATTATGATTGGCTCGTCATATCGGCCATTGGGCCCCTTAATTCAGATATATAAGGCCCAGGCGAGGGGAGCAATTATGTACGGGGCCGAACTGTGGGGGCACACGCCCTGTCATAGCCTCTCTCTCACAGAAAACAAATTCATAAGAAAGGTGGCTGCTCTCCCCCAGAGCACACCGCTTCTTCCATTGAGGCTTGATTTAGGACTACGACCACTAGCGGATGAGATAGGTCTGAGACCCATAGTCTTTTGGCGCAGGCTATGGAGCAGCACTGATCTCACGGACTACAGGGCAGAACTGGTCGAACTATTGAAACACCCGAAGGTGCTTAGTGTCCCTTGGGTCAAAAACATTCAAGCTACTTGTATGGACTTGGGGCTCCCCGATTTATGGACAGACCCGGCCACGGCAGCACTTAATATTTCCAAGAAGTCCCTGTCGACTCTATATCATGAACGCAAATTGGCAGGGGCCATAGCTGCCCAGTCAGATGGGTCCCTATCAGCTGTGTTCCTACAGAGTAAGGACACTTATAGGCTTGAAAAGGCCCTGGACCCCATTTATCCCATACTTGCCAGAAAATTGTACCTCCAGTGGCGGTATGGCACATTACCCCTCCGGTCTTTCACCAGTCTGTGGCCGTCGGCTGCCCCTGTAAAGCATTGCCCTGTGTGCGAGGATAGGGATGAAAATGACTTGCATATTGGTTTTTTTTGCCCAGCCTATAGGGCAGCCAGAAAGTATTGGCTGCTTCCATTGATAAGGAATTTGGGTGGCAGGGAATATGCACCAATGTACAGGATTTTAAAAACTGATGTTACTGGCCCAACAGTTTTCGCACTTTCTAAGTTTTTCTCTAATGTGTGGTATATACGAAACCGTCTTTTAAAAAATGTTGGGTAGTGTTTAAACATTTTTTAAATTCATTGTAAAGTTGTTTAACCCTGTACAGACTTTTTTATATATATTCAATATTTTACCCGTAATGAGATTTGTATATGTGTATTGTGCATCTTTTATGACCAAATGGTCGAAATAAAGATTGGAAAGGATGAGAACATTACTTCTACAGTAGTTGGATGATCCTCCAGTGACTCTGAGATGGTTTCGAAAGTAATCCTGTGTGGCCTGGGTCTGGCCAGATGAACTTCTATGTAGGCTCATGCAACTTGTGCATCCTTCAGTTTCTGTCTCATGTGTGGGTCTGGAGACTAGGTAAGGGTGGGGAGATCTCGTTCCGCTTTTTTAGATGCTGAAAGATTAGCTGTTGTACCACTTTTTTTCACAGCTATCAGCTTTGAAGAACATCATTGAAATGTATCTATGCAACTAGATACATTGCACAGCAAAACCTACAGCTTAAATACTTCAGCACCAAATACTTTTTAAAAGCGCGACTCTGAACTGCCAGTTCTAATTCGCCAAGCTAACTATAACTTGCTCTCTGCCATGCACTGCTTATGACCTCACATGTAACATCACTCATGACATGTTATATGACCTCGTTTATGACATCATTGTTGACATCAACCCACTAGTGTGTTACTTGGTTTTTCATAGTACGGGTGACTACCATATTACATTTCTAACTATTGTTGTACTGCCTGTGTTCAGCTAATGGGTGTAAGTGTTTACAAAGCTCATGTGCTTCTAATGCATCCTAGGTGTGTAGAGGTATAGAACACTTTTAAAATGTTTGTACTGAAAAGTAACTCTGTGTGCAGATGACAGTTGATGACTTGTGTCCAGTATGTTCCACAAAAGTTTTTTAGTTCTGCAGAAAAAGTTTCCAACAGGGCAAAGATTCTACGTAGCAGATCCTAAGTATTTGAAGCAGCTTTGAGTTATTAGACCGAATCGCCTCAACATGACAATTTCCACATAACATAAAAGTCTGTGTGCACCAGGTACTAACCTATGTACATGCGCTTCTTCTGTAAAAATTTTACCACAGCATGAATGCTGCAAGTGGTTGATCTTTAGCACCTTCAGACCTGGGTTATTTTAAGCAAATAGTGTCTTTTTAGACAAGTGTTGCATAGAGCGTACACTGTTCTTACTAGATCGTTTTTTAATACTTTATGGTGTATTTCTTGTGAGAGTTTCACTGTCCATAAATAGTGTGGTACAGAGTAAACTCTGTCCATAGAGTTAACAATGGTTAAAGTACCCACCTTTCTACTCATATCAACTTTATTTCTCAATGTGGTTTCGGTGACTATGAAGAGTTCGATATAGATAAAAGCTGTCCATAGTAGGGCATTCCTTTTGGAACAAATGTTGAGTATCTTGAGAAACATGGCTTTTTCTGAACAGTGGTACACATATTTAACACCATGTGCAATGAGGTTTTCCCATATATCTGTGGTTGATTGTTAATGTGAACTAGGCTACCCGTGAAGTGTATAGTGAAGGGTCACTGTTCCACATAACTTGCTTGTTACACCTAAGGGAGTTGTAGCTGTGATGGCATTAATTATGCTTTATATTTGTATGAGAGTAGGATCTGCTCTTATGGTTACCCCCCACTTTTTGCTGATGTTTAACTGTTTTTTACTTTAGTCTGGCTGGTGACCTGCTATCCAGGACCCCAGCCCAGCTGCTTCCTCTCTAAATTGACTCCAAGTACTTTAGGAACATTCCAGTTTGGTTACTGGGGTACCTTTGAGTCCCTAGTATATGGTACAATAGGTACCTAGGGCATAGGTACCCCAGAGGCCTACCAAGGGCTGCCGCATGTATTATGCCTGGGAAGCCTTCCAAAATGACACCACAGGACTGCTACTGCAGCCTGGGTAAGGTGGTGCATGCTCCCCTTACTTAGATATAGGTTACCTATATCTACCTTAAATCACTGCACATAGAAACCTATCAGTCATGCTTGTGGCAGGCCTTATCAATCCTGAAGGCAGGGTGCTTGGTGTTGTGTGAGAGGGTGCCCATGCTTGAGCAGGGCCCCTCTGCAGCCTTCTGAACCTTTTCTCTGGGGCTGTTCTGTGATGCAGCCAGACCATATACTCTGAAGTACATTATAACCTCGTTGTAAATTCTAACTTTGGAATGGCTGCACGGAAACATGTCGTGTTTGGTGTCCAACACTTTGGAATCCTATCCCCCTCCAGTCCTGGCGGCGAGGGTAGATTTCCACCCTTCTAAAGTGAGACACATGTATACACCGGTATACTCGGTACCAGTTTAAAAGAGCCCTGGCATCACAAAATGGATGCTGCAGCCACAGACACGAGTCTGGCCTCCTGCTGCTGGATAAAACTCTGGCAGGGGAGGCCTGGACAATAAGTTTCCAGTCACTGGGAGGTGTAACCAACTCCCAGACAGGCTTTAGTGTATTGGGGCTGGGTGGGTGCACTCCATGAGTGCTTTGAAGTCTGCACTGGGGCACATTTGGTGTCCCTGTGCATAGCCCAGTTCAAACCGGTTCCAGGAGTTACCAGCCCGTGCTCCGGCACGAAACTGGACAAAGGAAATGGGTGTAGCCACCCCTCTTTCCAAACCCTCCCATAGGTGGGTCCCCAGAGTATGTCCAGCCCCTTCTTCGGGTATAAGAAAGGAACCCCTGACTACAGGATTTAAGATTACACCTGGACGAAACTCTGCTACAGAAATCCTGGAACTTCGACGATCTACACGACTAGATGACTGAAGAATCTCCCTTGGATTAAAGGAGTTACTCCCCTGCTTGGCAGGCATCAACAAAGCATTTGCCGGTATGCATCTCCGAAGCTCCCGCCGGACTCCGAAATATTTGCAGCCCAGGACGTGTATTTCCGGACTTCTCAGAGGCCTACCCAAGTCCCCAGCAAAGCTGAGACCCGCAGCCCTCGTGAGTAACGTGTAACCGGAACTCCTGGACACCGTGCACATTTGCAAGTGCATCAGCTTCTCGACGTTCCTTGAGGCTGTGCATTGGTTTACTTGTAGCCCAGACCCGAGCACCTTTTCCACCGAAGATTGCTGGCCTTCACTCCATGAGTGTCCCGTGAGCTTGCCTTTGCGATCCCTGTTCTGTTGTTTGGTGGGTCCCTGAGAAGGCAACTTAAACTTCATTGGGCTTTCCTGGTTTCTCCAGACGTGCACTGACTCTCCACCACTTGGTGAGTCCCTCTGACCTTGCTGGTCTGCACCAAAGCATTTCTTCACTTTCTATGTGGGTTGCTGTTGCCAAGGCTTGTTGGGTCACCTATGCACCCGGCTTCCCTGGGTGAGGTAAGTCAACTACTCCGGTGCTCTCGTGGGTGTTGGCCATAGAACCCCTTAAGTCTAAAGGGGTTTGCTCAAAGTCCTCTCCTAAGTGTCCTTTATCTCTAAATTTCCAACGGCGACTTTCCCCATAGGAGCTAACAATGATTTGCGGCAGTGTTCTTACACTTGTCGCGTCCCCCGTGGGTCCCCTGTGTCACTACCTTGGGTGGTTCCTTGTGGGTCCAGCGATTCTACAGGCTCTAGGACTTGTCTAGTCACGTCGTGGTTCTTATACCACTTTGTTAATATATGGTTTGGTACGCCCCTAGGACTCAACGTATATTGTGCTAATTACTGTGTGCTATTAAGTGTAACTTATGTGCTTTGACCTCTAGCCTCATAAAGAGACTATTTGGGTGTGTTTAGAATAAATACATATATGTTCGAGGCATGTGGGCTGCTGAATTCATATCTGTGCAAAGATCGCCGCCTAGTGTTGGGTCCGGATGATTGCAGTTTGTTGTCCTGGAAGAGTCTTCGAAGTATATCGAGATAGGTGACTCCTCCCCTGGACTACAGTGCGCATGGGCATCCTTTCCATGCTCAGATTGTTTTTTCCGCCATTGGGTTCGGATGCAAACTCCTATACTCCAACTCTGAATCAAAATAAAACTTTTCTAAAGGCCAAAAGGCCTACGACTTCGGCGGTATTGTTCTCGTTCGCTACCTCTCTAATCGATCCAACCTTCCATCTCGAATCGGTCGTCGACGCGGGCCGTTGGGCCTTTTCGACGCCACGTGAGCCGACCGTCGATGGAAAGAAGCCCTTCAAAAGGTGCCCGCAATGCAACTCAAAGTTCCCCCATACTGTCAGACACTCAGTATGCAACAAGTGCCTTTCCCCAGACCATAGGGAAGAAACCTGTTCCGGTCAAAAAAAAACATACGGATCAGACGGGCCGCTAGGCAAGAAATGCAGCGACAGGCACCGGAACCCGACAACATCTTCGATGATGAACAGGACCTACCGCACGCTCAAGACTCGGACCTAGAGATCGTCACAGTCGAGGACTACTCCGACTCCGACGACAAACTCCCGTCGGGCCAAATCGTGAGTACACTGCCCCGACACCTATTGACCCCTCACTAAAGGCTCCGGTCGAGGCATCGCAAACAGGCCTTAGCCAAGATCATAAAAGACTTTCGATAGCCCGCCTTCAAGCTCGACTCCGAAACCGAAACCTTCAGACACCCCAGGGCCTAGTAACGTTGCCCCAAAGAAGGTTCCAGAGCCAAAAAAGGTCACCGACCCGAAGGGCGTCGATCCAAAAAAGGCCGTACAGCCAAAGAGCGTCGAGCCGAAAAAGACTGTCGACCCCGCAAAGGCTGCTCAGCCAAAAGCCGTTGACCCCAAGAAATCGGTCGAGTCGAGCAAGGGAGCGCAGCCGAAGAGCGCCGAACCAAGGAAGGTCGCCGTCTCGACCAAGCCTGCGGTTCAAAAAACCGTCGACCCGGCATCCAGTGCCGTACCGAAGCCATCAAAGCCGGACAAACCTGTCGACCAGAAAGTAACAGCTCCAAAAACACCGGTCGATCCGAAAAAGACCATCGATCCGGTGAAAGACACTCACCCGAAAAAGCCTACGGAGCTCAAACAACTTGTCGACCCGAAAGTTCCCGTCGACCCGAAACAACGAGTCGAGCCCAACTCACCCGAAAAAATCAAGCAAAACACCAAAGGTCGCCGACAAACCTGCCTATGTCGACCCGAAAAGGTCCAAGCCTAATCCCAGGACTGTAGAGGAAGAATTATTCCACCCAGATCCATCCGAGGACCTAGCAAAAATTTACATTAACCCAGACACTGGTAAAGTTACCATCCTGCATAGGAAAAAGAGACCTTTGGACTTTGCACCTGATTCCCCTATCCCACTCAAGAAAAAGGACTTTGGCACTTCTCCCACTAGGCCCTCACTCCCCTTTCAGCCTATTATGCCCTCCACACCACTTGCACCTTACCTTCTAACCACGATGACGATGAGGGGGACACAGGGTATGAACCACAGCCCCTATATGACTTTCCTCAAGACCCAGATCAAGAGGAACCTTGGGAGGAGCCAACCGATCCTTATGATACACATCCTATCCCTGATGTGCCCACTTATCCTACTAAACCATCGCCCACCGATGACACAGTAGTATTTAACCAACTCAGTCAGGGCAGTGCAATTCCACAACGTGGACATGCACAGTGACCCTATAAAAGAGGACTTCCTCTTTGACACTTTCAGTACTCCATAGAAGAGTGTCAAAACACTTCCAATGTTGAAGAGAGTTCTAAAACATGCCCCTGACATATTTAAAGACACAGCCAGGGCACGGGTAATCAATCCCAGGATAGCAAAAAAAGTATAGACCGGCTCCTACAGGCCCTACCTATATCAAGGGCCAGCTGCCACTAGACTCCCTAGTGGTTGCTAACGCACGAAAAAGAGCCAACTCTCAGACTACAGGGGAAGCAAAATCCTAGAGGCATCGGGCAAGAGGGTGGCGGCACAGGCATCCAACTCTTGGAGAATTGCTAACACACAGGCACTACTGGCTCGTTACGATAGGGCACATTACGATCAGCTCGAGAGCCTTATGCAACATTTGCCCGAGCCGTTTAAAGCACAAGCAAATGATCTTATTCAGGAGGGAAAGTTCATCTCCAATGCCTCCATTAAATGTGCGCTAGACGCTGCAGACACCGCAGCTAGATCCATTAATACTAGTGTCCTTCTCCGCAGACATACATGGCTGCGGGTTTCAGGTTTTAAGAATGAGGTACAGTCCACCATTCTCAACCAACCCGTTTACCCAGATTTTTTATTTGGTCCGGCGGTTGACACCATCTTGGACAAAATGAAAAAGGACACAGAAACAGCCAAATCCATGGGTGCACTGCAAATTTTGCAACAGAGGGGCTCCTTTCGGCGCTCCTCATACAGAACAAACACACGAGGAAATGCTTCACAAACATCTACCTCCTACAAGGGTAACACACAAGGTTCCTTCACAAAGAATACCAACAGAGGTGGTTATAGAGGTAACAATCCTAAGGGAAGAGGCAATAACACCAGAGCCTCCGCCACCACAAAACAGTGACTTCATTACGCTGCCTCAGGAACACTTAACACCAGTCGGAGGCAGACTACAACAGTTCCTACCTGTTTGGCACACAATCACCACAGACAGGTGGGTAAGAGAAATTATCCAGTCTGGTTATTGCCTAAAACTGACTAATACGCCACCAAATATACCACCCAGACATCGTCCTATGTCCATAGAACACATCACCCTACTTCAACAAGAGGTGAAAAGCATGCTGGAAAAGGGGGCCATAGAGCCAGTCCCTTTCCACCAGCAAGGGACAGGAGTATACTCCCTATACTTCCTTATTCCCAAAAAGGACGGTTACCTCTGACCAATATTGGACCTCAGACCCCTAAATCAATACATACTGTCGGAGCACTTCCATATGATCACACTACAGCAAGTGCTCCCGTTTCTACAACAGGGAGACTTCCTAGCAACACTGGACCTCAAGGACGCGTACTTCCACATACCCGTCCATCCAGCCCACAGAAAATACCTCAAGTTCACAATAGAAGGGCAGCACTACCAATTCAAGGTCTTGCCCTTCGGGGTTACCACATCTCCAAGAGTCATTACAAAATGCTTAGCGACAGTAGCAGCGCATCTCAGGAGGCAACACGTCCATGTGTACCCCTATCTGGACGATTGGCTAATGCAATCAAAATCGTACCAAGAGTGTGCAGCACACACGTCCCACACTATCCAGTTGCTACACAGCCTAGGCTTTTCAATCAGCTACACAAAATCGCATCTGCAACCTTCCCACATACAGCAATACCTGGGGGCCACTATAAACACCTCAGTGGCAAAGGCATACCCAAACACAGCAAGGATAGCCAGCATGCAGATACTCATCCGCAAATTCCTGCCACAGCACTCCCTGCCAGCTCAAGTTTTCATGCAGCTCATAGGCATGATGGCCTCCTGCATATTCATTGTCCCCCATGCCAGACTTCAAATGCGCCCGTTACAGGAATGCCTAGCACGGCAATGGAACCAGGCTCGTGGACACCTAAAAGACCTAGTGTTGGTGGACAGTTGCACACACAAATCTTTGCAGTGGTGGAACCCACTAAACCTTTCACAAGGGCGACTGTTCCAAGAGCCGGTTCCACAACTAGTACTAACAGCGGACGCATCACTGACAGGCTGGGGAGCCCATCTCCTTCAGTACACTGTACAAGGGCTCTGGACAAACAAACAAAGAAGGCTGCATAGCAATCAACTAGAGTTGCTAGCAATCTTCCTAGCCCTAAAAGCCTTTAAAAAATACGTGTACAACAAGACGGTGTTGATCCGGACAGACAACATGACCGCAATGTACTATATCCAGAAACAGTGAGGAACCCACTCTCCACAGCTGTCCCATCTGGCGCAGAGCATATGGAAGTGGGCAATTCCAAAGAACATCTTTCTCCTAGCAGAACACCTCCCAGGGAAGGACAATCAGATTGCCGACCTGCTCAGCAGGCACTGCCAACAAATACACGAATGGGAGATTCACCCCCAAGTTCTCCAACAATTCTTCGAGGAATGGGGTCACCCAGAGGTAGACCTCTTTGCCACAAAAGAAAACTCCAAATGCCAGTACTTTGCCGCCAGATTCCCACATCCGTTGTCACTGGGCAATGCGAAATGGATGAACTGGTCAGGCAGATTTGCGTATGCTTGTCCCCCAGCACCATTGATCCCGCTGGTGGCACGCAAACTGCGACAACACTCACTCACCCTAATCCTGGTTGCTCCCACATGGGCGAGACAACCATGGTACACAACTTTCCTGGAACTGTCAGTAGTTCTTCATTAAAAACTATATCTTGCTCCACATTTTCTAACTCAGAACCATGGAGAAATAAGACACCCAGATCCCAATCAAATGAACCTAGCAATCTGGCTCCTGAGGTCTAAGAGTTCGGTTACCTTAACTTGCCCCCAGACTGCATGAACATCATTAGGGAGGCAAGGAAACCAACCACAAGAGCGTGCTATGCAGCAAAATGGAAAAGATTTGTTATTTACTGCAACAATACCCAAATCAACCCATTAGACGCTTCCATTCAAAACATTATATGCTACCTGCTGCACTTACAAAGATGTAACTTAGCATACTCTTCCATTCGACTACACTGCGCTGCTATAGCAGCATACCTTCAGAACAGGCAACACCTTTCGCTGTTCAGGGTACCAGCAATTAAAGCATTTATGGAGGGCCTAAAAAGAGTGATCCCTCCAAGACACCCTCCTTCCCCAGTCTGGAATCTAAATATAGTGCTTACCAGACTCATGGAACCTCCTTTCAAACCTCTACACTCATGCGAATTGCAATTCCTAACGTGGAAGGTCGCATTCTTAGTTGCCATCACCTCACTCAGAAGAGTGAGCGAATTGCAAGCACTGACAATTCAAGAACCCATCATGCAGGTACATGGTAACAGGGTAGTTCTTCGAACAAACCCTAAATTCATGCCTAAAGTCGTATCCAACTTCCATATTAATCAAGCAGTTGAACTGCCAGTATTCTTTCAGAATCCACAATCAGTAGCTGAAAGAGCCCTGCACACACTAGACGTTCGGAGAGCTCTACTATACTATGTGGACAGAACTAAATCCTTTAGGAAAACAAAGCAACTGTTTGTAGCTTTTGCACCACAGCACAAGGGAAATCCTATTTCAAAGTCAGGAATAGCCAGATGGATAGTTAAATGCATTCAAATATGTTATCTAAAAGCTAAACGCACTTTAACAGTCCCCCCTAGAGCGCACTCTACATGGAAAATGGGGGCATCCATGGCTTTCCTAGGAAATTTTCCCCTCGAAGACATCTGTAAGGCAGCCACATGGTCCACCATACACACTTTCACTAAACACTACTGTGTAGACGTGCAAGCAAAACAGCAAGCTGCTGTAGGCCAGGCTGTCCTCAAAACTCTTTTCCAAACTGCTGCAGCTGGCACAGGTGGCCACCGCTAGAAGAGATACTGCTATTCAGTCTATGCACAGATATGAATTCAGCAGCCCACAAGCCTCGAACGGAATATGCTACTTACCAGTATGCATCTGTGCTTGGCATGTAGGGCTGCTGACATTCATATTGCCCGTCCTCCTCCCCGGCGCCTGTCGCAGCTGCAGCATTATCTCTGACATGGACATCTCTTACTTTCCTATCTCTACCTCTGCCACAATGGCGAAAAACAATCTGAGCATGGAAAGGATGCCCATGCGCACTGTAGTCCAGGGGAGGAGTCACCTATCTTGTGATACTTCGAAGACTCTTCCAGGACAACAAACTGCAATCATCCGGACCCAACACTTGGCGGCGGTTTATGCACAGATATGAATGTCAGCAGCCCTACATGCCAAGAACAGATGCATACTGGTAAGTAGAATATTCCTTTACATATATACCTGGTGTGGTTCTCCTTTCATTTGGTCATTCACAAGATTACAGACTGGTAAAACAAGCTGCTTTACATTCCGCCAAGACTTAGCCTGAAGGCTGCTCTCCATAGCTACCACTAGGATAGCTTTCAAATAAGGTTGTCTTTTACCTATCACCTCAAAGGGGTTGTTTGAACTTGTGCAAGGTGCCCACTATAACTAGTGGACAGCATATGCCAGGCCAACTTCTCACAATATTATCCTGAACTATTTTGTACTTGCTTTCAGGCCTCTCATGCCATACTAGTTAACAGAGTAATGTGTTCAAAAGATGCTCGGATGTTGTCATCAGTATTATGATCTGTTATCTCATCAGTGATGACCATTATTGGTCATTAACTCCAACAAGGCAGAGGTACTCAGGCACTCTCGTTTGTCTTTAGCTAAACTTGTTCCTCTTATTTTGGCCTTCTTGGCTTCAACCTGCTCTGCCTGCAAAGTCTGTGAAGAACCTGGTCGTTTTACTGGAATAAAATCTACCTTTGGAGAATCAGACTAACCATCTCACCTCTTACTGTATAGGTGCTCAGAAAAATAGTTAGCTAGCTCCTCCCAAATCTCTTGGTATCATGGTTCAGGCCATTTTCCTCAGCCGCCTTGATTATTGTAATTAATTGTTTTAAGAGGCTCTCACAATGTTTTGAAGAATCTTCAGTAAATTTAAAACATGGTGGCCAAAGTTGCTTTTTTCGATCAAACTGTTCTGTTCCTACTGCCCCTGACTCTGTATTGATTGCCAATGGCTAAAAGGATCTCTTTTGAATCTATGTACATTGTTCAAAAGGCTCTTTGTCAAGCTGGCCCACTATATTTGGAGTCAAGCTATCCAGGCTGAATGAAGGCTGATAGCCAGAAACCGGTCCTTGGATGCTTGATTCCGGTCTGGGAAAGACATGGCTTGGTAGTTCGGACTGGACTGTTCCCATGAGGCACAGGGTCAGAGCTGATTTGCATATAGCCAGTGTCTAACCCAGGGTGGTATGAAGTGCAAAAAAACGATGGATTTAGGCCCAGATCATTGTACTGGGGTAAATGTATGACATTGTTCTACATTCTGTCCATCAACTGTGTTTTTTGCAATTTTCACCCCGAGTGGGCTGGGTATGCTCAGACGTGAGTCCCAGGCTCTCCACACCACTGGAGTCAAGCTATCCAGGCTGAATGAAGGCTGATAGCCAGAAACCGGTCCTTGGATGCTTGATTCCGGTCTGGGAAAGACATGGCTTGGTAGTTCGGACTGGACTGTTTCCATGAGGCACAGGGTCAGAGCTGATTTGCATATAACCAGTGTCTAACCCAGGGTGGTGTGAAGTGCAAAAAAACGATGGATTTAGGCCTAGATCATTGAACTGGGGTGAATGTATGACATTGTTCTACATTCTGTCCATCAACTGTGTTTTTTGAAATTTTCACCCCAAGTGGGCGGGGTATGCTCAGACGTGAGTCCCAGGCTCTCCACACCACTGGAGTCAAGCTATCCAGGCTGAATGAAGGCTGATAGCCAGAATCCGGTCCTTGGATGCTTGATTCCGGTCTGGGAAAGACATGGCTTGGTAGTTCGGACTGGACTGTTCCCATGAGGCACAGGGTCAGAGCTGATTTGCATATAGCCAGTGTCTAACCCAGGGTGGTGTGGAGTGCAAAAAAACGATGGATTTATGCCCAGATCATTGTGCTGGGGTGAATGTATGACATTGTTCTACATTCTGTCCATCAACTGTTTTTTTTTTAAATTTTCACCCCGAGTGGGCTGGGTATGCTCAGACGTGAGTCCCAGGCTCTCCACACCACTGGAGTCAAGCTATCCAGGCTGAATGAAGGCTGATAGCCAGAAACCGGTCCTTGGATGCTTGATTCCGGTCTGGGAAAGACATGGCTTGGTAGTACGGACTGGACTGTTCCCATGAGGCACAGGGTCAGAGCTGATTTGCATATAGCCAGTGTCTAACCCAGGGTGGTGTGGAGTTCAACAAAACGATGGATTGCGGCCCAGATCATTGTACTGGGGTGAATGTATGACATTGTTCTACATTCTGTCCATCAACTGTGTTTTTTGCAATTTTCACCCCAAGTGGGCTGGGTATGCTCAGACGTGAGTCCCAGGCTCTCCACACCACTGGAGTCAAGCTATCCAGGCTGAATGAAGGCTGATAGCCAGAAACCGGTCCTTGGATGCTTGATTCCGGTCTGGGAAAGACATGGCTTGGTAGTTCGGACTGGACTGTTCCCATGAGGCACAGGGTCAGAGCTGATTTGCATATAGCCAGTGTCTAACCCAGGGTGGTGTGGAGTACAAAAAAACGATGGATTTAGGCCCAGATCATTGTACTGGGGTGAATGTATGACATTGTTCTACATTCTGTCCATCAACTGTGTTTTTTGCCACTATATTTGAACAGCATTTTTTAGGTCTACGCACCTAATCCTTCCCTTTGTTGTCAGGACTTCTTTGTATTCCCAAAGATAAATGAGCTAGCTGGGTTGGTAGGACCTTCTCTTTGGCTGCCACCAAATTGTGGAACTACATGACTCTCTTTTTTGGATGTTGGTCCTAAGTTCAGAAAAGCCTCAAATGCATTGTTGAACACCCTCTGATCTGGATTTTGCTTGTTTCTTTTTTTTTTATTTCAAAAGTTTTTATTGAAGTTTTCAAACATAATAGAGCATACAATAATACAAAAATATAAAATGAAATACAAATCTCAACATAAAAGATACATCACAAAAGATACATAGGAAAAATAAACCAAAACGACGTTGTTGTAGGCATTATACAGAGATGGTTGGGGAATGTATGAGAGATAGCAGGAAACAATGTTGGCTAGTATCTGGGATACATTCAATAGCAAGTAAATAATATGCTTTATGAATTAATAAAGCAGACCTAGTGAATATAAGCAATCAAGGAAATAAATCATCATTGTGATTTTCTTGTTTCTTTGACCCGATTCTCTTTTCTATCTGGAATTGGATTGCTGTGCTCAGTTCTCTAGCACGAGGACACCATTTCAGTATTTGAGCTCTTTATAAAACCGTTTAACATAACATATAACAAAACACACATAACATAAAGCGTAACATTTAACACATAACATGACATAATATATAACATAAGATATAACACATAGCATAAAACAATACATAACTTATACCATAACATATAATATATCATATAACATATAATATACATACATTTCTTTAGCTTTTTTTTCTATTTTGGGGGGGCTAACCCACCTGAACCACCTTAAAAAAAATAATAATAATTCACAGCCTGGAACCTATCAACCTCTATCTCCTGCCCACCCCTACATCCTACAGGCCCCTTACTGCTCCTTACCCTTACACATCCATGAAACCTAAAAAAATCCCTTACCCTCTCTTACCCATCCCCAAACCCTAAAAAATCATTACCCACACCCATCCCATATATCTTAAAACCCCTTAATATGCATTACCATTACCCATCTCTGACTCCTAAACACCTCTTACTACCCCTTGCCCCTAACCATCTCTGAACCTCTAAATCCTCTTTCTTCTCCTTATTCCTACCCACCACTTAAAAAAATACATTTTGTAAATGATATATATAACTTGTGTGTTTAGAAGTATAATACCATTAAAAAATATAATAACACCTACCTGTGTGGTAAAGTCCTGCGTTGTATCAAAAAAGGGTCTGCGTGGGACTTATGTGGTAAAGACTGCCCTTTTGTGGTCAGTTTTAATGCGAAATAAAGTTAACCGAACTGCCTGCATGGTAATGGTGTTGGTTGTGTTGCTCACAAAGATATTGACATTAATATTGCAAATTTTTTGCCTCTCTAGCTGATATTCAGTAACGAGTACACTCAGGCGGAAGACCAGAACTGGCATCTAAAGCACTTTTGCTGTTTTGATTGTGACTGTGTCCTGGCTGGAGAGATCTACGTCATGGTGAATGACAAGCCTACCTGTAAACCATGCTATGTGAAGAACCATGCGGCGGTAAGTATCAGCTTTTGATGGGTGCGCATCTTGGGATATTAATGATGGATTGTGTTTTATGTGAGTTGTGATCTCCAAATACAAAAAAAGGTGTGAAGCATAAATATGCCAACATTAGTTGGGAACAGAAAGTGAAAACAGATGATGGGTGAGAGAGGGTCAGGTTTTTTACAGGCAACATATGAGACCACATCCATCCTGCTAGAAAAGTACTTAACCTCTTGAAGTAACCTTAATCCTATGAATATGGTTTTTGATACCAGAGAACATCTTAGAAGTCAATTGGTTCCACATTTTTTCTGGCTACACTGTGTGTCGTGTCATGTCATAACAATACAAAGTTGTAAAACATCAGAGGAGCCTGTCGAATGATTGAAAAAGCAATGGTTGAAAAGTAATAAATATGAAGAAAAAAGTAACAATACACCAAGGGTGAAATACATTTGTAAAGGTGAAAGAATATGCCCATTAGTCTAAATAATACATAAGCTGAGGTTATTTGGAAAAAAAGTAATTACAGAAACATAATCAGGTAGTTTGAGATCAGAGTGGTGTTTTAAGGTATGCGTGCGTTACATAAGTATTGTTTATCAGTGAACACGGAAGGACGATGTGTTTGGGGGCGTATGCAGCCCACTGCTTTGAGGGTTGTTTGTGAGTAAGCGAATTCCCTTGCATTCCAGCACATAAAATGAAGAGTTTGTTTTTTAGGTCTATGGAAGTATTAAAGACGGGCGTAACGCAGACCCCTGCAGCCCAGAGAGCATCCAACCCTCGCGGGGAGTCCTTAACTCTTCAAGGGTGCGCCATTTTAGTCCAAAGTCAATGAATATCTGTAAGATATGAGCGACTCCGGGGCCCATCATTTTGTGTTACACTACTAATTAAAGATGATTGGATATGCAAGGTTAAGATGCAGGCAGATGTGCTTAAAAATTGAGTTCAGTGGCAGGCACTTTGATATTTTTTTTAAAACGGAAATATATTTCTGTTAGACTTGGCCCTTTTTGGCTAAAGTTCCCTAAACTTTTTGCCTTTCCCTTAGATCTTTTTTCTGACATGGTGCTGCCAACTTAGATGCTTTAGGCACTTTGCCACTGCTGAATAGTGTCAAAGTGCAAGTGCTCCCTGTGTAAAGTGTAATGGTAATTGGTTGTCCATGATTGGTATGTTTGCCTTACTAGTAAAGTCCCTAGTAAAGTGCACTATGTGTGCCAGGGCCAGTAATGCAACTGCTACTAGTGGGCTTGCAGCACTAATTGTGCCACCCAAACAAGTAGCCCTAAAGGGAGAGCTCATGCCTGTCACTGCAGTGCCTGCGCGTAGCTTGTTAAACTGCCTTGTTGTCCTGATAAGTGGTCCCACTTGCCAGTCCTTACCCTTCCTTTTGTATGCACATCAGACACCCCTATGGTAGGCTCAAGGGACCTCCCTGGTTAGGGTGCAGAGCATGGGAAAGGTAGGACATGTACTAAGGTGTGTACCATGTCCTGACAGTGAAAAACTGCCAAATTCGTTTTTTCACTGTTGCAAAGCCATCTTGCCCATAGGACAGAACGGGGGAGGCTTTGTAATATGCTTACAGCCTTTCTTCCCATAGGCTTAAGATGGAGAGGTGACATTTAGTGTGCCTGAACCCACAATTTAATAACACATCTTTTTGTGAAGGTGGTTTTTGAATGGTTGTGGATTGACTGTCTGGGTTTTAATGTGATAGGATCTGGGAAATGTCTTGACCCAGGCCACCCTGAGTGATTGAGGATCCAGGCCTCCACCATTAAAGGAAGAAGGTGTCACTGGCAGGGAGACACCAGGAACTGGTTTGGACAGGAGTCAGGCCCCCCCCCGAAAACAACAAAGTCTTAAAAGACATTGAGGGGTATAACTATGAGAGCTGAAACCACTGGAATTTAGACTGATCAAGACTGAAAAGGATTGAAACTACTTTGCGGTCAAGAGGAACCTCTGCCAAAGGAAGAACAGCTGAAGACTGAAGAGAAGGACTGACATTTGCTGTGTGTTCTGGGGCTGGCCTGCAGTTTGCTGATTTAACCAAGGAGAGGTTAAGGGACTTTGCTGTGTGCTGTGTCCCCCTGCTTGAAAGAACTTTGCTGTGTGCTGTGTCCCGAAGTAACGTGTCTCCAAGGGCCCGAGGAGAGCTGGCTCCCTGTTGTGGAAACTCTGGAACATAAAGGTTTCCAAGTGTGTCTCAGCGACGCTGTGTGTGTGTGTGTGCTTTTTGCAGCCTTAGACCTTCGTAAAAACTGCCCCGTGATCATGTGCACCCGGAGTCCAAGTGAGTCTCAGCGACGCTGTGTGCGTGCGCTTCGTGCAGCCTTAGACCTTAGTGAGGATTGCCCTGTGATCGTGTGCGCGCGGAGTCCAAGTGAGTCTCAGCAACTCTGTTTGCGTGTGCTTCATGCAGCCTGAGACCTTAGTGAGGATTTCCCTGTGATCGTGTGCATCCGGAGTCCAAGTGAGTCTCAGCGACACTATGCTTCGTGCAGCCTGAGAACTTCGTTAGGTTTGCCCTGTGATCGTGTGCACCCAGAGCTCAAGTGAGTCTCAGCGATGCTGTGTACATGTGCCCTGTTGCAGCCTGAGACCTTCGTGAGAAATTGCCCCGTGATTGTGTGTCCCGGAGCAGTCTTGTTTTCTGCTTCCATCGACAGTGTGTCAAGAAGTGCTGCGATAGTCATTGCCATCGGCCCGGACCGGCATCTCCAGAGGAGCTGTGAGAATTCACCGCCGCCGGCCCAAGCCTGCCTTTGCCAAAGAGAGACCTCGAACCATCACCATCGGGGTCCGAGTTCCGCTGCCAAAGATCAACAAAGTCGCATTGGAGGCCCAAGCTGCGAGGAGAGGAGAAAAGAGTGAGATCGTATCCCCCAAGTAACGCTTCGCGAGCGTGCGTGTGTCGCCGGCAGGGGACTGGTACGGGCTACGAGATAAACGCTCTTGGGTTTTCCCATCTTTGCAGCGTTTGCGGCCCGTACTTGCCGAGGAGTTGCAATACTGGGGCCCGGGGAGTATGGAGCTGCACTTTGTTTTCCATCAAAACAGTGTTGGGGGCATATTTTAGCAGTAGCTGACCGCAAGTCAGTAAGAGTGGCATAGAGACCGTCCAGAGCACCGTGATCAGTGCCGGAGTACATTATTTTGCCATTACGAACTGCCTGATTGTTGCATTAGGAATTGCATTATTTTGGCATTACGAACTGCCTGATTGTTGCATTGCGAATTGCATAGCATTGCATTAGGACTTCATTGGATCATCGCGAATTGCTCATTAATACTGTACGAACCTACAAGGGCTTGCTGGCCTAATAACCAGCAAGGTGAAATATTACAAATCTGCATATGTTGGATTTTTATTGTGTGGTCTCATCGTATATCTTTATTTCATAAACATACAATTGTTTTATATGAAACTCGTGTGGAGTCCATTTCTGGTGTTATCACTGGGTTACTGAGAGCGTGGTTGCACATACTTTACACGTTTGCCTTGGAGATAAGCCTGGCTGCGCGTGCCAAGCTACAGAGAGGGTGTGAAGGGGCTATCTGAGAAGGTGTCCTTACTTTCCCTGACTTAGAAGCAAGGGTCCTTATTTGGACTAAGGTACCTACCTCAGCCAACTAGAGACCCCCAGTTCTAACAATTTCCATTTCAAGAGGATGATGAATTGTATACATTTGATTCATGAAACTGAACTTTATTAAATGTGTTTGTTTTTTTCTTTTTTGGATTTTAGCTCTTAAAAAACGTTTTCATATTTGTCTGCTTTCTAGCGCAAACGGGTATTTTGACGTTTCTTCATTAACACCTTGGCTGCGGCTGGAATTCCGCGCCTGTGCTGGACATTCCGATCGCGGGCGTGGTCATGACGGCTCCCGGCCGTCATCAGCATACGCCCACCGTGACTCATGACGGCCGGGAGCCGTCATCAGCACCGAAGGGGTTAAACCATTTTCTTTCAAACGGATTGCATTTCCGTTCAAAATGTTGAGCTTAATAACCAGTACTTTTAGGCTCTCAGTGTGAGTATCCCATAAAAAAACAAGTTATTTCCCACCTGAAATTACCATTATCAGAGATTCCACCTAAAGAACTCACCTGTTTAAGGCCAGTGAAATACCTGGGGTGAATAGCAAGTATCGTTTTTTTTTCTTCTTATCTTGCAGTTTTTCATAGCGCAAACTCAAACCAAAGGTTTTGGAGCACTTTACATGGGCACTACTTACACGATGCAATCATTTTTTTCGGAAAGGGGGGCGGGGGTTTCGGTGATTTGCCCAGAGTCACAGGATGTTAAGCCCACACTGAGCCTCGAAACTAGTTCTCTAGTTGCAAAGTCAGCAGCTGTGCAGGTTACGGCCACATGCTTTCGCACCGAATTCCTACTACCGGAGGGCCTGGTAAACTTTGGACACTCTCTCTGTAGACATTGGCCCATTATGATCTTTGCATCCAAAACTTGAAGAAGCATGTAGACATTGGCCCCAATGAGCATGCCGATGACTGGTTTATGGAATATAGATCTTTCTCCATAATACGGTCTCTTCTGTATCAAGTTGATGTGTCCAACGAGCAGTAGAAACATCTCGCCTCACTTACCAGGAAGACATTTGAATAGCAGCTGTAGCAGTCCTTTCTCAGTGGTATGCATATGATGGTACTCTATATTTGTGGCAATAGGAGATGACCCAGCTGGGCCCTGTTAGGAAGGTGTGTAAGGTATGTTTGCTAACCGACATTGTTTCATGATATTATACAAGCTGTAGGGCATTTTTCCTTCTTTTTTTACAATCTGTACTGTCTTGCCAAATTGTTTGAATGGTTAACATTGAGTAAACAGCATACAGAAGTGTTTTGGGTCTTCCTGAAGAATGCTTCACAGAATTCTGAAAAGGGAAGTCCTAATTGGGGGTGCTGATTACATGCAAAGGCTTCTAACTTACTTATGTTTTACATTTAGGACCTTGCCTGGACTGGAGAAAGTGACAGTGGAATCTGCCTATCATGTTTGCGTGTGCACTTGACTGAATTGGAGATATTTTGATTAGATGTATATATTTAATATGGCATATAATTTAACTGTTGCACAGTGCACTTCCCCTTATTGAAGGGTAGGTAGTTATTCAAGTAATTATGGTGCAATCTCCCTCTTACCTTTACCCAACAAAATATTCGAACAGTATATAAACAAATCATGTTTTCATCGCATAGAGACCAATAACATATCAGACCATTCCCAATCTGGCTCCCCCCACAACACAAAACTTTGTCTGTACTCCTAAGAAACTTTAAAATTTCAGATACATTCCCGGCCAATGGGTATATTTCCTTTAGTTCTCCTTGATTTGTCAGATGTTTTTCACATGGTCTCAAACACTACTCTCATCTCTCGTCTTCATTACATGGGGATCAACTGTAAAGCCCTGACTGGTTTCAGTCTTTTTTATCTAATCAAACTTAATTTATCTTACTGAGCCCCTTCATTTCAAATTATCTTCCCATCCCTTATTAGGTACCCAAGTTTCTTCCTTTATTCCACTTCTGTGTAACTTCTTTTGCAGTCTTAGTTTGATCATTTAAGATTCATACCGTGTCTTACACAGATACCACTCAAATTATCGTTACCATTTCAGAAGATACCACTCTAACACGGAACAGATTCAGAACCTGTATGAATGCAGTTGACTCTCTTAAGCTTAATGGTGATAAGCTGGAAGTCCTGATATTCGGTTTGCAGGCTTCAATTTGGTCACCTGCTTGGTAGCTGCCGAATCTTGAAAGTAGTGCTGATTCAGTCCACACTGCTAAAATAATTTAGGGTTGATCTTGGATCACAACCTGACATTTGTAAATCAAATTTACCAGGTTGTCTCAGTCTGCTTCATACTCTTAAGAACACTTTCCCTCCTTACATTATCTTCACCGAAAACAGTTGTGCAATCACTGCTAATGCTCAGCAGGAATAAGCCAGCTCTGTGTACCTTCTCTGTCTTCTTTAGATGGCACAAAATCCTACTTTCCATCTTTGTATAAATCTAACTAAAAGGCAGTCTGTCTCATTTCACCTCCCATGTCTTCACTGGCATCCATTTGAAAAAATATCAATTCTGAAATCACTATTTCTAATGAATAGGAGATTTCATAGTAGTGCTTGCTTGCGCTGCTAGGTGGCGTTGTGTGGCTCTAGTTTGCCTCATTCCACTCCAGAAGTGATGGATTGGAGGTGACATAAGTTCCTTTCTTTCTACGCCTTGCATATTCGAAGCTCTGCTTCATTTTGCTGGGTGATGAATTCCTTTCAAAATTCTTTCCAATGTGCAAGGGAATGATGTACCCACCAAAGACTGCAGGATTCAAACCATGCCATGACTCTCAGAGGCGAGAAGTCAGTGATGTGCCCATACTAGATCTGCCTCTGGTTTTTGAGATTTCATGTCTCCAAGTTGTGCAAATAATGTACCCTCGTGCATTCAAAGGCAATTCAGGGCTGTGAAGCGAAGCTGAATGTCACCAAACTCCCAAAAAAGCCAGGGACCTCACATATGTCCTATTGCAAGTCGAGGGCTTGGAATATGACTTATTCCCACTCATGAGATGTTACTGTGATAAGTCCTCTTCACGATTAAGGTCATCTGTCAAGTTCTAATCCAAGAGGATAATGGATCTCGACCCCATCTTACCTCTCCCTGGCCAAAGGGAAGCTGTTAGGGCATCAGGGTGCCAACCAATCTGGTTTCTAATAGCAGAACCAGTCTCACAACTGTTCCTGTTGTACCCTGATTTTCCTGGGTGATCAGCACTGCTGCAGAAGATGAGGCCTTTAAGAAGGCTTTGCTGTGGTTTTTTTGGCATTCTTTCAGCTCCCTCTGTGCGCCTATGGGCTGTAAGTGATCTGCCAGGGTCCTCCACTTGGGTTATAACCAGCAGATCTGTGCCGCTGAAATCCACCTCCAGTTCTGCACTGACTGGTGCTTACCTCCAGTTCAGTTACTAAGATTTGCACTGTTCCCTTCTCGACCAACATCACAGAAACTTCTTCCGACTCCGGTGTCCAACGTCGAGCTGAATCAGCTTTGACCATGATTAAGGACACGCCTTCTCCACTCCAGGACATCTGGTTCCAGTACACTCCGATTCAGGCTAAACCTCTTGCTCTCCTACAAGGCCTTCTTTGAGTCTTCGTCACCTATTTGAATTGGAGTCTGATCACCTGACAATGACGATGGTGATGATGGGATAATCTACCCGATGCTTCGATTATGATGATATTTTACATGAACTTAAAGGAGGCCAATGGGCTGTGTCCATAGTCCTATGTTTAGGGTCTTTCCTACCACCCTATACGAAGAAGAACACATCCTTTGTTGTGGTCATTAGATGTGCAGCTAAGGTTCTGGACCTACAGCTACCTTCGGTGGAAAACTGGACAAACATCTGTATGGAGGTTTTACACCCGGGTCAGCCCCTTCTGAACTCTTAATTCCATTTAGTGAAGCCCTGACTGACCCCCTTATGGGCACTTAGGTGATGCCTTGCTCCTGCCCACAAGTCAACAGGGAAGTGGCCAGGTACCATAGATCAGCATCAGGTGACCTGGAATTTCTTTCATAGCACCCAACTTCTGAGTGCCCACCAGTAAAGGTATACCCCATACATTCAATTCAACCCTTCCGTACAGGGAGTCGAAACAGATTGAGCCATTAAAAAAACAGATGTTTTCTTCTGCCAGCTTAGCATTGAGATCAGTCAATGCGGTCTGCCTATTAAGCCTCAATACTCCTGCCTTTTGTGGCATGACTAGTGAGATTTTGCCGACTGTTATCGAGGAGTTTCAAGACTTTTTGTCTCAAACCATTCAGCGTGGTTAGGAAGCAGCATAGTATGTCATTAGGAATAACCTGGATACGACTGACAGCTTAGGGCTTGCAATGGACACACTAGCATGGTTCTCTGCTGCCATACGTGAATTGGATCTGCTGGGTTTTCTAGTTTCATGCAGGCGTCTCTAAAGGAAAATTGATGGGTCCGGCCTCTTTTCCGAAAAGGCTGAATCTGCCCTTGAGTGCTTTAAAGAAAATCGAGCCACAGCATGTTCCTTGGGCCTTTCTATCCCTTCCCAGCAGTTTCTTCAGCAGTCCCAACCTTTTAGAGGCTACTCCATAGGGCTGGTGTATAGACTTTACCAGGCCCTGCCACCACTGCAAAAGTCACCCCAGTCATTTAGTAGCTGAGAACGGGGATCATGTAGGTACCTTGCAGGTCACCAGGGACACTGTTGCATCAAACCTTCTCCCTTTGCTGTATCAGCTTCCAAGATGTTTCAGTTTGCCCTTATTGGCACACAGTCACTCTGTGGGAGGCAGGATTATATTGTTTCTTCCAGGGTGACAGGCAATCACATCCGATAGATGGAGCCTCCAGATCGTTCAACAGGGCTATGCCCTTCCATTCCTTTCTGACCCACCTCATCTCCCACATCAGAGAGTGTTTCAGAGGAGCACCGATTCATTTTGTTGTAAGAGGTGCATGCTGTGATGGCAAAAGAGGACATTGATAGGATGCCGGCGTCAAAACTAAGGGCCGGTTATCACTCCTGCTATTTCCTCATGCCAAACAAAAATGACCCCCCATCATCCTATTTTCGATCTTTGCCATCTGAATGGGTTCCTCCAAAAAGAGAGATTCCCAATTCTCACTTTGGCTAAAGTTCTATTTGCCCTTGATCAGTGCAACTGGATGGTTGCCTTCGACCTGCAGGATGCATACTAGCAGGTACCTGTCCTGAAGTCCCACAGTTGTTAAACTGCAATTCTAGGTCCGGCAGGAGTGTTTTCTGTTTCCCGTGCTCCCCTTCAGCCTTCCCACGAAATGTATGACTGTTGTTGCTGCTCATTTTCAGAGTTTCGGGATACCAGATTGCTCCTACCTCAATGACTGTTTGTTCAAGGTGGGATCGAGACAGTCAGTCGTAGACCAACTTCAGATGACCGAGAACCTCCCAAAATTATTTTGGTTTTTGATCAACAAGCCAAAGTCACACCTGACTCCTTCACAGAAGTTTTCTTTTATAGAAGCTGTTGTAGAAACGTTGAAGTTTAGGACCTAATCTCCTATGCAAGAAGTCCAGGGCATTTGGGCTGTAATCCTGATGTTTCAGCCCTGGATCTCAGTGAGATCTGTGAGGCTTTTGGGAATGTTAGCTTCCTTCATCCAGTTTGCGCATTTCACCAGGTACCATATGCAACCTCTGCAGTAGGATCTTTGGTCTCAGTGGACCCAATACCAAGGAAACCTGCCGGATGCCATCCAGGTGCAGAGAAACTGCACAAGATCTGCAGTGGTGACTGCTCAACTGCAGCTTGTTCCGCAGCAGACTATTCTTCCTCCCCCACCCAGAGATGATGGCGCAAATGGATTAGTTCCTTCTGGGCTGTGGCGGTCATCAAGGAGTTGAGTAGGTCAGAGGATGCTGGTCTCTGGCAGAAAACCAGATTTACATGAATCTGTTGGAGCTGTGGGACATTTGCTTGAATCGGAAGGCCTCCCTGCTATCTGTTGTGGGAAGGCTGGTGCAGGTTGTTGCGGACACCACTGCCATATGAAACTGAAACAAGCAGGTCAGTGTAGGATCCTGGTTTCTATGCCAAGAGGCACTGTGCCTCTTGCGTTGGCTGGAGTGTCAGGGCATTGTAGTTCCCAAAGATACTTTCTGTAGGAGACCTAGTCAGACCCTTGACCCTGCTCTCAGGTCAGGTCGCTCCCCACGCCACACGGCTCCTCCAGTGCGCCCGTGACTTCTGCCCCACTGCTGCCGCTGCCGGGAGTTCCCCGCTGGTGTGCTCCTGCGGTCTGGTGACTGGTTTTCTTTTTACTGTACTGTACTGCTCTGATTTCTGTATTTGCATCTGTATTCTGCATTGTATTTCATTTTCTAGTCGGTCCCTTTAGTGTCCCTTGCCCTCTGTGCCCCCCCCCCGCTCCACGCCGCTGCTCCCCTGCGGCCCTGCCCCTTTGCCTTCTGTGTCCCGTCCCTATCGCCCATTGGCCGCCCCGCTCCCACCTCCCAGCTGCTCCTCCCTCCCACTTGGCCTCTTATGGAGGACGCCGCGCGGCAGTGATTGTGACCCTTGACCCTGCTCTCAGGTCAGGTCGCTCCCCATGCCGCACGGCTCCTCCAGTGCGCCCGTGACTTCTGCCCCACTGCTGCCGCGAGTTTGCCGCTGGTGTGCTCCTGCGGTCTGGTGACTGGTTTTCTTTTTACTGTACTGTACTGCTCTGATTTCTGTATTTGCATCTGTATTCTGCATTGTATTTCATTTTCTAGTCTGTCCCTTTAGCGTCCCTTGCCCCCTGTGCCTCCCTGCTTCCCGCTGCTGCTCCCCTGCGACCCCGCCCCTTTGCCTTCAGTGTCCCGTCCCCATCACCCATTGGCCGCCCTGCTCCCAGCTGCTCCTCCCTCCCACTTGGCCTCTTATGGAGGACGCCGCGCGGCAGTGAGTGTGACCCTTGACCCTGCTCTCAGGTCAGGTCGCTCCCCACGCCGCACGGCTCCTCCAGTGCGCCCGTGACTTCTGCCCCACTGCTGCCGTTGCCGGGAGTTCGCCGCTGGTGTGCTCCTGCGGTCTGGTGACTGGTTTTCTTTTTACTCTACTGTACTGCTCTGATTTCTGTATTTGCATCTGTATTCTGCATTGTATTTCATTTTCTAGTCTGTCCCTTTAGCGTCCCTTGCCCTCTGTGCCTCCCCACTTCCCGCCGCTGCTCCCCTGCGGCCCCGCCACTTTGCCTTCTGTGTCCCGTCCCCATCGCCCATTGGCCGCCCCGCTCCTCCTCCCTCCCACTTCACCTCTTATGGAGGACGCCGCGCGGAAGCACAGGACCCCTGGACCCCTGGACCCCTGGACCCCTGGACCCCTGGACCCCTGGACCCCTGGACCCCTGGACCCCTGGACCCCTGGACCCCTGGACCCCTGGACCCCTGGACCCCTGGACCCCTGGACCCCTGGACCCCTGGACCCCTGGACCCCTGGACCCCTGGACCCCTGGACCCCTGGACCCCTGGACCCCTGGACCCCTGGACCCCTGGACCCCTACAACACCAGACTGCAATATGACCCCAGCACCCTCCACGCGCTCAACACCGGACGAGACCACCCCTGCTACCATGCCATCCCGAAGTACACCCAAGGGCCCTTCACCTGTCAGAACTGCAGCTTTACCAGCATCCAGCCCACCAAACCATCACCCAGAGAACCCAACCACATCCGTTGCATCCTCCTCAACACCTGCTCCACTCGCAAGCACGCCATCAAACTCTGGGACCTCCTAGACTCTACCTCCCCTGACGTCACCGTCCTGACGGAAACCTGGCTGAACGCCACCTCCGCACCAGACATCGCCATTGCCATCCACGGGGCTACAAGATCTGCCGCAGAGACTGCACCAACGGAGTGGGAGGGGAAATCGCCATCATCCACAAGGACACCCTTAGAGTCTCGACCAACACCGACGACACCCTCACCACCGCTGAGCACATGCACTTCCAGATCCACACCGACCCCAACAAGACACTCCGAGGAACACTCGTCTACAGACCACCCAGACCCCGACCACAATTCTGTGACACCATCGCCGACCTAGTCAGCACCCACGCCCTCGCCTCCACGGACTACATCCTCCTCGGGACCTGAACTTCCACCTCGAGAACAACGACGACGCCAACTTCACCGCCCTGATCGTCAACCTCGGACTCAAACAGCTCGTGACAACACCCTCAAATGCAGCTGGACACACGCTGGACCCCATCTTCTCCGCAAGTCCCCACGTCTCCTTCAACCATACCACCGAACCCCACTGGACCGACCACAGATGCGTCCACTTCACCTTCAGGAAACCCACCACACACCACCGCACCCAATAGCTGCCATGCTGCTGCTGGGGCAAGGTCACCAAGGACCAACCGACCACCACCCTCGCCCTGAGACCACCCGCCGACCCCATCGACCCCGATACTGCCGCTACCATCCTCAAACAGTAGATTAACGACTGCGCCAACACCCTTGCCCCTCTCAAGACCTCCACAGCCAACCACACCAACAAGTAAGCCGCCTGGTTCACCGAAGACCTCCGGACCTCCAAGCACACCTGTCAGAAGCTGGAGAAGAAATGGCTCCACGGCCGAACACCAGACAGCCACACAGCCCACAAGAACGCCACCCGCAGACACCACCAACTCATCAGGACCGCCTTCAAGGACCGCCTAGACAACAACGCACACAACACCAAAGAGCTCTTCAGCATCGTGAAAGAACTCTCCAACTCCAGCTCCATCACCAACGACATTCCACAAATCACAAGACCTGTGCAACTCACTGGCCACCTTCTTTTACCGCAAGATCACCGACATCCACGACAGCTTCAACTCCGACACCCCCGCACCCACCGCCGAGACCACCACCCCTGCCACCTCCACCCACACCAGTCGCCTGGCCGCTTGGTCCAACGTCCGCGACGAAGACACCATCAAAACCATGAACTCCATCCACTCCGGATCCCCATCCGACCCTTGCCCTCACCACGTTTTCAACAAAGCCAGCACAGCCATCGCACCCCACCTCCGGAAAACAATCAATAACTCCTTCGAGACAGCAACCTTCCCGGAAAGCTGGAAGCACGCCGAGATCAACGCCCTACTGAAGAAACCCAAGGTGGACCCCGAGGACCTCAAGAACTTCCAGCCCATCTCCCTGCTCCCGTTCCCGGCCAAAGTCACGGAGAAGATTGTCAACAAACAGCTAACCCGCTACCTCGAAGACAACCACATCCTGGACCCTTCCCAATCCGGTTTCCGCAGCAACCACAGCACCAAGACCGCCCTCATCGCCGCCACCGACGACGTCAGGATCCTGATGGACAAAGGAGAAACAGCCGTCCTCCTCCTGGACCTATCCGCAGCCTTCGACACGGTCTGCCACCGCACCCTATCAGCACGCCTCCATGATGCCAGAATCCAAGCGAAGGCCATGGCCTGGACCACATCCTTCCTCTCCGGCAGAACCCAGAGCGTCCGCCTCCCACCCTTCCGCTCCAAAACCACCGAGATCATCTGCAGCGTCCCACAGGTATCCTCCCTCAGCCCGACGCTGTTCAATATCTACATGGCACCCCTCGCCCACGTCGCACGACAACATAACCTCATCATCATCTCCTATGCCGACAACACCCAGCTGATCATATCCCTCACCGAAGACCCCCACACCGCCAAAGCCAACCTCCACAAAGAAATGAAGGCCATCGCCAACTGGATGAAGGACAGCAGGCTGTAGCTGAATTCAGACAAGACGGAGGTCCTCATCCTCGGACCCACCCCATCAGCCTGGGACGACTCCTGGTGGCCCACATCGCTAGGTACAGCCCCGGAACCAACCGACCACGCATGCAACCTGGGGGTCATCCTCAACTCCGCCCTCTCCATGACCAAGCAAGTCAACGCCGTCTCCGCGTCCTGCTTCAACACCCTCCGAATGCTCCGCAGGATCTTCAAATGGATCCCCTCTGACACACGAAAAACCGTCATCCAGGCCCTCATCGCCAGCAGACTCGACTACGGGAACTTCCTCTACTCAGGAACAACAACCAAGCTCCTGAGACGACAGCAACGAATCCAGAATGCCTCGGCACGACTGATCCTCAACGCCCCCCCGACGCAGCCACATCACACCCCACCTGAGAGGCCTGCACTGGCTCCCCGTCAACAAGAGGATCAACTTCAAACTCCTCATCCACGCACACAAAGCCCTTCACAACGCCGGACCAGCATACCTCAACGACCGACTCAGCTTCTACACCCCCACCCGCAGCCTCCGCTCTGCCAACCTCGCCGTCGCCACAGTTCCTCTTATCCGGAAAACCACCACCGGCGGCATATCCTTCTCCTACCTCGCCGCCAAGACATGGAACGCTCTCCCTACCAACCTACGACAGACCCAGGACCTACTGGCCTTCAGAAGACTTATCAAGACCTGGCTCTTCGATCAGTAGTAGCCCCCACTCCCCCCCCCCCCACAGCGCCTTGAGACCCTCACGGGTATGTAGCGCGCTTTAGAAATGCATTGACTGATTGACTGGAGTGGAGAACCGGATCTCCTATATGCCTTTTAACTCTGCCTCTCCTGCCCTGAATTATGAAGAAGATACTTCATGAACAGGTCCAAGTCATCCTTGTGACTATGGATTGAGCCTAAAGAAAGTGGCTTCTGGAACATCTGGGCATGTGCCTTTAGCCTCTGATCAGGCTACTACTGTGGAAGAATCTTTGGTCGCAACAGCAGGGTAGGGTTCTGCACCAGAACCTGTGCAATCTGCACATCCATGTATGGAGATTGAGCAGCTGCAGTTCACTGCGTTCAGTCAACCACCTGTGATTGTGGTGATTCTCCTCTCATCCAGGCTTCCTTTACAAAGTCCATCTGTGCTGGATGCTGGGACAAATTTGTGGCATGGTTTGGAGACTGCAATATAGACCCCTTACAGGCCAAACTGTCAGATGTGTTAGTGTTTGTTTTGTCTTTTGCTCAGCAAGATCTCACAGTGGGCACTCTTAAAGGTTATTGTTGGTCATTTTTTCGTTTGCCGGGTCAACTGTCTGCGTTTAAATCACTTATTGTGGTGCTTATTTTTATTTATGGTTTTACGCACTTTCCCTCCAAACCGTTTGTAATGCTACAGTGGGATTTCAATTTGGTTCTGACTTTTCTTATGTGCATCCCCATGGAGCCCATGTACAGCTGCTCACTACGTCTTCTCTCTCAAAACAGTCTCTCATTACGGTTGCTTCATCTCATTACAGGCATGAGCTTCAGGCTCTGTCTGCAGCCGTCCTAACGACATCTTTTTCCAAGCTGGTGTTGAGGACCAGGGTGTTCTTTTTGCCAAACGTTTGACTCCATTTCACGTTAAGCAATCCATCACCCGCCCAACGTTCTTTGCTCCACCTCACCCCTCGGAAGACTTGGACAGACTCCATCGACTAGATCACAAGAGAGCTGTGAGCTTTTATGTTGATCGCACCAAAGATCATCAGGTGGATGATCAGCTTTTTGTGGTGATTCTCTTCCGCAAACAAAGTAACAGCGCTGCAGTAAAGCACACTGTCACAGTGGGTAGTCCTCTGCATTAACACATGATACGATTTGGCTAAGAAACAATCTCCAGAGGGCTGAGTGCTCATTCAACCAGGGCCACAATCTCCAGAGGGCTGAGTGCTCATTCAACCAGGGCCACTGCTACTACCACACTCTGCCATGCAGCTCATCTGTTCTTGACATCTGCCAGACCACAACATGGGTGTGAGAACACATGTTCATGAAACATTATTCCCTTCAGAGCCAAGTCAGACAGGAAGAAAATTTCGCCTATTAGGTCCGGCAAATTGTTTGCTCTGATCCCTTTTCAATGACCCCCACCTTTGGAAACTACTGCTTTGGTATCTATTAACTTTTCTTAAGGTGAATAACCTATGGTTATAAGTATCCATTAGGAGAACTAGTTACTTTCTTTTGGTAAAGCTCTTTGTGGTGGATACCTTATCTAAGCACAGATTCCTCATTTTGCTCCCACCTATCCATTCTGTGGAGTGGTCCCTTTTTGCCATCTAAAAAGACCTCAATTCAGAGTTCTCTACACTTGTACCTCCAATTATTTATTTTGCTACCGGTCCAAGGGAACCAAAAGAGAAAAGCAAGAAACTAACATCAGTATGCAGAGGTGGTGCTTATATACAGCTCCATGTTATCACTTCCAGGGCAGAATGGGGCAAGACATCCAGGCCCAGTCTACTGCCGGGGTGATATACTAAAGATGAGAAATTAGAGTATCCACAAGAAAGAGCATTGCTGAAGGTAGTCTTGCTAACTCTTCCTAATCTATATAATGAAAGAGTTATTGCTATATTTCACTTGTGTTCTTCATTCAGGCCAACCTGTTTATCATCTCCTGGTTCTAACAGAGGCAGTTCGACAACCTTTCTTTTTATTCTTTTTTAATTTCCCACCAAGCACTGGCAATCACTGCTCCAGGATCCTCTACTTCTTACCAATCTTTCAGAATAAAAGCTTAAAACCTGCTGTATCAAAATGTAATTATTTTCCTCCATTTCTGTTACGGTGTCTGCCTCCCTTCAGCCCCAGGCAACCCATTGGGTAATAGTGTGGTATTCATATACCAATTCATTTCAGTTAATTACCTTTTCATGTTCATTAAATTCTCTATTTACATTTTTTATGTGACTGATATGTTCATATTACATTTTCTTTTCTTTATTCATTAAAGAATCCACAAGGTTGCATAGAACTAAACACTTTCTGATGGATACTTCTAACCGCAGATTTCTCATTCATGTTAATATCCCCAGGCACCAGATTGGATATGAAAACTCGAAAGCAGTGCTCCTGTGTATTAACTGCTTTCCTCTCTGGATGTGACGAATGGAGACTCATAGAGGTACTTACCATGCTCGCTGGCATCGGTTCCTTTATTACTGCGTCTTCGGACACAATCTGGAACTCCAATCCTTCCTTCCTTCCTTTCTTCATTCTGAAGAGATTTTGTTTCAAATTCTCCAGTGTGTAAACCACCACCTAAATGGTTTAAACCTTGTAAGGACTGTTCCGAACAGATGCCTGTGACACATGCCCATGGGATGTGACTCTGGTGCCAGGGTTCAACACACAACTCCAAGGTCTGTTATAACTGCACCCAGATGAATCCAAAATCGAGCTGAAAATGTGAAGGGAAGCTGTATGTGGTGAAGCACTGGAAGGCCCCACTCCAAGTCGAAGTCTAAAGCGCAGACCTGTTCCCGCTCATGAAGTCATTCCAGTCACAAATCTTAGTCGTTGAAGTCTTCGGGAAAGTCAAAGAAGATATATAAGAAGTCCTTGCGGGGCTCCGTTTCTTCTTGCAACATCTGCTCTCCTTAGGGGGGGGGGGATGTCTTGGGGCGAGGACATCGCAGGTCTCCAGGTCTCTTTCCTGTTCCACTGAGGGGCTCATTCTATGCTTAATTCTGATGTACCTCTGGACATGGCTGGAACATTAAGGAATTTACCTGGTGGTTCAATACCTGGCAGGTTCTCTGAACAGCACGGCACAGAAACTCAGTCGTTGATGCCTAGGTGCTCACGAGTGGAGTAGCGTCTCTATCCAAATGTGGTGCAAGGTCTCTTTCAAGAGTGGGGAGAGCATTGATTAGATGTATTTGTCACTGCAGAGCCATGCAATCTCATAAGTTTTACGCAATTGAGTTTCCAAGGCGGTTCCTGATTGGAGATGTTGTTCTTCTCAAGAGGAGCTCTGGCCTCCCACAACTTTCCGCAATACCACTCCTGCCCAGAGTTCTCAAAAAAAATCAGTAATGCCCAGGCCCAAGCCATTCTTGTGGCTCCAGATAGGGCAAGGAGAGTCTGGTATCCCGAGCTCTTGAGAATGACCATCAACCCTCTGTTCTGACTGCTCCTTTGGGAGGACCGTCTGTCACAGCAGCAGGACAGAGTCTTTCACCTGAATCTGCTCAAGCTCCGCCTTCATGCTTGGAGATTGAGTAGCGACAGTTGACCGCTTTACACTTTCCACTTAAAGTATATGATGTTAATCTGGCAGCCAGGTGACCCTCCACCATGACCGTATATGCCTGTCATTGAGGTTTGTGGCATAGTGTGCAACAGAGGATATTGATCCTCTTTCTGCGCCCTTAGCCCAGGTTCTATTGTTCATTTTTTCTTTTGCCCAGCAGGGCTCTGGGTGCTAGTAAAGGTTACGTGTCCACCATTTCAGCGTTCATGCGGTTGTCGGACCAACCTTCTTTGTTCAAGTCACTTGCTGAGGCTAGATTCCTCAGAGGTCTCCAACATGTTTCCTGCCAGGCCATTCATCATGCCCCAAGGAGATCTTAAGCTGGTCCTGTCTTTTCTTATGTGTGTGCTGTTGCCTACCTATCATCAAGACTGTGTTTCTAGTGGCCATACCAACAGGCAGGAGGGTCAGCGAACTGTAGGCACTCTCTATGCACCTTCCTTATACCACCTTTTACACAGACAAGCTGGTACTTCGGAACTGTGCTTCCTTTCTCCCCAAGGTATTGACCTTTTCACGTAAGCCAAAACATCCCCTTCCCTAACTTCTTTGCTCCACCTCACCCTTCTAAAGTAGAAGAGAGACTAAATAGTCTGGACCTGAAAGTTGTGTTGTTGTTCTACTTAAGTCATTTCACTTGAATCACACAAACGAGTTCCTGATGGACTTGATCTCTTTGCAAGGTATGTCGGGGCTAGTAAAGGGAAGACATTGCAGAAAGGACCATCTCACAGTGGATAGTTCTCTGCATAAAGATCTGCCATGCATTGGGCAAAAAGCAACCCCTTAAGGGCTTGCGTGCTCATTGTACCAGTGCCAAGAGTGCGACCACTGTATTAGCTCTTGGACTTGGAGTCCATGTCCTGAGCATCTCTAATGCAGCTGCGTGGGCGTCCTTGCACATGTTCACCAAACACTACTAACTGAATGGTCAGGTCCGTTGAGATGGACACTTTAAACCAATTGGTGCTGCAGGACTTCTTACTTAAAACTGTTTCCGGGAAACCCGCCTCCAGGGAGGTATTGCTTGGATATCTATTCCAAGGTAAGGAATCTGGAGCTTGAAGTCTATCAGATGATCAAGTTACTGAGCTTCAGTCATGCGTTACCTTGTAGGGACTCTTATCTAGCTGCTGATTCCTTAACGACCCTCCCATCCTCCCTGCTCTACGAACTGATTTCATAGACTCACCCTTCTTAGGGCCTAGCAGTGCACACCAGTGTGTCAGGATTCATCTTGGCTCTGCGCTTCTCGCATGGAAAGTTGCAGAAAGAAACTGATGCTGGCACACTAGGGTGGCGCCTATATAGGCACTGCACACCTCACTTCCAGTGCTAATGATGTGGACATTGCCAATGCAGAGCCGAGCGACTCCACTTACCTATACGCAGGAGTACTGCTCAAAAGTTTCCAGATCCAGTCTGACACCTGGGGAATATTCCAAAGTAAGGAATCTGCTGCTGGATAGTCTCTACCAAATAAGGTATTACCGAAAGCAAGTAACTTGTTTATCACGCCTAGCTGTCCTGTGAAGAAAATCAGAGTACAGACTAAAATACTTATACTGTGTCCCAGTAATGGGACCACCTAGAAAAATAATGTAACCCTATTTATATTAGTTATGAAAAATCAAATTCAGTGGAGAAGTTGCATTTGTAATAAATGTTAAGAAAAGTAACCTTAAGAAAGAGACCTGCCTGAACATTCAGATGGTTAATTGGCATTGGCCTCTGGCAGCTCTGACCCTGTCCTCAGCCCAGGAAGAGGTGTGAAATGTGTCCCAGGAGCATACAATAGGCTGACCTGAATGAGTAGAGGTGACTCATCTGAGCTCAGTAGAATATGCAGGGTGGGAGCTATGCCCCTCCCTTTGACACCACATTGTCAAACCTACATGATGGGTCTGTCTGAAGCACATGTAAATGTTTTGTGCCCTTTAAATGAAGCAAATACAATGCCAGGACTGTTCTTGTACATCCCCTGTCTGGTTGCTGAAGAACACTGCTTTTGTACTAGCATATGTCTGCCTCTAAATTTCTTGTGAGTACAGTGCCTGCTTCCAACTGGATTTTAGTATTTGAAATGGGAGAAAACTAGGATTACTACAGCGCACTGCCAGCTCAGACATTCGTCATCTTGGATTTACCCTGACAGATTGCACTTTGGGCCCTGCAAATGTAGGTAAGTCAGGGCCTTGAATCCTTCATTCCGTTGGTCAGAGAGGAACTAGGAGTGTCTTAGAGTCAAAGCTGGACCCTCACCATGCCTTCTGCAGGGCACTGCTGGACTTACGAAAGAATACCATTAGGATGGAACGTGCTGCAATCTGCATGTATGACCTCTGTGAAAGACCTGAGGAGGTTGGGCCCTTTTACACATGATATCCAAGGTCAGAAAAATCTCCAAGAATCACAAGGCTGAGCCACTTGGCTGCTCCAGGGACATACAAAAAAAAAAGCTCAGGGGATATACCTGTGCATTCCAGGTGTCCAGTAGCAACTGGACCTCGACTTGACTTTGTGTTAACCTATGCCTGACACCCTGCAAAACTCTTAAGTCGTCCCTCTTAGGTCCTGGGGACGTGAATGTGTACCTGGTGTTAGGCCACCAAAAGAAGTTTGTGAGCGTTTTAAAAACCTTTATTTCAGAGCTCCAAACTTTCAAGGAGAATTGCTGTGAAAAGTATCCATCCGGCAGACACCCACGCAACCTACCAACATGCAGGAGTGCTGCTTTAATGTTTTCGAATGTAGTCTGATGTCTGGGAAATAGTCTGTAGGTGAGGAAACTGCGGAGAGATAGAGTATCCACCAGAAAGATCTTTATCAAAGGTATTTAGTTCATCTAGACAATTTTTTTTTCTACTGCCAATAGTAGAACATGGATGCCTGACATTATCGGGAAAGAAATTTCAATTTGCCCTGTCATGGCTTTTTAGAGTTAATGTATATTTTAGGATCTTAGACGTTTCCTTCTGTTAAACTGTGTCCATGGGCTCACACCCTCTTCTTTTAGTACTACCTCCTTTCCATTTTCCAGTTTCCACATGCAGATTGAACAGATGAAAAAAATATTTTTTTCATTAATGAAGATGAATCCTCCTGCTGTTTTCGAGTCTTGAACCGGACGCCACAACCAACCTATGGGAGATACATATCCCACTTACTTGTTTCACTACTATTTTGCTCGCTCACATAAGGAAGAGGTGTGGCCAGTGTGCCTGACTCCAGACTACGGGTTCACGGTTCGATCCCCGGCGCTGGTGGCAGGTTAGCCCAGCACCATGTAACTCTGGGCAATAGCCCGCTTAATCTTCCTGACGGCCCCCAGCGCCAGGACACCACTTCGGAGGTTGCTGTGCGCTTTACAAACACTGGTATTTCATTTCAATTCATTTCAGGACTAACCACAAAGAAAATATGGTATGTATATTTTACTCACCAAGCCCTGAATAAGTCCCATGAGGGACAAAACGCATTGGCTGTCTTGTCAATTATGTGCTGTGATTTTAAAGAATTTTCTATGGAATAAAAGAATAAAAGGAACCGTTTTCTACAGCAAAAACGCTGACTAATGTTTTTCATTTGTGAAGATATAACTTCACTTCTTTATGATGGACTATGGACATTAACTGCCTTTTACTAATTACCTATTTGTTCATTTGAGTGCAGGGCCATTCTTGCGTATATTGTAACATGCCTGTCAAACTCATACACATTTTTCCACTGCTGTCGTGATCAACTTGAAGCATAAGTACAAATAAACTGATATGAATGCATGAATGTTTTGACAGAGTCGTGAAGTTGAGGGTATTACTGTAAAACCGGGTACCCTGTTGAGCGAGTACTTCTTTTCTGAGGCACAAATACTGCACATACCAGTTTTTCTGATTGGGTAACTTTGGTGTTGGTCTCTTTTTTAGGTGTGCCAGGGTTGCCATAATGCCATTGACCCGGAAACCCAACGTGTGAGTTATAACAACTTCCACTGGCACGCTTCGGAAGAATGCTTCGTGTGCTCCTGCTGCAGTAAGTCCCTGACCGGGCAGAAGTTCATGCCGATCGAGGGAATGGTCTTTTGCTCCGTTGAATGCAAGAAGAAAATGCTGTCCTAAAAGTGAAGCAGTATAGCCACATGAGCGTCTCCTTCGTCCTATGTTTGGCATTGCTACTACTGTTGTCTCTTAAAAGTATTGTAATATGCAAGAAAGAAAATGTACAATACTTTATTCTCAGAAATGTTTGACAAGTGCCAAGCAATGTATTCAATGTCTTTATTCTTGGGGTTACCTTCATACATTTACATCTGTCAATACTGCTAAATTGTACCATTTGCTCTTTATTGTCCACTTTCAGAGAAAATAAATAGCTCTGTGAATATATTTACAAAATGTATTCCTGCACAGAAGAGTGTCACTCTAGAATATTTTTACTCGGATGTCCTGCTCTGGGCTTGGCAGTGAGTATTTCAACATGAAAATGAATGTGATAACTCCCACACCCAGTGAACGAAAGTCGATTTTCTTTGTTCACTGCATACATATGTTCACACTCTAGCCCTCGAGTGTGTCTTGCTCTATATGGACACTTTTGTGTGACAGCGCGTGCAGTACACTGCCAAGCTGTACTCGTGTATTTCAAATCTAAAGCTCCTCATCTGGATTGCATCTCTGGGTAGCTAGGCAACTCACTGAAACTGATCACCTAACCGCATGGAAATCAATTTACTCCACTGAAATAAGTACGGAGAACGAGAGCTGCTTACTGGAATAGGTGAATTATGTAAAACAAGCATTGGCTGCTCCTTCCCAGACTCCTCTGAAAATATGTTTCAAACAAATCCGCATTGTGCGCTGCCTGCAGGCATGTGTCTGCCTTCATCCATGATAGTGATCCATGCTCCCCTAAACCACTTGGGTAGTTTATGAACGTGTTGCAAAACAAATTCATTGATTCAGCCATGGCATATCTCCCTTGTCACCGTGCCGGAGGGTATTGCATGTGTAAACTGCACTGTAGGGGAAATCTGAATGTTCTGCTCAGCTATGAGTGTTGTGTGTAGCGATCCACAGTTGTTTAAGATTCCCACTTTTGCTTACACATACGTGGTTCAGTTGTGTGTTCATTTTATGAGAGCATATGTAGATCTTCACGTGAGGAATATCCTGTAGTCACATGAAGATACTTCGTCACAGTTGCCACGTGAGTGTCTTTATAGATTGGTTGAGACTGAGATCCCTTGATGTATTTTTTTTTTTAAGTTTTGACATTCCTGTTTTAATTTGCATGATGTCATCATTTCTCTCAACTGCAGGTACTTTGTAGCATCAATGTTATGGTTTGACTTTTTCTAATTGCTTATTTTTCGGTCACTTTATTTCACGTCTCTCCCTCTCTTTGGAGACGCGCAGAAATTGAAACGGTTTCAGATGATGAGCATGCCTGGGATCAGGATGCTTTCCATGTAATTAACAATTGGTTGGGTGTCTTCCGGCCTTTCCCACATTTGGAGAATATCCTCCTTCCCAAGCCCAACCATTTTGTTGCCACCTTGTGTAAAGGGGTATCAGTGAGTTAGAACCCCTTACATCAGGCTCCATTGCATGCATGTTATCTTATGGAAACTCGCCCCCCCCCCCTCCTATTCTCTCGATTTTTCTATTGTTGATGCTGTCTAAAACCCACTAAGGAGGCCCATCTCAACATCATCGGTAGATGGTTGTGGAATAAAGGAAAGTAGCACAGGACCCTACTGCAGACAATAACATTTGTTAAAGCAAAACGGAGGTTTTTTGTTTGGAGGTGGGGGAAGAGACTGACAATACTAGTGACTTTATATGAATAACTTTAAACTAGGCAGCAGTCTTAAATGTTCAGAATACGGGAGTTTTGCTGTTATTGGTGATCTCCTGATGAACCTCCTGCAAGAAAAACACAGCCACACACTCCTGTGCCCAAGTAAGAAACAATGTTTAGCCTCAAGATGCTCTGTTGAGATATGGATATGGTCTTCAGTGGATTTATCATTTTCTTCCAGGAACTCTACTCCACTCTGAATTTGAATATTGATACAAATACTGGCTGTATATTGGCATGAATTTTATAGTAAAAATCCTGGAGAAACAGTAGTCACCAAGAGGACATTGAAGTTCATAGTTTCAAAACACAGAATGTATTAGGCATACATTGAGCCCACCAATCATAATGACGGGGAAAAGAAGTAACTGCTCTAGGAGAGGAGGAAAGGTACCGAACATGCCTGCATGTCTCCCATAGGATATCTTGCTTTCCGCTGCAACCTCGCAGGCGCAATGGTTACCCACTGTATCTGCTGCCGAGCGCAAGTCATTGCAGGGAAGATTGTCTACGGACTTGCTCAGTCGTTTGCCTTTAATCTCGGTCTTGATGAGAAAACAGCCGTCTTCAAAAAGAAGCTGATTTCCTTTTTTACAAAGAGCAAATGGAATATTGTTCAATTTTTTCAGGATTCTTTATCAAGTCTAAGCATGTTACCTGGTTAATGTGTTCTCATGGGTCCTTTTTTTGGTAGATTTACTCAAACCAGTCTAGCTTCCCTTTTAGAATGATCTGCCATGGTCTTCTGTTTGTGCTCCAATAGAAAATTATGTTACAGACCGATGGACACCGCAGGCTCCCAAGAATTGCTACACTTGATATTGTCCAAAAACTGAAAACGCTTCCCATGAAAAATCGTGTGTCTTAAGCATTCCTATTTGTAGAAGATAGGCACGTATGATAGTGCCGCATTTGATGACTATCATGCCAAGTGCATTTTATGTGATGCTGCAGAAGTGTAAATTTGATCTATAAATTCTGGAGAAAACATGTTCTTAGAAGATTCCTGCTGATGGCTTGCAAAAACATTAAATCCATTATTTTTCATAAATCCCAGGAACACAAGATCTTGTTGAGTCATTACTTAAGGCCGTGGATGAACTTACAAATCCTTAAAAGTATTTGTGACCAGATAGTGAGCCATTGGTTCGGATGTGGTGCTTTACAGCATCTTGGCTCGACATGGATAGGTGTTTCCGAAAGTGGTTGTTTGAACAAGGAGTCTGTGTTTTGGATTAGGAAACTCCACGACCAACAAAACCAGGGTCATCATGCCTGGAACTGATCTCCACAAGGCATGGTTACAAGTGTGGATCACTACTGACACCTTATTTGTAAATAATTTGAATGTATAAGCTTTGATGCCCCTCCTGTACTGTGAGTGAAATGAAAGTTTTCTGATGGTCACGTTCTGTACATTGTATGGTTATGTGTTCAAAACACCCTGTCATTGGTCACAGCACTGATGTAAGAGGGGTTTAGTACAAGCAAAAGAGCAAATTTAAACTATACCAGATCTTCCAGTCATCAAGTGGAGGTTCATGTGGAATCCAATTCAGCAAAAACACAAACTGTGACTTTAATCACTACTTATGGAAGTTTCCTTTCCATAGGTGTATTTATTCTCAGAAAGAATATGCTTTATTGCGAACACCCCTGTCCCGCTACCTAAGACCCCCACCGATCCCCACCCCGTCATCTTTTCTTGTGCAGGGTGGTGCCTACGTGATTGCTGATTGTTTGGTCTGCGTTCTGCCCGGTGGCTTCTGAATTAGCCTACGTGAAATAACGGAATGTAACCTTACAGGTTCATCTTCTTGGTTAACAGTTCTAAAAAAACAATCAATTAATGAAAAAAAGCAAACAAAAAATGAATGTTATGCGTGGTTGTCTTGTAACTACAACTGTGTCTTAGACATTTTTGGACAGACACAGGCCTGAAATTCCGCTGTTTTGTAACGATGAGCTTACTCGATGATTTATGCAGTTTGACATATGGTGCCGTCTATGTTGCATACCATTAATGGCCTAATAGTGCCCAACATATAATGGAACTGCCTGTCCGCGCTTCGTCCCTTTCAGGATTCCATGATTCAAAGGGATCATTTGCTGATGTATTAACTGAATGAAAACTAACGCCTACACAAAAAACATAACTATGCAAATATTAACATGGCTTTTCGTTTTTTGCAATAATAAGTTTTGAACTAATGATGGATAATAAACGGAAAAGAGAAGTGAAAACTCTATTCGAATTTGTAAATGTTTTCTTTGGTTGCATTTTGCTATTATTCCAGCAGGTGGAGCGCTATGCTCAGCTATCAACTATTCCATAGCAAGACGTCGTCTTCCCAGTTAAGTAGGAAATTCTTTTTCCTGATGCCTGTGGGAAAATATTCTCAAGTAAGGCCTTCATTTTGATGCAGATGTGTTTGAGCATGTAATTGCTTTTTAAATCAATTAATACTCGCTGAGTCTCTCGGCTAGCAGGAAAAGATGTTCGCCCATTTAGAATGTCCTTACATTTTAGAGTATCTCGGTACAAGTATGCCTTTAAGCCTTTTGTGTGTGACAGTAGTGTCATGTGTAACGATCTGTGTGTGACACCTATTCTCATGAGTCCTATATATTGACGATGCCTTGCCTGTGGCTAAGAAAGGTAAGACGGGTTTGTCAGTGTTTATGGTTTTCTTCTTGGTTTAAGAATGAGACCACATTTTGTTGCCCCCACCCCCCGATATTCTGCAGTAGAAGCTGTGTCAGCCGAACATTGCTACAAGAATTGGAGGGAAGTATTTGTTTCATTGGGTACATAGACTCTAGATAACAATATGCCGGTAAATGTCGAAGTCCCATCTAAGACCTTACCAGTAGCTGTGTAAAAAGGAGCACTGAGGGATGAGCTCCCCTTGCAGCTTTAAGTCTGCGCTTTTTTTTTCCAATTTCAAGGCACGTTCAGCGCGCCTTAAATATCTGAAAGCAGCCGCAGCCAAGGGGTTCTGGCTGCTTTCAGTTCGTCAGTACCCGGGGTCACAGATCAGCCATCCAAGCCCAGTTCTGCTTAGGAGAGGTGCAGCTCGAAATGAGGCTCTTTCACCAGGGCCTCTCGCTCGCTGGCGCCTCCTCTAGGGCCTCCGTAGAAGGGCAGTTCCTGAGTGGAGATTTCACCAACGAGTCACCAGGAATGGCTTCAAGATGCGAGGAGAAGCCCCCGCCCCCCAAGCTCGGTGAAGTGCCCCTACCCGAGGGGCATTACAGTTTTTTTCTGTTTCCTGGGAAGGGAATTTGGGATTTACCGCAATCTACCAAACCCTGGGAGCAGAAACCCACTAGGCGGCAGGGATAGGCATTTTAATGAAAAGAAAGGGCTGAGGGTCAGGAGACCCGGGGCCGAAATACTGCAGCGCCCCACATTCCTAGAAAGATTGGAATTCGAAGAAAAAATCTTGATGTCTCCACATAGCTTTTTGGAGCTCTTTCTATTGCGGTCCACATACACATGCGAGGGTGCAGTATTTTATCAGGAGATATATAGAACATTTGTTATTAATTAACTATGGAATTTCTCTCCAGCTTTGGCTTCCAATTGTAAGTCAGTGTGTAACAACATATGTTGCAAAACTCCCTCTGACTTTCCTATTATGGGTAACCCTAAATTCAGTAGCTCTAATAATTACTATTCCTAAACTCAGATTCTTGGACACATTTAGAAAATGCAAAGATCTCTTTTATACCCATTTTCATTAATATGATTTTACTATATGAATTGGTGCATGGTCAGACCAGAATGAAAAATTATTATAAGATTCAACTCAGTTGATGACTGGGCATCCCCGAATTCGGACAACCAACAAATTCAAAACATTCCTACGACCGGAGGATCTGACAGATGAATGAATGCAGTGCCTTATAAAAGCCCCTTTCTCCTCGGTGATCAACAAACAGGTTTGTTGTCATCACTAGAGCAAAGAATCTACCTTATTGGGCGTCTGGGTAAGACTGCTTGAAACGTGGGGAGGAGGTCTGCTATTATCAACCACAGAGCATTGAATAGCTATTTGCCGCATGTTGAAGGAGCTTTCTTCTGTCCCTGGAGTGGTTTGATTCTTCGAGTAGTGAAGGATAATCTTGGTTTCTAATGGAAGCATCCACATGTGGAGCCTGCTGGGATCTCGCCCTCTCCCTTGTGCGTAGGAGACCTTTACATGATGTATGTATGGTTAGTTTACTAATTTGGTTGTTAAAAAGGCACGCTGACCACTGTAACCAGCCAATCCTCCACTCTGTTTTTTTTCCAGGTTCTACACCTTAAGAAAGTTAATGTTGACACCAGTTATCAGGACAGTTTTCCACTCTTGGGGCTTCCAATTATTGACATTTTGGAAAAAACATGGCATATCGACTCAGTCTCTGTAGACCGCTACCATTCTCTTCCGTCTTCGGCTATGGATATGCTTCAGGCTTCCTTCAGTTCTTATTGAGGGATCTCAGTGGGCCCGCGCAACTAATTTCTGTCCCTGGCTATCAACATCATTGTTAAAATCTGATGAATTCTCTCTCTGTCACACAACTGGTTAAAGAGTGTTAACCTATCCATGTACTTTTCCACCCATATTACTTTTCTTAGGAATCACTGAAAACTCGAGGCAAATCTGGCACAGTATTCTGCATTTATGACATGCCCCACGGGAAAAGCCCCTTAAAGCCTTCATTTCCGTCATTTGCTTTCTTTTCAAGCACTAAAGAACTTTGGAATCATGTTGAATCCTTTTCTTTCCCTCCCTGTGTACCATATTGCTTTAACCATTAGACCTTTCTCAGCCTTCCTATACCATTTTCACTCCAGTTATGCACTCACTCATCTTCTGTTTTTGGCTAGTCTTTGATACTTCCTGTTTTCCTCACGTCTTGTGTGCTTCTGCAGCCTTGGCTCCTTGCCTCGGTTTCCCTATCCCCTGCATCTGTGTCATTCAAGTTTGAAAGATTGTGGGTATCAATCAGACTCTCTCTCATGGAAAACTGATGCAGCATTTGCAAGGAGCATCACAAAGCGCCTCCTAAGCTGGCGATCTTCTAGCCCACATTGAGCTGGCGTGCATTAAGTCTAGTGGGAATATATTGTGGGATAGAGTAATAGACAGGCGATCAGAAGATTTGAAAGGACTTGGGGCTTGAGTACAAGTTGTATGATGTAGGGGCGTCAAAATTACCGTGCCTGAAAGTGATGATTCTGACTGATAATTTATTTCCTCCACCGTCAATATCGAGTTATTCCACCTTAAATAGGCAATAATTGTGGGTCAAAAATGATATGCAGTTTCTCATTGCAGGCCAAATAACTAGCACTTTTCCTCTGCCATTTACCAGCTCGTTGAGGTGCTGATAAATAGGAGGGGGGGGGGGGGGGATCAGGGCAGGGACTGGAGTAAAAAGGCATATGGAGCAGGGGAGGCTGATAGTAGGACGGGAAGGCTTCCATACTTCCCTGCAAGAGGAGTCCTCACTCGACCACGGGCTGCCATTTCTACCTTGTAAGATTGGGCACAGTGCTTCTGTGCCGCTCTAACCAACCTGTTTTCGCACCGTAGGTAGACAGATAAACTGCAGTCGTGTGGCCACATTTATTATAAAAGATGTTTATACATGATGTGATTGTAGAGACCGGCCTAAAGTAAGAGTTCAAGAGAGGGTGAAGACTACAATGAGTGGGAGGGGTGTATTTAATTATATGTAGATTCTACGCTTATGAAAACGTTTTTAAAAATGACTATTTTCCATACCTCAACTCGCCCCACACATCCTGGGGGTCTTGCACCCACTCGACTGCCATCCTCCCTTGTCCACCCACATTACTGGGAGCAGCATCTGCGAACAATCTGTATATAACAATAACTTGTGTTTTTTTTTTAGCTCTTCTTGTGGTGCAATTATTTCCCAGTTTATGGTGCTCTACTCAGCCAGCCTCCCTAGCACCTCTTTGGTGAATTGATGGACTTTTAAGTATTTGAGCTATGTCTCTGGTAGGCTGACAGTCAGCGTCACAGCTGGGAGAAGACTGCCGCTCAGAGTCGTGCTTATAAATGTACATAGCAGCGTTGTTAACTGTCCTATGGCTAGGATCGTTGTGTATCCTCTGCACTTTAAACATACACAACTGAAAGAGAAAATAACGTCATGGTCCGGTCAAAAACATTATCTGTATTCTGCTTCCGAGATTGGTTGTCACATGCCAAGCTGCTTCAAGTGATTGAGGAGTAGGCCTGTCTGTCCGTGGTGCTTGAGCATTTTTGTCGGACCCTCGTGTGCCTGGGAACTGCAAGTGTACGCTGCCGCCGCTGGGAGGTTGGCAAGCGCCTGTCCTTGGTGAGTCTTTTGGTTGCCCCTCTCTAGAGTCCGCTGAAGGCTACATTAAGCCTGTAGTCGAGTCTAAAGACCAATTTCCGGTTGTGTGAAGGTTGTACCAAGGACTTTTTTAAGGCCGCCATGATGCCATATCTCGATTGCCATTGAATACTTCTCAGCTCCCCCACACTTGGATTGATGTCACCCTCCCGCTCATCTTTAATGTCCAAACAAGCATAATTCTTGACATTGACTTCAATTAGACAACACACCTTAAAACATTTCTCACCCCTTATGCCATTTTTAATCACTGTTGATTTAAAATGAATTGGCCTCCAAAGTCACTCTTTTCGCTGTCCTTGGAGGTTCGAAAAGATGAGGTGTGTACTGTATAATACTAATGCCACCACCAGGGTCTTTCACAGCACTGCAAAGAAGAGAGAATGGAAGAGGCGGTCCGAGGGGAGCCAGAAAAGAGTGCAGAGGACGGAGGGAGGAAAGATGGGAACATGGTGCTAAGGCGCAAGCCTGTTAGAAGAGAGAAAAAAGTCCCTGGCGCAATGTCACAGTCAGCAAGGTATCTGCATGGATTGGTAGTGCTAATCATATGTTTTAAGGTAAGCTTCTTTGCCACGTACAAACGTTACACGTTTCCCTTGCTGTCGGGATTTCGGGTCCCGTTTTTTGTGTATTCTTTGTTTATAAAGCAAGGACATACTCCAGACCCATTTTTTGTTCGCACAATGCCTATTAGGCCACCAGCACAAACCGGTATTTCATACGAGTAATTAAATGCTTTCACTGCGCATTATCCTATATGAAGGCGGTAATACACTAATATCAACATTAAATGCAACAACAGTGACCTCCCTATTCAGTTTCAGTTCTCAGCCCTGCATTCCACAGCTCGGGCGAACCTTCTCTGCTCCACGAGGTGAAATGGAGCGGTTAATGAGTCTGGCACCACCTGGAACGATACTTTCATCGAAGATTTTCCATACGAATAACAAAAAATGTTTCTTGAGATGAAGTGTTTTTCAACCTGGCTGTGCTCTACATACTGCAGAGATACCGAGGTCAAAGGCATAAATCAATGAAGCCGTCTCCTCCCTCCAACGTTTCGCATTCTTTGCTCAGGAAGAGCCTCGGGGCTGTATCACACACGCAGTGCCCCGTGGGTGTTGGGGGAGTAACAGGTGTGTGTGCAAGCTTTTTGCACCCCCGGGGCACTATCAGGGGCGGACTGGGAACTGAAAGCAGCCCTGGCAAATTTTGTCAGACCAGCCCCCATCCGGCGCGCAGCGAGCCAGCCGGACCTCTACTAGGGGGGTTTGGGGGGGTTTTCCCCCCAAGAAATTTTGGGAAAACAACAAACCAAAATGGTGAATTGTACAGCACATTTTTCATTACATATTCAAATTGTATCAACTTTCAAAGCACAGTAAATAGAAAATTAAATGTGCATGTTTGTGTATACAGAAACACACACAGTGGTTTTACCTAACCTACATTTACTTAAAATGTGTGGTAAAGGCATCTGCACGGAAAAGGCATACATGGGAATGTCATACATTAATTGCACAACACCTTCATAAAGGAGATAGTTTTACCACATATTTATTGTACTTAGCTTCCATGGGACTTAAGGATACCTACGGCAAGGTATACTTGGTATTGATGGGATCCATGCAAAATTGTAAATAGTGTTTCAATATGACTTGTCACCAACTGCCTCTGTTTCTGAATATATACTGGCCTATGAGACAGGAATGTATGTCCACGTTTCTACTTCAGGGACATCTACATATCATTAGAGAGGAAAGGCCTTGACAAGTAACAAGAACTTTGGCTGTGCCCCCTAAAAGAGTAGGGACTATTTTCTTTGAGGTAATGAGGCCTGCTCAGCTTGTATCCATACAAAAGGAGGATGGAGATTACGTTGTGAACTAAGAACCTGTCAGAACTCATCTGTAAAATTGCAGAGGGACAAATGTTGAAACTGTTGCTGTACGGACTCCTGGTTAAGGAGAGGAGCTTACCCTTAATGTTGTCATCACTGATTAGCACGACCACATGAAAAGCATCCTGATCTCGTCAACTTCTCTCCATTGTTTCCCTAAGAGTGAGATCCCTAAAATATGGAGTTGTATCTGCCAAGTGTGAGTGAGCTCAAGAGACTCCATGGCGGACCGCTGCTTCGCTCTGTTTGCCCTGATTTCTCTGCAATTACTGCTTCATTGGTTCCCCGAGACTCATGCTCTGTTAGACGTCAGTTCCGCCTGTATACACTGAATAGAGTACCTTAGTGTAACAACAAAGTAGGTTTCAGCACTCTATAGACAAGTTAATACATTGAGGAGAGTATAGGGGGAAGTACTCCCTGGTTTCGTGCACCACAAGACATATTAGGAGACACTATTCATTTGTGGGTGCGGATTCTATTAGCCTCTGCCCTCTGATCAATTGCTTGTTAGAGTAACTTATTGTGCCTGTTCTGACAAAATGTCATATCAAGGTTCGAGGCCATAACATCCTCTATGATGTTTGGAAAGTAGCACTACCTCAAGCATACATTTATTTACCTGTAAAACTGCAGCAAGTGACTAGGGGCTCTCAATAAATTCAGACTAGTGGAGCTCACGCAAGATACCTCGAAGACAGCAGGTAGGTGTGAAACATGTAAGCAGGTACCTAAGAGTACAGAACAAATTAATGTATTGCCTATTTAAAACTCAAATCATCCAAGTATCCATCCTATTATCCAACAAAAACAAACACAAGTTCAAGCCTGAGTAAGAAAATGTAACCTGATGACACCGTACATGACACCCAAAGCAAAATCATTAGCATTTCACTCACAGAGCTGTCCTCTTCGTAAAAGAGTACAATACCAATAATTCTATGACACAATGATAAAAATAAACCTTTCCATCGTGTGAGCTCCGATGGCGGGCTCGCATAGTCAGGTCCTGCTACCTACATCTTGGATATGCTGCCCGTGGAGCATCGCAGAAACATGGGGTGACACACCGGGTCCTTGCTGGGGCAGGGTGTGGACCATCCCCGGCCCCAAAGGAGCAGCAAAAATAAAGAAAATCCACTGCAGGCGCCAAGCGACGTGCCTGCGCCTGAATCAAGAAAAGAGGGGCTCCGGCGAGTTAATTTATCGGTGAGAGGAGATCGTGCCACAAGGCGGCTGTATCACAACTGGAGGGAGCGGACCCCTGCGGACTGCTCCATGGCCAAGCTGGCCTCTGCTCACTGCCTCCTCATCGACCCTAGATGACAATGGTGTTCCAGTGGCAGGTAGGCTGCCAGGGCCTTGAACTTGTAGCCATTGCTGCACGAGGTGGAGAGTCGCGATGCTGAGTCGAAGGTGCCTAGCTGTGCAGTTGTGACACATGCATGGTGCTTCAGGCTGCCTGTCTGTGGATGGCCCAGGACAGAGGTGCTGCTTTCCATTGTAAGGAGGGTGCTGAGTGTAGGCCTTACCAGCCCAAGTGACAATACCAGCTATGGTACATACTGACGTGCTTACAGTGGAATCCCTTGAGGTGGGGGGGCACAGAGATTTCACTTGGCATACTGGCGATGTGCATCACCTGGAGTTTCCGTGATTCTGGGACATAGATAGTACGGTTAAGCACCCCCCAACCCCCAAGGTGAAACCAGGAATTGACAACCAAGCAGGTCATTGAGCACCAATTCTGCACCTTTTGGGGGGGGGGGGGTGTTGGGGTCTCGATCACTTCCCTTTTATTCCTCACCACTTGAGTGGGGTCCCCCTGCTGACGTGGGGCTGCTTGAATCCCCCTTATCCTAGAACCTGTGCAGGGTGCCAAAATTGAGAAATCAGTCATTTCTGACCCTTGACACCCCGAAAGCAGCTGTCAAGCAGAGTGCCTGACACCTCTCGGGTAAGGGCTTCAGACCCGGGAGGTGTGAGAGATGGCCCACTCAACCATTATGTTAGGGGGCTGCCGTTTAGTCATAACTGGCCCTTTCTTGCGTTCCTGCCCACCACTAGCCGGCAAGCACTAGTCTCCCTCTCGCTCCATCTACATCTGTAGTATCAGCACTGACCACCCCCGCACTACTCCACCTTGGGCAGATGGCTGGTAACTACACTCTTGCGGACGATGGCGCCGCAGGATCCCTGCAACCTCTACCCCATAAATGACTATCCGGAACATGGGCTCCCTCTGTAATATGGTGATTACAGAGGGTCATAAGAGCCAGCACAACAAACGGCATAACAGGGCTGGTTATCAGCGTGGCGCGCAAGCGATTTACTAACCAATTGGACACCTAAAAAAGGAACATTCTGCAACACCTCAACCTGTAAACGTGGCCTGCAGGAGCCGGAGCCTCTGAAAGGTGGATTTGTGAATAGAACTGTATATGTTTACAGCGCTTGATGTAACTAGGCGGTATCAAAGCAGTCACAGCTTTGGCAGACGAGACTTTCTCGGGAACACTCATTTTCTTGAAGTGCGGATGTAGACATTAGAACTTGCCTCGCCAGATGTTTTACGCTATGCATTCGAAAAAGAAGCGAAAGCGGCCAGAAGCAATCGCTGTCTTGTGTGTCAATCAATGTATTACTAGCCATAACATCCATCCTCTCCAAATAATTACCAACGTTTATTGTTTGGGTTGCAGTGGCGTTTCAAGGCCCAAGGACGTCGCTATACGTCGCAGAGTGTGTGGCATTTCTACCCACTGATGTATTTCAGGTACATGTTCCCCTTCACTTCTTAGCTCTGTAGCTGCGGCCTATACTCCTGGTGGAAATTCTGGAAAAGGCAGCCCACAGAGACGATTTCAAGCATGGGCAAAGTGGGCATTTGCCCAGGGCCCCCACTTTCTAAAGGACCCTCCCCCCGAACCCCTTTCAAGTAAAGTGATCTTTTTCCCATAGTTTCACAACGTTGTCGATTTCTTCAAAGGAACCTCTCTCTGCCTATCTCTACGTCTGGCTTTCTCTACCCACTGTCATATTTATGAATTTGGGGGTGAAAGACATTACTTTCAGCTGTTGTGTGTGAAAGTTAAAGAAAAATGTAATATTCTTTGCATTATGTAGGCTTAAATTAGCAAAACATTGGTAGGAAAATTCTAATTTGTTCCGAACAGGGGACCCCAAAATATTCTTTGAACCTGGCCCGAAAAATCCTTAAAATGACACTGGCCACAATCTCTGTTACTGTGCCACACTGTGCTGGCCCGAGGCGGATTTGCAAGTTTGGCTTCTTCAGGGCTGCATACATCTAAGCAGGAGCGCTGTGTCGAAATACTTTGACATACATTAAAAAACAAAAATCATGCATACGTTTGAAAAGAGTGTCGGACACTCCACAACCTGATTACCTTAAACGTGTCTCCTGGACACTTTTAAGGACCTCTGTTCGTTTGTAGTGACCCCTGCTCATTCTAAAGACCCCCGCACACTTTATAATAATGCTATGCGCTTTCTTTTTAAGCAATCTGTCCACCTTTAAAGAAACGGCACACTTTTTAGAAATACGCACGCGTATGCGAACACCACATTTACCAAGCTCCTGGGCACTAATCAAAATACGATTGCACTTTTTTATGGCCCTTGCACAGTTACAAAAGATGCTTGCATACTTTCAACAGACTACTACAATTTTTTAACGACTCCTTTATAGTTTTCAAAGCTTCTTGAACAGTTAAAAAACCTCACACACTTTCTAAAAGACCCCACACATTTTTACGACACACATGCACTTTCTGATAGATCCCTGCGCACTTTTAAAATACTTCAACACCACTTTTTAAAGAATACCGACTGCACAGTTAAAAACAATGATGCTCCACGCATTTAACAGAATTCCTCCAACTTTGAAAGACTCCAGTGCACTTTCTGAAACAATCCCTTGACAGCATTGTGAGGAAGGAGAAATGGGGCTAATGTGTAGCTCTGGCCCACCCCCTCTTTCTGTCCACCCAAACTTCATCCATCTCTTCCCGTGAATATTGCCCGGCCTGAGGGGATACAGCCCAAGGTGCCAGCTGAAAGGATTCCGGCTTCTTCAGACAAATCCTCGCGCAGGGAAAAGCTTGGATTATGTTTTTTACTCTTTTGTTTTAGAAAAGGAGCCCCGAAATTAATCTGTTAACCACGTTTTAATGAGGATTTCTGTAACAGAATTTCACACCACGCTCGGAGGTGCATAGTTTGTTCAGGTAAGCAGTGCTGAACACGAGCAAAACAATTTTTATAGCTAGACAAGGTATTTCTGCCTGTTGGTGTGATTAATCCTAGGCCTCAGTGGTTGCTGCGAGAAGTTAACACCATTACATTGTATGATTTTGCTCACGGGAAACTATCACACATAGTTATTGAAATCAAATGTCACTCAAAATTACACAGAAAATATGAAAATGTCACACATAGCAATCTGAAACCTTGGCAGCTATGCCAGACGCGCGCACCCCACTAAGATTCTCATCAAACGCCCCGTGGCACGCCCCCGCAAAGTAAAGATAGTAACACCCTGAACAACATTCTTGGCCCACATCTACACGCCACCGTCGACCTCGTTTCAACTCTGCCCCACGCTCCTCTTGAAACCCTCCTCTGCCTCGCAAGCCCCGTTCAGGCATTCGTCCCCACTCATCATCCCAAACCCCCCTCCTCTGATGTACCCTCCGACACTTACCCCTCTGCTGAGGTGGCCCAGGCTCCCTGGAACTTGACCCCCGTACCCCGGGGGCTTCAGGGGGCCTGTGTAACGCCCCTGCGCCCAAGCCCAGACAGTGCCCTGGCCTGCCCCGTGCCACGATCAGGGATTACAACGGCATGCACTGCAGGCCTGACACAGCATGCACTGCAGGTGCATAAACTAAAGTTAAACTACTGGACCGGACGGTAGACTCACCTGCAAACAGGGGCCAGGGAGGTACAAATAATTAAATGTTGCGCCTTGTTCTTTTTCTCTGCATCATGACGTCGTTGACTCGTGACTGCCTCTGAGATCACGAGATCGATGCCTGCGGCCTGCCTCCTTGACGTCGCACGCGCACTTTGCACGAGCCCGGCCCCAATGCGCATGATCGTAAATCTCGGCTTGCCGGCCGGCAGCAGCAGGTGCATTTACGATGTATTTAATACATTATTCTTGGGAATACTCTTCCAGCAGAATTATGCATTAATTATGCAGCAGATTTAGCTGCTCCTGAACTCGGTGACGGTCACGGACCGTCACCAGGGCCAAGGTCCAATTCCAAACCGGCCCCCTGGCACAAAACCGGCCCCCTGGCACAAAAGCGGCCCCCCCACCCCGTCCAGCCGACCGGGGGATTGCCCGGTGCCCGGCATTGCCAGTCCGGGCCTGGGCACTATGGTGTTACAGAAGGGGCTGCAGACGCTTGTGCGGACCTTTCTGTAATACCGTAATGCAGCTCTGGTGCAAACTGCAGAGGCAGATTTATAGCGCTTCATGTGCACCTGCGCTATCACTTTACCTCGGCACCTGCGCTCGCTGTATTACAGACGCGGGAGCAGAGGCAAAGAGCCTCTGGGAGGCTCACTGAAGGAGGCTCACTGTCAGTGCTCATCCTTAAGCCAGCATCTGATGAGGGAAATGGGTCCCATGGACCCCCCTCTTACCCCCAGACACCCCTCTGCAGGCAGGTGCAGTCACTCCCTCTACCTACTTGCTAATGGCTCTCTCCCCTCTGTAAAGTGCAGGCGGCTCGCACTGTGAAACAATGAGGGCCTGTAAACAGCTGCTCCATATTTCACTGAATGCGTTGAACCCCCTGGGCAACCCATTAACTAGAACAGGGCACACTATTCCTGTTTGCACCCGGCATGCCTGCTTAAATGTTTGCCGTGGCCCAAACCACAACAGTGCGCCCTATCTGTAATACATACTCCGGTTGTTATTTCTACGTTCACTCTTTTTATTCAAATTCATGTGATCTGAAGCATGTTTATTTTCAGGTGTCTAGAGAGACCTCATGTCATCATGCAACAACTAGCGCCTACCACAGAGTATACACATACATACATACACAACGGAGCCCCTGGACCACGCATTTCATGCTTTGGCTGATGTGGTTCAGCTGACTAGCTGACAAGATTGTTCACATCTGTAAAAAGCAGCGGGCTACTACAAACATAGAGGACAGCTTAATGTTAATGTTATGGGTGTCTTATATAGCGCTCGGCTACTCCATGGAGTGTCCTGGCGCTTTTTCTAACCCACAACAGACTACAGAGAGTAGGCAAAAAGGAGAAAAAAAAGACAGGTTACTGTCCATACAGCCATGTCTTCAAACCCTTTCTAAAGGCCAGCAGACTTGAAGTACAGCGGAGGGACAGAGGGAGGCTATTCCATAGCTGGGGGAGCCAAGCGTTTAAAAGAGCGTCCCCCAATCCTAGCTTTCTTGACAGTAGGAACAGTGGCAAGACAAAGGGATTCCGACCTAAGGGATCTGGTAGGTCTGTAGAAGGCCAGACGTTTCTGAATATATTCAGCTCCCGTAGCATTGAGTGCCTTATGTGCCAGTGTCAGTGTTTTAAAAAAAATCCGCTTGCGAATAGGCAACCAATGTAAGGAGTGTAAAAGATCCGAAGCTCTAGCTTGGCGAGGGAGGCAAAAAATCGCCCGTGCTGCCGAATTTTGGACCACCTGAAGTTTTTGAAGTAAATAATCCGGAAGACCTAGATATAAAACATTAGAGTAGTCCAGCCTAGAACAAATAAGAGCCTGGACAGTAGTTTTCCTATGCACAATTGGGAGCATGGGGAGAAACTTGCGTAGCATTTTGAGCCGGCCATAGCAAGTGCCAGTCAGACCCAGGATCTGAGACTTAAGTGACAGGCCATTGTCAATTTTGACCCCCAGGTTCTTAGCAGCTAGGCAAGAAGACGCAGGAGGGAACATGTTTATAGGCCACCAATCCTGCCAACTTGGATCAGCCTGACACCCGAAGAGTGCTATAAAACACGGGTTAACCCAAGAAGTCACTGGGACCTGGGCGAGAGGTTGCTATAAACAAGGTGGTCCCAGTTACATGCACACTTTACTCAACTAAAACATTAGTAAATCACATACACAAATATTCATAACAACATTGTTTTTAATCACAACGTGTATCAAAGATTCATTAATGAAAAGATACACAAAGTATATAAAATATATAAAATATGTAATGCCCCGGAAAAATAGGGAAGGGTAGTGGTTGGATGGTGAAGATAAAGAATAAGTCACAAAGGAATAAATACAAAAGGAGTATTACTAACTTAGCACAAAGGAACAAGTAATTCGTCAATTGATTGTACGATCATGCCTCAAATAAAATCACAAATAATAAATCAGGACAGAGGCTGAACACAAAAGGGGGGGGGGGGTTGTCAACGTTTCGACCCAAACAGATGCAGGCGTGATGTAAACCTTGCTAGAGGGTCTTCATCAGGACAGGAATTGTAGCAAATGGGGCAAGAAATTCTTAAGATTGTATAGTAATGCAGTGGTTTGGTTTGGTAGCGGAGTTTCCAGGATGGAATTATATATGTTTGTAGGAAAAAGATGGCAGCACGTATAATAATACTGTGACAGTCACTGTCTGGTTATATTTTCAGCCGAGCATGATGGAACCCAAAGAATGTAAATGGGCACAGGAGCTGCCGGTACGTAGGAAAAAGCTCGAAGTTAGAATTACGGCTGTGAAGGACGATGCTGGCATATGCTGAGTAAAGTGGGGTATTTATGGTCCGTAGGCAAAGCCAATTCTAGAATAACAGGGTGCGTGATGGCTGAGATTTAACTGCGGTGATATACCAAACGCTGTATGGTTCCACTGCTCCTAACGTGCTATCGCCGAATACTAAAATCGTGAGCCAATTTTGTTCGTGCTCCACTCATGGAAACCTCAATAGCACTGGACATCGCCGAGTAACACCTCGAAGAGTAGCACCTCTGACTTATCAGGGTTGCACTTGAGGCTGCTTCGTTGAAACCATTCGAAAACAGCTCCAAGACAACCCCGAATGCTCTCTCCGTCAAACTCTGCCCCCTTATGACATGTAAAAAGGAGTTGGGTATCATCGGCGTATGAAATGATCTGAGCCCCAAAAGACTCAGCCAGCACCGCCAGAGGGCTCATAAAGATATTAAAAAGAGTCGGGCTCAACACCGAGCCCTGAGGGACTCCGACCTCCAGTGGTGATACTACGGCTGATTAAGGGGGGGCCCAGACCACCTGTCTGTGACCCGCTAAATAGGATCAAAACCAACTCAACACCGTCCCTCTCAGACCGATCTCATGGAGTCTGCTGAGGAGACCCTCATGAGGGACGGTGTCGAAGGCTGCCGACAGGTCTAACATAACCAACATGGCCCTTCCTCCTGCGTCCAACACTTCCTTAATGGTCTCATTGACCTCCAAAAGAGCTGTCTCGGTACTTAGATTGGATCGAAAAACCGACTGAGTGGAGTGCAGCAGACTATGGGTTTCGAGATAGGCGGAAAGCACAGTATGAACATGCTTTTCTGCAATTTTAGCGAGAGCAGGAAGGAGGGAAATTGGCCTATAATTGGCATGGAGCTCGGGGTCAAGGCTTGACTTTTTAAGGAGTGGCACCACCATAGCTTGTTTCCAAACCGCAGGGACCACACCACTAGTCAGAGACATATTAAGAATGGGATTGATCAGCGGATTTATAGACTCCGATACCCTGGCCAAAAATTTAGCAGGACAAGGGTCAGAAGGTGAGCCAGACTTGAGTTTAGCCAGGAGGTCCTGAGAGGCGGAAATAGAAATGGATGGAAACTCAGAGAGAGAGGGTCCAAAACCCGTTGTCCCATTCCGCTGGTCCCTCGAGGTGGTGACACAAGTCGGGCCTATGGAAGAGAAAGAATCTTGAATCAACTTGATCTTAGTGGTGAAAAAATTAGCCAGCGAGATCACCCATGGCTCAGAAAACTCATAGTGCAACGCATTTGCCTTAGGAGCAATAAACTCATTCACAATAGTGAAAATTTCCCTGCAGGAGCTTGAAGCAGTCTCAATTCTTGCAGAAAAATAGTTCTTCTTTTCGGTCAAAATGTCCGCATGATAGACCTTGATTAAAGCTCTATACGTAGCCTTGGCCTCGGAATCATACTTATGGCGCCAGCGCCTCTCTGCAGCCTTGCAGTTGCGCCGAGACAGTGCGAGAGCCTCCGTAAACCATGGTGCCGAGGTCCGCATGGCAGTTGCCCGAGGAACAATCGGCGGAGCTAATTCATCTAATCGCTCCACTAGCCACTTCTGTAATGAATCAAGGTCCCTCTCAAGGTCGCCTGCGAAAGGACAGGGATGATCCACACAGGCCTGGGCCAAAAGGTCAGGGGTGACCCGATGGTATGCCCGGCTAGTCTGCCTAGGGTGGCATGATGTTGCGCAAGGAGATTTGCTGATACCTAAGATCTGGAAGCTAATCAGAAAATGGTCCGACCAAAGCACAGGTACGGGACTGGCCATAACCAGTGGAAAGGTGGGAAACACCTGGTCCAGGGTGTGGCCCTTATTATGGGTTGGCACAGAAAGGTGGGGCGTAAGGCCCAAGGGGGCAGTAACATCATTGATTGTAATTGTGTCCCCATCCGACACTGCATCCATATGTATGTTAAAATCCCCAAGCACAATACAGTGTTCTGTCTTTAGGCACAGTGACGAAATTAACACCTGCAGCTCCTCAAAAAAGGACCCCGCTGACCAGGTGGTCTATAGACCAGGAGCCCGGAAAAAGATTGATGAGGGGATAGAGCTATCGAAAAGGCCAGAGATTCACAGCCAGAAATGGGCTCCATAGGGATACAAAAAGAAGTCCACACACAAACTGTGCATAACACTTTTGCCTTTTTATGGTGCATTCTATATAATTCTTTACCCCTACCTACCACCTTCCACCCGCCTGTTTCAGTGCTTACCTGTGACACTTATGACATTTTCTATAATTCCATAGTGCCTAGCAGCGGCCAAGCGCTACCAGGACACTCGCCTTACCTTTGAATGCTTTATACACTTTGATTTTAGGTTACTGTTCCGATATATCTATCAGCCTATTGGAACGGTACAGCAAAAAAAAAAAAAACTGCCTGCCACGCATAGTGGCATATGTATGCATCATGCATGTGGATGGCTGTTTTAGGATGACACCAAAATGGATCCCAGGTGCAAACATGCTTGTGCATGCTTCCCTGCGCCTGTGGTGTGACGCATGTGCATGCAAAGACTGTGACGTGTGGTCGCAATTTTCTTTAACGTTTTAACTTACTGTTTCTACATGTCCGACAACCATGTCCGAATAGTTTGAAAAACAAAATACACACTAAGTACCAACGGAAACAAGCATAGGCAAGGCCATTAGATTGGCACTCTCCTTCTAAAAGTGAAAACTATTGGCTTTGTTAATGCTTGTTCATTAGCGTTGTGCGTGTTGTACTGCTATAATCGTTGACCACATAGGAGGTTTGAAGTTGATCTTTTGGCTGGAGAACTGCACAAATATGCCTGAAAACAAGTTGATGTTCTTGCATCAGCTCAGAGCAGATACAAATTTAATTTTGAACACTACCTCCAAAAGACATTGATTTCAAACCAACACACCATGTGCCTATTTAAGAGTATGCACCATGTTTGCGCCATCACGTTTTCAGTAAATGTCTCTAAGCATGTGAGCACTCCTGTGCGTGGTACACCGAAACCCCCCGTGCTGTGGATGAGTCTGGCTCCGGCATTCTGAACGGTCTTGAGTTTGTGGAGTGGAGACTTGTTGATTCCGGCATAGAGGGTGTTCCCGTCGTCCAGTGTGCTGGTTATGAGTGTGTGGGTAATGGTCTTTCAGGGGGGATCCATTTGAAGGTCTTGCGAAGTATGTGGAGGTTGTTGAAGCACATGGAGAATACAGCGTTGATCTGTTGGTTCATGGTGAGGAGGAGTCGAGTATAATGCCGAGGTTGTGGGCGTGGTCCGTGGGTGTGGGAGGGTTACTTTGTTGAATTCCAATCTTATTTTTTAAAAGCTTCTTATAACTTTTCTGAGAAGATCTATATGTTCTAACCAATGTTTGTTTCACACTTCTAGAGATATTTTTTTAGCACGTCTGCATTCAACATCAAACCATGATAACCCTGATTCGGTATGCTGTTTTTCTTTGTTCTTGCATAATTGTAAGTCTCCATCTTTAATAAAAAGTTGATTCTAGATGTCTACTTTTTTTTTTCAACTAAAGTTTCCACTTGCGAAAAGGCAAAATCCCTTGGCGCATCAATTGATTTTCAAAAGACAATAGTTAGGTAACTAAATATTAGTTTGAAAAAATTGCATTTAATATTTAAGTGGTTCAGAAAGATACAATGACACCTGACAGAGAAACAAAGAGCAGCATTTGTCAGAGCTATCACTGTGTCTTTCTGAATTATTGATCTAATTACTTACCATAATTCTTCATTACTTTAAACCCTGGCATTCCTTGCCACAGTCCTTACAACATCAGGCTTGTATCAAAACATAGGCAGTTTTTACCTACCCTAACAGATGTTACTTCAAGGAATTAACACTTTATTTATTTATTTATTTATTACATTTGTAGAGCGCCTGGCTCCCCCCAAATGGGATATCTCCGCGCTTAGGTACCAAATACGTGACACAGGGGAGAGAGGATTAGAAAAAATAGGTCTTAAGTTTTTTCCTAAAAAACAGATAATTAGCTTCCTCACGCAGCTCTAAAGGAAGAGAATTCCACAATTTGGGGGCCAAGTAAGAAAAAGATTTGCCTCCTAGTCTGGTCTGCTTAATGCGAGGAACGGTGAGCAGGCTTTTGCTTTCAGAGCGAAGCGAGCGTCCAGGATGGTATTTGACTAGTTTTTCCGACAGATATGTTGGGCCCATAGAATTAAGGCCTTTAAATACCAGGCAGCAAACTTTGAACTGAATTCTCTTGCGAATTGGGAGCCAATGTAGATTATGCAAGAGAGGAAGGGATGGAGTTTGATACGGGCACCAGTCACCAGGCGGGCAGCAGTATTCTGCACTACCTGCAGACTTTGTAAATCGGAATCCTTGTCAGATATCAGCAAAGCGTTGCTGTAGTCTAGACGACTTAGGACTAGACCATGAATTAGCGTTTTGCGTGTGTTCATAGGTAAGAAATGAAATATCTTCCGAAGGAGGCTCAACGCATAAAAGCAAGAGCGTTTAACTGCTGCAATATGACCCTCCAAATTGAGGTCTCTATTGAGAAATACTCCTAGATTTTTAACCTCAGTCCTTTGGATCAGAACTGCCCCCAGTTCTTCTGGCCACCATCCAGGGGACCATCTGGAGATGGCGTCCTTGAACAGCATGATCTCCGTTTTCCCTGTGTTTAATTGCAAGAAATTTCTCTTCATCCAAAGGGTGATGGTATTCATACCTTCGGAGAACACTTGCTGGACATCAGGGGTAAATTTATTATAAGAGAAGATCAGCTGCGTATCATCTGCGTAGGAGATCAGAGAGAATCCGACCTTCCTAAGCAGAGCAGCTAATGGGGCAACATAAACATTAAATAGAGATGGACTGAGACAGGAACCTTGTGGCACACCTTTTGTTACATTGTTGAATTTGGATTGAAAGGGTCCTAGATTTACTATTTCGGTCCTGTCAGTAAGAAAGTCCTGTATCCCGTTCAGAGCCGAGTCCTGGACCCCTGTGAGACAAAGTCTGTCTACCAAAATTTGGTGAGATATGGTATCGAACGCAGCGGACAGGTCAAGCAGTACCAAAATCACTGCCTGACCTGCATCCGCTAGCATTCTTATATCATCTGTTACTTTCACCAAGGCCACTTCAGTACTATATTTTGGTCTGAAGCCCGATTGAGAGTAGTCCAGACCGTTGGAGGCTTCCAAGAAAGCTGACAGGTGACTGTTCACATGTTTCTCCAAAAGTTTACTGTATAGGGGTAACAAGGAAATAGGGCGATAATTGGTGATAACATCGGAAGCCAACTTCGTGTTTTTGCGGACTGGCATAATTTGGGCCACTTTCCATGCTTTAGGCAATTTACCCTCTTTGATGGAGTGATTCAGAACTGAGTGGAGAGGTTCCGCTAATTCTTCTGCTAGCTCCTTAGCTTGATTGGCAGGGATTAGATTGGTAGGAGAGCCTAACTTGGCGGATCTTAGTAGCAATTCTGTGTCTTGGGCTGTTAACAAAGGAAATTCTTTAAGAGCTCCCTGTTCTTCTGGCATAGGTGTTTGGATAGTATCAGCCTCATCTGCTGATATAGATGAAGAGACTATTTTACAGTAGATATCTTCTATTTTTTGCGAGAAGTAATCCAAGATATTATCACAGAGGGATTGAGTAGGTGCTTCTTCAGTATCAAGGATCTTGGGGTTTACAAAGGTGTTCAAGATCTGAAAGAGCATTTTAGGGGAGTTATCGGATTGTTCTAACTGCATAATGATATGCTGTTTGCGAGCCTTTTTTATGTTTTTATGATAGGTGAGCAAGGCTGTTTTAAAATGTTCTTTGCTTAGCTCATCTTTAGTGCGCTGCCATATGCGTTCAAGTTTTTTGCAGTTACGTTTTTCTTCCTTTAGTTCTATAGTGTACCATGTGGTCTGAGCCCGATTGGTCATTGTTGGACCGGCCTCGTGGCGTGGGTCGCCTCTGTCCCTCCACACCCTGTGAGCGTAGGCCTGTACCCCGAGTCCCCTGCGCAGCCTCCCCGTTAGTGTAGCCTGCAACCCGAGCCTGGTCGTCCTACACCAGTTAAGCCTAGATCCCCCTGGAACCTCGACCAGGCCTGCCTTCCCCGCTCCACTCCCGGCTTCGAGCACCTAACCTTGCATGCCCCACAAGGCCCGGACGCCATCTTCCCTTCCCGACATCCCTGTCTCCCTGAGCCTAGCGTGACCCCGGCCCCAGCGAAACCCAGACTCCAAAGGCGTGCCAGTCCCGGCTGGGGGGTAAAGAGCTCCCGAGGGAGATAAGCCCGGGAGTTTCGATGGCACCTCCGACCTCCCCTGAGGGGCTGGTTCCTGTCACACCTTTGGCCCTCCCCTGTGGGCCAGTTTCGATCACCCCTCTGGCTGGCTCCAGACCCGCTGGGCGTCTGGGAATTCCCGGACCCATCTTTCAAAGGGATCAAAGAGCCAACCGCCGGACCTCGCCAACGACCAGCCCCCAGGGCCTGAGACCTCCTCCTGCGAGGGTCCGGAGATCAAAGAGCAGAAGGACTATAACTGGGGCCGCCCGACAACTAGCGGGCAGTTGTATCTTGGACCTGAAGCCCTGCTGATCTGATCGCGGCTGACCCTAAGAAGACTCATCCCGAACCTCTGAGCCCTGCTGACGCTGTCGCGGCTCAAGCTGAACTTGTAACCATCGGAGCCCTGCTGACGCTGTCGCGGCTCAAGCTGAACCTACAACCATCGGAGCCCTGCTGTCGCGGCTCGACCTCAAGACCATCCGAGCCCTGCTGACGCTGTCGCGGCTCAAGCTGAACTTGCAACCATCAGAGCCCTGCTGACGCTGTCGCGGCTCAAGCTGAACCTGCAACCATCAGAGCCCTGCTGACGCTGTCGCGGCTCAAGCTGAACCTGCAACCATCAGAGCCCTGCTGACGCTGTCGCGGCTCGACCTCTAAGACCATCCGAGCCCTGCTGACGCTGTCGCGGCTCTCACAAACCTCTCCAGATCGAGCCCTGCTGACTTCGTCACGGCTCGAGGAGTATTCTGGTCCGGCTGGACCATCGAGACCACCATCACTACCGAGCCGACTCGACGGAGGTGAGGCAGCCAGTACGACCATCATCCCGTACCCCCCGGCTCGAGGATTGAGAGCTGTGCGTAGGGTACGCCGCGTACTGACCCAGAGACTAAAAGACTGTCCCGCTTCCCCCTCCCCGAATCCTCCAAGACTTTGTGGTCCCTTGACCACTGTGTATATAAGAGTGCTTCCTTCGTTATTTGCTATATAAAGAACTTGTTGCTAGAATCCAACGGTGTGGTGTCTGTTCGTAGTGTGGTGTGAGCTCAGTGTGTACGATCCTAGACCCGAAGTCCTCCCCGGTGGGGACCTCCCAATCAAGACTCAGCAAGTTCTGTGGGAGAGGTGGATCTTGGGGGTGACCGGGTGAGCACAACCTGGCCCTCGGAGATTGCCCCTTCTAACATTGGTGGCAGCGTCGCGATAAGAACCTACGTCTAGGGATCGTACAGCACTGACACACTACCCGAACGAAGAGCAACCATGAGCATCACCAACGACGAGACTACCTTCCAGATGGAGCTTCTGAAGGACTATTCGCACCGTGAGCTCAAGCAATTCTGCAAAGATCTCCATATCCCGTCAACGGGATTAAAAACCAAAGAGGACTTTCAACAAGCTCTAACAGCCTGGGTGGAGACCGGAGCCCAACCTCCAGCACCGACAGAAGCCGATGGAGGGGGAGCACCACTGATCGAAACCCACGCCCCAGAGCGAGAAAGAGCAGAGTCCCGACGCAGACTCACAGCACGGAGGGAGGTCTATCTCGAGAAGAGATGACCGACCGAGAACGCAACCGAAACCACGAGGTAGAACTAGCCCGTTTGAAAATGGAAGGAGAACTCAAGCTGGCCGAGAAGAAGCTAGCCATCGAGCAGCTGCGGCTGCAAGGAGAACTGGAGGAGAAGAAGCTCCAACGAGAACATGACGGAAAGAAGCTCCAGCTGGAGCACGAGCGCAGCGTATTGGAAATAGAACTAAAGGCCCGGAACGAAGGCAACAAAACAGCAGCGACCCGAGAGTCTGTTCCCCCAGTGGAACCCAAGGTCCACATCCCCAAGGATGTGGTCAAAGAATATTATAAAAACGATGACATCCAGCAATGGTTCAAGGCCTACGAGGTAGCTATGACCTCCCACCGAGTTCCGCAGAAAGATTGGGGAGCCGGGCTGTGGGGTCGATTCCTGAGTGAGGGGAGAGGCACCCTACTCGACCTACCGTCTGCCGAACAGACCTCCTACAGCCACATGAAAGAGGCCCTCCTCACAAGGTACGGGCTCACCCCAGAAATGTACCGCCAACGCTTCCGAGAATGCAAGAAGATCCCCGGCACCACGTGGGTAGAATATGTCAATTTCTACAGCCGGGCCCTGGAAGGGTGGATCAAGGGCAGCAAAGTATCCACCTTCGAGGGGCTCATCGACCTCATTGCCTACGAACATTTGTCCCTGAATTGCTTTGTAGAACTCCGACAGCACCTCCTGGACAGCAAGTTGGCCGACCCCCGGAAGCTGGCCGTTGAGGCCGATCGCTGGGTGAGCACCAGAGTCCCCCGGGGGAGATTCTGGCCGAAATGAACAGGGATCGTCCCGCCAGAGGGGGGAATCAGAATAGACAGAGGGGTTCCCAGGTAGGGTCCCCGCGTAGTCCCCCCAGAAACCAGCCCGGCACCTCGCCTCCCACAGCGCGCGCAGGGTTCCCCCCAGCTAAGCCAGGGCCCCGAGTCAGCCAAGCCTGCTACCATTGCCAGAAACACGGGCACTATGCCAATGACCCCCGCTGCCCCTTGTTCCAAAAGCCTGCCGCTGCCGGGCTCCCAGTGCGCCACATCACCTCAGTAGCCCTAGAAGAGGAGGGGGAGGAAGAGTTCGAGGGAGCAGACCCCGCAGCTATGATGTTAGTCTCCCTGGGTGATAGGGAGATGGTCCCAGGAGCCCCCCTACCCGACAACACAGAGAAATACCGACAGCAGGTGACTGTCAATGGCCACCACATAGGGGCACTCCGAGACACTGGGGCCAGTATCACCGCCGTCAAACGGCACCTCGTCACCGAAGCCCAGATTGTTCCCCATATCTCCTGCAGGGTGATCGCAGCTGATAACTCCGTCCGCAACTGCCGGATAGCTCAAGTCCCGTTCGAATGGGGGGGCGTCTCCGGAGAATTACGAGTGGCGGTCCGCTCAGACATGCCTGTGGACTGCCTGCTCGGCAATGATCTAGAGAGCTCCCCATGGCAGCGGGTTGAGAAAAGGACCCACTTAGAGATGGTGGGCCTACCCGAGTGGGCCTGTGTGAGTACCCGGTCGATGACCGCCCGAAGGACCACCCCCGAAGGGGCGACCTTAGAGGCGGCACCGGCGACCCCCGAGGACCCCGAGGTCCCTGAATCCTTTGAGACCCCTGAGCTGTTACCCGGGGATAGCTTCCCCCCCGACACAGGTCCCCTTGGCCCTGGTGTCGAACCGACCCCGAGCTTGGACGACCTTCCTGAGCTGGCCCAATGGCGCCAAGAAGGGGGACCGTCCCGAGAAGAATTCTGCCTAGAGCAGACATCCTGTCCATCCTTGGTGGGGCCGCGGCAGCAGGCCGCCGCCCAGGCCGCCGGTGACCAGTCCGGCTCCCACTTTGTTTATTGGGAAAACGGCCTCTTGTACAGCGAGAAAAAGTCCGCCGAACTAGGGTCCGGCCGAGTGCTGGTGGTCCCCGTACGCTTCCGCGGCTTTCTCCTGAACCTGGCCCATGACGTGCCCCTGGCGGGACACTTGGGACAAGACAAAACGTACCAGCGCCTGGTCACCCACTTCTACTGGTCGGGCATGCGCTCCGATGTGGAGGCCCACTGTAAGTCCTGCCCCACTTGTCAGTCCAGCGGAAAGAGCGGAGGGAAGCGCAAGGCTCCTCTCCAACCCTTCCCCGTGGTCAGTACCCCCTTTGAGAGGGTGGGAATCGACATTGTGGGCCCCCTCGACCCCCGGACCTCCTTGGGGCACCGCTTTATCCTGGTGCTGGTAGACCATGCCACCCGATACCCCGAAGCCGTTCCCCTCCGAACGGTGACCGCCCCCGTAGTGGGGCGGGCCCTCATGGCCATCTTCTCCCGGGTGGGATTCCCTCGAGAAGTCGTCAGCGACCGAGGGACCAACTTCATCTCGAAATACATGAAGTCCCTTTGGCAACAATGTGGGGTGACGTACAAGTTCACCACCCCATATCACCCCCAGGGTAACGGTCTGGTGGAGCGATTCAACCGGACCCTCAAAGGAATGATCATGGGACTCGGAGAGCCCCTGAGGCGTAAGTGGGACGTCCTCCTTCCCTGTCTCCTCTTCGCATACCGCAAAGTCCCCCAGAAGTCCCTGGGGTTCAGCCCCTTCGAGCTGCTCTACGGGCACCCCGTCCGGGGACCCCTCACCCTGGTCAAGGAAGGGTGGGAGACGGCGGCCCCAGAGCCCCCTCCCGATGTGTTTCGATACATTTTGGCCCTCCGGAACCAGACGAGGAAGTTCCGAGAGCTGGCCGAGGCAAACCTCGAGGCCAGCCAAGAAGAAATGAAACGGTGGTATGACCAAAATGCCACTCTGGTCGAGTTTCAGCCCGGACAGCGGGTCTGGGTGATGGCCCCCGTGGAGCCCTGTGCCCTGCAAGACAAGTGGACAGGGCCCTTCAAGGTGGTAGAACGCAAGAGTCAGGTGACTTATCTCATCGACGTGGAGTCCCCACGGAACCCCTTGCGGGTCCTTCACGTAAACCGCCTCAAACCCCACTTCGCCCGATCCGAGTTGAGCTTACTCCTCACCACGGACGATGGGGAAGAAGAAGAAACGGAGCCTCTCCCCGATCTCCTGTCCACAAAAGAAAAAGATGGCTCCGTAGAGGGGGTGAGTCTCTCCTCCTCCCTCTCTCCCGAGCAGCGCGAGGACTGTCGCCAGTTGTTGGGACAGTTCTCGGACCTCTTCTCCCTCACCCCCGGCGTCACTAACTGGTGCGTCCACGACGTGGACACCGGGGACAGCCCACCGGTACGGCACAGAGCCTACCGCGTCCCTGACAGAGTCCGGGCCTGCATCAAGGCCGAGGTATCGAAGATGTTAGCTCTCGGGGTGGTCGAAGCCTCTGACAGCCCATGGGCTAGCCCCGTGGTCCTGGTTCCGAAGGCAGCCGCCCCCGGTGCTGTTCCCGAGCTGAGGTTCTGCGTTGACTACCGCGGGCTCAACGCAGTCACCAGAACCGATGCTCATCCCATCCCCCGAGCCGACGAGCTTATCGATCGCCTCGGGGCTGCTCGTTTCCTCAGCACATTCGACCTGACCAGTGGCTACTGGCAGATCGCCCTCACCGAGGGAGCCAAGGAAAGGTCCGCTTTCTTCACCCCGGATGGTCACTACCATTTCCGGGTGATGCCCTTCGGAATGAAGAACGCCCCCGCCACCTTCCAGCGACTGGTGAACCAGGTCCTGGCGGGGTTGGAAGAGTTCAGCGCTGCGTATCTGGACGATATCGCAGTGTACAGTTCCCACTGGCCCGAGCACCTCCAGCACCTCTGGGCGGTGCTGACCGCCCTGAGGAGGGCCGGTCTCACCATTAAGGCAAGCAAGTGCCAGATCGGACAAGGGTCCGTAATCTACCTCGGGCACCAGGTCGGAAGCGGCCTCGTAGCCCCCTCCAGCCCAAGATCGATGCCATCGTGGCCTGGGAGGCCCCCACGACCCAGACGGAAGTGCGGGCGTTTCTAGGGCTCACAGGGTACTACCGCCGGTTCATCAAGAGTTACGGCAGCATCGTAGCCCCCTCACGGAGTTAACCTCCAAAAACCAGCCGAAGAAAGTCAGCTGGACCTCCGCCTGCCAAGAGGCGTTCGAAACGTTGAAAGACGCCATGTGCACCGCCCCCATCCTACAGGCCCCCGACTACTCACGAGAGTTTGTAGTCCAGACAGACGCGTCTGAGCATGGCATCGGAGCTGTCCTGTCCCAGGTGAACGAGAACGGCCTAGACCAACCAGTGGCATTCATTAGCCGGAGGCTACTCCCTCGAGAACAAAGGTGGAGCACCATCGAGCGGGAGGCCTTCGCGGTGGTTTGGGCCCTGAAGAAGCTGAGGCCCTACCTGTTCGGTACTCACTTCCGGGTCCAGACCGACCACCGACCTCTCCGGTGGCTAATGCAGATGAGAGGGGAGAACCCCAAATTGCTGCGCTGGTCCATCTCCCTCCAGGGGATGGACTTCACTGTTGAGCACCGGCCTGGTTCTGACCACGCCAACGCAGACGGCCTGTCCCGATTCTTCCGCCTCAGCGAAGAGAACCCCCAAGAGGATGGGTAGTTCTCCCCGCCTTCAGCTGGGGGGGACGCGTGTTGGACCGGCCTCGTGGCGTGGGTCGCCTCTGTCCCTCCACACCCTGTGAGCGTAGGCCTGTACCCCGAGTCCCCTGCGCAGCCTCCCCGTTAGTGTAGCCTGCAACCCGAGCCTGGTCGTCCTACCCCAGTTAAGCCTAGATCCCCCTGGAACCTCGACCAGGCCTGCCTTCCCCGCTCCACTCCCGGCTCCGAGCACCTAACCTTGCATGCCCCACAAGGCCCGGACACCATCTTCCCTTCCCGACATCCCTGTCTCCCTGAGCCTAGCGTGACCCCGGCCCCAGCGAAACCCAGACTCCAAAGGCGTGCCAGTCCCGGCTGGGGGGTAAAGAGCTCCCGAGGGAGATAAGCCCGGGAGTTTCGATGGCACCTCCGGCCTCCCCTGAGGGGCTGGTTCCTGTCACACCTTTGGCCCTCCCCTGTGGGCCAGTTTCGATCACCCCTCTGGCCTCCCCGAGGGCTGGCTCCAGACCCGCTGGGCGTCTGGGAATTCCCGGACCCATCTTTCAAAGGGATCAAAGAGCCAACCGCCGGACCTCGCCAACGACCAGCCCCCAGGGCCTGAGACCTCCTCCTGCGAGGGTCCGGAGATCAAAGAGCAGAAGTACTATAACTGGGGCCGCCCGACAACTAGCGGGCAGTTGTATCTTGGACCTGAAGCCCTGCTGATCTGATCGCGGCTGACCCAAAGAAGACTCATCCCGAACCTCTGAGCCCTGCTGACGCTGTCGCGGCTCAAGCTGAACTTGTAACCATCGGAGCCCTGCTGACACTGTCGCGGCTCAAGCTGAACCTACAACCAACGGAGCCCTGCTGACGCTGTCGCGGCTCGACCACTAAGACCATCCGAGCCCTGCTGACGCTGTCGCGGCTCAAGCTGAACTTGCAACCATCAGAGCCCTGCTGACGCTGTCGCGGCTCAAGCTGAACCTGCAACCATCAGAGCCCTGCTGACGCTGTCGCGGCTCGACCTCTAAGACCATCCGAGCCCTGCTGATGCTGTCGCGGCTCTCACGAACCTCTCCAGATCGAGCCCTGCTGACTTCGTCGCGGCTCGAGGAGTACTCTGGTCCGGCTGGACCATCGAGACCACTATCACGACCGAGCCGACTCGACGGAGGTGAGGCAGCCAGTACGACCATCATCCCGTACCCCCCGGCTCGAGGATTGAGAGCTGTGCGTAGGGTACGCCGCGTACTGACCCAGAGACTAAAACACTGTCCCGCTTCCCCCTCCCCGAATCCTCCAAGACTTTGTGGTCCCTTGACCACTGTGTATATAAGAGTGCTTCCTTCGTTATTTGCTATATAAAGAACTTGTTGCTAGAATCCAACGGTGTGGTGTCTGTTCGTAGTGTGGTGTGAGCTCAGTGTGTACGATCCTAGACCCGAAGTCCTCCCCGGTGGGGACCTCCCAATCAAGACTCAGCAAGTTCTGTGGGAGAGGTGGATCTTGGGGGTGACCGGGTGAGCACAACCTGGCCCTCGGAGATTGCCCCTTCTAACAGTCATCGTATTTGATACTTTCTCTGGAATAAGTGTGTCCAAAGTAGTTTTTATAGTGCGATGGAACGACTCCAGATGATCCTCCACTGTAATTGGTACAGGTGTCTGCCTGTTTGTAGAGATCATATCTTTAAATATTTTGGGGGATAGTTTCTGCCAATGTCTAAACGTATTTTTGTAGGGAACAGACTTCACTGTCTCTTTCCTTACGTTAAGAAGGTCAAAAGAGACCATAGAGTGATCAGACCATATTAGAGGGTTGGTGGCGGTGTATACGAGATCTGGTGAGTTGGAGAGGACCTGATCCAGTAAGTGGCCAGCTTTATGTGTGGGAACGTTATTCCTGATAGTAAGATTGAGAGCCTGCATTTCCCTAGAAAAGTGGATCGCTTCCAAGTCATCCTGGTTATCCATATGTACATTGAAGTCACCTAGGAGAATAACTTGTCTGAGGATATGACATGGAGAGCTTGTATACCCGATAGAATAGGGATAGAGTTAGCGATTGGGCCTGGGGGCGATATACAAGAGCTCCCTTCCAGCTCAAATGTGAATGAAAGTCAAGCCCAAATACTAGTATTTCAATATTATCTGAACTATGTTTGTCTAGAACGGTAGCCTTTATTGGATCTTTGTAAATTATAGCAACTCCACCCCCTACTTTGTGAGCACGATCCAGTTTTAGGATGTGATAACCTACTGGTATCGCTATCGCAATGTCAGGAACTGAAGAAGGTCTTAGCCAAGTCTCCGTTAGAAAGCCTATATCTGGGGCTGAATTGGATAAAATGTCCCAAATATTTATGGCATGTTAAGGAAGCGAGCGAACGTTTGCTGAAAAACACTTGCTCTGCCAGTATGATTCTGCTACACATGATTTAGTAAAAATAAAAAAATGTAAGTGTGCCATGTGATCACCTCATTGATTGGTATCTTAGATCTATCTCCCACTCGTTTTAGTTTCTCCAGTAGTGTGATGTGAACGACAAAGTTGAATGCTGGAAAGAGAGGATGTGGCACTATGGCCATGGCTGCCTACTTTGCATCTGAGGAACCAGGTTTGAGTCTCTGCTTCAGCTCAACTGCTTGTAATGTGGGCAAATGGCATAATCTCCAGGGCCATATTTCTCAATGTGTTGTTTCAAATTTACACCAACCAACATGGTGCAAAATGTCACCACCCCTAAGATGCGAATGATCAAACTACGCAAGGCCCCCTTCCATGGCCCTGCATAGCTTGATAAATCCAGGGGGCCATATTTATGTACTGGTTGCATCGTTTTTGCACCACGCAACTAGGTGCATGTGTGACGCAACCCTAAAAAGGGATTGATCAAGCCACGCAAGGCCCCCTTTAAGTTATACAATGCAGCGCAAATCGTTGCGTTGCATTATTCTGCCTCAGGGAGGCATTCGAAGGGAAGTGTGTGGCTATTCCCACGCAACACCCATGGATTTTGATGCATTCTCATATTTACATTACTGGTAGACCTGGGAATGTGCCAAAATGCTTTGCTTACCCAGGGAAGGCGTAACGAGGAGAAATATATCTATTTCTCCTCATGTTTTATTCTTTCTATGTGTGCTGCATTTTGCAGCACACATAGACAGAGGAAAATAAGGGGACTGTTTTCATGCAGGAAGGTGCCTCTTCCTGCACAAAATCATTCCAGGCCGTACATTGTGCACTAGCATTGGGGATAGACAGAAGTGCTCCATATAATGTTAAATACGGCGTATTCCTGCCCTTTTTGCTGTCATGCAGCGCAGCAAGATGACTTGCTGTGCTGCGTCATGTTGATAAATTGAGCCCTCAATGATTAAAAAAAGAAAAACAAATGATTGTATAATCCAGTGGTTCCCAAACTTTTTTGACCCGCCGCTTCCTTGACCTATTTGCCTTGGCTCCCCACTCTGTGACTTTTTTTGTAGTGTGTTGGGGGGGTGGGGAGAAATACCAGCCACGGGCGTACTTCTATTTTTCTCCCTGAAAGTATTTGGGATGAAGCGGATAATGTGTTATAATCATATATAAAGGGTGTTTGATATTACTAAGGCAGCACCTCTAATAAAATATTCCTAGTTACACTTTTTTGCCCAAGTCTTTTCTAGAAAACCCTCTCAAACTTTGTAATCCCACCTACAGTACTAGATAGCACCCCTATGCATGTAGGCCCCATGGCCAAAGTGTTTATGCACTTGAAGTATATTTGCATACGTTTTCATTTCTACCCATGTCGTACGTGCCAACATAACTGTCTCAGCAGGGTGACTCACGAGTTAGTAAACCAAATACAGCTTTATTTTAGCTGTCTCCTCCCTAAATTTGCCAATTCAATGCAAGCCAAATAAATCCCTCAGATTTTTCTTTTGATTTTTTTTTTAATTAAACGTCCCTCTTTCCTGCTTCCAAATCTTGCCATTATGTGTATGTGGTGCTTTACTTCCTTGTGCTCTGGAGAGAGCAGGCCTGTCTGGAAATGTGTGTGTACTGGAAGTACCTATGTTTCAAGTACACATGTCAATACTTAACAACACTTTGGTGTAAAATGCATTTGAAAAAAAACTATTATCAACAAGTCTAACAAAATTAATCAGGTGTCTCCCGCTTACTTTGTGAGTGTTGGAACGTGGGGATCCAGTGAAATATGGAGGACTTCTCCCTTGACATGCCAAGAATGATGCCACCACGTTTCCAACTTTAGACATGTCACTTAAAAATCATTGACTTCATGCGTTTAAGTCTAATTTGTTTTACTGCCACCAACAAACCTTTCAACATTAAATGCATTATAGTGCTTAGTGCACGGCTCCCTTGGCTAGTTTTGATGGAGCACCAGGGAGCCACGGCGCACAGATTGGGAACCCCTGGTGTAATGTAACTAGTGTCTCATGTAAAGTGCTCTAATACCATTGGGTCGAGTTTGTGCTGTATAAAAACTACAAAAAATTAAAATGCTGTTGCAGCAATACAATAAATAAGGCTTGGCCACTGTTGGCAGAATCAAGCAGTTCTTCTTTATCATCCAGGATTGATATTTATGTTGTTTTTTCAATAAAGCTTACGATGCACCATTCGATTTTACATACTAAAACTTAGGGGCATAATATCAACAACTAGCGATATATATCGCTAAATAAGCTTAGCGACATTTTTTTTTCGCCGCGCATCGCCGGATTTTATCGCAGAGATAACATGCTATTAGCAATGTTTATCTCCAAAGCGATAAAATATCCGGCGATAGTGGCGAAATGTGCGAATATCGCTGGAAATTCAGCGATATTCAGGCATTATCGCTAATAGGAACTTAACCTGAATATCCACCTCCCATTGGACATACAGGCTAAGAAGTGGTCTGAGCAGGCGTTCGGATTTTAATCGCTACGCCTGCGTTGATAATACGCGATGGCGATGTTAGCGACTGCTTTCAGTCGCTAACAGGTTGGGTACGCGCACTTTGCATGTCATTAGCGATAAATATCGCTGACATGCAAAGCGGACCCCAAACCGCTCTCTATCACCTAAAAGCTGTCGCTAACTGATGTTAGCGACAGCTTGCTAATAGGGCGATGAAATTATCGCCGCTTTTTGGCCGAAAACGGCTGCAAAAGCGGCGATCATTTCTTTTCGCCTGCCTTGGTAATATGCCCCTTATTGCCCTGTGGTTGTGTTGTATTATTATCACCTAAAACCTAAGCCTGGGCAGTGAACTCCCCTCCGTTCGCAAAGTTTGCAGAGTTTTTCACACTCCGTGTCGCGCGTGGAGTTTCGAAAAACTCAGTCCTCGCTCATGCTTGCCAACGGTAAGTTGCTGAGCGTAAGCAATGAAAATCCAATGCTAGACCACTTTCCTGCGAGATCTCTCTCTCTCTCCATGGGCATTGCAGATGGCTACCGCTCACGGTGAGAAACCTTTTGTTCGTATTGATGAAGCTGGAGCTCGAGTAGAACTTCTACTCGAGCAGCAGAAAGGAGCAGTGCCCTTCGCTCTGGTTTTACAGCATAGGACAGACACCCACGTAGCCGGACAGAGTTTTGTGTCACACGGAACTCCACAAACTCTGCCCAGGCTCACTAAAAACATGGGGTTGTTGTATTTCTACACTCCACACGAACGAACAACAATGAAACCTCACAAAAGAGCGGAGTTCCTCCAGCACCACTGAGTTCTACCTATTTGGCCTTGAAGGTGATGTGCATGGTAGCCCCGCCTTCAGCCTAGCTCCATTCACCAAGGCACGCCATAGAGGGAAAAAGGTGCACAGAAAGTTCAGCAGCTGCAGATGAGTACATCCCTTATGCAGAAAGGCCCTTTTCCCACTGGAAAGTGGATCCCACCCTGTTTATTTTACTATGGGTGCTTATTCTTTCAGTTACATAAGCAATAGCCCCTAAATCAGCTCTAATAGGTATCACACTCCTCACTAGAAAGCTCCCTCGTTAACAATGACCTTTCAGTATCTCTGTGTCCCAATAAATAAGCATATATCAGATCAACAAACTCTCGAGAGTCTAAACCTCTAATGGTTTGTAGGTTACTAGGACGGTTGGATGAGTTTAGGCTTCAAGCTACAGTGGTCAAGGCCCAATGTTGTGGTGGCATGTGCCTCACAAATGGCTACACTCCCGAGCCATTAGGGATACGATTGCTTAAGTTATGGATGGAGGTCTGTGTCTTCTTTTAAAAAAAATTTATTTAAGTTTAGCAAGAGGAATAATTTCCAAGACTACTTTTCTTTTGTTTCACAAAATATGTTGTGTTTAATGACCTGTTCCAAAAGTGAAATCACACAAGAAAAACGGCAGACACGTGTTTCGCCTGATGGCCAGTTGGCAGAGGGCTTTCTCAAGGCAGAAAATCTAGTTACGTTTATAAATCCGAGAAAAAAGCCAGAGCGACGTTGAATCTGCGGACCCTGGAACAATTAAAAAAAAGAAGGCACAGACCTCCATCCATAATTCTAAATGTTTGTGTTTTAATATACTCAGATAATTCTGAATTCTGTGTTGGCTAACTGAGAGAGTCTGGGAAACAAATCTGCAAACGTTCAGTATTATTCTCATACATTTCATCTCAATTTCACATAGAACATTTAATTCGGACATCCAAACAAAACTGATTTGTTCTGAATGTTAAAGTGAAGAATGAATCCAAAGTGCCTGAGGCCCCAGAAACTTTTCCTTACTCTCGCGGCAACCCTTATGGCAACTGGACAAACATCTATTCTGCCACCAGTAATAATTCTTGCCATGGTTCTTATAACATTATTGTCAATAAAAATGGGGAAATTAGAAATGAACTCTAGGGCAAGCGGACATAGATACGTAGCTAAGAAGGCTCTGGTCACTTTAAGTCATTTTAGGTAACTGCATAATTTCGTGGAGTAAAATTCTGCAAGCTCTGCCCACACCGACTTAAAAGACATGATTATGGAGTTATCTGAGAAATTCCATCAGAAGTGGACATCCTCCTACCATGCCTTGGAGGTATACATAAGGGAGTCGGCTTCAGCCCCTTAGGGCTTTTGTTATGGGCACCCTGTCAGATGTGAGAAATGACCAAGAATCAGTTCTGTCCCCTGTGAGCAGAAGTTGCCTACTAAAGGCAAAATACAGAAGGAGACCACCCAGCAATAACTAGGGAAGAATTAGAGCGACCGAGTTTAGCCAAGGAACTACTGTCTCCCTCTCCTCACCCGCCTGAAGAAAATATGAATGCGATACAGATGTGCAAGCAATAGTGCCTGGGAAAGCCCTACGACACACTAAAGTTGCCATGCAGGTACTGCGTTCCATTATCTTATTATTATCGAGAAGGTTATGTAAGGCACTCATGGTGGCGCCTCCATGCAGTGCATGTGCAAAGCACCACAGCCACTAGAGTCGACCCTCTACAAGCGCCATGACCAACAGAAGTGCACTGCATGGAGAGTGGACCCGTTGGAAATCTTTTCTCCACCAGTTGGATCATTGCCAAATTATAGGAATTTGAAGAGACACTTTACCACTAAAGTGGATGCTGGTATTCTTTTGACCACAGCAAATTAACAATTCTAAAGCTGTATGAGACACATGAGCAATGCAAGATGCAGTGGGAATGGAGGAAGGCTGTCCCATGGCAAGGCAAACGTGATCATGGGTCAACTTTGAAGGAGAAGGGACGAGGATAAGTAGATGGATAACAACGAAAGGTCTGCTAAAAAAAAAGTTAAACATCAACACGACCTCCTTTCCCAAGCCATAGGACCCTTAGACTGCTTACCACCTTTACTGAAAGTAAAGAGCCGAAGTGATAGCGAATACACCGAGGTCAGCCATGAATGAAGGCAGGACATGCGTGTGGGATGTTTCTGTGGTTTGAAATGCTACTTTCCAGTGATACCAAAATATATATGAGTCCATTGTAATGCATTCGCAGTTTTACAAGGTCTTTTAAATCTGAGAATGTATTAAAAAAAGCATGGGAAGACCCATAAAACGCCCATGGAACGCTTATATAGGGCAGAGTAACGCAACGATAACTTAATATTTGTGTCAATTGCACCACATTGCGTGATGCAAGAGCGACGCAAACCGGGCCATAAATATGGCCCTAAATGTCACTATGTCAGGACTAAAAAGCAATGAGACAGAGAGAGAATCTATGTAAGTCGGACACTCTGTCTATTTTGGTTTTTATCTTAAATTACATCTGAGATTCACATTGCTTACGCATTGTGCTCCGTATGAAAACAAACAGCAACCCTGTAACAATATTTTGAAACTAGGAAGGAAACAAATATTGACAAAGTCTATACTCCTTCTTTACGTTGTTGTTTGGCCTTTATCTGTTGTGCGGTTTAGTATGCACTTGTTCTGAATGCACTTGCTGATTGTCTATGGTATTTAGCAATGCCACTATGGAGAGGAGACTAATCATAGTGTAAGAGCAAAGACAAGACGGGACGCTGTGGCGAGCTCATTCTGTCAGCAGACACACAACAGCAAATTAAATGAGTCAAGATGTGTGTCTGCATAAAACACGATTTGTACATGCCTAACTACATCTAACGTATTGACGGGGTGAGAGGAAGATTAGACTAGGGACTAAGTAGGGCCTACGGCTGGTACACCAAGAAGAAAAGTGAAAAAACAGATCTCTCTGCCTTTACTACTCATTTATCTATGTCTTTATTTTTGAGTGCAAAATATTATCAAGGTGTGAGAACAAAGACAGATTCTGGGAATAATGGGCAGTTTCACAAAACTAGTTTTTTGATCTGCACTAGCAAAGATAGGGAAAGAAAAGAGCAACTGTGTGCATGCTTTTTAGCGAATATTTGTGGCGATGCTTAAAATGAGCTTCTGCTAATAACAATGGAGCAAAATGTGACTTCTGGAAGGGGTAGAGGGTCTATATTTCGCTGCATCCCTTCATCACAATGGGATTCCCAAAAGCTGCACCTGTCGCACTACTCCATCCAAGTATTAGTCCAGCTCGGCACAGGACTATCATACAGGGATGTGCAAATAAAACAAAGAATAACAAGCATTGGTAAAAGCAGGGTCAACAAGGGGAGTGGGAGAGTAATAAGCAACATGAGAATGGGGATGTGGCAGGGAAGAAGTAATACAACAATGGGGAGGATTACAAGCAACGTGGAGGTCATAAGGAACAAGCAACACAACAATGGGAGGGTAGGAGCAAAGAAGCAACATCAACAAGAGGAGGTGGCGGGGAAGATGCAAAACGACAGGAAGAAAAAGAAAAATAGTACCTTAATCACAGTGTGAGCAGTGGACGGAAACTTATCAGTACTTGGTCCATGCTCCATGAGAAAGAACAGACTTTCCGAAGCCATAAGCCCATGAGCCTTCTTACCCCCTTCACTGAAAGTAATGAGACAAAGTTACGGAGATTACACCCGGGTCAGCTCAGGAATAAAGGCAGGACGTGCGTATGGGATGTCTCTGTAGTTTCAAAGGCTTATTTCCAGTCCATTATACCGAAATGTAAACAAATCCACTGCACTTTCTACAATTGGAAAAGAGATGCAATCCTCTAGATCAGCGAGATGTGATATTTTGAACTATTTGATGACGATTGGTGTTTTTCCGTTCCTACACCAATGCATCGTGGCGCTAATCACAACTAAGAGAAATCTGAAAAATTAGTCAGATTACGGAGCATACTAAGCAAGGTTAAAGGATTTATAAATTATTGCACAACCTCCCAGAATCAAAGCAGGCTGTTGGAAATATAATACTCTTTTTGCATAGACCATATTATAAGCACAGTTCATAAAACAGAGGATTTACATCGCTGGAGCCTGTAGAGAAAGACTTTATCTATGAGTTCCCGAAACTGCGCTTCCTGGAACTAATTCTAAGAAATCCCCAAACTGCATTTTTCATCTTCTTGAGTGAGTCATTAGGAAAGGATATATGAAGACTTCCCATCTTAGTGCTTGCAGTCATGTTATATGTTTAAGTAGCAGAAGCAACCGCAACAAAGATACATTTGGGAATCCTTAAATTACTATTTTGCTACCAACAAGCCATCATAAAGTGTACGCAATTTTCCCTCTGATCTCGACTGAATACAACTACCCCCTACAACCCTAGGGAATGCAGGCCGCCCGACACGGAGCCGCAGGTGACCCTCATAAGAGGGCGGGCACCTTAGTGCCACAGGAGAACCGGCGCACCAGCCCTCTGGGGTCCAGTGGCCGGAGGCCGCTGCCCGGGCCATGACGTCATCGGTATTTATTGAGGGGCGTGGGGGGACAAGGTATTTATGTCTCCTACACGCCCCTGAGCAGTCTCTTTTGTCTTCACTGCCCTCGATGTTGGATGCCGCCCAGGACGTTACGGACTTAAGGTGAGAGCCGTTTTGGGTCGGGCATCCTGCTGGGGGGGCGCTGTTGGGGGGCTTGGGTCCGTCTATGTGGGTTTTTTTTTCTGGGCACAGGGTTGGGGATATTTAAATTGGTAATATTGCTTTCTTTTTCGTAGCGGGCCTCTAATGTTGTTTGCCACGGGGTTTTCACACTTAGCTGGGAGTATTTTCGTGGTGCTCTGTTGTTAACTGTTTACTGTGTAACAGTTTTATGTTTATATTTTGGGTGCTCCGCTACCTGGTATGTGTTTATTTAATTGTTTCTATTGCGGGGCGGGTTTGTGGGGAGCATTCAACTGCGGAATCCTTGTGCGCGTCTGCCTCGAGGTCCGGAGGGCCAGGGTACTTCCGGAGAGCTTGGTCCTTCCCGGGCTTGGTATTTCCCCCGGAATTTGGAGCTGGGGTGGGGGGGCTGCGGGCAGCAGGCCTGACCTGACTCTCGGGGTCAGGGAACTTTTCGCCTTTGATGTACCCTCTCTGCGGGTCTTTGGCTGTCGCGTGCTGGGTCCTGGCATGCTCCCGCGAGCGAGATGGGCAGTCCACTCGGTGATTCGGCCCCACAGTATGAGCGGAAAGTGGTCGCTCTCGTAGATCCCTCGGGGCAGGTATTTTCTTCGGTGCTGGGACAGATGTCGTAAAGACTCTTGATTCACTGTGAGAATGCAGTACATAGTATCTGGCTTCACCCTGCTTTATGAGCGCTGTTGCTCCAGTGTTCGAATTAATTCACGGTGACATGGGCTTTGGGTGCCTGTGGTCCTTCGTCGGGATAGGTGGCCAATTAGAGCCTTCTGAGCGCAGTGGGCAGCGCGTCAGTCTCGTAATGTGAAGGTCGTGAGTTCGTGCCTCACAGTGGGCATGTGTGAGCTCTGTACTGTGGTTAATTTGTAATTGTACTTTGGGAGAGGAAACAGCTTGGGGTTAAATGGGAGGGAGACCTCAGGCAGGCGGTAGGGGAAAGTGATCAAATGGGTGTTGGTCTAAAGAAATGCCTTGCACAAGCACTGCATCTAACGTCCGCCTTTCCCTCCATAGCCACTTCGCACTCGCACGCTCTGAATACTTCGTATCACTCGGGACTTGGGGTCTTCTGGTCGCATCACTGGGATGTAAGTATGGAGGGTGAGGGTTACGCACCTGTGATGTTCACGAGGGACAGGCTCTTTCACCTATGGTGTATCCTTGGCTTATCCAATTAATTTTTATCCCCAGATTCAGAGCAAGTGTTGCGAAGGCAGAATGGACAGCCAGAGTTCCCCTCCCCTCTTCCAAGAAGTGACCCAGGTGGAGGACTCGTTGCCAGGGACCTCCCAAGACGCAGTGTGGGCTGACTTTTTGGAAATGGCAAAATTGAAGGGCCTGGCTTGGGCTCAGAACTTGATGAGCACGCCAGAGCCAGAGGATTCGGGGTGCCCGGCAGAATCCCCTTCGGCCGACAACTCGAACAATCCTGATGCGGCTCCTTCCAGGCCCAAGCAGATCAGAAAACCCACGGTTAGGGATTTCCCCATGGACGCTTTGCCGCTGACTCGCAGCAAGTCTGTGGCGACCTCCAAGGAGGTCCCGCCGCCAGGGGCAAGTGCTACTCCACCGCCTCCCGCCCCCCCCAAGGACACTCTGGGGTCGCAAGGTAATTTTGCTACCAAAGACGACCTGACAAAAGTTTTGGACTCATTGAACATGTTCATGGAGCGTTTTCAAAGGGGGGCACCTGGCCTTAGCGCCACGACAGCTGGGGGTAGTGGCATGGTTAGCGGGAGTGCTGATCTGGCAGCCTCCACTGTTTGGTCTTCAGTACAAGCTGCTAAGCAGGGGGATTCAGTCAATGTTGTTTCACCATCGGTGGCTCCTACGATATCTCTTGGGGCCCCTAGTGGCCCGCCGCCGGCGAGCTCCCCCGCTCCACTTGCTGCGCCCACTGCGTTGGTTTCTAGCTCCCCCTCCGCTTCTGCTAGCGCCGCTTCGGGGGGTCCTTCAGCCGGCAGCGCGTTGCCATTGCCTGTGCCTACTCCTGTCCCTGCGATCTCCAATGCTCCACCAGCGGCCAGCTCCTTGCCGTTCCCGTGCCTACTCCTGTTCCCGCGATCTCCAATGCTCCACTCCTCTCGGGGCGATGCTCTCTGGCTTGGCAGGTACCCCAGGCCGCTAAAGAGGCCATCTGGAGACGGGAGTTCATCGTCATTTTCACCCTTCTTATGTTAGGGCAGGAAGGCTTGGACGCTAGAAAGCTTGGGTTTAAGGAAGAGGAGAAGAAGGTCAAGTACCAGCCATGGCCTGAGAAGAACATCGGTAATTGGCTAGAAGCGTTTTCTATCCTAGCGTCCGTTACTATGGAACGTTTCCCTGAGCAGGGCCCAGGCCTTGTTCAATACTCCAGGATCATCCATAACGAGGCCTTGAAATGGGGTGGTAATGGGTGGATCAATTATGATAGGGAGTTTCGTAGGAAAATGTCACAGTGCCCGGAGTTAAACTGGGACCAGAAGGAGGTACAACTCTGGATGGAGCACATGGGAGCACGTGGCCAGCTTCCTGCGGGTCCAGCTAGCAGCAGTACCAGTGGTCAGGCTTATTCGGGGGGAGCTTCCTTTTTTCGGGGCAAGGGTAAGCATTCCTTTCGAGGGGGCCGCAGAGGAGGCGGTGCCAGAGGTGGCTTCAAGCGTTCTCCCCCCGGCACCTGCCGTCTGTTCAATAATGGGTCTTGTTCCTGGGGAAAGACATGTAAGTTTGTCCATGCCTGTAACAACTGCGGGGGGCCCCACCCCGCAACCTCAGCCTCTTGCCAATCTAAGCAGACCTCCCAGCCAGCGAGCAAGGGTAGTCAGTAAGTTTGAGTCAGGTCCCAGGCCCCTGGTGTTGATTTCTCCACTCACGCTCTCTTCTCCCCCCTCGTTGCCTTTCAGTGAGCCTTCCGGGCGCCCTCTTGCCACAGCCTCTGCCTCTCCCCCTACAAGTACGCACCGGACGGTGCCTCTGGGAGGGTCCCCGGTGAGCATTGACAACATTACCCCTTTGCTGAGGCGGTACCCCTTAGAGGCAGACAGACGCTTGTTGTTAGCCGGTTTCCACGAGGGCTTTAGGATCCCTTACTCCGGTCCCCTGGGGAACAGGGATGCTGAGAACTTAAAATCTGCAAGGGACCAGCCAGAAGTGGTTAGGGTAAAGGTTGAGAAAGAGAGAGCACTAGGCAGGGTAGGAGGTCCGTTTTGCACCCACCTTTAGAGAACTTTGTTGTATCTCCCTTGGGGGTCGTGCCTAAAAAAGAACCAGGGGCTTTTAGACTGATTCACCACCTCTCCTACCCTAAAGGGGCTTCGGTCAACGATGGGTTAGATGAGGATACATGCTCAGTGTCTTATGCCACGCTAGATGTAGCATTGGACCTGGTCAGGAGAGCGGGCAGAGGGGCCTGGTTGGCTAAGGCTGACATCGAATCAGCTTTCAGGTTACTACCAGTCCACCCGAGCAGCTATCACCTGCTAGGTTTCAAGCTGGACGGATTGTTCTACTTTGACAAATGTATGCCCATGGGTTGTGCTGTGTCCTGTGCGTACTTCGAAGCATTCAGTTGTTTCTTGCAATGGGCACTCCAAGACACATTCGGTGTAGAAGGGGTGACTCATTACTTGGATGACTTTTTGTTCATCTGGAGCGAGGGGACACAGCGTTGCTCACAGGGCCTGGCAGATTTCGTCCGTCTTGCAGATCACCTGGGGGTCCCCCTGGCCCCTGGTAAGACAGTGGGGCCAGCTCAAATTCTTACCTTTCTGGGTATAGAGATTGACACCGTGGCAGGCGAATGCAGATTACCTGAGGAGAAGGTGCGTGACCTGTCTAGTAAGATTCAGGCGTTGGTAGGAATTGACAAAGCTTCCCTGGGCTGCATCCAGGGCATCCTAGGCCTGCTCAACTTTGCTGCTAGAATCATTCCAGCGGGCAGGGTCTTTGCCAGAAGACTTGCCAGGGCCACTGCAAACATGGCCAGCAAACACCACATGGTGAAGCTTAGCAAGGGAATACAGCATGATTTGGCCATGTGGGCGGAGTTCCTGCGCAATTTCAATGGGGCAGTGATTTGGAGGGCTGATCTTTCTCTGTTCACGGACGCTTCGGGCAGGTGCGGTTTTGGGGCCATTTTAGACAGGGAGTGGTGCGCGGAGAAGTGGCCCAACGCATGGGTCAAGAAGAAGGTGACGGCTAAGATCACAGTACTGGAGCTCTTCCCCATTGTGGTGGCTTTCCACCTCTGGCCCACCATCTTGTCCGCCAAAAGGGTCCTGCTGTGGTCGGATAATCTAGCAGTGGTACAGGCCATCAACTCCCACTCGGCCTCTTGCCCCCTGGTTCTCTGTTTGCTGCGCGAACTGGTGCGTACTTGCTTGTATAACAATGTTGAATGCAGGGCGCGCCACATTCAGGGCACCAAGAACATCGCCGCTGACGCTCTCTCTCGTTTTCAGTGGCAACGGTTCCGAGAAGCCTGGCCGAGAGCGAGAGAGGAAGGCACCCCTTTCCCCGCGCACCTCTGGTACCTGCTGAAGTGGTGAAAAGGATGAAGGCTCTGGGGGAGATGTCTCTGGCACAGAACACTGTCAAGCGATACAAGGCCTGTGTAAAAAAGTTTTGTGATATTGTTGGACATTGGGAGGCTGATGGTGATGCGGCAGAATTGAAAGTCCAGGCATTCATTTTGTGGGCCAAAGACAGTAATAAGAGCCACTCTTGGATTTCTGGGCACATAGCGGCCATTAGTCATAAAGCCAAGCTATTAGGCCAGGAGGACCCTACCAGGGCGTTTGTGACCAGGGCAGCATTGAAAGGGTGGGCCAGGAGGGAACACAAGGTGCCAGATAACAGATCGCCTATTGATTTTGCCACTCTGCAAAAGATGACCCTGTGCTTGCCTCAGATCACTTCGTCCACTTACGAGGCTGCGTTGTTCGCATCTGCTTTTAGCCTTGCCTTCTTCGGCGCGTTCAGGATCTCTGAACTGGTCGCCAAATCTAAACATGATGTTTCAGGGGTAGCATTGGCTATGGCGGATGTGCGGGTTTTGGGGGACACACTCATTGTTACTCTGCGCCAATCCAAGACTGATCAGAGGGGCAGGGGGATAGAACTGTGGCTTCAAAGCCTTGGCGCGCCAAAATTTTGCCCCGTAAGCCTCCTGTCGGATTACCTGGCCATGCGGCCTCATGGGGTGGGGTACCTCCTCTTACACGCAGATAGTACCCCCTTGACCAAATTTCAGGTAGAACAGGTAATGCACGCATGCTTAGCTGCAGCAGGTGTCTCGAAGGTGGGCAAAAAGTACAGTTCCCATTCATTCCGCATAGGCGCAGCCACGACTGCAGCCGCAGAAGGGGTACAGGTGGAAGGCATCAAGCAATTGGGGAGATGGTCCTCTGATTGTTACAAGAGATACATAAGACCAGAAAGTAACAGATGATGGGCTGGAGCACATGAGAGGGTGGATATGTGGTCATTGGGTCTTGAAACAAAGTTGTATAAGGAGGCACCCGGGGCCATGCACCTGTATTTTTGTTTTACTGTTGGTTTAAAGTGTGGTAATATGAACAGTGTGATTTAGTGTGTTTAATAAATAGTTACATTCAAAACTTCTCTTCATTTTCCAGGAACAACGGTCTGGGTGATGGGACACGAGGGGGTTTCCAGGTTGGCCCAGTGGGCGGAGAAGAGAAAGTGGAAGCATGGGTTTAGCAGAACTCGTTTTGTTTGGCATGGAGTCACTGGCTTACGATGGAGCGGGGTGCTTGGTTTGCTGACACGTGAATTAAAAGGGAACGCTCAGCCCCCAGACGTGCTCATCCTGCACGTGGGAGGGAACGACCTACCTTGCCTAGGGAAGAGATTTCTCTTAAGGGACATGAAAGTAAACATCATCAAAATCAGCAACTTATTGGGTCCTTGTGATCTTTGGTGGTCGGAAATCACACCACGCCGGTGTTGGGCAGGTGCTCGCTCTGGGCAAGCAGTGGAAGGGGCGCGAAGAAAAGTAAACTGCGCTATGCGTAAATTCGCTGAGCTGATGGGCTTTGGTTTTATCCGACACGGGGAACTCCATGCCAAAGCCCCCGGTTGCCTGGACGAGGAAGGCGTCCACTTGTCCAACGTAGGCATGGATTTATTTCTGCTGGACATTCAGGAGGCACTAAGCTCTTCGGGCTGCATATAGGAGGTAGATATGGTGGGGGGCCCTGCCTGTGACGGTCGCCACATACAGGGCTGTGGAGGAATTACATGATGATCCAGAGGCGAAAGGTACTTAGGAGTACCCTATGCAGAAGCACAAAGGGTGCTGAGGCCTATTATCCCTGGGAGATCCGTGCGGTGGACCCTGGGGGTGTGACGGCGCCCCGTTATCCTACGGGCGGTTGGTTACCTGGACAACCGGGGGTTGCTTGAATGCTCCGCCCCTCGTAGGGGGGGGCGTGGGCTAGAGGGTAGACCAATGGTTCACCGGACAGGTGAGGGGCTACCCTCTCACCATCAACCGCTAAGCACCGCAAGGCCAAGGCCGTGGGCTACTTGGCCTATCAGGTGGCAAGCTGCGAGGGGCGGCTTGCCTTGGATCATCTGTAAGTTAACCCACCATATTTTAGCAAGGATATGCTAATAAACCTGCGACTACTTTTCCCAACAACAAGTTGTCTTGTCCAATTATTTTGATGGGGGTTCGTGTATTTGGAGGGATGGTGGGCGCGCCGATATTGGCACTAATTTTCATTGAGGTGTGTACCTTCTATGGCAACCCTCTCCTGATTCTTACGATTCTGCTCTGTATCCTCACCTAGATAGATGTTTATTTTACCTATTCCAATGTTGAGTATGCACAACTATGTACTATGGCAGCCTCTTCCAAGAGACGTTATGATTCACTACACTACTTGTATCTACTTGCCACCCCCCGTATTTACTTTATTTCCCTGATTTTTGATATGCCTGTTTATTTTTGAAAACGAATAGAGCTTATTTGAAATAGGTGTCAGAAGTAAAATGTGAATGTAAACACCGTTGAACTGGTCAATGGATGAAGAGGGCTGGATGAAAGCTTGCTGTAGGAATGTATGCAAGCATGTTTGTATTTTAATTATGAATATTTGGGAAACCATAAGGTTGGCAAGCCACCAAGGGCTGATTCACAAAGGTTAACTTACACTTTTGTGTAAGTTTACGATTGTGGAGTATCCAAACATAAAAAGGTAGGACAGTTCTATCTTTTTATGTGAATAGACTGTGTGTGTGTGTGTGTTTTCTAGAACACTGTGACTACTTTGGTTGTATCTTAAATTACACATGATTATTGCATTGCTTACACATTGTGTTCTGCTGCTCACAAAGCAAACAGTTGAAATGGTAGCTGTATAAAAATATGTTGAAACCTAGCCGAAAACAAGTTTTGGCAAGGCAAATTGGTTTGCTTTTTACAATGTTGTTTTGCCAATGTGCCATTTAGTATCCACTTGTTCTGAATGGGCAGCCCCAACTCCGTTCATTTTTTTGCTTATTCCCTGGTGTCTAGTGGGCTTTCTGTCCCCCGGGGGGCAGATCCTGGGTAATCACCACCATCCGCAGCCCAGGCGGCAGAAAGACTGTTAATGCATTTTCTTTAGGGGTGGTGTATGGTCATGCACATGGTGGGCAACCCGCACTCCAAACCTCTATTTGTTTTAGTTTCCCTGGTGTCTAGTGGGTTTTCTGCCCCACGGGGGCCGATCAGGGGTATTCACCCCATCTGCTCCCGAGAGTGGGGGGGGGGGAAAGGGGGGGAATTCTCGCCTTTCCAACGGTAACTCTCCCAAAGCAATCAGTGCTCGGGGGTTGAGATATGCCCATTGGCTCATTTTACTTTCACTTTGCTGTAATGACGTCAGATTGCCTTGTGTGCTTATTGTCATTACAGTAAAACGAAAAATACCTCTTCCGTGTAATCCAATGGCCGAAAGACACACTTGGAAGATAGTGCGGGTGTCGACCATTGGCTTACACCTGCACTACAGGGGTTAATACTAATTTATTTATGTGTTTATATTTTGAATACATACACACAAAAGAGGAGTAGGAGTACAAAGGGACAGATGTTTCAATTTTTTTAAATGGCCCGCACCCAAAATTGTGGCATGCTTCATCATCGGGCTTGATATTAAGACCCCGAGCAGACAACGCCCAGGGTGGAGCAAAAGGGCGGGGAAGACCATACAAACACACATTTTCAGGGACCATACAAGAATAATGTTGCAGAAATAAGATTTTAAACCTGGCTCATGAATATCCACTGTCAATTTAATTCCTGTACTTCATGATCATGGTTAAAAATATATATAGGATGGTGGTGTCGGAGAGAGTTAGTAACTCCACACCCCTCTTATCTGTATGTCTGTCAACCTGTTTCAGCTGATTATATCTTTCCCTAAAAGGCACTTGCGGCTTTCATCAGGACCTAAGATCCCCTTGATTCCCCTACTCTCCTACCTTCCTTTCTTGGTAGTTTGAGATTTGATCCAATCTAGTCTGGGGGCTACAAAACACACTGCAGACATACCTGTAGATGGAAATTTAACAGTCATAACCATTTGTTCATATGAGAGCGATCATTCTCTGTGTGTTGAAGCCAAACAGAATATAAATGCTCAATGCAAACACACATGCCACACTATCATTTTATCCATTAATGATACCAAACTGTTATGCTGGCTAGCTAGTCACCGAGTTTGTGTACCCATACGTGGGTATGGTATCCATCGATATGTTCTGCTACTGGCCACGTAAACGCTTATGAGGTAGACCATAATCAGTTCATCACCTGTGGTTTCTAAAAGAAGTATTTAGAGTAGGACACCAGTGGAATGTCTCTGTCTCGAGAAAATCTTATTGAGTTTTATTGTAGTAGTTGCTCATAAAGGTGAGAGAGCGAGAGCTGCTCCCTGTAGTCAAACACTGGTCACATAAGGAGAAAAGCAAGTGGAATCGAAATAGTTATAAACTCACCGGGCGTCCCATTTGCCAGTGAGTACATCTATTTAGGTGAAAGGGTCTTTATTCTTCAGGCGCCCCTCCACACTCCCTTGGTATAGTTAGCCTCATTGGTCCCATGATGAGGGCCTCCCTTTTCCCCCACTCCTTACTTTATCACGGAGAGAATGCTGCCGATGCAATTCTCTCCACACGCCGTGAAGGTGCCAGCACCGGTACTCTGCCACTGCTTCCCTTCTGTACGTGCTTCTTACTATCACATGATCCCCCTCCTTAGCGATCACGTGATTGGAATGCCGAAGTTGCTGACCCAGGACATCGTCCATAGTTGAGTCGTCCTTTTTCCACAATGTTGGGTATGAAGAACGTGTATCATGTAGGCTACCTTACTCCTACACCGACTCGAAAATATTAATATAGGCGTGCTAACAGGGCGTGTGGATTGAAATGTCTCGATTTCATTTTCATATTAAATCTAGATGTTAGCTCCATCTGAGGTGTTTGTTAATATTATCAGACCGCTCCATACTTTTTTTTTATCAATCAAAGTTAGAGTTTTTTTTAAAATTATTAATTCTAAGTTTCCTCTTCCATTTATTTATCTCATATCTCCTACATCCGGTATACTATAATGTTGGAAATGTTACGTGTAATTGGAGATCATGCTTCACTCCCAAGGGGGTGTTCCACTCTGCTGGATAGTGCTTATCACATGGAGCATTAATGCTTATCTTTTTCTCATGGTAAATATCGGTCTAGAGTGAACTTTGCTCCTACACTACATATGTTTTATTTTTTATTATATGTACCCATCCCTTCCTTTCCTTTGGATTATCTAGCTGTTGTTCTTGAGTTGTCTTTCTAAGTAGATGTCAAGCTTTGGTTTTAAAACCCACATCGTCTAATTATAACTCCTCTACCTGGACTAACAGGGATTAGTGTATGGGGTCCTATATGCGGCCACAGTCTGTTCAATAAATTCCACGGGATGTCATCATTCAAGACTGTCTCGTTCCTACAGACCCAATATATCCATTTCTGTTCTCTTAGTAATAGATACTTCTTGAAGTCTTTTGCTGTGCTTGGGATATTTGGTTTGTCTAGCACTGTGCAATAGATGTCATCCACTGTTTACTGCTTCTCCAAGTAATGTGTGATTAATTTCGTCATGGCTTTCTGACATCTGATGTTACTCCTATGTTCCATTATCCACATTTTTATTTTTCGAGTTGTCATCCCTATGTACTGAAGGATTCAAATTAATTACCGATGGACTATACTCACCGATAGCCGATATACCCAGTATAAGTAATAATAATTCAGTCAGCAATGGCGAAGGTTCAATCGTTTATTCTTCAAATACAAGCCCTGTCAGGGGAGCCTCAGTCTACACGACCCTCAGAGGTGCGCAGAGGAGACTGATTACATGTTCAAGGTACAAAGCATATATACGTTTCATGCGTTCACAATGACACCCTACAAGGAAAGATACAACTTGTCAGTAAGCCAAGAGGAATACCCATATTAGGCACAAATGATTTGCTAGTAGCCAAGGCCTAAGCTATTCCCGGGGCAGGTCAGTGAGGTGCCTCCCTGTCTATCTGTAGCCCGGGGAGTACAGGAACGGGCTCTGCTAGAATGTGCGCATCCCACAAGAAAGGCAGGTGTGACCTTGGGTTTCCTGAAGCTATGAGCTAACAGCTAAATAAGATGGCTTGGCTGGCCATCGTGGTTTCGAGCAGAAAACGTGATCACGTGATTTCGGGGAAACAGTACTTGCTCACAGAGAAACGAAACAAAATGGCTCCGGTCATATCAATAGGAGCGGACATGCTAAAAGTGAATCGCTAGTAAATATGCTATTACAATGAACTCTAATTATATGATTATACATACACGGGTTATATTGTATATATTAGGTCAATAATATGGTGTTTATCGAATTTAGATCCCATCAGACGGCCCTTTTGGCCTACTATAGCCAATGTAACCATATTCACTCTACAAAAACTCCCTCGTCAATCTGCATAAGATCTGAAACCTCCTTCTGAATCATTTGCTTCTCGACTTTGGCCTGACGAGAAAAGTTTAAAGCAGGGGTTATTCGTGTAGCACAGAAAGAGCAGCAAGCCGGACCACACTGGAGACATAGACAACAAGTAAATATGACTCCAATGACTCCAGCAAGCACCATAAATATTTTCCAACCCCTAGTAGCTAAGAGACCCCAAAACCAGCTACTAAGGGACCAGGTACCGTTATCCACATGTGCTTCGCTGGCTAGTCGGTGTAATTTCTGTATCGCGAGATGAATGGTAGGGGCCGAATCAGGAATAAACACACAGCAAGAGCTGCCGATCACGCGACAGGCTCCGCCCCTATCTGCGAGGATGACGTCAAGAACCATCCGGTTCTGAAGCGAAACAAGCCTCGTCGCCTGAAGCTCTACAGTAAGGTTCGTTAGAATCCCAGTTTTGGTCTGGACCACATTCTCCACTATTCTAGACAAGCGTCTTATACTGCGGCTATTGAATATAGGTCCCCAAAAGGGGGTGAGACCTTTGGCAAAATCCTTGAACTGCTGCAGGGAGGTATCTGTCTGATCGGTACTGTCAGTATCAAAACTCCTAATATTTCGATTAGCCACTACCCCCCTTCTGACTAGCTGATGTGTTCTATGATACTCAGGTGGGGCAATGTACACGGGGGGTAGAGGAATGAGAGATAGCAATGCCCTGCCCATCCCCGTCGGAGTCAAGTATTCGCATTCTCTCCACACACAAAATATACGTCTGGAGGCGTATTCATAGGTGGGGTACTATATACCTGCAAGGTGTAAGTATAATTACATCTACTCTTTCCTACTTTCACATTGCCTCGGCCTTGTATGCAAAAGGGGGAGGTAGTATTATTAATGGGGATCGGCAAGGCCTTGTCATTTGTGACATTTCGTTCTTTAAAATGCTGAAAATACATAGTGTAATTAAAAAGTTCAAAATCCTGCATTTCCTCTTGTAGCCATGTCATATTCTTATAATCTGTATATAAATTCATGCAAGCATTGGGATCTAAAGATCCTTCTCCTCCATTTCCTTCTGCATCAAATCCTTGATGTTGTTCTATATACTTCAAAATGGCCTCATAATCTTTTTCAGTATATATCTTTGGTTCAGCTACATAATGAGAATACATCAATGATAATAAGTGAAACCAAGCTTCACAGCTAGCTAAATAAGACATCGGCAAGGAAATGAATAATTTCATGCTGGTGCATTACTGAGGGAAGTAACCCACATACCCAACAATTCGTCTTGTTCGTGGTGCTGTGAGTTTGATGCAACATTTCAATAAAAGCATTTTTCATATAAGTTTCTCTTTGCCTAGACTTATGAGCGGGCAAAGAATAAAAGAGGTGTTCTTCTGGGGCCACAGTAGTTCCTAGTAATTTCTGTACAGGGTGCTGAAATTCTAAATATACGAATACACACATCAAAATCACTTGTGATTATTATAATAAAAGCAACGAAGGCCACCTTCACTCTGGTGGGCCATCCGGAAAACAAATGCATATTATCCACATATCGTCGAGGAGCCAGTGGCCTTTCATCCTCCATTGCATATAGAGCAAAAGGAAACATACTCTCTATAAGTCCAATTCTAACTCGGTCCCTCTCTATAAGTCCAAATCTACCTTTGTATCCACAAAGCACGCACGCCACCAGAGGGGTTCTTCTTCCCACTAAGGGATCTTCTTCCTGTGTCCGTTCAGAGCCTCACAGGCAGACTCTTATTTATTCATTCAAAAGGAAACAACTTTTCTCCTTTTTTGGAATGACCGTAGCCTTATCTCAGTCTTTCTTTCTGAACAGAGCTACTTAGCACAATGTTCCAAGCTCTCAACGTGTTCAGTCCAGTGTCTCGCTCAGTACCCCAGCCGATCTATCCAGTGTGTCTCAAGTCAAGTCTTTCCCTAGCTCCTACCAGATGAATCTGGGGTACCGCGCTGTTTTCGGGGCTGCAGGTCATATTTGCAGCGTCCAGGCTGCTCTTGATCAGAAAACAACTCTGTTGCAAGGTCATCAGATGCATTCAAATCCTGTGGTGCACCTGAAACAACGGCCTCTGCTGGTTGAGCCGCCGCCCTTTCGCCTGGGGGCAACACTTCACTCGGCTGCCCCTTTTCTTGGGTGTCTGAAAAGGGAACAAAGCTCTGCAGCAATTCTCCTTCTTGGCTCGGAATTCCTTCGCTGTTTTGCACATCAAAGGGCAAAGGGAGCGGCAGGCGTTTTAGGTGACTGATGTGGATCCAGTGCTTGCGTCCATGCACTTTCACCGCCGACCTCGTTTCAAGGATAATCTGGTAGGGCTCGGACCACTTCGGTTCCAAACTCGATTTCCACTGATAATTCTTCACCAGGACCCACTGTCCCGGTTCCAACCGATATCCAGGACCCTCTGGTAGCGGCCGCAATGTCTCGGATACCTGTTGATGAATAGAACGCAGATCTTTAGTCAAAGTATACAAATAGTCTGTCATCAAAGGATAATCAATATCTCTAAAAGACCTGGGCCTGGGAACTCCCCACACATTAGCAGGACAGACAAAAATTACCTCATAAGGGGATAACCCAGTTCTCGTGTGGGGCGTTGTTCTCAAAGACAATATTGCTAGGGGGAGTGCGTCGGGCCATTTTAATCCAGTACTGGCACAGATCTTGGCCATCTTTAATTTCAATGTGCCGTTGTATTTTTCAACCAGACCCGCTGACTGGGGGTGCCTAGCTGCATGAAATTTTTGTTTGATCTGTAAACCATCACAAACGCTCTGAACCAACAAGGAGTTAAAGTGTGTCCCGTTATCAGACCAGATAATCCGGGGCAAACAATAACGTGGGAAATATTCCTTAACCAGGGCTTTGGCCGTTACAACCGCAGTTGCTTCTTTGGTGGGGTAGGCTTCAACCCATTTACTAAAAGCACAAACCACCACCAACACATATTTAAAATTATTCACTCGCTCCATTTGTATATAATCTATTTGTATAACTTCGAAAGGCAGGGATGGTGGAGAAAAATTTCCACTCAGGACAGGTTCTCGGACCCTAGGGTTGTAACGTAGACACACAGGGCAATATTTAACTACATGCGCTGCAGTCTTAGGAATATTTGGGTTATTCCAAACTGGGTCTAACACGGCACAAATACCTTTTGCTCCTATGTGGGCTGGGCCATGGGCCATGGTCACTACAGCATATACCAATGCATTAGGGTGTAACCATCGCTGTTTCTCAGTTCGATCTATCCAACATTTGTTTTTATCTAATTTTCCTACTTCCTGTTCCCATCTCTGTGTCTCGTCTATGGTAGCTTCTTTTTGTAATTCTTTTACACTTTCAATGGTATTGTCGAACACAGACGTTTCCGCCACCCACCGAGCCGAAGCACTAGGAAACATGGGAGTCATTTTAGTTTGTGCTGTTTCTTTAGCTATCGAGTCAGCAAAAGCATTTCCTTTTCCAGTAGAATTAATGACTTTCTTGTGAGCACTGCATTTAATGATGGCTACTTTTTCTGGTAATGTCAAAGCAAATAACAATCGGTCAATCAAGGGACCATCTTGAATTTTCTGGCCATGTGTGGTAAAGAAACCCCTCTCCCTCCACAGCCTCCCAAAACTATGGGCAACGCCAAAGGCGTACTGGCTGTCTGTGAAGATATTTACCCTTAGTCCTTCGCTCAATTCACATGCTCGTAACAAGGCTATTAGTTCAGCTGCTTGAGCTGAGTGATGGGAAATCCTAGCGGTTTCCACCACCGTTTTCAATGTAGTAATTGCATAGGCAGCTGTTGCAGTACCATCTGGCAACTTAAAACAAGAGCCATCTACATACAATTCTCCTTGGGGTTCTGACAAAGGGGTGTCAGTGAGATCTACACGCCCTTTGGTCTCTTCTTCAGTTCTAAATATACAATCATGGGTATCATCCTTTTTATCATTGGACGGGAGAGGCAGTAATGTTGCTGGATTCAATGTAGCACATCTTTTAATAGTAATATGTGGTGCAAACAATGTTAACTCGTATCCCGTCAAACGAGCACTCGTAAGGTGCTGGGTCTTAGTTCTATTTAACAGAATATCCACAGCATGCGGTACCATGACTGTGAGGTCCGTATTCAAGACTATACCCTCCGATTGTCGGATGGCCACCGCTACTGCTGCAGTGGCCCTCAGACAACTTGGAAGGGCTCGTGCAACGTTATCCAGGACTGATGAAAAGAATGCACAGGGTCTCTGTTTTCCACCGAAACCCTGTGTTAATACTGAAAGCGAACAACCGTCCACCTAGTGCACATAAAGTGAAAAAGGCTTCCGGTAATCCAGGGTACCCAAGACAGGTGCAGAACATAAAGCAGATTTCAAAGAGTCAAAGGCTTCCTGACATTCATCCGTCCAGGGTAGGGGTTCATGCACATCTTTGGTAGTCAAATACAACAAGGGTTTAGAGAGGAGTGAATAGTTAGGAATCCATTGGCGACAGTAAGAGGTTATGCCAAGAAAAGCACGAACATCACGTTGGGTACGAGGTACACACATGTTAGTAATTACAGATATTCGCACTGGAGTCAATCGTCTCCCCGCTTTCGACAGTAAGTGGCCAAGGTAGGTCACTTCCTGTTGACAATATTGGAATTTGGAAAGGGAGACTTTATTTCCTTTATCAGCCAAATGATGTAACAGTTTCACTGTCACCTCTTTGCAGCCTTCTTCTGTATCAGAGGCCACCAAAATGTCATCCACATACTGGATGATGGCATTTCCTGCTGGCAAAATTAATTTGTCAAGAACTGCCTTCAGAGCCTGACTATATATGCTAGGACTTTCTGTATAGCCTTGGGGTGCGCGCGTAAATCTAAAGCTTCGGCCACCTAATGAGACTCCGAATATATGTCTGCTATCAGGGTGAATCGGAATGCTAAAGAAAGCATTCTTGAGGTCTATTACTGAAAAATATTTAGCCGTTGGAGGAATCATCGTGAGGATCGCTGTAATGTCTGGCACTACTGGATATTGTGGGACCACTATTTTGTTGATTTCCCGAAGGTCAATCACAAAACGATATGCAGTCTTATAATCTGGGGCACCATCAATTGGTGTTTTCTTCAAAATCGGCAAAATCGGACTGTTACAAACGTTAGCAGCTGTCTCCTCCACCACTCCCCGTTTAACGAGGTCACGAATAATATGCAACAAGGCCTGTTCACCTTCAGGTGAAATCTTATACTGAGGAATGTGTGGCAGCTGTGCGTTTGATTTCAGCGTTATTGACACAGAAGCTATTCTTAACAGCCCAACATCAGTGTTCCCTGTGGCCCACAATGTCCGAGGAAGGGTTGAGAAATCAGGAGGCAAGGTCTCATTTTGAGCAAAGTATTGAGCTATTTTCACAGGTGGTTTCTGCATCGTCAGGAAAACACCATCAGGGGAGCAATAAATACGTGCATGTCATTTCTTCAAAATATCTAACCCTAAAAGGTTTTCGCCGCAATTAGAAGTTAGAAGGAAAGGCGTCTGCATGGAAATGGGGCCTATGGTAAAAGGCAGGGGTTTAGAAACGGGGCTTACCACCGGTATTCCAGAGAATCGTACTGATACATTATTTTGGCCAGACAGAGCTGCCCCTGGGACCAGTGTATGGGCGACTGAACTATTCATCGCTCCAGTATCCACTAAAAACTTTCCCGATGTACCCAACAGTTCTCCTTGCACATAAGGTCCCTCTTGGTCAACTGGTACGGTAATATGGCCCCCGCTCTGTCCATGGCTGTCTCATGCATAATCCTGTTCATCGTACCGATCATCCCGATAAGTTTCATTATAGTACTGCCTATTCTGTGGGTCATCAAAATAATTCTTTCGGGAATCCTCATAGTGCGAATCCTCCCTTCGCATACTATTCCGGTCTATATTTCCTCGACCCCTTCCTCGTCCTCTACTGGAGCCATTCCTTGCTAACAACAAAGGGCAGTCCGCCCTCCAATGTCCTTCCTGTTTACAATAAGAACATTGATTTATCCCAATGTTCGGAGGACCTCCTCTGCCCCTTCCTGCCATCGTGCCTCTCTGAAACGAGCCTCGCACCCCTTGTCCTGTATTTTGCCCTCTGCTTACCTGCTGCAGCAACACCCTAGTCTTTAAATCCTTAGTCTTTTTCTCCGATTTCTCCTTACTCTCATTTTCACGATGCTCGTAATATTGGGCCATGCTGAGGATAACGGACGGAGCAGCCGTAGTCCATGTACTCTCAGCTGATTGGAGACGGGACATAACCTCCGGGAGCAAATTCGTTACAAATCTATTTACAAATAATCGTATTCCCCCTTCTGTAGAGAGGTCCTGACCACTGAAATCTATGAAAACTTTCTCGAATCTAGTAAAAAAATTTGACACTTTCATCCTTTTTCTGCTTACATGCGGTCAGTTTATCCCAGTCTACTTTTCTCGGAGGGAGAAGAGTCTTCATATAGGTGACAATTTTATCCGGTACTACCAATATTTCATCCCGGGGTTTCTCACCTGGCTTCCGTTCCTTATCCCAATTTTTCAATTGATCCCATGTTCCCCCTAACTCAGGGACATGGTCCGTATCATGTATATGTCTCCAAATGTCTACTGGGATCAGGAGGCCAAAAAATAGTTCGATGTCAGCTATAGTCATGATGGCGGATTGGCGGCTTGGTCAATTCTTTATAATAGGCCATAGGATTCTTACGAGGGTCAGGGAGCTGGGCTTTTAACTTAAGGACCTCGCTTCGTTTTCAAGGGGTGTAAACCCATTGTTCCTGAAGCCTAGCGTCCACTCGTGCTCTTGTAACTTTGCCCCCATTATCCCTTAGTTCGGGCACCTCCGGGAAGAAGAGAGGATGCACCTCCCTCATGGGGTGCTGTGCTCCCCATTCGAAGCCCTTCCGGTGCATTTGTTCTCGATAACTCAAGAGCGTCGTTACATTCTGATATACTTCCTCAGTTTGAAGGTGAAATTTATGAGCATGATCCCTGATATCATGCAGTATCTGAGGAGGTAACTCCTCCTCGAAATACTGTTCCCATAATGAAATCAATCGGATCGCCATGCTCTCTAAAGCCAGCTGTTGAGCAACAGGTTCGAAATCCTTCATGGTGCTCCAAATATCTTCTAAAGTATAAATAGGATTCCGCATCCACTGGGATGCCTGAATTATAATGGCTCTCCTCTCCTCTATCCCCAACAACGACCGAGTGTAGGCTCGCTGATCACTCAAGTCTGACAACGGTCGCTTGGGCGTGGCGCCGCCCAGACCAACTGTATTTCGTAAATCTAAAGTAGTCTGAGTCGGAGGGGAGAGAAATACAGGGTGAGTGGGAGAAGGGACAGCCGCGTCCGGCTGGAGGGATATTAAGGGTGAGGTAGTTGGTCGAAGAGAAGGAGGGGAAAGCGGGGCATTCTGTCCCGGTCCGCCAATGGGAGCCGAGGCGACCGCCCTCATTGGTACCGTGGTGGCCGATGCGGCTCCCGGCTGGTCAGTTCGTATCAAGGGTACGGCTGGATACAAGTCTTGTGCGGCATAAGGTGGAGGTGGACGGGCTTCCAACAAATCCTCTAATTCATCACCTGTCTCTGGTCTAGCCACATAGCTTTTATCTGTTTCTAACCGAAACTGTCTATCCATCCGTTCAATATTTTCTTCCACCTTTCCCTTATCATATGCTACTGCTTTCTGAGTAATTGTTTGTCCCGATTTCAATTTACCCAACTTCTCTTCTCTAATTCGTCGTCTTTTTGCCTCCTTCAACCAGAGGTTCAGGGAGTCAAACATTGACTGACGGCATTTCTTCATAAACAATTTATTCTGTATATAGTTAATCTTTTTCTCATCAAAAGACCCCGTAAGAGGCCATTGCAATTCCGAATTGTCCTTCGAATATTTGTTCCAAAGGGTATTAAACAAAATTGTCTGTAATCCATGTTTAACGTACATATCAAAACTGGGACTGCACTCGGGAGGGGCAGGCTGTCTTTCTTCGAGCCGTGCACCTCTCCGGCAGCAGCACCCAAAACATATTTTGCTAAAACAAGACATTATGACAATAATCACACTATTCTCATTCACGAAATGTTCAAAATACACACACACTTGGACGCGTCCTTGTCATCATCCACTCTGTCACCTTTTCATCCAACTGTCGCAAATAAAGTGCTGTAAAGCAGTGCCAGGCAAATATTCCTCAGAATCTCTTCTATGCAAATGACGTCTTCAAATACGAACAGAGCCCGTCGACTCCTGTTCGGGGAATCGATTCAAAAGAATTCCAGACCAACAAAATCTAACCAAAGAGAACAGTCGTCAGACTGTTCTGAGAGCACCTGATGGGCGAACCACGAACCCTCTCACAGGCCATCCCATGGTCCTGTTCTGGTTGGGCCGGACATCTGGGCACGTAGCACCAGAACCCGAGCTTACCCAGTTGCTCCCAGGGCTTTCCTGGAGAGTATTCGGCCGAGCGAGTAACGCCGTACTCTGCTAAGGCATCAGGGATACTCTCAAATGTTCACGAAACAAGTCCATGAGGTACCCACCCGTGCAGCCCCTTCGCCGCAACGGTAGATCCTCAGATTCCCTCGTGGTCCGGCTTCCCCGGCCACCTTCAAACAAAAACAGTTAACTGTCGTCAAAAAGAAACACTTCCTCTGAGTGATCCTTATCCAAACCAATCACAAATGTCACTCGCCTGGTGCACTTCAGGCCGATTGCGAATTCTCCACTGCCGACACCTAGACAGACCGACACAGTCTGTTCTTCTCTCTGGTTAAGCCCGTAGGACTCCGGCGTAGGATCTTCAGTAGCTGGGAGGGATACTGGACTCGAGAGTGGAACGGCTTGTTTTCATACCCCAAATGGGTGCTTCAAATCAGGATCCTCTTTCTGTCCACCCACTCGGCCAGAACTCCTCCTTGTCCCGTCACCCCTGTTTACAGGAGGGGACGACCCTATCACGGAGTCCCGGCGGAGTCGCCAACTGAAGGATTCAAATTAATTACCGATGGACTATACTCACCGATAGCCCATATACCCAGTATAAGTAATAATAATTCAGTCGGCAATGGAGAAGGTTCAATCGTTTATTCTTCAAATACAAGCCCTGACAGGGGAGCCTCAGTCTACACGACCCTCAGAGGTGCGCAGAGGAGACTGATTACATGTTCAAGGTACAAAGCATATATACGTTTCATGCGTTCACATTGACACCCTACAAGGAAAGATACAACTTGTCAGTAAGCCAAGAGCAATACCCATATAAGGCACAATTGATTTGCTAGTAGCCAAGGCCTAAGGTATTCCGGCGGCAGGTCAGTGAGGTGCCTCCCTGTCTATCTGTAGCCCGGGGAGTACAGGAACGGGCTCTGCTAGAATGTGCGCATCCCACAAGAAAGGCAGGTGTGACCTTGGGTTTCCTGAAGCTATGAGCTAACAGCTAAAGAAGATGGCTTGGCTGGCCATCGTGGTTTCGAGCAGAACACGTGATCACGTGATTTCGGGGAAACAGTACTTGCTCACAGAGAAATGAAACAAAATGGCTCCGGTCATATCAATAGGAGCGGACATGCTAAAAGTGAATCGCTAGTAAATATGCTATTACAATGAACTCTAATTATATGATTATACAGACACGGGTTATATTTTATATATTAGGCCAATAATATGGTGTTTATCGAATTTAGATCCCATCAGTACATCAAGCCACAGAGGTATTTAATCAGGTAGATTACCTTTTCTGAATTACAGTTTGTGTGTTTCTTTTGAACACAGGGTTATTTCAATCCTACCTCAATGCATTTGGTATCCTTAGTCAGGTTGCATACGTCACAAGCCACATCTGCTGTGGCCTGTCACGGTTGGAATGTCCCAGAGTCTTAGTTGTTGGCAGGGTCTGGTGTGTACTAACAGGTCTCTGATGTTCGCACTTCTCTTGAAAGAGAACAATGGTTTCTCAAGATTTACGTCATTAGAGTTCAAAATACACCAGTTTTTCATTATAATGCGTTTTTTGCTGTTTGATGCTGTATAAAATGTAGTGACACATATTGTGTTCGTTGTCTCTGGTTTTTCATGGTTTTCCAATTGGGCATCTCTATTGCAATTGGAAGCTCTCTTTTGTGATTTTTTTTTATTATTCTTACCGAATAATCTCTTTCTTAGAGTTTGTCTGATAGTCGATACGATTCCTTTCTAAAGCCCCTAGGGTCTGAACAGTTTCTCCTAAGTCTGCGAATTTTTCTGACAGGTAGATTTTCCCTTAGGGATTTGCGATGGGAACTTTTAAATGATAGGATGCCATTCCTCTTGGTCGGTTTATTATAAACCTGTGTGCTCAGTTTTCCTCCCCTTGCTACAATCACCAGATCTAGGAAGGGTCTGTGATATTAAAGGGAACTACGGGGTGCCATTGTTCATCCAGTTTAGGAAGTCATTAATCTAGTTCTCATCTTTTTCTAAATTAGGAGGACATCATCTAAGAAACAACGCCAGAGTTTGATCTGGCTGGTCCAGGGGCTACCATGGGTGAAGATATACTCCTGTTCAAAGGCTGGCACATATAGCCCTGCCAGGCTCGGAGTGAAAACGCTCCCCATGAATGTCCCATGGGTTTGCAGGTAGATGGTAAATTACAAAAAGATCTCCAATGCTTCTCAAGGGAGAGAGTATATCCATAGACGACAGAGCAGTATATTCAACAAAAACTATTTGAAATGAAGGAGTTCCAACAGGGTAGAAGAGAGGGGAATACCTCGAGCTCGGGTATTGACAGCAGTGATTATGAATACAGAAAATGGGGAGGTGGGAGGGAAGAAGCAACACAAAAACAGGAGGGTGGGAGCGAAAAGCAACACTGATGGGGAGGTAGGTGGGAAGAAGCAACACGATGAGAAGAAAAAGGAAAAGGAAAATATCACCTCAGTTACAGCGTGAGCGGTGAAAGGACACCGTTCAAAATGAGGCAATCAGTACCTGGTGCATGCTTCATGTGAAAGAAGAGGAAATGAAACTGTTACACACTGGTCAATTAGGAGACAGTAAATCGGAGTGACAATGAAAATAGGAATGCTAAGCAATGTACAGGCTCCAAATCCCTTGTTGCAAACAGTATCTCTTGGAAGCAACATAGGAGTCATGCTGTTTTAGGCGAGACCTACAAATGTTGCCAGAAGGCATTGCATCCACATGTACTTCACTGCTCACACAGGTTATGAGTAATGAGGAAAAATATGTGGACTGCAAAGTTTCATTTTTATTCCTATTTTAAGGGCTAGAAATATAATTCAAACAAATCACATGTATAGGGCATTTAAGGCCGTACAGGTCAGTGGGTGAATGAGTGGGACTTGCTAACATCGACAGGCTCCCATGACTGAATTCATGTGACTCGATGAAGCAATACATATTAGGTCAATCTGCACACAGCCGCTGTTCGTACTTGTAAGGAGTGCTGACATTTTGAATGACAGGAATATTGTTTTAAAAATACTGAGGTGCAAGAATACTGTGTGAAAAATATTGTCAAGTCAAAAATATTGTAGAACACAATCTAGAAGGTAAGAATATCGTTTTTTTCCATATGTATTTTATTTTTTAATATTGTTTAATGTATTATTGATTTTAATATAATTTTACTATTAACTATTTTCTTAAATAATGTATTATATAGAGGTGCTATTAATATAATTGTTTTATACTATTTAGTATAGTTTATAATTTTTAATGTGCATATACGTTTTTCTACATTAAAGCTGTCATGTATAATTTAAGAGTACGGAGGGAAATTATTTGAATTCAAAATTATTGTTTTTTTTAATTAGTTTTCAATATTAAATATTCAATTCATGTAAATTATTTTATTGATTAATTATGTGTGTTGTATGACTTTAATGTGTAATTTTAGTTTTCTAAACCTTTTATTAATTACACTAAGCCTGACACTATAAAAGGCTAAACATTTGGCTTTGTCAGTGCTTCTGTTAGGAGGTTTTTTGCCCCTGCAACTGTTTGAGTTAGGCAATTCATGTTTTAGGAGCATGCATTTTAAATGACGTTGACACAGCCAGAAGAATTAGTTATGCACATTTCTTTTAGCAAAAAAAAATCTTTCTTTGTTGAGATGTCACAGGCTAAAAGAAGGGACACAAATGGGTATAAATTGCATAACAGGTACAGTACGTTTTTCCTGTAAAATGAAGCTCCTTTAAAAAGCGGGACCTTTACACAGCGAAGTATATTCTCAATTATAGTTGCAAACTTTTTTATTCCAAACAAAGAATTTATGTTATGCCAATGACCGTTCACATATAGTCTAACGTAATTGATCAAAATAAGTAGGATGGACAGATGGTGCACATTAACCAATAGGTCAAGGAAATATGAAGTAACCCGAACCAAGAGCGTAGCTCAGCTCACCACGGAGTGAGTAGCACTCCAATGCGGCTCCTGGCGAACACAACAGAATCGACAATCATAATTGGGCCAACAAGTATGTAAAACCCCATTAGTATCTGTCTGGTGACTGTATTTGTATTTGTATTTGTATTGGGTATTTGTAAAGCGCATCTATCGCTCCGAAAGGAGCATCTTGGCGCTGAAGGAAGTGTGCAGAACAATTAAGGGAACTAAATAGCCGCCATTACAGAGGCATCTGGTAATTTAAAGATCCAGGTCTTTAATTGTTTCCTGAAGAGGTTCTCCTGTCCCAGAAGTCTAAGGTCTATGGGCATTGCATTCCATGCCTTAGAGGCCAAAACAGTCAAGGTTTTCCCCCCCTTGGTTTTATAGTGGAATCTGGAGATGTTAATCAGATTACCACCAGATGATCTCAATTTTCTGGTAGGATTATAGCGGGTGTACCGCTTGGAGAGATAACTAGGTCCGATGTTGTTAAGGGCTCGAAAAGTGGTCAGCAGGATCTTAAACAAAATCCTCGTATGCAGGGGTAGCCAGTGCAACTGTTTAAGGGCCGCCGAAGTAGGTGATTTTCTTGGTAATTTCAATACCAATCTGGCGGCTGCGTGTTGCATGCTCTGCAATTTTCTTAAAGTGGCCTTTTTTGCTCCGGCCAGCAGGCCGTTGCAATAGTCTAAGCGAGAAAATATCAGGGCCACTGCTACGGCCTTTCTTGAGTCCGTGGGAAGGAAATCAAATAATTTCTTTAAAGATTTGATAATGGCGAAACAGTTTCCTGCCACATTCCTCACGTGCTGATCGAAGGAGAGTTCAGAGTCAAATAGAACCCCTAAGTTTCTAGCTGCTTCTACTGAGTGGGGCGGAGCGGGAGAGTCCTCTGGCCACCATTTATCAGGGCAGAAGTTGACATTTTTCCCCATAGGTAAGATTTCAGTTTTATTAGCATTACATTTTAAATGGTTGTTTTCCATCCACTGAAAAACATCCGTCAGGCAGTTCTTTAAGTTCTGTTCGGCGTCAGTGGAGTTTTTGTGTAGGGGTACAATCAATTGGGTGTCATCGGCATAAGATGTTATAAGTATGCCGTATGACTCAATTATGGCAATGAGGGGGATCATGTAAACATTAAATAATAAAGGACTCAGAATAGAGCCTTGTGGGACTCCAGATGAAACTTTTTTGTCCTTGGAGAGGAAGGGGCCAAGGGCGGTGGTTTGAGATCTATCTGACAGGAAAGAAATTATCCAGGCCAGAGCCACGTCAGTAATGCCAATATCTCTCAACCTATTAATCAGTATTTTGTGGGAGATTGGGTCGAACTCCGCTGTTAAGTCTAACAGGATCAAGACGGCGCCTTTACCTTCATCCTGTAGGAATTTTATAGAATCAGTAAGCTCCATAAGTGCCTTGAGCGGAAACCCGATTGCTGAGGATGGATGATATTATATGTTTCAACATATTTTTTTAGTTCTTGGTAAACCATCTGTTCAGTTATTTTGCCCAACAATGGGAGGAGGGATATTGGTCGCAGATTGGATAGATCGGTGGTGGATTTGTTGGGTTTTTTCATAAGTGGCTTGACTATTGCTTTTTCCCAGTCTGAGGGGACCACGCCAGACCTAAGAGAGGCGTTGACGATACCATTGATAATGGGATTGACTACGTCAATCGTCTGGTGAAGAATCCGCGGGGGGCAGGAATCAGAAGGGGCCCCGGATTTACAGGCCAAAATAGCTTCCCGGGTCTGAAGCAAAGAAACAGGTGTAAAGGCGCTGATAGAATGGGCCTTCATCTCCTTCTTGTCAGGGTCATCTGGCATTGGGGGTGGGTGATGATCAAGGAAATTCCTCTGTAACAGTTGGATTTTCTCCTCGAAGTAGTGGGCAATTTGATTGCATAAGTCTAAGGGATTTCTGGTTGAAGGGCTTTAGGGTGTGTGAAAGTTCTAACTATGGAGGAGACCGTTTTTTGTTTTTGCTGAGCTTCTTTAATGGCTTTAGTATAGAAGTCCTTCTTCGCAATTTTAACACTAGAAAGATATAATTTCCTTTGTTGCACATAGAGGGTTTTATCTATGTTGTCGTACGTTTTTCTCCATTTACGTTCACTTTTCCTGACCAGTAGATGTTTTTCCGCCAGATCTTGTGAAAACCATGGGGCATTTATCTTTACCCTTTTTCCCTTTATAGGGGGACTTAGAGGAGGGACACGTTCCTTAATGACATGCTGCATCCAAGTATGGAACAGTTTTGAGTCTTGAGCCACTTCTCCCGACATACTGGGAGCCTGTGATTGCTGAAGAGGTTTAAGCTTGAGGCTATCCTCCACTGCCTTCCAATTTAAGTGAGTGGGAGGTTGTTGGCTAGCCTTTACTGGTTTTGCAACAGGAGGAATGCGAATATTAAAAGGAATAAGACAGTGATCTGTCCACATTTTCGGGAGAGGCGTCAGGGTCACCAAAGGGGGAAATTGGAACAGACCCCGTCGAGTGTATGTCTAGCGACATGAGTCGATTGCGTTACTTTTTGGTATAAGCCAAAAATCTCAAGAGGCTGGTGGAAATTGAGGGCTTGTACATCGGTCCTGGATTCCAACTGCAGATTAAAGTCTCCCATGAGAGTAAAATGTGGATAACGTAGCAATAGCTGCCCAAGAGAGTCACCCAAGGACTCTAAGAACCCAGTAGGGGTGCCAGGGGGGCGGTGAACTAAGCCTCCCAAAAAAGAGGTGGACGCGTTTAGCATAATAGAAAAACCCAGCCCCTCAGAGCCTTTAAGGGGACCTAGGTTGAAGGTATGACACTTCAGGGAGCTTCTGTGCACTACGGGTACTCCTCCTCTTCCTTTTGGCCTGTCCTGTCTGAGAATGGTATAGCCTGGAGAGAGAGCGGTCACTAAGTCCGGGTTACTGGTATCATTCAACCACGTCTCAGTTATGAACAGAAAGTCAAAGTCTAATTCAAGGATTAAGTCCTTAATATCTTGGCTGTGGCGGCACATAGAGCGTGCATTGATCAACCCTCCTTTAAAAATGGAGTCGCTGGCTACAGCAGTATCCGGTTGAGACAGCGACTCTAATGGAGACCATGGTGAGGTCCATTTACAAGATGTACATGAAAAGGGACCCTCCATATGAGCCATGGAGATGCCACATGGACAGTTGTTTCGAACATTGAGCATATGGAGGTCATTTACCTGGTAGATTTGCGTTTGGGGTATTTGTCCAGCCTGGCCTGCGCCTGTCGCGGTCTTGGCATGGACGGGCGCAGACGGGCTTGCCTTTGGCACGCCATCGGCATGCCCGCAGCGCCCACTGCGCGGAGGAGGCCGGAAATCTTTTTATAGGGCGTGAGGAGGGTGGGAAGCAGCCGACCCGACCGCTGGTATGCTCGCCTAATTTCCCCCCTAAGATGGCGTCCAACCCCGTCTCCCACCACGACAGCGCCTGATCGTCTGCGCGGGGAGCAGGGTTCGAGATGCGGTGAGGGACAAGAGGAGTTCGAATATAAAATCAAAGTATTTCAAATGTACAAATTAAATGTAAACGTTTTAAAAATTACGAGCTGCCTAAGCCCTCGGCTTTTCGCCTCAGGGGAAGTACTGCTCACTAGATCTGTGCCCGCGCGTCTCAGCGCGCTTTAAGTACCTGGGAGGGCAGGAGGCAGCCGACAGCTGGTGCGCTCGCCTAATTTCCCCCCTAAGATGGCGTCGAGCCCTGTCTCCCACCGCGACAGCGCCTGATCGTCTGCGCGGGGAGCAGGGTTCGAGATGCGGTGGGGGACAAGAGGAGTTCGAATATAAAATCAAAGTATTTCAAATGTACAAATTAAATGTAAAAGTTTTAAAAATTATGAGCTGCCCAAGCCCCCGGCTTTTCGCCTCAGGGGAAAGTACTGCACACTAGATCTGTGCCCGCACGTCTCAGCGCGCTTTAAGTACCTGGGAGGGCGGGAGGCAGCCGACAGCTGGTGCGCTTGCCTAATTTCCCCCCTAAGATGTCGTCCAGCCCTGTCTCCCACCACGACAGCGCCTGATCGTCTGCGCGGGGAGCGGGGTTCGAGATGCGGTGAGGGACAAGAGGAGTTCGAATATAAAATGAAAGTATTTCAAATGTACAAATTAAATGTAAACGTTAAAAAAATTATGAGCTGCCTAAGCCTCCGGCTTTTCGCCTCAGGGGAAAGTACTGCACACTAGATGCTACCAGGACAGCCAACCTGGTGAGTTTATTGCAGCGGCCAAGATGAGCAAGAACTAGATTTCAATGGCAGTGCCGCCGTAAAACAAAATTGCGGTGATGGTGTGACCCAACTGGGGAGACTGCACCTGTTGTGACTTACCTGGAGGCAAAGCGAAGTGAGGCAAGGATGGAGCAGAGCATCAACCGGAAGAGGAGGCCAGGCTTTGCATGGATGACAGGAACTGAAGGGAAAATGTGTAGTGGCCCCTTGGGGGAGCAGCAGCAGAAGACAGAGTACAGCCTGGCAGCAGCCAGGGACCAGCATAGCCATGCGGTTGCAGTAAAAGGCAACCACTTATGCCGAACTGGGAACACCTTGGGTTTGAGTACTGCCCGTGATAGCTAGCGAATGGCAATCATGTGCAAAGTCTCATAAACCTGAGAGGTTCCTGGTCCTTGAAAGAGAGTAGGAGAAGAGGAGCCAGAAGGAACTGCCTAAAAGAATCTATAGCTGCAGTAACTTTTGTAGCCTGCTACAACTTATAAGATCACTGGTGCGCCAGGAAAAACAAACATTACCTCTATTGCTAGTACTTATTAGTTACAGAGCCTAAACATTGGAATTGGCCATAAAGAAAACTGAAGAATGACTTATATGGCACGAGTGCTGGAACATCAGTATGTACGGGCCAGAAGGCACACAGAATGAGGAAGTTTTGCAAATCCATAAATAAAGCAAATGCTGATGAAGTATTGCATTGACCAGGAAGCCGTATCAGCTGCCATATTTATGGACAACAGAACTACCGACACGGTATGTATGAGGGGGTCCTCCGAGCTAAGATTTAGATCATACTGACACCTACTGACTTGGATAGTGAGCTTGTTCATCATGGTGTGCCGAAGTGATGATAAAGGCTCAGCCAATATTAAACACATCGACATGTGGCTAGAACCTGAGAGCATGCCTGGTCTTGCCCTGCCCAATTCTCATTGCATGGCTCAGACAGCATAAATAAAATGATAATACCATTTTGTTATCATGTTATTTAACATCTGCTAGCTCTGCACTGTGAGGCAACGCTCCACCGCCATAGTGCCAATATCGGCCCACTCACCAGCCCGATCGCAGCAACATGCATGTCGCAGAAATAAGCAGACAAGACAACTTTTTGTTGGAGAAAAGTAGCTGCAGGTTTATTAGCATATACACATGCCAACAAGGTGGGTTATCTTATAGACGATCCAAAGGCAAGCCGCCCCTCGTGGCCTACCACCTGATGGGCCAATTTGCAACGTGGCCTTAGCCAATCGTTGCTTAGCGGTTGTGGTGAGGAGAGAGCCCCTCCCATTTCCGGTGAACCATTGGTCCGCCCTCTTGCTCACGCCCCCCCCTACAAGGGGCGGAGCGTTCAAGCGACCCCCGGTTGTACAGGTTTCCAACCGCCCGTAGGATAGCGGGGCGCCGTCGCACCCCCAGGGTCCACCGCACAGACTTCCTGGGGATATTAGGCCTCAGCATCCTTTGTGCTCCTGAAGAGGGTACTCCCGGGTACCTTTCCGCCTCTGGATAGCCCTGTAACTCCGCCTGTAACACAAATGAGAAAAGATTAGAAGACATTTCCCCCCACCCTGAAGCGCCGGGTATGCGGTAGGGAGGGAAACGGCGTCAGGGTGAGGGGACAGCGGACAAAGAGGCCGCTAGTTGGGGGGGGGAGCAATATATACTTTCCCCTGCCCCCACCAGGCCGGAAGTGACGCGCGGGACCCACCAGGGTCCCAAAGCGCTGGGTTGCCCCATGTGCCATCTTGTGGCACTATGGGGGCCGCCCTCTTACTTGTATCCAGTGTGGGGACGTGTCGGTCGGCCTGCATAGTGCCAATATCGGCCCACTCACCAGCCCGCTCGCAGCAACATGCATGTCGCAGAAATAAGCAGACAAGACAACTTTTTGTTGGAGAAAAGTAGCTGCAGGTTTAATAGCATATACACATGCCAACAAGGTGGGTTATCTTACAGACAATCCAAAGGCAAGCCGCCCCTCGCGGCCTACCACCTGATGGGCCAATTTGCAACGTGGCCTTAGCCAATCGTTGCTTAGCGGTTATGGTGAGGAGATAGCCCCTCCCATTTCCGGTGAACCATTGGTCCACCCTCTTGCTCACGCCCCCCCCCCTACGAGTGGCGGAGCGTTCAAGCGACCCCCGGTTGTACAGGTTTCCAACCGCCCGTAGGATAGCAGGGCGCCGTCGCACCCCCAGGGTCCACCGCACAGACTTCCTGGGGCTATTAGGCCTCAGCATCCTTTGTGATCCTGAAGAGGGTTCTCCCGGGTACCTTTCCGCCTCTGGATCGCCCTGTAACTCCGCCACAGCCCTGGGTGTGGCTACCGTCGCAGCCAGGGCCCCCCACCAAGGCCGGCATTTTTCCTACTATTTCTAGCGTGATATTTCTAGGGCCTCTCCCCTAACCAGCCAGAATCGGTCCAAGGTAAATCGAGCAGGAATGTAAAAATGTCCTCCCAAAGCCCCTTGCGCTTGGCGTAAGGTCTCCCAAGTCTAATGACGCCCTGTCTCCTCTGCCCCTTGAATTACACACGGCGCAGGACTTCCTGCGCATTGCTCCAGCGCCTCCCCTGCCTAGCGCCTTGCCTCAGAGATGAAGACATGTCTGACCACTGAAAATACCTGTCCCCCACTGGTGGCAAAACCCACCATAAGTTCAATGTGGTCATTCTATCATGTGCCATAACATGCCGTGATGGCCAGCGCACAAATCGCAAAGAGATTCATGGTGCACACACCAGAAGTCCCATTCGGATTGGGGAAATAAGAGATATAGGGTCCGATCATGAAACACTGCAAAATTTTGCAAAGTGTCAACCTACACTGCTTGCTGAACCAGGGCTGGTCACAGATGCCTGGACCCTGTTAACCGCTTGAGACCCTGATATATACACCGGGATGGTGTCGACTAGAAGATTAGTGTGTCAACAAGGTTCCCTGTATGGTGGACAGGGAGCATCCGCTGGAACCCGTCTGTGAGCGTGAAAATACAGTGACATGCACCTCTGTCCACCATACCCTCGCCTGATCCTCAAAAAGGCCCCTCGAGCCCGCTGCCCCCCGCAGCGCATGGCGAGGGAAAAATGGCCCAGAACCCCCTTGCTGGGTTTCGAACACCATCACCACCACAGGCTCTAGCTAAAGATTGGCTCCCTCTGACCTGGCAAGGCTTGTCGGAGGCCAGCCTCCCCCCCCCCATAGTTGACTACCCAGCCCTGGGGAAGGGAACTTGCAGAAAACCCGCAGGGGGGTCAAAGACCAAAAACATGCCAGATAAGAGAGCACAGAGATGCCCCACAAGCCTACTTCCAGCAAAATGTGCCAGGATAAGCTCTCCCCCCATGCTCCATTCCAAATATAGCACCCCGACTAAGCAAGACAGTTGGTCGCGAGAGCCAAAAACCTGTCTAAAGGGCAGGACTTGTAGACTGTCTAGGATGATCTAGATGAACCATCTCGTGGTGCAAGCCTGCACTTCCAACAGCCCACTTGTTGACGTAGTCAATGCTGCTTAGTTGCACAAGATAAAGAAGCCACAATTGAAGCTTTCAAGCATAGCCGACCATGAACTGGCCACCCTTGAACAGGGCTACACAGGTTAAATTGCTATGTGTGACATTTCCATTAGTTCAGTGCACAAAGAGTGGCATAGGTTTTTACCCTGCAGATTGTATAAAAACTGATATTACCTGCCCCCACTGGGCCCTACAAGTACATAAAATACAGAATACATCAAATTCGAGGTGCCTCATATGGTGCCTGGTGCCCAATATCATTAGTTGGACAACTCACTACGTGGCCGCAAGCTACTCCATCATGCGTGCAAGGCTGTATTGAGTTTTGCTTAGGCAACATTCCTATAACACTGTGAAAGGTATCTTCTCATGTTCGTCGATTATACAAATCATCCCTCTATGCCTGTCCCACGTTGGACCCTATGAAGCTTAAAACAAGCTGCCTATCCAACTGTGTAACCATGTAGTGCAGCTTGGCGAACTACTACTTCCTCACTATTACTTCCTGGCCTGAGAAACTGCTAAAGGAAACCCTACTTTAGTACCTGAAAAAAACCACTAATGAAATACTGTCAGGTAACAGCCTACCCGTGGACTTCGCCACGGGCCCTCCCAGCGTATCAAACCTAATTGTAGGATTTTGACTGTTAAACCTTTCCTGCCACCTCTGGACCCTTCAAGTAAAATCAGCCAACCAGGTGCCTACTTGGCCCCAAACACATAACCTGTGTCCAGAGAAGTGGAGCCAGTTAGAGGCTTGTTGTATCAGCCAGACCCACGCGGGGCCAGACTAGCAAGTCACAGTGGGATCAGACTGAGGGGTATGTGCAGCTAGAGCAGGCCCAAGAACAGTGCGAGGTGCACACGCAACATCTAGAGACAATGGGTCACCGTCATAGAAACTGGTGCTACTGGGATCCGACTAAAGAAAATGTCACGGCGTGGGTCAGAATATAGGGGAAATACGTGTGGCTTATGCAGGCCCCACTAATCAACAGGGCTACCCAGCGCTCAAGCAGAGTGCTGAAAATTAACTGGTGAATCCCACTAACCAAAGCCTCACTATAAATACTACAAACGGAGCACTACAACTACAACCAGCCCCATACTCTGGTGTAGTCCCTGCTTCTTAGTTGCCAAAAATTTCCATACAATGCCCGAGGCAGGTGTAGTGTTGTGTCTTGCTACTAAGTCGTTGATAAAAGCGAAGACTGGAATGACCAAAGCATAACGGTGAGTGACAATAAAATCACATCTAGACTCGAAACGAGAAAACATCCTGTTATAGCACAGGAACTGCCTGCTCCGGTCAGCTTCAAAGTTGACTACCGAAGTAATCCTTCCATGGAGCGGGCCCAGCACGCTCCACACTAGGGCCAGCCATGACTCCTGGGGAGGACCTGAGGGACCCAGACCCCAGCTCACTGCCCCTTCCCCAGTGTGCCTCACCCTTATACCTGTAGATGTTTCAGGTGGCCCCCCCATGTGGTTCGTGCGGTTCCACAGCGCGGTTCCTGCATGAGAGACAATAAACATAGATTAGCAGCCCTGCCCCCCTTCACATAACCATTTATGTACTCTGCGATCAGGCAGGGGCCAAAAATGCCCCCTACGCTACCCAGGTCAAGCCTGATATCTGTTACGAAAACTGGTTTGTCCTTATTACATCCCAAGAAGGAGTATGGAGGGACCAACCCTTGCGTGGCGACAGGGCAAAAGTATATTATGTTGTTATAATGTAAAAAGGACCTACATCCGCGCAAAATAAGAAAACTCTAACTATGGGAGTGCCCTCACAGTGGATCCAAAGCTATCGAGTCTGCCAAGAAGAAGGGACTCCTTCTAGGCACTGAATAGCAATAGTATCTTGATGCCCAACACAAAAGTGTTCGACTATCGTCCTTGGAGGATGAAAGGCTGGGAAAGTCCACCGGGAGTAGAACCGGTTTCCGTGGTGTCAGACTCCAACCCCTGAGGTGGATCAAGTCCCCTGAACCACCAAACCCGGCTTCAGGTTTTGTTCCTAATGTGAGGCGCACAGGCACCTTCGAGAAAGGTCCGCGCTAAATGGGGCTAACTAAGATAGAGTGCATGTTAGTCAGCTGCAGCGTGATGCACCTTGCCCTCTTCGCGCTAAGACCTAAAAACCTGTAGTTGTTACAGGTGGCCCCTGTGTGAGTAGGGCTGTTCTCCAGCGCTGATCCTGCAGGTGAGAAATGAAACCTCCAAAGGCAGCCCTGCCCCCCCTCACAAAACCACTATATTCTCCACGAACAGGCAGGGGCCAAAATTGTCCCCCATGCTACCAAGATCAAACCTGAATGTCCGGTACGAGAGCTAGTTTGTCCAAATAAATACTTGGAGGGAGTGGGGAGGGACAAACCCTTGGGAGCGCAGGGCTATTGTTTATACGTGTCATGCAACCGAGTTGCTGGAGGTATGCTAGGACAGGGGAAGACCCTAGCACTAATATGTTTTAGATAGGAAAGGTAACTATGCACTCTTGATAACACACGTATCTCCATCCGACAGTCTCGAGGCGCTGAATAACAGAAGAGTCTTGATACCCAACTCAATGGTACTCGTTTATCGACCTCGGCTGTATGCAAGGCTGGGAAGACCCGCCGGGGATAGAACCGGTGACCAAGAGGTCGGCACCGACCCCTGCCGTGGATGCGTAGGTCCACTGCGCAACCAGCCCCGGCTTCAGGTCCGTTCCTATTGTGAAGCGCACCGACACCTCCGGGTGGCAGCAAAATAAAGCCTGCGGCGAGAGGCAGTAGGGAGGGGAAAGAAAACAAACCTCATCCCCATAAGTCCAAACCAACAGACAGCGTAAGACAGGGGCACCTGCACACACTGAGAGCATCCTCCGCGAAACTTACGACTTGCCCAGGTGCCAGCAAAGCCTGTAACACAAGAGCTCTGTGGACAGAGTAACTACCAGCATTGCCGTAAACTAACTAACAAGGAACTCCCAGGAACGTGAAGCCTGCACAATGAGGAAATCCTCCTGTGCCCTGAATGCCAAGAGACCTGACGTCTACAGAAGCTAAAAAAGGAATACCCAGTTGTACCAATATGAGGCGTTTGGCGGTGCTGAACATTCGCCTGAGAAGAGGGCACCGAGAGCAATGCACCCGATATCGGGAAAGAAGAAACACGCAGCCAAAACCCTGGGCGCGCCCCCCCCCTGCAGTCGGAGGAGAACAACGTGCAACCGTAACTGTAGAAGGTCCGGACGCTGGACTCTGCGTGAGACGTCCGCAAGCAACCACTGCTGTACTTCCCAAACGGGGGCACGGCCTCCTAGTGGCACAGCCCCAGAAACCTCCCAAAATAGAACATAAGAGGGCAGCATGTGCTAACGGGAAGTTGATGTACAAACGGCTCCCCATGAAAATCGCTGCAACCACCTGGGCGTAGGCATCATAGGCAGTAGCCAGGTCCCCATCTGCATTGGGAGCCCGCCCTGACACGATAGCAGGTATTGTGTCGTCACAGTGCATAGGGGAAAATAGGATCGCTGGCTTGAACAGAATCAGAAAAGCAGATTACATATCCAGCCCCTGGACTGTAATTCCCGTCCGTCCCACGCGGCAAACCGACACCTAGACCACGCGCTCACCACTAAAATTGTTCTCGAAACGGCCTAAAAACTGGCGCGACCACAGAGATCGGCCCTAGTGCCCCTCTAATAAAAGCCGCATTGGATTCATCACAACCTCCCACTAGTGAAGTGGTATGTAACAAGCCTGCGCGGAAACCATAGGTCTGGACGCCTAACGAGACTCCACACCTCCTACAAAGTTGAAAACGGCTCGTGTGGACTTCCCCCCCTCCTATTGGAACTGATGAGTAAGACTCTCTGAATACCCTGCCTACTTAAGAATCCGAGTCCTACAATAAATCGGCTGAGCCTAAAAGTGAAAGCGTGACATGTCAAAAGGCTCAAGACATACCCTGCGAGAGACACACTACGTGCACGCCACTTCGCCACACTCCCTGCCCAGTGCGCCGGCGGGACCCGAAACCTCCCCCCCCCCCAGCGATGGCGAGCCCAAAGAATGTAGGTAGTGACCGGAAAGGAAGTCCACGCAAAATGCCAGAAGCCCCAGGTCTGAGGGAGAGAGAACCCGCCCCCCCAAAGCTGTCCCCGCACAGCCAAGTGCGAGCCGCCCCCGCGCCTACACCTCAGGCCCCTGCCCCCCTCCCCCCAGCTCGTAAAGTCCTCGGACCGGGGGGGGCTGTTCCACACATGACACTGGCAAAGAGGAAGGGGGCAAGACGGACAGCTGCCGCTTGCGCCAAGAGAGCCTGCCCTTCTCGACCGAAACCAAGCTAGGCAACCCCGGTCCCCGCAACAGGAAAAGCCAAGGGGCGGACTAGGGCGTGCGAGGGCAAACGACGCTGAAAGGACCGCAGGGGGGGGCAAAGGAAAAATTACTGACATCCCGAGACACCAAAGCGTAGGCGGCACAATATGGCAATTTACAATGGCATGGCCGGCACCCCACAAAGGGGCAATACCGTCTCCCTCCTCTCCCGGTAAAAGGTCCGTAGCAAGGAAGTATAACCGTGCGACCAAGAAACGCAACCATCGTGGACTGCGCTTGATAAATAGAACACCCGTAACACTAAGGAAGGACACACAGGATAGTCCAAAACCGCGGAAGGTGGACGCGAGCTATAAGGAAAACCTCCTTAATATAGCAAACACCCGAAAAGACTAGGCATGACTCGGTCACTGAAGAGGCAAAATGGCCGGACCATGGCGCCCATGTCCCCGTGGCATGGGGCTGCTCGTGTCTACAAGATGGCCGCGACCTGCTGCCCTTGCCCACCAGAGCAGTGACCAACAGCTGCCTTGGTCACTAAAATGGCCCCGACAAAGCGCCCATGCCTACATAGGCAGTGACCTAACACTGCACTGTTCGCCAAAATGGCCTCAGCGTGGCCCCGATGACTGCGTGAAACTGAAATGATGGCCCGTTTCGTACGCTTGAAATACCCAAACCTCAAGGCCGCAATAGACACTGAGGTCGCAATAGGGACAAAACGATACAGCCCTCATACCCCCAGGGAAAGAGAGGAGGGGGCCTCCGCTACAACCAACGTGCATGGACTCTCCCCCGTCGGTCACATCAGGTCCCATGAGACTCCCCTCGGACCATTCTACCGCACTGAGGTCGCTAATAGGGACAAAACGAAACAGCCCTCATACCCCCAGGGGAAGAGAGGAGGGGGCCTCCACTACAACCAACGTGCCTGGACTTTCCCCCTGTCGGTCACCTCAGGTCCCATAAGACTCTCCTCAGACCCTCCTCTGCACGTCTGGTGCAAGGCCGGGGGACCGGCATAGCACCCGGTGGGAAAAGCACGACCTAAAACCCCGTTTGCCAGAGGTTGCTAAGATGTATAAGCGGGCATCATATTCCCGCACCACTGCGTGTCCCGCCAGATGCGCGGGCCGAGTCCGGGCCAAACCCCCCACCCCCACAGCAGACATGGGCCGTGGAAAGGGAATAGAGGACTTGCCCCACAACAGCGGCCCCAACCCGATAAAACATACGAAATGCACAACACTGGTGGCAAGGAAAAACTATGCCCAGGCCGAGCATTACAGTGGTCGGAGCCCCACAAATAGTACAGGAGAGAGCCACCCGCCGTGCCCAGCCCGCCCCAGACAACCACAAAGGAAGGCACAAAACAAAATGTAAATCGAGCACCGCATTCCCCATACACCGGACATTCTGGAGAAAATGCGCATAAAATTGACCGCATCGGGCCCCTACCCACAAGCGCTGGTCATCATCAACTAGTGCTCCTAAAAATGTCCGAACACAGTCGCCATAAACTACCTGGGTCGCACAACAGAAACAAGCTGCCCCTACCAATGTCCGCACTGGGCGCCATCGTCGTGGCGGAAGTCGGGCCCCTGCTCCGACCACAGCTTCCAACGCCCGCCACAAACACTCACCAGAACTGACCCCCGGCACTGACAGCAGTACGCCCGGGCCCTACATTCTGTGCACAGCTCTTAGCGCCCATGCCGAGACCCCGCCGGGAGGCCGTGCCCCACGCATCCACACATGCATGAAGAGCCACAAACCCCGAAGGTATCAAAGAAGCAAAGCCCACTCATCCCTGACTCACCTAATGGACTAGACGGACAAATGGCACAACGACCCCCGGCGTAATGGGACAACACGTCCAGACCGAAACGGCGTCAGGGTGAGGGGACAGCGGACAAAGAGGCCGCTAGTTGGGCGGGGGAGCAATATATACTCTCCCCCGCAGCCACCAGGCCGAAAGTGACGCGCGGGACCCACCAGGGTCCCAAAGCGCTGGGCTGCCCCGTGTGCATTCTTGTGGCTCTATGGGGGCCGCCCTCTTACTTGTGTCCCCTGCGGGGACGTGTCGGTCGGCCTGCATTATGGATGTTCCGCCCCACCCCTGTTCTCATGTCGCATCACCCAACACAGTGGCCATCAAGAAAGCAATATTTTCTTTACTTTCAAACTTACCTCCAGATTGCTTGATGCAATCAACAACATAGTTTTCTATACTTTCAAAACGGCTGCTGCTTTGTGTGATGCAACGTGTTGAAGCAACATACTTCGCATCACAATATAGTAACCATCTTTAAAGTATAGAAAAATGCTTTCTATTTTTTTAACATATCCAGTAGGGCTCTACCGTGGCCAATCCTTTCCCTCCCTCACCATTGGCAAACGAGTAGATTAGCTTTACCAATGCTTATTTTCACTGTTGCTGAGAGTCATGTGTTCTCCTGTACTGTATGTCTGGCCAAAGGTCTTGTAACGAGAAGCATAAACAGGAGACTCTTATTTATAAATTACTACAATCAAGCGAAACTGCTTGTTTATACCTAGTTGTAGAACTCATCAACAAGCATTTATTCTAACAACAAAGTATTCGCCATTTCAAATCAATATTTCGAGCAGTGATTTCACAGCTTTGAGAAAGGCAGCCCACCAGCCACGGGGCCTGGGCCGCTACAGCATACATTAATTTTGGCCAGCGCATATACCCTCTGTAACATTGTGCAAGCTTCCCTCCTCGATAAACGTAGCTACTAATGCTGCACAAAGTCATGCTCAGCTTTTTTCAAAGAAACGAAAGTTGCGCTATCACATTTCAAACAGGACTGAAACCCTCACATCTGTTGTGGAGACAACAAAGGAGAGGCATTTCTAAGAAATCTGAAGATTATAGGATTTCCTTCTTTGTGCAGTGTGTTATTAGTGCCTACTGCGTGCAGATATAGATAGCGCTTTTCTTCAAATACCCTCATTCTCCTGTGCAGTAGAACTCATCCAGATTTGATACTTGTCCACACAGGACGGCCTTTGTGCAGAAGGAATGCATCTCACCACACTGGCATTGTTAGCTCTGGGCTTAGAAGAGCCCCACAATTTTGTTTTCCTATACATAATGCACTAAGAATGCAAGATCCCAGCTAGGCATCACGGGCCTTATATATGAAGGCCTTGCGCCACCGATGCGTCACTTTTAAAATGGGAAAAAGTGACGCACCGGTGGCGCAAGGCCTTCATAAATAAGGCCCCAGGAGTTTCTGTTGAATGTTAGGAAGCAGAGGCAAGACAATAGGTTAGGCGTTTCTAAATGAAAGGGCGTCTTTATTGGTTGGTGTAATGATGTTGATGCAAAGTGCCCAGTGACCCAACTGGTCAGGCACTAGGACCGGCCCGAGTGAGGGACGAGGGCAGGCGGAAAGGGAGGAGCTGGGGACCAAGTGGGCAGGAAAGGGCTGTAAGCTGTGGGGACTTGAAGAAGGAGGATGATTAATAAAGAAGGTCCATGACCCTACCTCACTGTGTCCGCCTGAGTTATTGGGGCTGGACACTACAACTGGCGACGAAGGTGAAAGAAACCCCAAGCGTGTGGACAGCCACAGCAGCAACCGGCGACCGACTGGCCCGGAGCTCGCCCCACGTCTGGAGGCTCGAGCGCGCTGCGAAAAACGCCCACCGAGTGCCCACCTCGGCGGCGGAATAGCGATCATTTAAGCGCCTACCGAGTGCCCACCTCGGCGGCGGAATAGCGGTAATTTAAGCGCCTACCGAGTGCCCACCTCGGCAGCGGAATATCGGTCATTTAAGCGCCTACCGAGTGCCCACCTCGGCGGCGGAATAGCGGTCATTTAAGCGCCTACCGAGTGCCCACCTCGGCGGCGGAATAGCGGTCATTTAAGCGCCTACCGAGTGCCCACCTCGGCGGCGGAATAGCGTTAAACAAAGCGCCTACCGAGTGCCCACCTCGGCGGCGGAAGCGCGCTGACAAAAGCGCCCGAGTGCCCACCTCGGCGGCGGAAGCGTGTGGCCAAAGAAAACGTCTACCGAGTGCCCACCTCGGCGGCAGAAGTGAAGGAAATTGCCCTACCTTGATTGGTGACTCAAGCGGTGGACCACGGCTCCGGTGAGTGAAATCGCCGCCTAACTGCCCCCCCGCCGAAGAAACGAGCAGAAACGACCGAAATCTCGCTGAAAACGAGATTTCCGGCGGCCATCTTGAAGTCAGGCAATATTGACCAATCCCCTGCGAGGGATCATCGGCGGCCATTTTGAAGTCAGTCAAAGAGCCTGAAACAGCAAATAAGCACTGACAAGCAACAAACAAGCATTGGCAAGTAACAAACAAGCATTGGCAAATACAACAGCTGTAACAAACAAGCATTGGTAAATGCAACAGGAGTAACAAACAAGCATTGGTAAATGCAACAGAAGAAACAAACAAGCATTGGCAAATGCAACAGAAATAACAAACAAACATTGGCAAATGCAACAGAAGTAACAAATAAGCACTGACAAGCAACAAACAAGCATTGGCAAGTAACAAGCATTGGCAAATACAACAGCAGTAACAAACAAGCATTGGTAAATGCAACAGGAGTAACAAACCAGCATTGGTAAATGCAACAGAAGAAACAAACAAGCATTGGCAAATGCAACAGAAATAACAAACACACATTGGCAAATGCAACAGAAGTAACAAAGAAGCACTGGCGAGTGCAACAAACAGTATAAACAAACACTGGCAAGCGCAACGAAAGCAACAAACAAGCACTGGCAAGTGCAAAACAAATGGTGTAAACAAACATAACAAGCACCAGACAGTGCAAATCTCGAATGCGACAAACACAAGCACATGCAGGTCTGAAACACAACAAGCACGAGCAAAGGCAAGTGCCAAAGTAAACCTGTAACGCTACGCAAAGAGAAGAATTAAAATAAAGGAGGTGAGAAACTAAATGGTCCAGAATCATACCGAGATAGATGCGGATCTTACCAACCTAAAAGGAAACAGTCCTGTGACCGTAGCAGATCAAGATCTTCCTCCCTCATGGCGGTGGGGAAAGCAACCCAACGATCCAATCCCTACATTGAAGTACCACCCCCAGTGACACAGACTGACATTCAGAGTTTGGGTCCCAAATGGAACCGGTGGCTGGAATCACTGGACGACTTTCTTGACGCCACCGGTGAGCGAAGAGATGGAAAATGTCTGACGTTACTGCTCCAGTTGGTGGGCCATGAGGGCCGACGTTTAATTAGAACATTTTCTGAAAAGGACACAGACTTATGAAAGACTACAAGAGACACTACGCACCCATTTCAACGCAAAGGATGACGTGGATCATGAACGCATCGTTTTCAACACAGCACGGCAGGAACCAGGAGAATCATTGCCAAACTTCATCACCCGTTTGCAGAGTCTGGTACAACGCTGCCACTTCAACACATTTACAAATGAGGACGCAGTTCGACTACGGGTAATCGAAGGCTGTTCAAGGTCTAGTACAAAGCACAAGATTCTTCGAGGGCATTTATCGCTAAAGGAAATAATCAAGAAGGCCGAAGCTGGAGAGCGGGTCAAAGCAAGAGAACTATCAAAAGAACCGCACCTATGTGCAAGACACCAAGATACCAGAAAAGAGACATCTCTAAGATCGGTGAATAAAGCACAAGAAAATAAACAAAACGAGAAACGGGGAGGATGAAGACGGATCAGAGATAAGACAACGAGAGAAACAAAGTAACATGAAGTACTCTGAGTCAACAACACAAAAGACCGAGATGATCCAGGAGTACGACAGCGTCACTTATTCAACCTCAAACTCAACGTGTAGTGCAAGTGATTATGAAGCAGATGAAGCATCAAGTGAGACAGATCGCACCAATGGACCAGATGACAGCCTGCCCAACAAATGTGCAAGAAAGGCAAATTATAGAAGTCTGGACCAGTTACGCCAGCACTGGAATTCGGTACATGATCACACCCGTAACACAGATGTCAGTGCACAAAACAAGCGGGAAGGAGAAGCAAACCGGATAAGACAGACTGACTCACTCGGACACCGGGAAGAGGAAGACAAACACATCCACGACATCCGAGACAATGAAGAAACCGAGAGGAGGTCAATAAACAAAAAGTGGCCTGGTCAGAAACCTGTAAGTGTGCCGCAACTGGAACTAGTGCCCCAAAACCATTAGTAGCACTAGAAGTGATAACCCGGGTCTGTTAGGAAAAAATTCCCATCAGCCCACCCATGTGGTGGAATGTCGTCATGTGGGAGATGTCACCAATCCAATTCTCAAACAGTGCACCTAGTCATGGTGGAGAGATGGATTAACATGGTGTAAATACAGACCACTGGGCTTCACTGGTGATGCTAATGGGGTGCAGTGCAAAAAATTAAAGTGAAAAACGTGAAAGTAAAATTGACTCCAAGGACCAAAATTAATTTTAATCAGTATGGCGCTTGGGTCAAGATTAAAATTTGCCAAAATAGTTTGAAATAATAACTATATATGGACAAAGTGAGTGGAGGTCGACATGTTTCAGCTGTATTGACTGTTGGTCTTAGCTTTCTTCAGGACCATTTAGGAAACTGCGACTGCAAATCAAAAAATTAGTGAAGCACGCTAATGTACATTGGATAAGTCCTACCAGTTCCTCTGAGCCCAGATGAATACCGTAGGAAGTCCAAAATTTTATATATCTCCTAAGGAAGAAGCATAAGCGTGAATCAAAAACCATGTAGTGCACAACAGATTTTAGGAAAACAAGCACAAGATGCTAAGCACACAAACAGGGCGATGGAGACAATCTCTCCCCGCTGATTATACTGCTATGTTTCAATCAGTGTATAAAATCACATATATGGGAATGAATGTGGTAACTTACCCAGCATTATGTGGGAGTACGCCTCACCTCACCCGGAACCCACTCGGGAAAAAGGGAGGCCCCGCTCTAGTTAAGGAGGGAAATGGACAAGAAAGTACCTTTGAAAGATAGCAAAGGGACTAACAACAATACTAGCTACCATTTCCAAAACTATTCTTAACAAAACTAGCTTTAAACAGAAAAAGAGACTCAACCAAGTATAAGGAAAATGACTAAAAGACTCTGCAAGAATAAATTAACCAAAAATGGAGGGCAGGGCTACTCCTTGGAGGACTCTTACTAGCGATAAAATGACTAAGAAGAGGCACTGGCGCTATCAGTAACCAAATATTTGGGCAAAATGGCTGAAGACTTAAGGTACGCAGAACCACTCCTTAAGGGACTCTTGCTAGTGCTGAGATGACTCGCCCTGTTAGGGATAGCAAATGATGGTGTGGTGCCCTACCTGTCCGTCGGTACCTCGATGCCGGCGTCCGAGAGGGAACGGCGGTACCGACGCACAGCGCGCATGTCTATTTATACCCTGGTTGATTGGGTAACAGGCTGCAGCTGTTTCTATTACCCATCGCGTCTGCTTCGTAAGAGGGATGCCCGCGCTATAATGCGCATGCGCTAGGCATCCCAATAGTACGACGCGTGAGCAGTGAACTGTAACGCGCATGCGCACGGCACTTCGGCCGCAATGCGCATGCGCGGGCTCTGAGCCATGTGTTTCAGTCCGCGCATGCGCCAGAGTGTACTGCGCAAGCGCCGGTATTGAAACACATCCAATCGCGATCCCATTGCCGGTGTGTACCACCACAAAGTGAAAGGAGCGTTAGTGTTGTCAAAAAAACAGACAGCTGTATCAGAGGCACAAAAATATAGTTAATTCTGAGTGCATGCGCTGAAAGATCTAGGGGATCATATGTACTCATTTATAATCCCTATTACCAATATGGGAAAAAGTAAGTATCTATGTGTAGATTGAGCCAAAGTAGAAGCAACAATGCATATACTTCTCATGACTACAGGTAGTGACAATTGGACTATATATGCTAAAAATAAGCAATTACAAGTGTAAAATAATGTATCAGGCGCAAAATGACTCAATTTGGTCTGAGATGTAGTATCTTGAATGACCTCAAAGATGATAACAGGATGAGTCAATGTTGAAGACAGATGACAAAAACTCAGGACTAGTTGGATTACAGCGATGTCCACGGTATGTCATCATTTAAACCTTGCATGTGACTTTTCAAAAGAAAAATCCATTTCTGCTCCTTCCTGAACAAAAATTTGGCCACGTCACTGATGTGAGACGGAATAAATGGCCGTTCTAGAATGACCCATTTCATTTCATCAGCAGTGTGTCCTTGCTCCAGAAAGTGGTTTGTTAGTTTGGTAGCCTGTTTGCGACACCTAATGGTGCTTTTGTGCTCCCCTATTCTTATTTTAATCTTGCGGGTGGTATAGCCAACATATCTAAGGGAACAGGGACACGTTATCATATAGATGGCGTTGTCGGTGTTACAATTAGTATGCTTCTTGAGCAACCATGTCCTCCCAGTCCCTATGTCGACTGTAGTGGTTTTCTCAGTCTGAGGGCAGACACTACATGTCCCACAGGGGTAGTGACCAGAAACTGGGGGAAGGTTCCATAGGGTTGTTGAGCCGTCAGTCTTGGTAGTCCTAGGTCTTGTATGGACAAGAGTGTCTCGAAGACTAGGTGCCCTTTTAAATGAAAACAGTGGTAATGGAAGGTTTGCCCCAGTACTGTTCAAAATCGTCCAGTTTTTGCGAACCATTTTCTGGACAGAGTTAGACATTGTACTGAACGTACTAACAAATGTCAGGCGCTCCATTGGTGGTTTAGATGGGCGTTTTTCAATCAGTGCCTCGCGGTTGTTGTTCGAGGCACGTTTCCATGCTTTGTTCACAAGATGCTCGGGGTAATAGCGTTCCTCTAGGTGAGTGGCTAATGTGGTTGCATGTTTGTTGAAAAGCTCTCTGGATGAACAATTCCTCCTAACCCGGAGGAACTGGCCCACCGGAAGGTTCTCCCTCAGGGAGCGTGGGTGATGACTGTTAAATGACAAGAGTGAGTTTCTTGCCATTGGTTTGGTGAACAACTCACTACGGAGACTTCCATCCTCGGGGAAGATAGATAGGTCAAGGAAGGGGAGTCTTACATGACTGTACTCAAGCGTGAACTTAAGATGAGGATTACAACCATTGAGCCAAGTATGGAAAGCCTGTACTTCAGGGATAGAGCCTCGCCACACTACCAGGACATCATCTATATACCTCTTCCATAGCACCAGGTGTTTAGAAAATGGGTTGCCAGGCTTTCCATACTTGGCTCAATGGTTGTAATCCTCATCTTAAGTTCACGCTTGAGTACAGTCATGTAAGACTCCCCTTCCTTGACCTATCTATCTTCCCCGAGGATGGAAGTCTCCGTAGTGAGTTGTTCACCAAACCAATGGCAAGAAACTCACTCTTGTCATTTAACAGTCATCACCAACGCTCCCTGAGGGAGAACCTTCCGGTGGGCCAGTTCCTCCGGGTTAGGAGGAATTGTTCATCCAGAGAGCTTTTCAACAAACATGCAACCACATTAGCCACTCACCTAGAGGAACGCTATTACCCCGAGCATCTTGTGAACAAAGCATGGAAACGTGCCTCGAACAACAACCGCGAGGCACTGATTGAAAAACGCCCATCTAAACCACCAATGGAGCGCCTGACATTTGTTAGTACGTTCAGTACAATGTCTAACTCTGTCCAGAAAATGGTTCGCAAAAACTGGACGATTTTGAACAGTACTGGGGCAAACCTTCCATTACCACTGTTTTCATTTAAAAGGGCACCTAGTCTTCGAGACACTCTTGTCCATACAAGACCTAGGACTACCAAGACTGACGGCTCAACAACCCTATGGAACCTTCCCCCAGTTTCTGGTCACTACCCCTGTGGGACATGTAGTGTCTGCCCTCAGACTGAGAAAACCACTACAGTCGACATAGGGACTGGGAGGACATGGTTGCTCAAGAAGCATACTAATTGTAACACCGACAACGCCATCTATATGATAACGTGTCCCTGTTCCCTTAGATATGTTGGCTATACCACCCGCAAGATTAAAATAAGAATAGGGGAGCACAAAAGCACCATTAGGTGTCGCAAACAGGCTACCAAACTAACAAACCACTTTCTGGAGCAAGGACACACTGCTGATGAAATGAAATGGGTCATTCTAGAACGGCCATTTATTCCGTCTCACATCAGTGACGTGGCCAAATTTTTGTTCAGGAAGGAGCAGAAATGGATTTTTCTTTTGAAAAGTCACATGCAAGGTTTAAATGATGACATACCGTGGACATCGCTGTAATCCAACTAGTCCTGAGTTTTTGTCATCTGTCTTCAACATTGACTCATCCTGTTATCATCTTTGAGGTCATTCAAGATACTACATCTCAGACCAAATTGAGTCATTTTGCGCCTGATACATTATTTTACACTTGTAATTGCTTATTTTTAGCATATATAGTCCAATTGTCACTACCTGTAGTCATGAGAAGTATATGCATTGTTGCTTCTACTTTGGCTCAATCTACACATAGATACTTACTTTTTCCCATATTGGTAATAGGGATTATAAATGAGTACATATGATCCCCTAGATCTTTCAGCGCATGCACTCAGAATTAACTATATTTTTGTGCCTCTGATACAGCTGTCTGTTTTTTTGACAACACTAACGCTCCTTTCACTTTGTGGTGGTACACACCGGCAATGGGATCGCGATTGGATGTGTTTCAATACCGGCGCTTGCGCAGTACACTCTGGCGCAAGCGCGGACTGAAACACATGGCTCAGAGCCCGCGCATGCGCATTGCGGCCGAAGTGCCGTGCGCATGCGCGTTACAGTTCACTGCTCACGCGTCGTACTATTGGGATGCCTAGCGCATGCGCATTATAGCGCGGGCATCCCTCTTACGAAGCAGACGCGATGGGTAATAGAAACAGCTGCAGCCTGTTACCCAATCAACCAGGGTATAAATAGACATGCGCGCTGTGCGTCGGTACCTCCGTTCCCTCTCGGACGCCGGCATCGAGGTACCGACGGACAGGTAGGGCACCACACCATCATTTGCTATCCCTAACAGGGCGAGTCATCTCAGCACTAGCAAGAGTCCCTTAAGGAGTGGTTCTGCGTACCTTAAGTCTTCAGCCATTTTGCCCAAATATTTGGTTACTGATAGCGCCAGTGCCTCTTCTTAGTCATTTTATCGCTAGTAAGAGTCCTCCAAGGAGTAGCCCTGCCCTCCATTTTTGGTTAATTTATTCTTGCAGAGTCTTTTAGTCATTTTCCTTATACTTGGTTGAGTCTCTTTTTCTGTTTAAAGCTAGGTTTTGTTAAGAATAGTTTTGGAAATGGTAGCTAGTATTGTTGTTAGTCCCTTTGCTATCTTTCAAAGGTACTTTCTTGTCCATTTCCCTCCTTAACTAGAGCGGGGCCTCCCTTTTTCCCGAGTGGGTTCCGGGTGAGGTGAGGCGTACTCCCACATAATGCTGGGTAAGTTACCACATTCATTCCCATATATGTGATTTTATACACTGATTGAAACATAGCAGTATAATCAGCGGGGAGAGATTGTCTCCATCGCCCTGTTTGTGTGCTTAGCATCTTGTGCTTGTTTTCCTAAAATCTGTTGTGCACTACATGGTTTTTGATTCACGCTTATGCTTCTTCCTTAGGAGATATATAAAATTTTGGACTTCCTACGGTATTCATCTGGGCTCAGAGGAACTGGTAGGACTTATCCAATGTACATTAGCGTGCTTCACTAATTTTTTGATTTGCAGTCGCAGTTTCCTAAATGGTCCTGAAGAAAGCTAAGACCAACAGTCAATACAGCTGAAACATGTCGACCTCCACTCACTTTGTCCATATATAGTTATTATTTCAAACTATTTTGGCAAATTTTAATCTTGACCCAAGCGCCATACTGATTAAAATTAATTTTGGTCCTTGGAGTCAATTTTACTTTCACGTTTTTCACTTTAATTTTTTGCACTGCACCCCATTAGCATCACCAGTGAAGCCCAGTGGTCTGTATTTACACCATGTTAATCCATCTCTCCACCATGACTAGGTGCACTGTTTGAGAATTGGATTGGTGACATCTCCCACATGACGACATTCCACCACATGGGTGGGCTGATGGGAATTTTTTCCTAACAGACCCGGGTTATCACTTCTAGTGCTACTAATGGTTTTGGGGCACTAGTTCCAGTTGCGGCACACTTACAGGTTTCTGACCAGGCCACTTTTTGTTTATTGACAGTCTCTCTTAGGGCATGAGTGGTTTTGGTCGTTAAATATAGCCCTATTCTGACCCTCCCTACGTTTATTCTTTGAAACCGAGAGGAGGCCATCATCATCACACGAGAGAGGTAGAAATGAAATACCAAGAGATCAACCACAAGAGATAGATATACCAAGAGATCAACCACAAGAGATAGATATGTGGTCATCAAACAACCCATCCAGTAAGACGACATCGAAGTCATTTCGAGAAAGGTACCCGGAGAAATATGCCAAAGAGAACTCCGACTCTAGGAGCAGCTCGTCACGGCCTACCTATTTCAAAAATCATCTATTCAAGACACACTCAAGAGAACGGTATCAAAGGACATCGTCAGAAGACACCTCTGATTCAGAAAGCACGTCTGTTCGATCCCTCAAGTCGACCGAGTCATGGTCCCGATGACGGCCATGGCGTCAACCACCTGAACACACCTCAGAACCAAAGGACATCAGTCACGTCAAGAGTAACGTATCTCACATCAATGTCCCTGAGTACTCAGTCACTTCACAAGACAACCTGTCATGTCAACCGCAGATACATCAAGATACAAACCATATACCTTCACCAGGGATAGGGTCAGCGAGGCTGACCCACAGGGCCTACGGAAAGAAAATAAAGATAGTGGACACTACCAACTGGATGGTAAAGGAATATCCACTCACCCCGCAAGGAAGACAAGACGTGTTAACAGAGACAGACCATCATCCGATGAGAGAGAAACATGCACAGGCCCAGACAGTCAAAGAGCTCACCAGTCCTAAACATGAGTGGGAGTGGGTGAGGCAAACAGAGGCAGCGAATGAGTCCCCGAACCAAACCAAGATGGTCTTTTCAGATAGCGCCTCACCGTCTGGTATACATGACTCTGAACAGGAAGGCAGTGTTGTCCTGGACCAGACAAGACAAAAGGAAGTACAGTCATATGCGGGTGCTCGGAAAAGAACCCGAACAACACCCCCTCATGAAGAAAATCGAGCGTCAATCAAACAAGAGTCCCATATGAAGACTGACTGCCGCCATCAAGTTGAGCTTTTCACAGTCACCTCAGAAACTGAAAATGAGTGGATCACCCAGAAGCTGATTGGAAACCACCACGAACCTGAGCACAAGAAGACCACGCGAGAGAAGCTGATTGGAAACCACCACGGACCTGAGCACAAGAAGACCACGCGAGACGTCTCGCAATTACAAAGATACACTACTGTAACAAAAGATGTTCTCGTCAAAGCAACAGAAAGCCATACAAAAGAAATGGAGATGCATCTTCGTAGCCCAAATAGGCGGCCTGCAGACCCGTGTGGCTGACTGAGGAACCATTAAACATGTTAGACGCTAAGTTTATTTTGTCAACAAGGGGGAGATGTAATCGTGTGATGCAGTCCATCGTTTCAACAAAACGGAACTATAAGAACTGCAGAGGCTGACGGAAGACGACTCACCCGCATCGTGAAACCGAAACGAAACTGGAACAGAGAGATCCTGAGACACTGCCAACTGACAGACAGGCACTGATGGAGACTGCCGCTGAGAATGAGCCCGACAGGCCATACCATATCACTTCATCGAAGAATTCAAAAGAAAGACAATTTCCTGTTTTGCCGTGGTGTATATTATTTTGTTTTCTTTTATTCACAGAGGGGGGAGATGTAATGATGTTGATGCAAAGTGCCCAGTGACCAAACTGGTCAGGCACTAGGACCGGCCCGAGTGAGGGACGAGGGCAGGCGGAAAGGGAGGAGCTGGGGACCAAGTGGCCAGGAAAGGGCTGTAAGCTGTGGGGACTTGAAGAAGGAGGATGATTAATAAAGAAGGTCCATGACCCTACCTCACTGTGTCCACCTGAGTTATTGGGGCTGGACACTACAGTTGGGTATTTCATATGTATGGTTGTGTGTATGAATTGGTGAGTAGTTGATTATCACAAAGAGTTAAGTAGTGGATGAATTAATGTGTAGGTGAGTAGATGGAGAAATGAATTAGTCAATAGGGTCAATATAGATCAGCTGGATAAGCAGATAAGTGCTTGTAACAATGAACAGAAGAGTGCATGTATGGAGAGTGACGGTCGTTTGTTTACTGAAGCCCTCAATATATCTAGTACAGCCATGCCCTATACGCAGTGCTCAATTTGTAAAATCAAAAATACGTTGTGGGCCAATAACGTTGTTCAGAAGCCCACTGTCAAAGATCGGGGTGCTAAATACCAAGGCTGTGTAGTGTTGGTTTCACCTTATGCCGCTTTAACCCATCACCAGACAACCCCTGCCTCTTTATTTCACGCTCAATCTTTCTTATCATCCATGCTTCTCCCTTTGTCACAGTTTTTCTATCATTCTCGTCCTCCTTCTTTTCCCTTTCTGTGTTGTCCTCTTTCTTACTCTGGATCAAAGACTGGTGAACCTAAAAAGTGTATCTCCCCAAAAATGAGAGTCAGTTGGCCCCATCTGAAACCACGGCTCAAATTTAGCACTGACTACAGGTATCATTCTCCTGCATCTTCATCATTTTATTTAACTTGCAGCCGGTACCTCAGTATTTTTATATTTTCCCTCAGATTTCCCCTCTGTGGCTCATTCACAGCTTTCTAGATTTCTAAGGAAGGTGTCACACAATAGTTGTGATCTAGGCAAACTGTAGTGTACATCCTTTGTCTACGAGCATGCTTACTGTTTGTGTATTTCTTGCACTGCACTGCACTGCATATCTGTAGCAGCCAAAGCCGGAGAGTCCTAAGACAGCCAATGGCTGTAGATGCAAAATTGGTAGTTTCTTTAATTTTTACTGGCTGGAGCATTATCCCTTTATATTTTTCATCTGAACAAGTCTTTCTTTCCCAGTGAGCAGTCCAGTAATGCTGTACATTTACCCACAGTCTACAGTGCATATTAAATGCATCCTGGGCATAGGTGTGCCCACCTATTGCATAATGGTATATAAGGCAGTTTGTATATTGTGAGCATTCAATGCAAAATGATGTCCGATCATTGCAAAATATTCACCTGACATATTCGTGGTAATTCCTGATGTATTGTGGGAGTCCATGGCACAGTGAAGGCGCTGGAAGTATGGTGGTAATTCTAGCCGGATTGTGGATGGGTCAGTTCTGTATGCTCCATCACCACAATGAACGCAATGAGTCTGCCTTGCTGCCCTTCGATCGACACTTACAGTGATAGCAGACCAGGCTCCGCACCCCGGACAGCTTCCAGTGACATCCCTTCTGTGCAGGTTCCTGTACCGTAACTGCTTTGAAGCAAATCCTAAAAAGAAGGAGAGGTAAAATGAAATTGGAAATTACTTGCAACTTGTAGGTAGGCATCTAAGTTATGTAGTTGGTGGACCGTGTTACCTCTATGAATCCTTTTCAGGCAGTACTTGCGGCATTCTGTGAACTTTTGTTTCATTTTTCTCTTTCTATTGCAGTTTCTGTCTGGTCTGTGTGGTCTGCAGGGCTGGGAACCAGATTTCCTTCAATGGGCCTCAACTTCTTCCTTTTCCTTCCACGCTTCACACTTGTTCTGCAGCCCTCTTCCGAGGACATACAGCCCAAACTTCCACGTAAAGAGACGTCAAGCTAAGAGCACCTTACTGTGGCAACCTTCCTACGTGGGTCTGGAAAGGGCCATGTGCTAGAATGTCTACCTTTCTCCACTCACCCTACTCACTCCTGGGTGCCTCTAGTGGGTATATGAGCCAATTGTCACTCCTGGGTGGAGTTCATATAGCTCTTCCTTAGTGGTTTACCAGCACCTCAAAGCACTTCCTGCTGTGGCTGAACAGCGCGTCCAGTGGGTTGGGGTTTCTGATGCCGCTGATTGGAATTGATATGCTTTAGTGGACCCAAGAGAGAAACGTCAACGCCAGGTTCTACCTTTGATATTGTTCACTTTTAAGTTGATAAGTACCTTCACGTGAAAGCCTCACACAACTCACCCAACATATCCAATGTAAGTCAAACTAAAAAACACCCTTTCAACTAAGCACTCCAAAAGCTGTCCTGGAACCTAACACATAACAGAATGTTCCAGGAGGTGAATCATTTTATAAATACTGGTATCAGACCAGTCAAAAACCACTTTGGGCCTCGCAAGGGGTAATGAAAGCACTAATAAATACGAAAACCATAAAATACAGTTCACTGGCAAAAAGTCCTGCAAATCGTTTGTATTACACATTGTTGCATTTAAACTGGCAACAGCCAATGTCGTAAGTGGAACTGCCCATATTTGTTTAATTCATGGAAAGGAACTCGTTCTCAAATGTTTCTGCTCATTGTGCATTGAATAGGTAGGGTTTGTTTTCAAACTGATTAACGTGTGGAGTGTATCTAAATACATTTTAGGCTACTTACCATAATCAAAATGATCTTTCAACATTAATGAGGTAACGTGTTCTCTTGATCGGCATCATTTCTACCGGGACTCCATTGCTTTTTTCATTGCCATCACGTGTCAAACACTTCCACACGACCCACCTGGTCGTTTCTGCTGATGCCTGAGGAAAATTCTAACTGACACGACAAAAACCATCTTGCAGCCTGCATTTCTGCCCAGGATCTGTCACACACCCAACCCCCCTGTTCTTTGCAGTTCACCAGAAAGCCACAAGACACTCGCACCCTGTGTAAATTATTTGTTTTCCATCTCCTGCTCCCAGCCTGGTAAACATCCTTGACACCGTGATCAGGTTATCTGGTCAATGGTCTGACTGCTGGGTCTTGATATGGGTAGTTAAACAATATCTTGAAAGACCCGGCTTTGGTCAAGCTGAGTGGACAATGACCTGAAAGACTGAGCCTTGATCAAGCCAAGTGCACAATGATTTGTCTACCAAGCTTTGACCAGGTCACCATCTACAAACATCGCCTGGATCTGGTTATCAAGTGCAAACACTGCCTTGATTGAACAATGAACTAACAGCCAAATGACTGAGATGAAAAAGTATAAAACGGCTTGTAAGCTGCAGAGTGAAGCAGCAGCCTCCTCTGTCTTGTCTCTGATTAGCTTGGGACTCTGTTCCATAGCTCGGGCTATTTGAATAAATCTGGGTTCCTCCTGCAGGCAAAGGCTCCTGTGTCTCCTTTTACTACGTATGAAGGGTATGGAAGATTTGGGTGGTTCCCCCGCTGCCGAGACCCAGTAAAGTGGGTTATTCCGGTTCTTCAAATGGCGCCCGAACAGGAACTCCACGAGCACAAAGGTCAGGCCCGGTGGATGTGAGGGGGTGCACGGAGAGACTCCGATGGAGGTACCCTACCCGAGGGATAATTGCAATCCGGTAAGCCGAACGACTCTCCCTCTGTGCCTCCCCACCCAGTCTGGGCCACTTGACCACATTCTCGCTTGGAGGAAAGAGATAGAGCAGAGAGCTAGAAAGCATAAGGCTCCAGAAAGAAAACAGGAATGCATGTCAATGGCCGACCACGCCAGAGAAAATTTACAAAATCAAATGACAAAGTCAGTAGAAATAGCTGATAGGGAACATGGGGGCCGGGTACAAAAATGTTATCCACCTCGTGAGGAGAAAGGGAGGGGGCCATATGGAAGGGGGAGAAAAAGGTGATTCCTTGCTTGATTCCATGCAAGAAAACCCTCCTGCATATATCCCAATGTACCCTGCCCTGACGCCTCACACCCCGCATGTCCTGCCGCCACCGCCGATTCTTGCCCCCATTGCCCCTCTTACTGCTCTCCCTGTCACACCATCCCTCCCGATTTTTCCTATGACACAGACCACGCCCGCTAACCCTGTCCCCGCTGCGGGAATGACAACAAATCTACATCCACTCAACCCCTGCGGCTTTACCCCTACACGTCCTTTTCCTGCTTCCTCGTGGTCTACAGTTAAGCAGGATTTATATAAATGGTTGAATTCCCCCCGACTTGCCTACTTGCGCTCTGCAGTCAGCTTTTCATCCCTTCGAGAATATGACCTACAGAGGCAACAGTGTGAACGTTGGATAAATAACGGGAATATTTATGTGTTAAAGAAATATGGTCCACCTTTTCCCAGTGGATGATTATGGAGCAGACCACCTGGGCTGAATACATGTGTACCCTGGTCGTGCAAAGATTTGAGATAGCGCTCATGCAGCTACCCACCGGATTAATGGACATTAGGACGCTAATGAAAAGAGGCGATGTTCAGGGAGAGGGGATGTTTGGCACTATGTCTGCTTTAATGGCTTATCGTGATATGACCGCTTTTCCCAACACCCCTCTAGAAACAGCTATGCCAATGAGAGAGGCGGCCCCTGTCTTTGTTAACGCACTTACTGATGCCCAAAATAGTGGCCGAGGGGCTGTTGAGGCACACTGGTGCAGGCTTTGGGTTCATGTTCCTTGGAAAAGGTCAGAAGTAATGCAGTTAAAAGGACAATTACCAGATCCCGGAAGAATCCGGCTGCATTTTACAGAGAATTAGGTCAGATTATATCTGCAGGTACTCTCGTTCTTGAGGATATAGATTTACTTTTTGATACAGTTGTCCCCACTAAAATTTGGGACAAAATTCGACATACTGACCATGAAGCAGCATTGGGAGGTAAATGGGCTGACCTAGAGGCTATGGAAGAAGCAAGGGTAGGAGGGACTAAACCAGAAGCTGCCATCCTGACCTTGCCCGATAAAATAATGACGTTTATGAAAACACTTTTGCCGGAAACTGTCATTAACTGGGATAAAGGCAGCGAAAAGATGAGAATGTGGCTGACTTCTTTACCCGTTTTTGGACAGAATACAAGGGACATAGTGGTTTGGATCCCCGGACCACATGTTCTTACCCAGTGTTTGTCGATAAGTTTGTCAGCAACTTGTTTCCTGAGATCTCTGCCAGGCTCAAGAAAGTTGAAAGTACGTGGTCTGCCCAAACTATGACTGGTATCTTGGCTATGGCACAATATCACGAGAATAGGGAGAATGAGGATAGAGACAAAGAAAATAAGAAGGTTTGGGATCTTAAGACTAAGGCACTTCTGCATCAGGCTTACCCTCCCCGAGGTTCCGATGCCCGCGGGAATTTCAGACCTGAACCCCAACCCCCTCAAAGTGCTCACCAGTCTACCCCCTCCAGCCCTCAATGTACGGGAGCGCTCCAAACAGATCAGTGTGCTTATTGTAAGGGGTACGGCCATTGGCTAGATGAGTGCCCTGTGTTAGCTGAAAACATCCGAACAGTTAAGTCTCGGCCTCGCGCTCCCAGGGAGGGAAGGCCGACGAGGGACCATGGCCCGCCCCGTCCACAGGATAAAGTACGTAGGCCCAGGGATGACGCCCCCATCCCACAGCGCCCTGTCAATAGGTTTGATGGGTACGAAGCAACACGTGTTTATTACAATGATGATTATGGTGAAGTTGATCAGACTGGGTCCTACCAAGCATAGGACAGCCAGGAAAGGGGTATTACCATAGTGCAAATTCCAGTAGATCAAAGGGGCCCGTATATTCAAATGTCAGTTGTGGGGAACGATCAGAATTTTCTTTTGGATACTGGGGCCACCAGGTCTTCTATTGCACGTCTGTCAGTCCCGGAGGCACCCCTTTCTGGCAATATGAATCTGGGTTTTGCAGGAACACCTGTGACCAGCCCTATCTCTGAACCCCTTCCTCTCGATATTGGCCCTGCACATGTTGATGCTCCCTTGGTCCTTACTACAGGTTGCAGTGAAAACGTGTTAGGCATGGATTTACTGAAAGCTCTGTATGCGACCATATCATGTAGTCCCCAAGGTGTATCCCTATCTATTTTCCCCACCACAGCTTCCTATATGTATCTGTCTGGTCCCCTCCCACCAGAATTGCAGTCTTTACCTTCCTCCCTGTGGGCATCATCAGACAATGATGTAGGGTGTCTCAACATATCCCCTCATGTGGTACGCATCCAGCCAGGTGCACTTCTCCCCCGCCTCCGGCAGTATCGACTGCCCGCGGAAGGAGAAATGGCCCTTTTAACAATAATATCTGAATTAATGGACAAGGGCGTAGTGGAGGAGACACGTGGCAATATCTGTAACAGTCCCATTATTCCCGTTCTTAAAAAGACCAATGGAGATGCTCTCTCCCCTAAAATATACAGATTTGTAATTGACCTTAGAGCCCTTAACAAAATAACAATCTCCCAATATCCTGTTGTCCCCGACAGGTCCCTTTTTATGCAACGCACTTCTCTGTCATAGACCTGAAGAATGCTTTTTTCAGCATTCCTATACATCCTGACAGCAGACAATTTTTTGGTTTCTCCTTTGGTGGGCGGAGCTTTAGATTCTGCTGCGCCCCTCAAGGTTTCACGAGAGCCCCAGTATCTATAGTCAAGCCCTAAAAAGTCAACTAGATTCCTTGGAACTCCCTGATAATTCCACACTGTTACAAATGTAGATGACCTCCTCATTGCTTCAAATTCTGCCCCAGCATGTAAAGAAGCTACTCTCTGTTTGTTACGCCACCTTGCCCTCCATAATCACAAAGTCTCTTTGAAAAATCTTCAATTTTGTCAAGAGAAGGTGACCTATTAGTAGAAACAGCTCAGATTCTGCAGTGCTCTGCTCAAGCAGAAGAATTAGTGGCCCTCACTAGAGCATGTGAGTTAAGCAAAGGGATGACGGTAAATATTTATACTGACAGCCAATATTCCTTCGGGGTGGCCCACAACTTCGGGAGGTTATGGAAAGAAAGGAATTTCCTTACTTCCCATGGGACCAAGATTCAACATGGCCCCCTAATTCACCGATTGTTAGACTGCCTGACACTCCTCAGTAAGGTGGCCATTATAAAATGTAAGGCCCATAGGAAAGTGAAAGATGATGTTGGGAAAGGCAATGCCCTGGCTGACCAGACGGCCAGACGAACAGCTCTTAGAAAAAGGGAAGGAATGTATGTAGGAGGTCCCGCTAGGTACACCCACCTGGTCATTTCTGCTGATGCCTGAGGAAAATTCTAACTGACATGACAAAAACCAACTTGCAGCCTGCATTTCTGCCCAGGAACTGTCACACACCCAACCCCCCCTGTTCTCTGCAGTTCACCAGAAAGCCACGAGACACTCACACCGTGAGTAAATGATTTATTTTCCATCTCCTGCTCCCAGCCTAGTAAATATCCTTGACACCGTTATCAGGTTATCTTGACAATGGTCTGACTGCTGGACCTTGATCAGGGTGATTAAACAATGTCTTGAAAGACTGGGCTTTGATCAAGCCGAGTGAACAATGACCTGAAAGACTGAGCCTTGATCAAAGCCGAATGAACAATGATTTGTGTACCAAGCCTTGACCCGGTCACCATCTAAAAACATCGTCTGGACCTGGTTAACACTGCCCTGATTAAACAATGAACTAACAGCCAACCGACTGGGATGATAAAGTATAAAAGGCTGGTAAGCTGCAGAGTGAAGCAGCAGCCTCCTCTGTCTTGTCTCTGACTAGCTTGGGACTCTGTTCCATAGCCCAGGCTATTGAATAAATCTGGGTTCCTCCTGCAGACGAAGGATTCTGTGTCTCCTTTTACTAAGTATGAAAGTTATGGAAGACTTGGGCGGTTCACCCGCCGCCGAGACCCAGTAAGTGGGTTATTCCGGTTCTTCACCAATCAATCGGTTGAATCAGATATTTGTAAGCACGCCGAGTTTTCTGATAGCTCCAGATAAAGTTAGTGAACATCCCCTCAATTTTCCATATTTATTTACCGTTAATTCTAGTGGGATTGCCCGGATTAGATATAAAATTTTGGCAAAGATTTTCATTTTAATTACATTTATCCTGCCGATTATTGTGAGGTGTAGATGGTCTAGTCGTTTCAGCTCCCTATTGATTGAACCCATCACTGGATCTATATTTATTGTCCAGATATCACCAACTTTCGCCGTTAATATCCTGTAACATACAGTGGGGGGAGCAAATGATTTGTGTCTTTGAGAAGTGTCTATCGCATTACTCAATGGATTGTAGACACTCTAGGAGCAGTCTTTGTAACATAAGGGTCCCTTGTTCAAATGTGTGTTTTAGATTGATATATGGACTCACTACCTTTGGGAGGAGGAATAAACTAGTCTAATCAATCCAGTTACTCTAGATGCGTATTACGCACTCATTACTATGTATAATTTTTGCTCCAAAGGGGATTCCTAATTCTTGCACATATGATTGTTTCCTTAGGAATCGTGATTTAATCCGCATTGAATAAGGGCTCACTTTGGGGCCCATAGCATTGAGGTAGTTGGATATTACCACGCCTAGGGATAAGGAAGCCACGGTTCAGCTCCTGTGCATTTGGCTACTCCAGCCTCTGCCCCTACTAACAGAACATGGTTTTGTGACAGTTGTCATCGGCCCATCTTGGATCTTCGACACACCTGTGATGCCGGCAAGGCACCAGGATTAGCTCAGTGTCTCCACTACGCCATTTCCTTACTACTTTTAGTACTGCAGCGCCCTAGTAATCAATACTCTATATTCCCCAGGTTTCTTTACCCTGTCCTGAAGAAGACTCGCAGCAAAGGTCCTAAAACACCCTCCTTGTGTTAGCCGAGTCGAAACGTCGATGCTCTCTACCCAAACGAGGCCGGTACCTGTCACCCCGCCTTACATTTTGAAGATGCATTGGTGCATGATTGATTTAAATGCATTACTGTATAAACATGTTCGAAAATGGACAGGTCTCTCGATACTGGTCCTCTTTACCAGTCTATTGTTAGAATTATTTGAATTGTTTATCCTTAAACCTGTGATCATCACTTTCACCTGCCCCACACAAGCACGTCCTAAATTCCTTTTCCTTCTCCCTTTATGCAACCTATTACCAAATGTATGAAATTGTGATTTGAGTCGAACTTTTAGAATACATTTATTACAGATGAAATATGCTTCTTTGGCACTCTATTGTGTTTTGTGTTTTGGTTTCTGTAATTCAGTGTATGCAGTTATAATATATTTTGGATTGCATAAGCGTAGGGGCTTCTACATGGGATTAAATACCAGTGTTGGAATTTATACACAACACAGATTATATAGATTTGATTCAGGTTCTGTTTAAATGAGTCACGGACTATTCTTTTAATTCCCTCATTGTACCCAGGTCCGGTGACGATTTTTGGGTTACCCCATTAACTATAATGGCAAAGAGGGACGAACATGTACAGATGTACTGTGGCTAAAAAAGGGTGGGTAGTTCAAATAAAAGTGTATGAATGTTGGATAAATGAAACAATACTTCAAAGTTGTTACATGTGAGAAAGCTTAAACAGCAGTGTATATTTTGAGCTGGTGGTTTCCAGTATTTGGTGCCAACACTTAATTGTCAGCACCAACACTTATGACAGTCTGCCACATGGGGGCACTGTTTGTCTAATTAACAGATGAACACAACAACAGGTGTTCATACATTCAATATACATTAAATTGATAAAAACCTGCCACCGAAGCAATTCTTATAACAGTGAGGGCCTGAAATAGTCTGAATTGTCACACGTGTAGGGTGTGATGGTTAAGAGTTGTGTTAGTACATTCATTGGCAGTGCTGCCAGAGGCAATGGATAGTCCAGGTGGCAGTGCCCCTCCCCCACCCCCACCTTGACCAAGGCCCCAGCACCTATTGTTCTTCCACAATAAGCACTGATAAACACAAAGATATTCACGGGAAATACAACTCTCTCACCTCTTACAGAAATAATATAAGCATTCAACATATTAACAGGGTTTTCATGAACTTTTTACAGCACTACTTACTTCAGCATTGGTTTCTGCAGAGTAGGATTTCTCTATTGTAAACTGAAACTTGTATAGTGGGTTTTCAAATGTTATTCCTTTGTAATGTCAATCCTAAAACAGCATTTATAGACCACCGTTTACACTAGAATTAACTTATTAAATGAGAATCCAATCCAGCTTTTTCTGGCATGTTATTTATTTTTGATGCTGGCATTCATGCACAACCGTTAAAAGAGACTATATATCTGATAAAGTTACATGTTTCTGGGATTAGTCCAGTCGTTTAAAGGGATATGAAATACTCTGGAAATCTTTCAGAAAGGGATGAGAGGTTACAAGCAAGCCTGCAAAGTGCCTTATATGGTAATACAAAGTTGAAGAAACAGATGTTCCAGCTGCATTTTAGCAAGTTGTGTTAGAATAAGTAACTCTATTGAATATGTCTCTGTACTATAACTTACAATGAAACTAAATTATGTAAGCTTTTTCGTAAAACTACACTGGAGTCTGAACAACTAAACATTGTAAATACGTTGTCCTCTCTTTTATATTCTTGGAAAATTCCTGCTAAAAGTAACCCTGGTCGCCTTTGCATAAGCAAACAGGCAGAGCGAACCATCATTTACACACACTTGTAAAATATGCACTTGCTGGAGGAGTGTGGAATGCAGGGCCTGTTCCAGAATGGTACAGGTTCACTCCGGGGTCATGCCTTCCTAAAATATGCATTGCATTCTGAGCATGTTCTGATTGATTACCAGTTGGAAAAGTGTTTTGGCGTGAGTCACACTGTGGAGGGAGTTCTGGGGGCCGTGTCTCCACTGGACTTCCTCGTACCCATGTCACAGCATGCTTCCTGCAGGGAACCATGGCTGAATCCTCTATTGATTTTGTAGTTAATCACTCAATATTCCTGTCAAAAGGAATTGTCTTCATATAATGAAAGTCCTTGTAAAAAAACACATATAATTATTAACATGGGTGCTCTTTAATCAGCATTTACTGAAAGGCGCAGGTATAAATCAAATGATTGCTTGGGCGGCATGGGCATACATGGCAAGGCGTGAAATGTCTACATATTTAGCCATTGCATTTAAAAACAAAAACAAAATCCTTCATTCATTGGGGGTATCTCCACTACTCCGGAGAGAAAAATGCAAGAGCCCTTTTCCTGAAGTTTTATCGCTCCAGTGTTGCTGGAACCCCGTGAGTTGGTGAACATGTTAAATGCTACAGAGAATGTTCTAGAATACTTGGTTAAGCTTTGCACAGTGGTGGCTGAGTATTTGAATGATAGTGTCATAGTGGGTATTTGTATGGATAGATATGTCACAACCAGGACGGTGTTCAGTAATGGGAGTGGTTTGATTCCGATGTAAAAAAAAAAGTGTGCCTCCCCCTTAAGCAAGCCTTAAAAGAAGGCTGATTTTCCGTTTCGGATCTTGTTGCACACAATACTTAATTTGTTAAAAACATAAAATAAGTGTCAGTGCCCTCGCCAGGATACCACTGCAGTTTCCACTACTTCCTGGGCCTGACGTTACTATAATGATAGTATCAAAACAACTACTAACCATCCGATTCCAAAATGTGTGACAGTTCAGACTACTTCAGCCTCCAAAGTTCTGAGAATGGATAGGTGGCAGGTATTTAAAATGTGTACACGAATTAATAAACAACTATTGTTGTGCTCATCTCTAAATTCAACAAACAGCGCCACAATGTGGCAGGCTATAATTAGAACTTGTGTTGACTATTACGTGCTGCTGCTGTGCACCGGAAACTACCGGCTCAAATTAAACGCTGGTTGCACAACGGAATTGCCTAAAGTATGAAGCTTCTGCACAGGTATCTCTAAATTCCACAAACAGCACCAACGTGTGGCAGACTGTTATTAGAACTTGTGTTGACTATTAAGAGCTGCTGCTGTGCACCGGAAACCACCGGCTCAAATTAAACACTGGTTGCACAACAGAATTGCCTAAAGTATTACGCTTCTGCGCAGGTATTATTATTTTTTATAGGAAGTAAAGATTTATTGCACTCTGTCAGAACTTCCACGATACCTATACTCTCCTATTCAAAAAGAGATGTGATATAACAAGTAGGGGATTGATTTACTCACAATTGACGACGTACAGTGCAGCAAGACAACTTGCTGTGCATCATCAAATGGAGAGGGCAGGAATGTGCATATCAAGAAAGATGGCACATTGCTCCTCCTTCTGTGCGCTGGCGCACTAGTGGCTACCAAGCGCCAACACAGTCATCCTTGCATCACGGTGCCTATGAAAGGGTACATTTTCAAGAAAAAGGCTGCATTATAGATGGGTTGTAAGCAGAATTAAGGGCCAAACTGTGATATAAAGGGGACTGGCCTCTGCATGATTTTTATGGCATATCATGTATCTGAGATCATGAGTGGGGTTTCTTTTCGGAGGAGGTACAGCGGGGACAAAAAGCGAAGTGTGTGGTTGGCCAGGGCAACAAAAGGGGAAGGAGGTACAGTTTTCTCTTGGTACGTTGGACAAAATATGACATTCATGCAGCTAGCAGTACATGAGTTTATTGCATTCAGGGAACCTGAAGGGGCAACCAGTCTATTTGATCTGTGTATTGGAATTTTACACGAGCAATGAGAGAAAAGGTTTTGGTCACTCTGAGAAAAATATTTGAGAGATTTGGGTTTGGTCAAATAGAGTATGGAACCCTTTCTAATAAAGTTGAGCCTTTTACCGGAAGGGCAATGCTTAGGCCTGGGAAAAAGGAGATCTGGAAGATTAGGTTGGGGTAGAGATAGTCCAGCTTGTAAAGCTACATAGGGCAAGCGTTGGAGTGGTCGTGGGAGAACAGACAATGATTATTTATTTCTTGCACGTTTTTAAACCCAGTTTATGGTGGCTCAGAAATAATAAAGTTGGTGTGGATCGGGGAATACGTTATAGTCATCAAAGCCATTGGTTGCGGGAAGATGAGAGCTTTTGAATTGAAAGAAAAATAGGATTCCAGTAGAAGACCTGAATGTTACAGGGTTCTGTTAGGTGTGGGATGCACTGGGAACGGGTTGATGCTTATGCTGGTGGAGTTGTTAGGGGTGAGGTTCACACATGCCTTGTTGATTATACACCTTGGGGACAAAGATCTGGCACACGATCCAGTTTACTCTTTATAAAAATAACTTACTACATATGTAAAGGATATAGAGGAACGATGGTTAAAAATGTAAATAAACCATACCTTTTATTCACTCCAGGATATGGAAAGGGTATAAGAATCAATCAGCACTACAAAAGGAACGAATGTTTACAAAGAGAACTGTCTTGTGACCCATTGGCATTCTGAGCTATTGGCCAATTGACCGAATTTCTTTGGGATTGGGTGCACCCAGTTCTAATGTGAATAGCAACATGGAGTCATTGTGCTGTCCCAAACGGACCATTGGCTGCTGTATGTGCAGAAAACAAAACTAAAATAAATACGTTGGGAGGTCTCAGGGCAATTACATGTTAATGAGACATTACTGGGCACAAATCAATTAATATTTTACTTTCACCTCTGGTATACTAAGGACTCTGTGCTGTGCCCCCTGAACTGGAAAGCAAGTGTCATTGTTAGTACTTGACTTTCTGGGTAATGAGATAGAACAGTCCAAGGATTACTCCAGGGAAGTGCTGTGGGCTAGAAACCCATCTCAGCAACCCACAAACTATTAATCAACACTAGTGCCAGTTAGTTCTTTATCTTGAAAAGGAAAATTGTGTTAATGTTCTTACAACTAAGGGCCAGATTTACTATTTGGCGTACGGAGTAGTATCCAATGGAAAGAACAATACCTCTGCCATTCCGAGGGTACTTCACCCTTCAAATTCGATTTTTCTGACGATCCAGGTGACAACTCGGTTTATTGAAAAGGAACTGCTGCAATGGCAGTTCTTTTCGATTTACAGAAAGTTTAGTGTCATTGACTGTCGTTTTTGCCAGATGTACACCAAACTTTAAAAAAATAATAGTTTTTCAAAAACTAAGCCTCAAAGTGGGAGTTTGTTATTTGAAAAAAAACTAACCTCCGACAGCCTGTGCGTGGGAGAGGGGTCATCATTATTATTGTCATGTCCCTCACTGCCAGATTTTACTTGGCACTAAGGGAGAGGGAAAAAAGACATTACAATGTTCACCCTATATAAGGTAGATGGTGGTATGTCCTTCTTTCAAAGGCACCTACTCCTTCGGGCCATCGAAGGAAGGTTTCCATTGACAGAGCTGACGGGGGCTTCGTCGACAGAAACTTGGTGGTAAATGAGGCAGGCAGACCAATGGTTTTGCGTCACATTTTCATTGGTGTACCCCGTTTGCCAAACTCTGAATCAGGATCTAAATTCACTGCACAAAATTTGAAATATTTAGAAGATTTCAAATGAAACCACAAATTTGAACACCTTCCTAAAGGGGCCTTGCAGAATAAATAGGGTGCAAATCACATACCCTAAAGAAATTTCAAAGAGAACAACTGCGTTACCTGCGACCTACCATATGACAAATTTGCACATTAACAGGCCATAACGTTAAAACGAATTAATATATGTAGACCTATTACAGAAATCTATCGGAATTTTCATTTTTTAGAAGTGACTTCTATTGACTTTCTCAGAGTATTCACAATAAAATATGTTCTCGAAGGGTCTTCTGACCTCAGAATTCCTTCAGAAACTCTCTGACCACCTTACTGGTTCTGACACTGTTGATTCCTCAATTCTGTGAACAGCAAGCTGATAAATACAAAAAAGGGAAGGATGGAATGCTTACATTTATCTCAACCACTGGTAATTGCCCGGGGCTGCATCCCAGTTCCATATTTTTTTGCCTATCAAACCCCTCAATTTAGACCCAGTCATATGCATATCAGCCTTGGTCCTGCTCCAGTAAGAACTCACCAGTCCAAACTGTCAAACAAGGGTCTCTTTGAACCGGAACACAAGCAGTATTGGATGAGTTTTACCTTATTTTGGTGTCTGCAGTCGGGTGCAGCTGTGTGCCTGTGGATGGAACAGTAAGGACTGGACTCTATCTGGGCATACCAATGAACTTTGGGTATCACATTAAAGAATACAAAAACTGATGGATGGAATCCTTGAATTACTCTCGGCTACTAGTACCTGGGGATACATCCCAACCCATTGTTATTTTGTCCACCATACCACCTCAGATTAGATCCATCGACATGCAAATTATCCTTGGTCCTGCTTCCATAGAAACAGTCCAGCGAAAACCACCAACCAGGTCCTCTCTGAACCAGAACACAAGCAACTCAAGACAATTTCCGACTATTAGTGCCTCTTTAATTGGTGCAGGTTGATTGCAGTGGCACAGTGAGCATAGCACCCATGTCTAAGCATAACTTGTCCCCCTAGGGCTTTACAATAAAGAATACAAATGTGATGAATGGAATACTTGTATTGAAACAGTAGTTTGGCTTAGTGGGCCCTGGACTTACCTTCCTCTCTAGCCTTGATGATTTGTGGTGAACCACAGTCTTTTCCATCTGCACTACATTAGGTCCTTGTAAGAACTTGGCTTGTTGGTTGAGGGCGGTAAAACCCTACTCAAACAGCAACCACAATCCTGGTCAGAGTGAAGTCACAATGCAAAGCCAAAAGTTAGCCTGTGCTCAATCCTTTGGTAACCTGGCACAAAATCAGTCATGCTCAACTTGGAAGCAATGTGTAAAGTATTTATTCAACACTTCAAATAGTATTAAAGAGAAACATAACCCAAGAAAAATCCCACACCGATTTAGAAAAATAGAGTAACATGTAACTAATAATTTAATACTAAAATTTAAAAAAAATCCAATCTGTATAACTGGAGATGTGCAGTTTTAATGATTTAAGTGAAAATAGTGCCAAAAAGCACACATTTCCAACTGTGGTTATCTGGTTGTGCCAGACTGGGACAAAATCACCAGTTCAGGAGAACCGCAGTGGAGTGTAGGCAGGCTATAGGGACTTGCAGCTGTGTAGTGGGCTTTGCTGGGCTTCATATCAGTTTCGATGAGGGTCACAGCTAGGCTGGCAGAGCACCTTCAGGCCCCCTTTCAAGAGTCCAGGACTGGGGTGGCACCACTTGAAAGGACAATAGTCCGAGCTGGTCGAGTACAGGTGCTGAGTTAAACATGGAGGGAGCCAGCTCTATCCCTCAGGCTTCTGATCAGGAGGCCAGCCAACTAGATCTTGAAGTCATTCAGGTGGTCCTTGGTTCAAGATATAGGTCTAATCCTTCTCAATTAGATAGGGGGGCAGCAGGGCAGAACAACAAGGCAACATAAGGGCAGCACTTCTTGCAGCAAAGCAGCGCAGCAGTGCTCCACAGGTCCAGATGCAGATGTTTTGGTGAGCTGTGTGGCATAGCTGTGAGGACCTTGCATCACTTCTGATGGAGCTGGCTGTGGTGTAGCAAGGCTTTGCAGGGCTTTGTCTCATCCGGCGCAGATTCCAATTAGCCTGGCAGCTGTTTGTCGAGGCTTTGCAGGGCTTCGTGTCACTTCATGTCTGTTCCAGTGGGGACCATGTATAGGCTGTCAGAGCACCATCAGGCCCACTTCCAAGGGTCCTTAAATGGGGTGGCACCACTTGGGAGGGCAGGACTCACAGCTGGCAGATTTTCATTCACAGGGTCGAAGATAGAGGAAGCCTGTTCTGTCCCTGACACTACTGATAAGGTCCAGATATTCTCACTCAGGCAGGTGGGAAGCTGGGCAGCACAGCAGGGCAACAGAGTGACAGTCCTTCTTGCAGCAAAGCAGCACATGAGTCCTCTTCTGAGTCCTCTACAGGTCTAGATGTGTACTGAAGAGTTGACGTCTTTGGTCCAAAATGTATACCTGGTGCCCACCTTAAAGTAGGAGAAGCTTCTAGAGGTTTCCACCCTGCAGAGGTGTTTGAAATGTCCTGCCTCCCTACCCTAGCTTTTGATTGTCTGGGGTCACAAAAGACTAGTGTCAAACTATTTTGTGACAGTGGTCAGGCAGGGCCTTTCTGATGTGCAAGTGTGGTAGGTGACAGCTCCACCCCCTCATTAACGCAGAATGGCCCATCCTGCCATCACATAGCTTCCCTTTGTCCCACTGTCTGGAAGCAATACACAAAGACCACACCTAGTCATGTGACCCAGGATTCAGACAGCGGGGACCAAATGGTTGGAACCAAGGAACAGCAGCTGTCTAAAAGTGGAATTTTCTGAATTGTAAAAAAATCCAACTTTGCCATTGATTGCAACTCTTTAGACACCAAACTTAACATTTCTATCTGCTCCCAATTGAAAGTTGGTCCTCGGATACTTGTTTCTGATCCAGGGAAGACATGGCGTGGCAGTTTGGACTGGACTGTTCTCATGGGGAGCAAGATCAAGACTTTGTATTTGGCTGGGCCCAAACTGGAATGGCGTGGTGAGCAAAAAGCCAATGGATTTAGTCCTAGATCTCTGACTGGGGGTGGGTGTTTAACATTTTTCAGTATTTCATCCATCAATTGTTCTTTTTGCAACTTTCTAAAAGTGGCATTTTCAGAATTATGATTAGAAATCCAACTTTACCATTAAAGATGACTTTTAATTACAATTCTTTAGACACCAAACTCGATCTATCTACCTGCTCCCAAATTGAATATATCCCTATTTAAATATAATAAGCAAACCCGATGTTATTGTAATGGGAGAGGTAGGCCTTGCAGAAGCGAGAAACAAATTTAAGAGTCGTTGGCCACCAGGACATGTAAAACTGAAAAGTGCATGTCCAGCTTTTTAAATACACTACACCCTGGCCTCTGGGCACTTTAGGGCCTACTTTAGGGGTGACTTATAAGTATTGAAAACGAAGATTTAGGCCTTGCAAAGGTTTATTTTGCCAGGTCGAAATGGCAGTTTGAAACTGCATACAAACACTGCAATGTTGTCAGGAATACTTAAGTGGTTGACACAATAAGTGCTGAAAGTACATTTAAGTTACAGGCCCTAGGTATATGTAGTACCACTTTCCAAGTGACTTACAAGTAAATTAAATATGCCAATTGGATGGATCCCAATTCTACAATGTTTAAAATGGAAAGCGCAAGTTCTTTAACACTGTCTAGCAGTGTTAAAGTGCAGAGTGTCCTAGGCCAACAAAAATCGAGATCAGCAAAGATAGGAGTAGTGAAGGCAAAACGTTTGGGGGAAGACTACCCAAAGGCTGACAGGTTTAACATGTTTACCCCCAGCTGAAAGTGGGGGTAAACATGGGGAGAACTACGATATCTCCTGGGAGTTCTTATCGTTTAGGCAGAATAACCTGATGAGACTATCAGCACTGGCGAAGTTTGACCCAGGACTGTGTTCCTCCATTAAGTTTATTCCCTGTAGGATGATGGACCACCTCAACACTTTGGGATTCTCACCCCTCACCTGCTTCATCCATCTGAGCTGCCTAAGTCTGACAGGCCTTACAGTCCTCTATTACTCTAGAGCAAAAGGGGCAACCCAGTAACCCAGGGACCTCGGCGGGACAGTAAATATGTAAAAGTGTTCCGCATGGGTGAAGTCTAGCCCTTGACTTCCACGGCAATAGTGTCAAAACAGAGGTAGAATAAAACAGTTACAAAAGTAGATTTTCAATTAAGCTTTTAGTGCATTTACTTTTATATTTCTCAGTCATGAATATATACATCAATTATTTGCGAATATTATACATTACTTGTATCTCGAGACAGATAAGGTGCTACTACCAAGTGACAACGCAGTGAAAGTAATCAATAGTGAAAAAAAGTGCATACATGCTATGTACAAAAATGTATACTGTGGCTGACAGGGATAATAGAGTATTTGAAGTCAATACTTGTCTCGTGGGTATTGAGATCCACCATCAAATTCTTAAAGACATAGCCAACATATGTTGTTTTGACCCCTGGGCATAGGTTAAAGCTGGGTCATCAGGACGTAAAATATACAGGAAGCACCAAAAATTGGGGCAGGAGATTGCACTGTAAAATGGAAATTCAAATTCTAGTAGATGAAACAACTTCAAGATGGGTATTTATCACAAAATCCAGTTGAAAAACGGGTGCAATGCTGGGTGCCTGAATCATCTGAAAATAAGCTCCTTCTTTCAATACGTTCTGAACAACACACTTTAATGAGCAACTCCCAACATTTTGAAAACAGATGCAATGTTGGATGCCTAAATCATCTGAAATTATGTTCCCTCTTTAATTATATTTGGTACATCAGTACATCAATGAGCAGCTTCCATTGTTTCCTTCAACCAACTCACATTGCAGATGCAAGCTGGCGCAAGGAAACAATGGAAGCTTCTCATTGATGTACCAAATATAATTACAGGGGGAACATAATTATTGATCACTTTCACTGCACCATCACTTGGTAGGAGCACCTTATTGCTTTCAAGATATAGGCAATGCATAATAAACACTAAGGGGCCGATTAGGATCGCGGTTAAACCGCATCCTCCGGGCCGGCGGAAGTCACCGCCGGCTCGGAGGATGCGGATTCACTGCTGCGGAGGCTCCAAAGACCCACCGCCAGATTAGGATGGCTGGTGGGTCAGGAAGACCGTCCACCGCTTTTCCACCGCGGTCGCCTTCCGACCGCGGCGGAAAAGCTCTGATATGGTGGCGATGTCTATCAGACACCGCCAGCCATATTAGGATGGGGCAGAAGACATGCTTTTCCGCGTCGCCTTTTCTGCCGTGGAAAAGCATGTGGTGTTTTGTTTTTGGGGGCTCATTGCGAGCCCCCAGGGTGTTGGGGGGCGGGGGGTGCACATGGGGGGTACCTATGGTACCCCCCTGCATATGCATGCACAAAGCGGCAGGCACCGCGCGGTGCCTGCCGCTTTGTGCATGCATATGCAAAGCATGCACTTTTAACCTTGCGGCGGGCGCTGCTTCAAGCAGCACCCGCCGCAATGTTAAACATAGGGTATGTGACCGCCAGGGTGGCGGTCACATCCTAATCTGCATGGAGGGAACGCCGCAGCCCCTGTGGACGTTCCCTCCACCTCGGGGGTGGCGGACGGACGCAGGTCCGTCCGCCATCCTAATAGGCCCGTAAGAATTGATGTGATGTATATATTCATGACTGAGAAGATACATAAAAATTAATGCACTAAACATATAATTGTAAACCTACTCCTGTGAGAGGTTATTTCTATCTCAGTTTTGACACTTTTACAGTCCTCAACAGCAGACCACTTCTCTTGCCTTCACAGTCCAACTACTGAAGCCTTGAAACACTTGCAGTTTTGACTGCATGCATGAACAACTGTGCAATGTGCCCATTTCTGGGACATAACAGCAGGACCAGTCCAACCGAAGTCAAGATCACCTACTCCTTCAGGATCCTCAGTGAGTCCTTACTCCACTCCTCCTGGTAGGAAATGAGAAAAGTGGTGTGACCAACCCTTTAGGGAGTTCAAAGACTCTGGAATATATGTCAGGAATTGGTTCACCCCAGACTCCTGACAGGGGTTCATCTCCTATACTGAACTTTCTTCTTTTAATGTGATTGTCTCAGTATTCTGAGCCTGCGCATGCACGTAAGTACCATTTCTTCTCTACAACCATTGATGTCACCAAAAGGAATCAACCCAGTATCTATTGAGTAGTTCTGAAAATGGCAGCTTAATCCAACCATGTGGCACGACTCTCTCTGAGCCATTCTTCACCCACCCTGGCATTTGTGTGACCTTTCTCGCTGTTCAAGAGGAACCACTGCTGGGAAGCAAAGGCAGAATACTAGAAACTTCTGTTTTCAAGTCTCGGGTTCAGCCATGCCCTGGGTTAGCAAGCAAATGTAGAATGATGGCTTTGTAAATTCTGACATCAGCGAAGTAATAAAAGGCAGCAAGACTGACCCATCTATCATGTTCCAATCCAAGGTTACAGTGTAATCACAATTTAACAGATGAAGTGTACAGTGAAAACATTACACTTGATACCCTTTATGGGGGAGGAGCTGTGGGATAATTGAAACTTTTCTGGTTGATGGAGGTGTGAGGTTAACAACATTTCTTCATTTTCCTTGTGATTTTTTGAATGTTGTCCAGGTTTGTAATCATACTGTGTTTTAATTTGTGGGGCATAACTTGCCGTAGGTCTTGGATGTGTTCTTTTAATATATATTTTTCACATCCTAACTGCTTCTGTGCTAGAGATATTTATTATCATATACCTTTTTTTACATTAGATTAAGGGCTATCTGAATGGGTTTGTATTCATGCCAAATTAAGTTTTTTTGTCAATATGTGCCTGTTATTGGGTAGAGTCATGGTGATCCTGTAGTCCAGGTCCATGACATTTTCCTTTGTTCTTCCACATGTGCTTGCCCACTATTTTTGTGTGTTTGTGTGAGATGATTGATTAATTGTTTTACTTCAACTTTTAAAATTAATTTGGAGGGTTAATTGATTCCTTTTGCGATTTGTGTTCGTGGCATTTTTAATGTTTATTTTAAGTTAGTTTATGTACTATAAAGTTCAATATATATATTTTATTTTTTTTCTATACTTTACCATAGAGAGACCTGGACTCTGACTGTAAAGCCTTCTTATGGTACAATATAAGGAAAAGTTAAAAAAAAAGTTTATTTAATGCCCAAAAATGATTAAACTGTTTGGGGTTAATTTGTGGTTCTGGTAACTTTAGAAGTGCAGTTTGTGAATAGAAATGGGCTTACTATTTTGTGAATGGGGCTTACAACCTCTCCATAAACCTTCCTAAACCCATATTTACTCCTCCCTAAACCCCTCCCATTTAGTAGGAAGAAGGCCCATTTTTTCAGCCACTCCCCCTTTTTCATCTCATATGTACTACTAAGTAGTAATCTTACATGTGCAAGGATTTCTTAATAGAAAAGATAGGAAAACAGGAGGTGGAGATTTACACTTGTAGGTTACTGAATAGCATTTTGTAGCACTTTGGCAGTGCTATTGTGGTGTTACTAAAAATACTACAAAATGCATCTTGTGAGTAGGCTTTATATGTTTATAAATCTCACTTAGAATTCCCTGCTATGAAATATCTAATAAAAAAAGTAATAATGATAACATTTAAAAATGTTAAACATCAGTTACCTGTAGACGCCACCTCGATTAATAACAGGTGAAGCAAGCCATGTTCCCTGTCAGCAATATCTGCTCAGCGGGTAATGGCCCACACTTGCTCCTAGCAAAGTATCCACTCCCCCATAGGGTAACTTTTGTCAGGTCTGCCTCCAAAATGACGGGGAAGTGGCGCAGCACATAAAATATTGGTGCTGCCATCTCTTCTTCCTGTGGTCGGAAAAACAAGTTCACATTTGTATTTAAAACGTGACTACATATACCCCTACTCCTGACCCTAGCTATACCCAGTTGCTGACCTTGTTTTAAAAGATTTAAATGTTTACAGCTGAAATTTGTTTTTCCAAGAACATTGCACTAAGTGATACTTACTACATTCTGGGGTCTGGCAGTCGCTCAAGAAACAGTGCGCTAAATGCAAAAAAGCTAGGTGCTTCATGGCTAGGACACACTTCTTCACAAGTGCCATTTGAAAAATGTGATTACTGGTGGCAGAGTGTATCTTTTTATATGGAGTTAGTTGGAAAAAACTAAATAGGCAGCAGGTGCCCCCCCAACAGTGACGGCTGGTATTTGAAGGTGGTGGTGAGGTGGCAAGACACGGGCGGGGGAAAGAATGAAATAAAAAAAATATATACACACTTACCTGCCTGCAGCTGCCGCACGCCGTCGCGCCCGCCCCCTCTCTGTCCTCTTCCCCGCCTTCAGGGCATGAAGCAGGATGCACTCAGTTCCCAGCCTCCCGCAGGCCAATCACAATGCTGCAATGCAGTATTGTGATTGGTCTGAGCATCGTGGATCGATGCTCAGCCAGAGAGTGGAATACTGGGCTTGTTCTCCATGCATGCTGTAATGCAGCCTCATGCAGAACATGCAAAATTTGCATGAATGTTTGGTCAGCCCCAGAGGGCCGGCCAAACATTTATGCGCACATTAGGGAGTACAAACCGCTCCACCCCATACCTGCTCTGTCAGCAGAGCAGCCCCACCCCATCTCACCCACAAAGCTGCTGCAACAAGGAAAAAGTAATTAATAATAACTTAAAGTTATTATCATTTTAATTTTCCTTTAGTGACTCTGCTTAAAAGCCTTAGCGAAGGAGCCGCCACTGCCCCCCAATCACCTTGCTAGTGAGGTAACTTTTTAAATTGCCTATGATTATGAGGATAGTGATGAGGACTTTAACACCCGACCGGTTGTAGGATGCCTGTGCAGTCTGAACGGTTCTAAAAGAAAATGTAACTGTGAGGATGTTGATAGAATATTGAGATGTTTAGGGCTTGCCCTTTACTTCACGTTAGCAATTCATAGCAATGTTGTGTTTGATCACCTATTGTGATTTTCCCGGTCCTGGGTCTTTTTACTCAAGAAATTGAATCAAAATGTACATCAGTTTCCTTGTTTTAATTGTTTAAAGTGTCTTCAAATAGATCATGTAATTTCCAGTAATTTTAACACTTGCAATATTTAGCTAGAATTCTGGGCATTCCTCGTGGAAAATAATTCTCATTATCTTACTGTAGTTTTTAACATCTTCACAAACTGTAGTATGTGCCACAGTTATACCAGTGGGAAAATGTTAAAGAAAAAAAAAGAATATAATGGTGAATTACTGGCCCTGGATATAAAAGTCATAAAAACACATTGAAATTCCTGGTCTCAGCAGGTGGTAAATATATGCTTCTACCTCAGGGTAGAGCAATGGGAATATGGGGAGAAGTGGAGGGAAGGAAAAGGTAAGTTATGCCAGGGGGGAACATTTTATGCACACCTGCCAGAAAAAAAGTATATAGCACACAACTCCATACACCCTATTTTGCATTTATGGCACTCTACTGAATGTGAAAAATAACAGGAATGCCTATAGTTAAGACCTCAGCCAGCGATCTTTGCTAGACACCACACATTATTAGGTGGGTGCAGTGAATTTAAAAACGTTTACGAATAGCAATGTTTTCTTAAACAGTATCTCTTTAACTTACTTTCTTGTTTGCCTCGTTATAAAATATGCTGAAATTTCAGGGCTTCTTTCCAGTTTCCACCTCCATTACTGCTTTATGAAATTAAATACAGTGATGAAAAAGTCTGACTCTCTGTTGCACGCATCCAGCATCGATTCAAGCCTTGAAAAAATAACAGCTTTGTTAAAAGTCAAATGGTATTTCATTAAAATTGTTGATGCTTTGATGGTTGGTAAAATGGGAAGCCAGAACTAAATAAGACTAAGTAAAAGTTTCCAGAGCTCTGTGGGCTAAATCAACAGAGACAGATCAAGTGCTGTGTCAAAATGACAAGATCTAGGCAATTTCACACTTACCTCAACTAAAGCACAACCTCAATAATGTTAACAAAGTTGTGAGTTCAATGGTTGTAGACAGGATTTAAAACGCCAGAGTTAATTTGACACATAGGAATTCTACCCCTTAAATGTCATCCTTAGCACACTAATTATAATGATGTCAATACCGCATTTAAGTATTCTGAAATTAAAAAGAACTGTATATATCCTACTGGGGTTGTCATTATGCAGTTATAGTTAGGACCTAGTTTCCATAGTGTAAGAAAGTGCCCTCTTTTATCATGGTTGCCCCCACTTTTTGCTAAACTGCTGATGCACTTTGACTGAGTGTGCCCTGGGTTCCTGCCAAACAGGGATCTAGGGTCTATGTTCTTTCCCTAAACTGCATAAACCCATACGATGCGTCGGATGGCCCCGGCCGTCTGACATCACGGTGGGTGTGTGCGGAGGACGGCCGGAGGTCGTCCGTCCATGCCTATTCATTATTTCACCCATACCGCGGTCAACGGGTTAAAAACAAAAGCCATGTGGCACTCTTTGCCACAGGTCAGCCCCTTATAAATGGTACCACAGGTACCAGGGGCACTGTGGCCGCGGAAGGCCTCTAACGGATACAGCACTTATTGTGCCACCATTAGAGGCCCTGCACCTTTACACACACACACACTGCCTTCGCAGGCTGCGTGTTTTGGTGCAGAACAAAGTAAAGAGTCGACATGGCACAAATCCCTGTGTGCCATGCCTACAACCCACTGCCCTGGCATAGGTGTGCACCCCTGCACCCTGAACTTTGCCTCCTCAGACAAGAATCGAATAGAAGAAGAAGGACCGAAGAAGAGAAGGACGCTCACTGACTTGGCCCCCCTATTGGCCTGTTCCCACCTCGAACCTGCTCCAGCGAAATCCCGCTGTATCCTACAGCCAGCAACCTCAAGAACCCAGAGGACATGCCCTGCCTTTCAAGTCAAAGACTTTGGTTCCCGTGAGCACAGGATTTGCTAACCAACAGACTCTGGCCCCAGCCAAAAGCATGAGTCTGCACCACTCTGCACTCGACGCTGACGGCATGAGTTTGATTGGCCCAATAGCATAAGGAGGTCTCCCTGGCAATCTTGACCTGAGATCTGGTGATCTCTGACCCGCATCAAATATCCAAACGTAGCTTGCAGCCTCTTTATGGAGCAACCCCCCAAACGTGACCAGAGCTGGTAAGAAAATACGATGCCTAGAGACACCCTGCATCCGAGGCCTCATGGCCTTGGGTGGCCCAACCAACAGTGTTCCAGCATCCCCAGGCATCCCAACTTACCTCTCCAACTGGTGGTCACCTTCAGAAGATCTTAGTGGATCACTGAAAGAATATCGACTACCAAAATATCGACTACCCAAAATATCGAGGAAAAAATATCTACAGCAAAAATATCGAGTTTGTATGTACAAACAGGTAAGTACAAAAATATCGAGTACAAAATATCGTTTACAAAAATATAGTTGTAAAAAATATCGTATTTACTAAAAACAGTGTTAAATTAAATTAATATTAATAATTAATTACTAAAATATACTTAAAATTACTTAAATTAACTTATAATAATTAAATAATTAATGAAAGTTAAATAAATATTTTTTTATTTCATATTTATTAAACATATATATATAGTAATAAAATATAATAAAATAATACCCAAAAACTGAAAACTGACCCTGAACCCTAAAAATACCCCTTTACCCAAAAACTGAAAACTGACCCTGAACCCTAAAAATACCCCTTTACCCAAAAACTGAAAACTGACCCTGAACCCTAAAACTACCCCTTTACCCAAAAACTGAAAACTGACCCTGAACCCTAAAAATACCCCTTTACCCAAAAACCCAAAACTGACCCTGAACCCTAAAAATACCCCTTTACCCAAAAACCCAAAACTGACCCTGAACCCTAAAAATACCCCTTTACCCAAAAACCCAAAACTGACCCTGAACCCTAAAAATAAAAACGATATTACTTCACTTACCTTAAAAACGATATTACTTCACTTACCTTAAAAACGATATTTTGGCTGTCGATATTCTGTCCTGTCGATATTTTCTCCAAACGATATTTTGGAGTCGATATTATGTCCAAACGATATTTTGGAGTCGATATTATGTCTGTGTACCGATCTTAGTCCCATACATTGACTGTTTTTCCTTGAAAATTGTTTTAGTGTGGGGTTGGTTTTGTATGAGAACTTGAAAAACTGCAATTAACTAAAAACTGATTTTTTCTCTAGGAAATGTCACAGTGTGATATCTAGGCATATCACACTGAGTAGAAAAAGTAATCCATAAAGTAATCTGAAAAGTAATCAAACAGTAATTTCAACTGTATTGAAAAGATTTACAAACCTGTAACAAAGACATTTTCTTTCAGTTTGCTTGTATTGTTCAGCCTGCACCGTAGCGGTTGTGTTTGCTGTGGGTCGTGGACTCTGCTTGGACCCTTCTCTTCCCGCTACCGGTTCTACAACTTGCGGAACCCGCTTCGCGGGTCCCGCTGCGCATCAGCACGACAGGGGAGTCTTGCTGCACCAGTGCGTGAAGGTCCAGGGCTGCGAGCGTCGGGGCAGGACTTCAAATCCCAGAAGTCCCTGCACCCCACGCCTCCCGTCACCTGGCCGCTCTCCCTGGACACACGCCCCGCCTATAACCATACGGACCATCTATATAAGGAAAGGCTAGTTCCCGCTAAGCGGGAGCGTGCGGGAGCGTCCCGGGAGAAGCCCGGGACAAGGGCGGGGCCGTCTGTGGCCGTCAGTGGACTGCAGAGGACGGGCGGGCCACCCCTCTAACAACTCTATTAAAGGTGAGCACTTATTACGGATACTAAAATGGGCGACAATGAGAATGATGATGTAGGAAATAAGATTGCCGACGCCTCAGTTTCCCTTATTACTTCCTTTGAGTCAATGATAGACTCCGCTTTTAACGAAATAGTGGAGACCGAGCGAAGGTTTTCTATGGCTTCTATCAACAATAAAACAACTTCCACAAGTAGCTCCAGTGGCATCAATGGTAATGCACACATAAATCCAGAAATAACCGTGGTAAAACCATCATATCCCTGCGTTGATGTGCCCATAATTCAGGATGATGAAAATACAGTCATCTACACAGCACAAGTTTCTGCCTCGACATCACCAGTGGCAGCAACGCCAAAGCCAACACTGACAATGATATCCCCGGTACCCACTCAGACAGAGAGTGTTACTACAATTGTAACTGCCTCGCAGGATGATGTCATTAATGTGGACATCATCGACTCCAGTAGTAACAAGTCGGGCAGGGAGAAACGCAAAAGAGGCACACCCAAGTTAAGTGCGAATAAAAGAAAACAGACTGTATTCCACAAAAACCAACCAACACCTCATAGTCTGTGGAATAAAAACAAATCATCGGGGGTACAAATCGTCTTGACAGAGGATAAAGTGGATAAAGAATCCGCGGACCTGGACAGCTTTTCTGATGTATCTATCACTAATTCTTGTGGGAACTTTAAAAATATATGGACGCAAACTACAATAATGGGTGATAATTTTAATCTATCAAGACAGAATGGAAATATGATAGAAACCATAGTCGATACTATTTTTAATCGAATTGAAAAACAAATGATCACCCAGTTTAATAATGTTTTTAAAAGACTTGATAGGTTGGATAACCTGGTTAAAACTGGTGAAACAAAAAGGAAAGGGTCAATCATCTTGGATCAAGTTAGAGCAGATCGCCTTTTGAAGGAATTGGAAAATGCAAACAATATATTGTCATCAAAAAAAACAGGTTAACTTTAGTGCCTCGGGTGGGGCACTAAGCAATTCTGTTTCTGCCTCTCCACTGTCGGAACAATTATCAGTAAAACCCACAGCCACTGAAAAGGGGCCAGCTACGAGTAAGGTTAATACATCCACGAAACCAACTCCTATACCTGCCCCTAGGACAGCTGTCATTCCATCGACTTCTAATATCTCTGCTCCAAGCAACAATAGTGGCCCATCCATTTTAAGTGCAGTTTCAAAACCGACAGCGGTTAATAACAACGTGGGCACTGGCTCCCAAGGGTCTACTAAATCTTTTAAACATCAAGGACCAGCATTACATCTGCCACCGGATGCCTGTCCTTTTGTTCTGGTTCTAGCAGGTGTCCCGCCTTTGAGGGAGGATCAGGGGGAATCGTGGGTGCAATTGCGGAATAAGAGCATAGACTGGCTAACTAAACACAAAGGTGTTGGTTTTGATATCTCTAGAGAGATTATATCTGTGCGTAGGGTATCGTGGGTTGGCCCTTTACTCAAGGACAAGGAAGGTGACTGCGTAGTCCTCAATTTTAATAATCCTGGGACAGTAAGAAACCTCCTAAACAGAAATTGCAATTATTCAACCATTCCAACTGTTGCAACTATGTTACCCTTGAGTTATTTTTACAGACAACCGGCCACTCAATCTCGCCCACCCCCTATGCAATTCACAGTGCCACTAACGCATCCACAACCAGCACCTTTTATGCATTTTCAACCACCACCTGTGCATTTTCGCCCACCTCCTATGCAATTTTATCAACCCTATCTCCCATTACAAATGTACAATAGATATGCACCACTTTCGGACCTGGATATGCAAGATTGACCATCTTCGACTTTCTTTGTCGATTCTTCTCCGGTATCCGAACTCCTGATTGCCCCGGAAAACTCGCCTCAAAGAACCATGAGCAAAGAACACCAGACCCTTGCTCATTTACATTTGGACTCAGTATTGTCTATTGTTAGCTGGAATATAGCTGGCCTAAATTCTAAATTGAAAATTTCGGAGTGGCTTAAGTGGGTTGATAATAATTGTGATATATTGTTGCTACAAGAAACATGGAGTACAATGTCTCCAACAATTGAGGGCTTCTGTTGCCACAATCTTAAGGCTCTGCCGTCACCCATGGGTCGACCTAGTGGGGGACTATCTATTTGGTCCAAGATAAAATACGGGGTGCATACTAAATTGATCCCTACACCAGGTATCTGTTGTTTTATGGCCATCAAGTACATTAACAGATTGAAACTATGTATTATAAACTTTTATAATAATGATTTTGTTAGTCGCCCAAATGGCAATTTTATATTATTGTTTAATTTTATTGATGAAATTATGGGGGGGAAAAAGCATGGATCTTTCGATGGTATTTGCATCGGAGGGGATTTTAATGCACACTTGTATCGCCATAACCCAATATGTAAGAATGGGGCAGAATTGAAAGATTTTATAGCTTCTCATGACTTAGTTAATGCTATGGAATTTGCAGGTACAGGTATAAATAATGTAACAACCCCCACTTTCATAGGTCAGGGCTGTGCTTCTACGATTGATTATATTTTCACATGCCCTGAGTTAAGTGAAATAACCTTAAAAGCTGAAGTCGTCTGTTCTGCATACAGTGATCACTATCCGCTTAAAGTTAACATACACAATCCCCAGACCTCAAGGGTTGCAGCGAAACCAGATGTAGGTCCTTTAAACCTAGCTCTATCAACCGATAGATTGAGACTAGCATGGAAGGGAGCTGACAATAAAGGGATACTTTCCAGAGTAATTAAAAAACACCCCGAGACAGTTGGAACTTGCCTGTCGCATACAAGTCCTGGCAATGAGGTGGTTGGCGCTTTTGGTGATCTATGTAGGGCAATTAAAATTGAATCATCTAAACCTGTTAGGCAGAACATCTTGCAGGGACCCCGATGGTTTGATACCTCCTGCTCTAAGGCCAACAGGGATTTGAGGGATGCACTTAACACCACCCCGAGGGACCCTCAACTTGTGAGAACATTAAGATCACAATATAAAAGGGTCTTATACATTAGATCTGAAACCCTAGTAATTAAACATTGGGAATCACTCACGCACACCGCCAAACTGAAGGACTCAATGGGATTCTGGAAAGAAGTCAAGTCGTTAAGATCGTTTGGCTCTAACATCAGCCAAATTACCAGTAATATAACGGGCGAGGCATGGGTAGATCATTTCTCCCAAATTTATGCCGCACCAGCTACCCCTTCAGACACTGTCCATCCATCCCTTAGTGATGAACCCTTGACTTTTTCATTATTTGAGGTCGAGGACGCAATCACTGATAGTGCTAGCAATAAAACTCCGGGTCCTGATGGTCTCTCCATCGACCAAATAAAATCGGAAATTAATTTTTGGGCTCCTCTTTTATGCAATTTATTTAATAACCTAAATGACAGCTCAATCCCCGAATCCTGGTCGAATAGTGTCATCGTGCCTATTTTTAAGAAAGGCGATAGGTCGGATCCCGCTTGCTACCGCCCGATTTCACTAATCGACAATACGTTAAAAGTCTTGGGAAGAGTAATCTTCAGAAGGATAAGGGATTGGGCTGAAGAAAACAATATTCTTCACTGTAGTCAATTGGGTTTTAGAAGTAAGGTGGGCACCACAGAACAATGCTTAAATCTAAACCTGATTATGGCTAAATATATTATTGTTAAAAAATCCCCTCTTTATTTAGGTTTCATGGACTTGAGTTCTGCGTTTGATTTTGTTAACCGTTCTAGGTTGTGGTCAGTTTTGCTTGATTATGGTTTGGACGATTCACTGGTGTATTTCCTTTCTTATTTACATAGGGATCTAAAAGCACGAGTACGAATTAACAATGATGGTGATCTGTCTGATGACATCCCTATTAGTAGAGGTGTTAGACAGGGCTGCGTACTCGCCCCATTGCTTTTTATTTTATATATTAACAGGTTAAGCAACACTTTGAGTGAGATTGTTAAGGATGTCCCCATAATAAACGGCTCGCCCATCACCACTCTTCTCTATGCGGATGATGCTGTATTGATGGGGCGTACGCCGAATGCATTACGCATTTTAATCTCCGGCTTTGTTGCCTTTATGTCTGACCTTGGTTTAAATACCAATTTTAAAAAATCTTTTATAATGAATTGTGGACCAAAGAAGTATAACATTGCATCCATTAAATCTGGGAATAATATTTTAAAATCCACCAGCACTTTTCCTTATTTAGGGTTGACATTTTCTAACTCAGGCTCATGGCAGCAACATGTAGTCTTTGCAAGTAACAAAATTGGCAAGTCGATTAACTCGATCCTATCCCTTCGCCAACCGAAACTGGCTGATGTTGTTACCCCTCTTCTTTCCATCTACCGTACCCAATGTCGACCTACTGGGACTTACGGTGCAGAAGTATGGGGATATTGTAACAGCTCGGCCCTTCAGGTGGCAGAAAATAGATTCTGTAGGAGGGTGCTAGGGGGAGTCCCCTGTGCTCCCACTTTGATTTGCCATAATGAATTGAGGCTGCCATATATTGCTGATTTTATAAAGTCAAGGCCTGCCCTATTTTGGATTAAAATCTGGTTAAACCCAGCAGCAACATTGACTCGTAGTATTATATCTGATTGTTTGTCTAGTGATAGATCTCAACATATACCTTGGTTAAAAGCAGTCAAAACTAGCCTGCAACAGGTGGGACTGGGATCTTTATTTAGTTCCCCTGACTTAATTGTACCCGCCCATAAAAACAGCATTAAACGGGCACTTTTGGAGGTATATACTGAGGAAAGGATGAGATCAGAATCTAGTAAACCTGTGGTCATGAAATATTCACGCATTTGTGACCCAGATGCTGATAATCCTAACAGTTTTATTAGATATTTGACATTGCCAATAGGTAGATGGATCCGGAGTCTTCTATTTAGGTTCCGGGAGGGAAGCTTAGTTTATCTGCTTAGCTTCCCCATTGGCTACAATAAAAATTTAGAAGAATTGGATTGTCCCTGTTCTTTAGGTGGACGACAAAATCTATTGCATTATTTCTTCTTTTGTGGCCATTACAAATTGTATACATGTCAATACTTAAGACCAATCTTACGTAAATATAATCTACGGGAATCTATTCCTGCTCTACAATTTTTGCAAATGCTGCATATGGATGATGTTATTTACTCTGTTAGCTGTTTTATAAAAGCCTGTGTAAAATCTAGGGCAACCATGGAAACTGGATAATGGATAACAGAGTCATGTTGGTTCACGTATTTGAGTATCAGTTACTAAATAGTAATAATATTGAATGATTTTATGAGATATTTCTATATTGGGCAACTGTGGATATTGATGAATTAATACTCGTTAGTATTAGGCACTATGCACCTTACAAATTATATTACGCACTTTAAGTCATCTTGCTGCTTAACCTAAAACCTTATTCGATTATTGTCTTATGTGTATGAGTTGTTTTTAATGTTTCTAATGTATTCTCATTCTGTATGTACTTTTATGGATGTATTAATCCGAATAAAGATCATTTGAATTGAATTGTTCAGCCTGCCTTGAAAAGTACCATTAACACTTACCTGTACCAGGCTTGCTTGGTTCTAAAAAATAAATATAACTAAATAATATTTTTGGTACAAACAAACTGGTCTGTGTTCAGTCTTTGAGTGTGTGACAACATTTGCTTCCTCAGTGTGTACAACAAATGCTTAACACTACCCTCTATTAAAGCCTTACTGCTTGGCCACACTAATACAAATAGAGACAACGGTGCCATCTACTTTGACCTCTGTCTACCTTTGGGGTTCTCCTAGACTCTGTGCACACTATACCTCATTTTGGTAAAGTATATACAGAGCCATCTTCCTACACATAGGAAAAGCATTTTTTGACTTGCCTGTAACTTTGGCATCATTCGACCAATCTCCATGAAATATCCAGAAAAAATTGTCAAAGTAGGTTCTGTGTGTCAGGGAAAGTTTGGAGGTGATCTGTGCAGTTGGGACTGAGAAATAGGGGCTTAAAATAGGAGTGCATTTGCAATGTTAATTCCCATAGGAACTCGTTACCAAACCTACAGCCGGAACTGCTGGAAGAAATTGCACCAAACTCGGCAGAAAAGTAGATGTTTTTACACAGATTGTACTTTTTGTTAATTGGTGCAAATCTGTTCAGTATTTCTTGTGAAAGGAAAACCAAACAATATAGTGACCTCTCTGGTTGCAGATCTTTTGTGGCGGTTTTGCGGTGATCATGGAAGAATCGCAATGTGTTTGAGGTTAATCGCAAAAGCACTTGCTAGCAGGGATGCCCTGATTGGCTGGATGCAGCCTGAACAGATTGTTGTGGTGGTTTCACGGAGACCACAGTGAAATCAGGACGTGTTCAAAGTAAACCACGCAAGCGCGCCATCGCGAATACTGTGATTGGCGGGACGCAACCTATAAAGAAAGTTCATCCTCCATTTTATCGATCAGCAACAGTTCCCTGAAAGCCTGGACACGGGGTCAGGGTGGAAGTACTCTGACCCCATGTTTGAGAAATGGGGTGTTAGTGATACCAGTTATGTGTCCTCAATTTATTTTTTAATCAGGCGTGTTATTTGTGACGCCGACATGGCCGCCAGTGTAGCCTCTCGTGAACTGTCGCAGGGACATCCTGAATATTGCAGTGATACCGTGAATATTGGTGAAAATATTAAAAAATACATATGTATTTGTACACACAAGTTGGTCACTGTCACAGACTCATGTGTGCACTCACAAACTCACTGAGACACTTATACACCAATTCACATCACTCACACACTTATACATTCAGTCACATACCCATTCAGACAGATACTCGTGCACCCACTCACATACTCATTCAGGCACTGATGCACCAATTTACAAACTCAATCGGAGAGTGATGCTCCCATGTACAGACCCACTCACAGACTCATGCACCTTCTTAGAGAACCACTCATAGACTCATGCTCACAGTCTCATACCCACTTAGAGACTCTTACACCCACTCACAGACCTACAAGGGCAGTCATGTAGCCACTCACAGACCCACTCAGATACTCATGCACCCACTTACAGACTCACTCACAGAGGGACACACCCATGTAGAGACCCACTCAGACTCATGCACCCACTTACCTACCTAATCACACATGCACATATGTACTCACAGACCCACTGAGACACTCACACACCCACTGACAGACCCACTGAGACACTCATACACCCACTCATAGATCTAATCAGGCACTCATATACCCACTCACACACCCATACAGTCACTCACACACTCTGTCACAGATCCTATCAGAGAGTTCTGCACGCTGTCACTCACTAATAGACTCAGGGACTCCCAAACCAAATCATAGACTCACTAAGATGTACACACACCCACTCACTCATCCACTCAAAGACTTACGCATCCACTCACAGACGCACCAAGACATGTGCCCTCCCAGTCACAGACCCTCTTAGACACTCATGCATGTACCCGTTCACTCACCCACTCAGAGACTTATGCTCTTACTCAAAGACCCATTGAGACAACCATATACCCATTCACAGATTCACTCAGGCACGTATACACCCACTCACAGACCCACTCAGCCATTCACAATCCCATACAGTCACTCACACACCCACTCTCAGACCCACTCAGAGACTTTTGCACCTAGTCATTTATACACTCAGAGACTCATGCACCCACTCACAGTTGCACTCAGAGACTCCTGCACCTATTCACAGAGTCACTCAGACACTCACGCTCCCAGTGATAGACCCACTGAGAGACTTATGCACTCTGTGACAGACCCACTGAGACACTCATGCACCCACTGAGACATGCACTTAAACACTTATGTATCCACTCACAGATCCAGTCAGACAGTCATATACTTACTTTCAAATGTACAAAGGCACTCATGCACTTACTCACAGATTGACTGTAAGACGTATGCAGCCAAATCACAGATCCAATGAGACAATAACGCACCAGTCATAGATGCACTGAAACAGTCATACAGTTTGTTACAGAATCATTGATAGACTGATGCACCGTCTTACTGATTCACTGAAATACTCACATAGTGAATGAGAAACTTACTAATACAGTGATGCATGCAGCCACAGATTCCACTGAAAGAGTTATACACTGTGTTATAGAGATATTCAGATACTTATACATGCAATTATAGAGTCTTTTAGACAGTAATTTGTTTAGTCTGTTGGTTTTTATCCATTTAGCAGTTGTTATTTTTGTATGTGGTGGTCACTATTGAATGTGTGCTTTTGTTTTGTCATTTTGCTACGTATTTGCGGTGATCGCAGATACCAATAGAAAATTGTTTTTATACAAACTCCTTCTTAAAAAATGACATGCAACAGTGCAGTAATACACCCCTAGAGTCTAACAAACTGTAAAATGTTTGCACATATGTGCTTTAAACTTTTTTAAAAAGGCGCAATCGTCGCGGTTACTGAAGTCATTGTGACTCTCGGAGTAATCTCAAAGGCAGAAAGTAGGGTTCAAACTGTTTTTTTTAAACTTACTAGAAAAAAATATGTGTTCAAACATGTTTGTTAAGCAATTATGTAGTTAGTAATGTGTACTTATAATTAATTTTTGAAGTTAAAATGTTTGAATGTCTTTTTGGTAGTTGAATATCTGCTTTCGTTTTGCAATGTGATTGTGATGATCGCGACTTTGTCGTGGATTTCGAAAATTCTTCAAAAAAAATTATGTAACAAGAAAATGAACAACATTTTGGGCTCTTGGGTGACTCTGACAAAAGCCTTTAGTTTAGAGTTGTTGGACTTGGCCCTTTTAGGCAGGTTCACCCCTGAACTTTTTGCCTTAAGCTCTGACATGGTGGTAGTGATTTTAAGCCTCTGGGTACTGTAACACTGTGGCCCAGTGTAAAGTGTGTGCGCTCTCTGAGTGTGTGTGGTGAGATTGGCCTGCCCTCCCAAAGGAATGCATGGGGGATAAGTGTGTCCATGGTAATTCCTGGTATGAGGGGAGTGCAGGATCGAGTTTAGTATGTATACACTTGTGAGGATAAATGCTGTGCAATGGTATGCACATATTTGTGGTGACTGGTGGAGAAATGCCACCTGTAGAAGTTGGCAATTCTGTGTGATATGTGTCTGCCTGCCTGATGTGAATTGCATGTCTGGCTTGTGAACTAGGAGGTGTGGGTGGCTCCAGGAAGGGCAGAGTGAGTCAGCTAGGCTCAATGGGACACCTGGGCTGAGTGTAGTAGGAGGGGAAATACCCTGACTCTGAATAGGACTGTGCCCAGGCTGTACAATGCTGGCCCCACCTCCTGTGGTGTGTCTGATCACCAAACCCCCACCTGACAAAGGGGAAGAGGAGCATGGCACAAAAAGGGCTCCAAAGCCCCCCCTAAACCTGTTCCGACTGGTATCCCCAAGCCATGTACTGTGACACAAAGGGAAATGTGATATAAATATAGGGGTTGTGACCCCATGAAAGTGTTCTGTTTTTGGTGCTGATCTTGCTGGGGCGTGCTGCTGCTGGGGCCCAGGGGTGGGCTGAAATATGGGCTTGCCTCCCTGGTCCCTGCATTGCCCTTGAGCCTACAGGAACTTCTTGCTGGACGTATACTTGTTACAGGACCTTTACCAAGGAGCTGTGGCTCCTAGTGCCTCGTGAGCGCTATATCTTAATTGCTCAGCACGGCGCTGCAGAGAGAGAGAGGGAATACCCCAATGTAGGGATTCCCCCAGCGGTGCTGGAAATGGCAGGTGCCCACCCGCCATTTCCAGCATTCCTTTGCAGCTTTGCGGGTGCCCATCCGGCTTATACCTTAATTTAAATGGTGACAGGCAAGGCTGTGTTTTCATGGGCAGGGCTTCTGAAACGGAAGGAAATCCCAGCGAGTAAGGAGTCCAGCGCTGGTAGGGATGCGGGGCTCCCATGAGAGAGGGTGAGCCCCGCGGTGGTGGCCACCGGCAAAGAAAAGTCCCAGGAGGGGGCCAGGGTGAAGAGCAGCAAGGCTAACCCAGCACAAGGGAGCCTGAGAGCGGGTAAGCTACCACTCTTTGTGTTGATGCCTCTGTGTGAAGAGTCTGAGCGGCTCAGCCTGGCAGCGGGCCTCTCCAACAGTTGGGGTCATGTTCATTTGGTGAAAGATATTCCCAGTGGCCACAGAGTCGTAGGGGCAGATCGAGGTGCAATGTCGGTGCCTGGGCGATCCCGCAAGAGAGCGGACCGCCCCAACAATGGAGGCATGTGTTTAATGCCACATGGGGGTCCAGAGGGCACAGAGGTACTGAGCCCCCTTGATGCAAAGCGCCACAGCTGCACCGCACCAGCTGCAACGAGATGGGCATGAGTGTGAGACGTCCCTGAGTGGGACCGGACACACAGAAGTGCCAGTGAGTTTCCCAGCTGTCCAGCAATTAGTGGGCATTTTGGATACAGGGCATTTGAGCCCTTTTGAGAAAGCCAGTTTGCCAGGGGGACTATGAGGTCAATAGGACGCCAGGTCCTAATGTGATTTATGTGGTGCTAGGAACTGTGACTCATGTACTATGATGTACGCACCCTGTTTTATGCATAATATATTTATGTGTGAGGTTATGGTCTAATGCGTTTAGACTTATGAGGTTATTGCATAATACGGTTACGCTTATGAGGTTGGCGCAGAATGTATTTCATTCCTAATGTGATGCTGCTTGCATAATATGATTTATGTTGCAGAAAGGATCCTAAGTACAGTGTTTACAAGTAATTTCTGGTTGTGTACTATATTTATGAGTAGTTCTACATTTACTATTTGTGCTTGTGATGGTTCTGACAGTGGTCCAGTTGTCCCGGTCAGGTGTACATAATCCCTTGTAAATATGACCAATTGTCAGGCGGCACGATGTATATTTTGTGAGTACTATTCTAATGTTTTATGAGAATACAAAGGCTATTTTTGATAGAACCTTGTGTGGAGTTCCTTTTGTGGTGTGCCTGGGATGTTGTTGCTGTGTGTGTGCGCAAATGCTTTACACGTGGCCTCTAGGATAAGCCTGAATGCTCGTGCCAAGCTACCAAGGGGGTGAGCAGGGTTTATCTTTGGCATGTAACTCCCTTGCCCTGACTAGAGTGGTGGTCTCTGCCTGGCTTTGGTGCAAACCTTAGTCAACCAGAGATCATATTTCTAACAAGAGTGTGTATAAGACAGCTACAGATAAGACTGTATGCAGAGTTTCAGGTTGCTTAGAAATACCCTATTCCCTTCATCTGTAAAGTGAACTCCAGCACTTCTTTACATTCCATGCATGTCAAAACGCAGGTTGGTTTTGTAGATGGAGCTCATGTTATGGTCTCCGAGGAATACAGGAACAGTTTTATTAACATTTTTTCTGGATTTGTCAATCTGTGGACAGAATTGATTTGACCACTTCCATTTCTGACTTGGACATATACTAGGGTACACCAAGACAGTGTGAGGGAAAAGCGACATCAGTTATGCAAGGGTATTTTTCATTAGGATTTCCAGCCCTTCCTTTGTTATTGTGCCTAGTTCATTGCCACCAAAATGCACCATCAGGAGGTGAGGAGCTTGGCAATCCACAATGGCTTTAACCAAAGCCAGCAACTGCTGAAACTTTAACCCTCTCTAGCCAAACCAAGTAATCTCCACATTTGGCAAACCCAAGTCAATACCTCTCTTTTTTGCAGCCTCTTTAGCCGTATAAACATGGCTGTGGCGAACAATCCACACTCTAAGTATTTTGAAGTGAGGGGGCAATATCAGTCAGGAGAAGGCTGGAGAAGAATGAGGTAGCTTTGCAAAGATAAGCAGTTAACATAGAGGTGTTTTCTTCGTGAATTGTTTTTATATTTAATTGGATGCTGTCAGCATGCAAGTGAATAAAATTAGGTAGTGTGTTGGATGTAATAGCTAGAAGTCCTATTAGTGGCTTTTGTTTAAAAAAAGTAATGTAACATACATGGATGTGCTTTTGAATCTGTGGAGTAAACCACACCTGCTGTACCTCATTTGGAAGTAGCATGTTCCTTCTAGAATGTGCTGTGAATTTGTGACCTACTGGTTCCACTGGGTTGATAGGTACACTTAGCTGAGTGTATTGGAGGGACAGAGGAAGTGTTTTTTTTTTCAAAGTTGAGGAGTTATGACACAATTTAAGTAATGGTAAACTTTAAATTCCAAATCAGGACTATGTAATAAACTGGTGTGCAGTATCTAAATTTAAAAAAATGAAGCTAAATATTGGGTTCGACTCACTTTTTTTTGTGATTTCTCCACGATGATCGCAAAAACATCATGAATGTGCAGAGACAAGAACCTCGTTTGCTAAGACAGGGAAAGGGTTAACAGATGCTAATCATTCACAAGTGGACATAGAGTTATCTAAAATGAAAGACATGATTTCATTTGCAGCCTTTCTCATGATCATAGAGTGGAAAGTTGAAGATGTTGTCATTTTATAGTTGCTTTCTATGAGAGTGGAGTACCGTTCTTGTGCTTAGTTTTTGCAAATGTTAACTGTGTCAAAGCTATCCAGAAAGAGCTAAAACAACAATATAATCTACAAACTCAATTCTCTGGTATGTAAATAATGTTTTATTTATTTTCAAAATTTACATTAGTAATTAAGATGTATATGTGAGTTTGATAAAAAAAAAAAGATTATCACAGTGATGTTAAAAAAGATCTATCAGAGGAAGTGTATCTAGCATAGGTTATGTGTTTAACATGTTAGTACCGTTGAAAGTTTCCATGAGCAATGCCTTTAAATATGAAAATGTTTTAAATGTCTAAGAATGATGTGCAGAACAGACAGATCTATATTATTTGCGTTCTGGGAGCTGTAGTACTTTTAGTCACATTATTAAACAGGGGCAGTGTAATCATCAATAAAACGTAAGAAAATGTGCTGTGCCTGTAATGAATTATAAAGTAGTAATACTTTGTTAGGAACGTATTTGGAAGTGTTTGTCAATATCATTTTTAACTTATGTGACTGGTTTGTGAATGTTTAGATGGTGAGATATGTTTTTTTCTGGTTGCAGATGGTTATTTGTACGATGAGACTCTTGAGTTTACTTAGAGATATAAAAACGATATATTTTTGGAAGATGGCCTGAAGGTGTATATCTATTCTGAAATCACATAGGTTTTCACTGTGATCAATGTTCTTTATGGCTGTTGAAATGTCATGTATATGGTGAAGGTGGTGCATTTCTTTAAACATGCTCTCTTTAAAATTGTGGAGGTTAATAGTACAAAATATGTCCTGAGAGTTCTTGTGCTAGCTTCACTTGGTGTGTCACATTTCCTTGAGAAATATTTAATATTTGTTTGAAAGGCACAAGAAATATTTGAGAAATTATGTAGGTATGCCATGAAGAAAAGGTTTTGTGCTTTGAAAAAGTGAGAATTGTTGTTTTCAGTTTTAGAAATTTACTGATACATGTGCACACTGGGTAACAGCAATGTACGCTCCTAGAGAGCCATGAATCCAGTTATATGTCCAAAAGAATACCCCACACTCCACATTAAAGTATAAACCAAATAGGTAATAACTTTCCAAAAAGAGGATGTCTTGGGGCAAGAAATGTTCTTTAATACTAATATAACGTGGTTCAAAGATACTCAATCAAGGTCTCTTTTCACTGGTTCTTTTTTTGAATTTTCAATACATTGATAAACATGTTACATCCATCCAGTTTTCAAAACAGTGATGACAGCCTCAATATAATGATGAACAGGTTACATCCGTCTAATTTTCAGTGTATTGTATTTTGCGATTACGAGGTGTGATTTCTTTTCCGTTACTACCCTCTCTTTTTTCTAATCCAATTATATATCAGGTGTGATATCTACACTTCACTCGCCCATACCTCAGTAGAAAAGGATAGATAGACTAAAACAGGTAGTTTCATATTGACAGGACGACTTAAATAATGAGTCATAGACATAATGACAACGGTTATGTATCTAACAAAAATGGTAGTACTTTCACAGTAAGCCAGTCACTAATCAGTCACTCATACAATCAGTCAGTCACTACTAAGGCATTCATCGATTCACTCATGCACTGTCTACGCACTTATTCAATTACACAGGCACTTTAAATATACACTCTTGCAATCAAGCATGCACTAATTATGTAGTCATTGAACTATGCAGGCACTACCCATGCATCCGTTCAATTGCCTAGGCACTAACCATTCACTCATACAATCACCAAGGTGGTACCTATGCAGTCATTTAAACACTGAAGTACAAATCATGCACTCATTTAAACACCCACTTCCAACCTATGCACTCATCGAAATACTGTGGAACAACCCATGCATTCATACAATTATGTAGGCAGTACCATTGCAGTGACTCTATCACCCATCCAGTCCATTTGCAGTCATTCAATTACTGAGGCAATACTGTAGCATTAATGCAATCACACCAGTAGTGCACTTGCTTTCATGCAATCAGTCAAACCTTAACAACGGACCCATGCAATCATTCAGACACTAGTCAAGTACTCTAATCAGCCAGGCACTACTGATGCACTCATTCAATTATCCAGGCATTACCCATGTACTTATCTAAACACTCAGGCATCACCTGTTCACTCAACCAACAACACATCGGCAGCAGCCATGTACTCATCCAATCATTGAAACACTACTCATGCACTTATCCAATCTGCTAGGTGCTATGTATGCACTTAAACAATCACTTATTGTAGGAAAGGAGGATCTGCTTCTTATGTTTACCCCCACTGTTTGCTTCGTGTTACACTGTTTTTGACTAGCCTGACTGGGATCCTGCTAATCAGGACCCCCGCCCATCTGATTTCTCCCTAAAATGTTATGTCATGTACTTAGGTACACTCCAGATTGGATACTACGGTACCATTGTCAGTCCCTAGTATATGGTACCCATGTACCCAAGGCATAGGTACCCCAGAGACCTTCCATGGGCTGAAGCATGTATTATGCCACCCATGAGAGGCCATGCAGAATGGATCTACAGGCCTGCCGTTGCAGCCTGTGTAAGTTGGTGCATGCACCACATACTCAAAATATAGGTTTGCTATATCTAAGGTTTCCTACACTTAAAATCTATAAGTCACCCCTATAGCAGGCCTTGACAATCCTGAAGGCAAGGTGCTTGGTTCCAAGGGAGAGGGTGCCGCTGCATGAGCAGGACACCCCTGCAGCCTATGGAGTCCATTCTCCCGGGTTGTTAGTTCTGAAGCCATTTACGACATATAGAGTGGCATAAAGCGACCATGCAATGATCAACTCTAAAACGGCTGAAAGTAACCCTATCGTGTTTGGTATCAAACATTGTGGAATCATACTCCCACACCGGTAACCGGTGTGGATATGATTCCACCCCTCAAAAACAAGCTTTGTGAAGTCCCTGGTGTTCCCGGTACCAGCCTTCTGTCCCAGGCTGCCCAAAAGGGTTGTTGCCGACCAGAGACACATTTCTGTCCTCCTGCTGCTAAGCCAAGCTTGAGCAGGGGAAGGCAGAACAATAGATATCCTGTCACAGGGAGATGTGACCATCTCCCAGACATGATTAAGTGTATTAGGCCTGGGTGGGTGCACTTGCCAGCGACCGAAAGTATGCAGCAGGGGTACATTTGGTGTCCCTGTGCCTAGTCCTTGTTCAAACCAGTCCTGGGAGCCATTGGCTCCTGTTCTGGTACGAAACTGTTCAATGGACATGGGAGCAACCTCCCCACTGTCCAGTCCCTCCCCTGGGCGGGTCCCCTGAATCTGTACAACACTCTCCCATGGGTACAAAAGGTCTTACCTGGCTGTAGGACCCCAGATTCGATGTGAACCAGAAACCACTGAACTTTGACCATCTGGACACTCTGGACTTCGCTGGACATTGTTTTAGCCCGACTTCGTCTCCCTCTCCGTCCAAAGCATTGACTGGGACCGTGCACCATACAGGCTCTCTGTGCAGGATCTGTGGAGCATCAAGGACAACCGAAGATATCTCCATTGGAGTGAAGGTGTCACTTCCCTGCAACCGCAGGCACCACATGACAAATGACTAGTCTGTTGCTCCTGAGCTCCTACGGACTCCAAAGGCTCCAGCAACACAGACAGTGAGTTTCCAAGTCCTTCGAGGTCTGAGCTGCCCTCTCACCAAGGTTGAGGTCAGAATCCTTTGTGGAAGCTACAATTACCGTACCACTGTGCACCGTGTATGTTTGCAAGTGCATATGCTTGTTGGTGTTCCCATAACAAGTGCACTAGGCTCCAAGAAGCCCTAACCTCTGGCACAATTTCCAACAAAGAACTTTGCACTCCTCACACTGAGTGCTCCGTGGGCTGTTGCTTTGTAAATCTGCTCGAGGTCCCCTCGCGACTCCTGTGCCTCTGTCTAGTGAGTCCTCTTGAGGGTCAACACTGCTTTTCTTGGGCTCCTCTGGTTGGTCCAGGCTTGCCCTAAATCTCCTGTGTTTGGTGAGTCTCCTGGACCTTGCTGGTCCAAACCGTAACTTTGATTGACCATCTATGTGGGTTGCCACTGCCAAGGCTTGTTGGTGCTCCAGCCAGACACCGACCCCTCAGCACTCGATATCCTTTGTGGGACTGCCCGTGTCTGGCTCCTGGTCACCCTCAACATCTCCTGGTTCTGGTGGCTGCAGAGTCAAAATCCCCCTCAATGCACGTGAAGCACCCAACATCAGTGGGCATTCGTCTACCGAGCCTCTGGCCACTCCTGAGTTACTCAGACTCTGTTCCCTCTGCTTTGAGGTACTCTTCATCAAGAATCCAGTTTTGGATTCCAACACACTCTTTTCTTCTTCTTCCTAGCAGTGGCTCTGCCTTTAAGTCCTCCATTGACATCAACAGCGGTTTCCGACTCCACTTCAGCCCTATGCACCCAGCTTCCCTGGGATAGGTAACTCTGGTTCTATGGTATCCACAGCTGGGGTGACTCTTCAGCCTCCTTTGATCCAAAGGTCTTCCTCGTAATCCACTGGGAAGGGTCCTTAAACTTTAAAACTGCAACCGCAACTTTCCCATAGAATTGTACGGTGCCCAACGGTCATATTTCCACACTGCACCCATCCTCCTTGGGGTCCCTACTTACTCACCTTGGGTGGTTCCTTGGTCTCCCAGCGATTCTAAATCCTCTAGACACTGTTTTGACTCGAGTCGTGGTTCTTATACCACTATTTTAGAATATGGTTTGGTCTCCCCCTGGAGCCCACTGTGTATTAGTGCTACTTATGAATGTTTCTTTGCCACAGTATTGTGTGCTTTGTGTAGTTCTGCATGTAGCAGATACTGTGATGTATTTAGAGTGTGTTATAATAATAAATACATATTTTTATAACTGCTGTGTTGTTCTCATTTCATTCAACCAATACAATAATGTTGCATTCTGGTAAAACAAGCTGCTTAACATACCTTCAAGATTAAGTCTGAAGGCTGCTCTCCACAGCTATCACTTGGATAGCTTTCTAATGTTATCTTTGACCTCTTAAATCACCATAAGGGTTGTTTGGACTAGTACTGGGTGCCCACTTTAACTAGTGGACAGCATATACCAGGCCCACATCTCACACATATGCGCTCTCGAAGTATTCTATAAATCACTTATATACTATGCATGCACTTCTGCAATCATCCAGGCACTAGAGTTGCACTCATTTAATCATCCAACCACTATCAGTGCATGTATTGAATTATTGAGGCATTAGTTATGCAGTTCAGTTCAGTTCAAAAGCTTTATTCGATTTGTAAAACAAATCATACAAGCAGAACGCATACATATATAACATACATTGCTAAAAAAGGCATCAAGGACACTACAATTAAAAGCAATCTAAAAAAACCATTGTAAACATAGTGGGAGGGGGTTCTAAGAACATGATATGACCGGAGTTAGGTTTGGACTATACAAATGCTGTTGCCCGGAAGACTAAATTCATTTATGATACATAATACATACATTATACATATAATACATTACACATAAACAGACAAATATACAGACAGGAAGCCAAAGTAAAAACGGAACACAGTCCGAAATATCATAAAACTGTGGCTTTCCTGGCAGCTGTACATTTTAATATACAGACAGGAGGCCAAAGTAGCAACAGAACACAGTCCGAAATATCATAAAACTATGTATATATAGTTATGCACTTTTCTAATCATTCAGGTCCTACTCATGCTCTCATCCAAACACCCAGATAGTAGTAATATACTCATGCAAACATGCAGGCAGTAACTTTGCAGATATGGAACAACCCACAGAGTTTTCATATACTTAGGGAATCATTCAGATACTACCTGTATCCTCAGGGAATCACCTAAGTCCTACCCATGCACTCATTCAATCAAACAGGGAGTATTGTAGTATTCAATCACAAACACATATATTTAAAAGTTTTAGTGAGGAATATGTAGTCTTTTAGAATCATCTGGTGAATTTTATATGCAACCTGTCTCACACTCTTTGCATGTACTCTGAAGAATTTGTGAGTTATGTGCTCTGATAGAGATTAATGTGCAGATTTATGTATACACCATTTCCCAAAATTTAAATGTGATACATTTAAGTAGAAAAGTACTGAGCTACTAAATACACAAATGGCACAGTAGTAGAAAGTCATGCAAATAGCTCTATGTTGGGTTTTCGAATTTACACTGTTGAGAAACAGCATGTACTTCTATACTTTGGTTAACTGTCATTAAAACATTTACTACAGAAGGGATAAACTGGTATTTCACCATGGTTAAGTGATAAATGATATATGGTGCAGCTGTATTGTAGGAGAGGGTGGTATAATGTTAAAAGGTAACTAATAAATAAGGTTTTGTGTTTCACTTTGGTATGGGTATATTGAAGAAAGTGCATGTGGTTATATAGCTAGGTTCAGCTGTAGATTTAAATCTGCAACATAACATAAAACAGTTGTTATATTATGTGTAAGTCAGTAATAAATTAGCTAGTACGTTGGCTAGAGTAAAAATTAAAATAAATCCTTTTTTTCTACAGAACAATATATACATAACTACAGATAGTTAGGATGCCTACAAAAGTTCGGAGGAAAAAGCACCAGAAGCAACTATAGTATCTCTGCAGAACTGATACACAAAAAGGAAAAAAAGTAGGGTTGGGCAATAATTTCATTGCTTTTGCATTTGACTCGAGAGGGACACCTAGTAATGACTAGTTGAACTGCAGCTCTCTGTAGAAATATTTTGATATTGGATACTATAATATTCACTGCCCACTGCTAATCTTGTCCCATAATGCTTTGCAGGGCCTTTGGTTGGGATTGTATTTTTGCCCATAAATGTGCTTGGGGTGGTCCTAAGAGGATTGCACCACCACTGAATAGTTCAGCAAGATACGCTCTTTGTTTTCAAGGCATCTGCTTGGTTCTCTCCCTAGGTTAGGGAGGATAACAAAATCATCACCTCTCTCACTGCTTGCTAAATTTGCATTTTCCCTTTTGTGAAATGACTACATGCATTTTAGCATGTAAAGACAGAGATAATTATTATTTTATCAAAAGTATATGAGGTTTCTGTTTTATTGAGTGGGAGTCCAATGGAGCGAAGTTGCGGAATTCACAGAGTTTTTGTTCAACTTCATGGAATTCTACATAGTAGTACTCCGCCAACTATACCCACCCTTAGAAAAAAGCTGAAAAAGTGGTAAAAAAAACTGCTGGTAAGAGGACAAAGTCGTTTCTTAAAAATATATCTGGACACATGAAAAGATTTGAAAATAATGTAAATGAAAACCAAACTGCGAGAAACAATAAGAGTGGACAAAATCTATATTAGAAGAACAGTGAAGAATGTAACAAAGACAGACATACATTAACCAAGAGACAGAAGCAGTTTAAGGAAATCAGAGCCAAGATGTTTCGAAGTAGAGTGATGATAAATGTATTGAGAAATATGAACAAATATAGCAGAAGGAGAGAGGCACTGAAACAAAAAGAACACATTGAGGGAGTAGTTGTTAAGGCCTTTGATTTGAAGAGGAAGATTTAAATTTTGATTATAAATAGAATGAAGACTCTTGACATAATAATGTTGTGCATGAGGAGACAAAACCTGAAGAAAAGATTAGGCAATAGAAGTAACTTTTGTACAGTTTTTAGTGGAGAATGAATACATACTTCTAGCACAGAGCCTTTCTTTAATGAAAACAGATATCAACAGGATAACACATTAGTTCATACCACTAAAAAAAGGACAATGTTATGAAATGAAGAATGGCACTCCTATAGCGAAAGAGGTGATGGTGTCAAGAAATGTTGAACAAATTATTGCAAAAGAGGTACAGGGAAGGCATAGTCAGGCCCTGTATACAAATGGTATCGTAATAGTGTTTGAAGTATTTGACAGCAATACATTGCTATAGTAAGAACATTTGTACATATCTTTCCAAGGCTAAGTTTAAAATACAAAATAGGTACTTTACAAGCATTGGATCCTTACAAGGTTAGATAGCATACAAATTTGGAGGGACACTCAGTACCTGTACACCTCTCAACAATGCAACATTTAGTTAGGAGGGCCTGTAAAATAAATGCTGCTAGTGGGCCAGCGGCACTGTTTGACCTGGTATCCTTAGGGTGGTCTTCACCTGGAATTTTTGCAATTTGCCTCCACATTTTGCTGATTATTTTTGTTGACCTCAGGTTTCTGAGCACTATAAGAATGTTAACCTGCGTTAAAGTGCATGTGCTTCCCCCTAAAGATGATGACATTAATGAATAACTGATTGGCATATGTGCTGTACTGGTAAGACGCTTGTGAAAGGGTATACCATATACCCAGCGCCTGTACTACTAATGCTGCTAGTGGGCTGCAGCACTGATTGTGCAACCCACAGAGGTAGCCTTTTAAACCTGTCTTAGACCTGCCACTGCAGTGCCTGTGTGTGCAGGTTACTGCCACTTCTACTTAGCATTTACAACTACTTGCCAAGCCTTAAACTCCCCCTTTATTACATATGTCACCCCTAAGGTAGGCCCTGAGTAACCCCAGGGGTGGAGTACAACGTAAGTAAGAGGTAGAACATGTACTGGTATGTTGTGCATGTCCTGGTAGTGACAAACAGCCTATTTTATTTTCACTACTTTGAGGCCTACCCCTCTGATAGGCTAGCAATGGGAATCCCTTAATACAATTTTAAGCTGTAGCTCCTGATCAGAGTGAAGTAGCTCTTTCATGTTCCATATCTTTGTAATGCTAATGATAAATCCCCTTTACTGGTGAAGTTGGATTTAGCATTACTGTTTTAGAAAGGCCAATTTTAGAAAGTGTGCATTTCTCTGCACTTACTGTTCTTCGTACCTGGCAGCCTATAGAGAAAATATACGTCTGGATTGGGTGACAACTATAATTTATGCATTCCCTCTAGACAGCCACAAACATGGGAAGGTGAGGCTCATCCTCAGCACCATCTTCATTTATCTTCATTGCGATGGGTCTACCTGCGCAGGGAGAAATAGGAGGGGCTGACTCCTACACTTCAATAGGTAGTGTCCTAGCCACACCCAAAGCACTGATTTATCCCCTACAGGTAGCCTGGCAGTCAGAACTGGGTTGAAAGGGATCCTTGTGTACTTCAGAGAGTTGCTTTGAAGTCACCCCTTACATCAAAGGCACTTTGGGTATTAGTACAGGGCCTCTGACCACCTGAAATCAGACACTTCTGGATCTTGAAGACAACCTCTGTCAGAGGGATGGCCATGATGCTTAAAGGATTCAACTAGACTGCTTTTCTGGAAGGACTGCTTTTCAGCGTGTTGCCCTGCTGCCTCCTGACTCTGCTGAAGGAAAGCTGTACTCTGCCTTCCCTCCAAATGATATTCAAGGGCTTGCTGGTTTGCATCCTGTTTTCTGAAGTCTTATGGACACAAAGGAGTTCCTGAAATACTGCTAGTGCTGCTGGACTCTGTCTTCTGGGATTCCTACCTTTGATTGAGGTGCCCTCTCCAAGGGCCTTAGAAGTTTATTTTGCAGCTGCCTTCTTTAAAACAGATGCATTGTCACCACTATGCCAATCAGAATCAACGCATCACCCTTCTACACTGATGCAGAGGCTGTTCTGTGCAGCTCAACAACAACACATTGCCTTCACGTCAGCGAAGGTTCAACAACGACACACCAACGCAACTGCATGGGAAAGTTTGACACATCGAACTCTCAGCGTTGATGCTTTGCATCATCCAAGGTACTTTCTCAATGGGCACCGTGTGGGTCCTGAAGCCGGCCTGCCCTCCATTAAATATTCATATCTTGACTTCTATTGATTGGATGTTTGTTGTTTTGGTCCTATTGTGCTCAGATAATAATTCTCTATATTTGTAAACCTGTGTGGAGTCTTTTTGTGGTGTATTCACTGTGTGTGTGTGTGTGTGTGTGTGTGTGTATGTGTGTGTGTGTGTGTGTGTGTGTGTGTGTGTGTGTGTGTGTGTGGGTGTGTGTGTGTGTGTGCGTATGTGTGTGTTGCACAAATACTTTACAGATTGCCTCTTTAGATAGGTCTTCCTTTTCCGTGTCAAACTACCAGAGGGTAAGCACAGGTGACAGGTTATCTTTTATTTTGTATTTAGCCTACCCTGACTAGAGTGGTAGTGCCTGCCCTGTGTGCATACCTCAGCCAACCAGAAACCTAATTTCTAACAAGCACTTATTATGCCACCCACTTAAATAGCCACTTAAAACATGTACCAGGCCTGCCATTGCAGCCTTAATGCCATTTAAACTGCCAATTCAACGTGGCAATAAAACCCCCTTTCCATGTCTTAAACTTTCATATTATTACATACATCACCCCTAAGGTAGGTCCTAGAGTGTCCTTAGGACAGGGTGCATTGTAATTGAAAGTTTGGGTATGTCCTTTGAAGTTTTTCTTGTCCTGGTTATGAAAAAACCCTAAATTCGTATTTCACTACTGCAAGGCCTACCTGTCCCATAGGATAACATAGGTTTGCCTTACTCCATTTAATAGGTGCCAGCTTTTGACTGGCAACAGATAAGCATTTTGTGTGAAATTGTAATTAAAGATCATTTTTAATGGTAAAGTTGGATTTTAAGTTACTATTTTGAAAATGCCACTTTTGGAAGATTGACACACAAAGATGGACCATCCTATACAATGAATTATTCAAACGATACTTAGGCTGCATTACCATTCTGCGCCTGATCTTAGAAAATATGTGTTTCCTGTCATTTAGAGTTATTTAGATATCCTCACACATTTGTATCTGCAACATAACATATACTGAATACATTTAAGTAAGAAAATAACAAATTAGACATGATCAAAACACAAACATTGTAGACAGAGGTGTTCTTTCCTGTGAATATAGTCAGCTGACAAAGTGCTTGTTTAATTATATGGTAGTTTTGGAATATTCACATTAATGTACAACATAAAAGGAAAAGTGACTCCATGACCAAACGAATGACACAAGTGTCAAACATATACATTACACATTCACTCAGTTCACCTATATGCATGTCAACAAAAAAACTTTGCAACATAATTTTATCTGCAGAGGGGATACATCAATGTCCTTCTTATGTGTTGACATGAGTACAACGAGGAGTTCTATGTGGTTAGGGTACAATGTTTCACCCTCAGTTGGTTGTATGAGAGGCTTCAATCCTCTTGGCTAAGGTCATTTGGCTTTTATTGGCCTTTGTTGGGATGTGCCTTCAAAACACATTTTGTTACGCAGACTTGGAGAGTGGCAGTCCTTGCAGCAGCACAGCAGTCCTACTTCCTGGCAAAGCATCCTTAGGTTCAGAAGTGTACTGAAGTGCTGCTGTCTGAGGTACAGTATTTATATACAATTGTGCCTTTGAAGTGGGGGGAGAAACTGCTAGAGTTTTCCCTTTGAAGTCCCCAGGCATCCTGCCTTCCCTGTACATACTTCAGACTAACTACAGGGGGTATGCAGCCTTTTGTGTGGAGGCAAGACTCAGCCTATTCAGGTGTAAGTGGGGCTGCCTCCAGCTCCTCCCTCCCATCCTGCCAGTAATAGCGCATCCAGGCACACCTAAGCACACTTGTGCCCTAAGGTAATTATAACTTGTGCCCTTGCCATGCCCTGGTAATTACCCTACATTTTACACCACTCATGACCTCTTCTTTGACATCATTGATAATATCACTGTGCACGGCGGGAGCACAAGTTATAGTTACCTTAGGACACGAGTTATACGTACTTTAGATAACTATAAGTGCTACATTTCAGTGGTTTTTAGAGTTTAAAACTTAGTATTTCAACTAACTATAAAGTTACTTTAACCTTTGTTTTTTTCCAGTGAAGTTCTAGTTTTTTTTTATGTGATGTAATTTTCAATTACCATATGTTAATCCAACCCTCGCCTCCAGCTATATATATATATATATATATTTATATATATATATATATATATATATATATATACACATGTCAAACAAATTGTTTTGACTGGGTGCTCGCTTGTGTTTAGACAAAGCTAAACCTCTTTGAAGAGGTAAAACGATAGCAAAGCGTGTCAGGGGTTGCTTTTATTCATTCCAGGATGGCTTGGATGGTATTTTACCAATCCAAAGCTGTAATATTGTACCTGGAGTGGTAAGAGGCTTTTGTCATTTTGCAGGTAAGCGTGAATGGCACTGTGCTAATCCTATGCTTAACCCCTTCCAGGCTCATGACGAGCTCAGCTCGTCATGCAGTACACTGCTTGTGTGCTCATGACGAGCTGAGCTCGTCATGAACAATGGGATTCAAAGATCATCAGCATAGAGGATGAATCGCTGTAGCATTGATAGTGTTAAAGACTTTGCTGTAGAAATGGCAAAATACTTTGTCCCTTTCTATCTCAGCATGGATGGCAATGTGCTAATCCTATGCTTAAAATTGTTGATAGAAAAGCACACATTTGAGGGGGGCAACTTCAGATTAAAGACTTTGCTGTAGAAATGGCAAAATACTTTGTCCCTTTCTATCTCAGCATGGATGGCAATGTGCTAATCCTATGCTAAAAACCTTTGATAGAATAGCAGACATTTGAGCTGGGCAAATTCAGAAAGTTGCTGGTGTTGTAGGGTGCTCTATATAGGAGCTGCACTCCACCTAAACTTGGGAACTGCCCAGTTCTCTGCGTCTTTTTTGCATAATTATAGCGCACACTATGCCTGAAAGGGTGTTGTTTTGACATATACTGGGTGCTTCTTTGTCTCTGGACAATGCTAAACCACTCTGAAGAGCTTTCATGAGAGTGAAACACGTGTCAGGGGTTGCTTTTATTCATTCCAGGTTGGCTTGGATGGTATTTTACCAATCCAAACCTGTAATACTGTGCCTGGAGTGATAAAAGGCTTTTGTCGTTTTACAGCTCAGCGTGGATGGCACTGCAATAATACTCTGCTTAAAGACTTTGCTGTAGAAGTGGCAAATGTGTTTATCCCTTTTTAACTCAGCGTGGTTTGCAATTTGCTAAACCTATGCTTACAAATGTTGATAGAAAAGCACACATTTGAGGTGAGTAACTTCAGACTATCGCTGGTGTTGTAGGGTGCTCTATACAGGAGCTGCTCTCCAACTAAACTGGGGAAATACCCAGAGTACTCTGCTTCTTTTCTTGCATATATATATAAAAGAATGGCTGTTGCCACTCTGCAGTTATAGTTAATGACCCCCTGCGAAAATCTCCACAAAACGTTCCAGACATTTTCTACCTTCTACATTGGCAGACAATAGAAAGTTTCACAGTGATTGGCCAAGGGCTGCAAAGAAAAGAGGGGGTCCAAAACATGTTTTCTCCTCAATGCATTTTCCATGGATTTTTTGTATTGGACGTTGCGGCCAAATAGCAAGTTGGATGCAGATGACATTTGGTGGGATTATAGATTATGGTGAACAGATGATCCTTTTTGGAGTTAGAGGTAAGTAGTTTTTAAGTTATAAGGGTGAACAACTTAGTGAAATTTGATGATGTGGTAGTTTTGCAGAAATTTTATGAAACTACTGCAGTACTTGCCTATGACAAGTCATTATGTGATTGACTAATGACTGACTTTACAAAAGTTAAAGACAGCCATGTTGTTTTGGGAGCAATTAGGCTGTGTTCAGGGTTAGGGCGTAAAATGCAGGTAAGGAGTAGGTTTATGAATTTTTCCCTTCCTATTATCACTATTTTAAAGCGTGATTGGTAGGGAAAATTTATTGTACTGTTTTGTACTTTTACAAAACATAATATGGGTACTGTGTTAATACCTTGTGAGTACTGCAGTACCAAGAAAAAAAAAGAAAAAATTAAATATGTATACAAAATAAGAAAACACTGTAATGCACTATATTTAACTAATATAATGTACTGTATTGTATTACCTAATTTTAACATACTAACAAAATCTAAAAATATTTACGGTGCTACGATTGGATCAGGAACTTACCAAATGTTTAGTTAATACTAACACAGTAAGCCTGGCAAAAATGCCAGAACTAGCATTTTATCCTGCCCTGAGCTTAAGCAGGTGTGAAAGATCCCTTGTGTTCTAATTCAGGGCAGGCTGCTATGCTTCCAGGGGATATATAGGTCAATGGGGATCATGTATTTCTTCTTGACCCTGTAATGGGACCTCTGCACAATTATGAATGCACTTTTTATTCTTTTGTAAATTGTTTAGGTATTATTTTATACTGTTCCTTAAACCAATTTTAAAATGTTTATATGATGTATGCTGCAGCCTTAGAGCACCTGCAGCATCTTGGCAGACATGATGTTTGTTTCACCTCTGAACGATACACTCAGAATCATGAAGAGCATCCATTTCGGAGCGCCCCGGATTCCTGCCATCAAAATATCTTCAACAGAGCTGGCACCTCCATCGCACCCAAACTCTGCTGCACCATCAACTGCTCAATCGAGTTCGTTACCTTCCCAGAAGTTTGGAAGCACACAGAGATCAAACCCCTGCTGAAGTCCCTCTGCCGACCGGACAGACCTTATGAACTACAAACCCATCTCTCTGCCCCCCTTCCCAGCCAAAGTCGTTGAGAAAGCCATCAACGCCCAACTCTCCTAGCTGATTGAAATAAACTACATCCTGGACGTCTCCCAATTGGGCTTCAGAAGCAACTACAGTACTGAGATCACGCTCCTCACTGGTAGAGACAACATCCGTAACCTCCTCTGAGGCAAAACTTCTGCCCTCATGCTCCTGGACCTCTCAGTCAGCTTCGACACCATCCCCACTACACCCTCCGTGCAAGACTCCACAATGTCAGAATCAGCGAAAAAGCCCTAGAATGGATCCACTCCTTCCTCACAGGCCAAACACAGATATTTAGACTGCCACCGTTCAACTCAGAACCCACACAGATCAGCTGTGGAGGGCCTCAGGGATCCTCCCTGAGCCCACCCTCTTTAACATCTACATGGTCCCGCTTGCAGCCATCATCAGAAGCCACAGACTCAACACCAATGCCACCCAGCTGATTATATCCGTCACAGACAAACCCACAACCCCCAAGAGTAACTTCCACAACGGGTTGAAGGTAGTTGTCACCTGGATGAAGGACAGCTGCCTCAGCATAACTCAGACAAGACCAAAGTCCTCATCCTGGGCACAACCCTCTCTGCCTGGGAAGACTCCTGGTGGCCCGCAGCAATCTGAAACCCCCACGGACCATGCATAAAACCTCTGCACCATCCTGGGCTCCTTGCTCTTAATGAACTGCCAAATGAATGCCGTTTCATCCTCCTGCCTCCAAACGCTCCGCTTGCTTTGTAAGATCTTCAAGTGGATCCCCACTGAGTCGAGGAAAATGGTCAACCATGCGCTCATCAGCAGCAAAATACTTTGGATGCTGCCAAATTCTATGCAAAAAAACAGTTATCCATGCCTTGATCATGCCCAGACTGGACAATGGCAACGTCCTGTATTTAGGAGCCAATAAGGAGGTGATTCGGAAGCTTCAAGTAGTTCAAAATTCTGTGGCCAGACTACTGTGTCAGTTACCTAGAATGGCCTCTATCTCAGGTTCCCTTTGCAACCTTCATTCAACTGTTGCATGTCTAAACACTTATAAGGTACAAGGTTTAGCCAGGCAACAGCTGATTGTTGCACCAAGGATATTGTGCTGCAGAACTAAATACTTATAAGGTCCCAAAAGCGAAATCTATTGGATATGCCAATGCTTGTTTAAAAACGCGTTAAGATGTAGAAAAGCCATGGATGAACTGTAAGTTACTGTTTTGATGAGAAGCATTACTTTAAAGAAAATTAAATGAGATTTAGCTGTTTAGTGTCCTAATGCTGCACAAATTGTAACTTTTTTTTAATGAGCTGATGGATTGGTTTTTATCTTTTAAGGTTGTTCCAACCGAATAAAGTTTGATTGATTGGTATTCAGCTTTACCCTACTCCACTATATGCCACTCCACTGTACTCTACTCTGCTATACAGTATTGCACTTTACCCTATTCCTGTGTACACCACTCCCCTGTACTCCTGTGTATGCAATTCCACTATACACTACTCCACTGCACACCACTCCACTCTAAACAATTATACTGCACTCAACTCCATTCTTTGACACTCTACTGTATGGTATTCCACTTTACCCTACTTCATAGTAGCCACTCTAACCTAGCCTACTTCACTGTATGCTACTCCACTATACAGTATTCCACTCTATGCTATTTCACTGTATGCCGCTCCACTCTAGGACACTCCAGTGTATTCTCCTCCACTCTATATACGTCTACTCTAGAAAACTCTACTACAATGTATGCCACTCTACTAGACTCTACTCCACTATGTAATTCTACACTCTACTCCACTTTACAACACTTTCCAAAACTGTACGACACAGCACTCCAATTTGTAACAACTTACTCCCCCAAAACAATCTTCCCCTGCACCTTAGGACTGCCTCATTGCTCTGGGAATCCAGGAAAGATCTCAAGGCCTGGCTGTTCGAATGAACAGAGCACCACGAAACAGCTAGCAACTTTAAGGCCTTGAGATCCTCACGGGCGATTTGCAGCGCTTTACAAATCCTCATTGATTGATTGATTGATTGATGTAATGTAATGTAAATTGGTGTTTGTAAAAGCGCACGGCTACGAAGAAGAGTGTCCCGGCGCTAAAAAGACTTCATGACAGAATACTGAGCAATTCTAATAGAGGGAGGGGCTTACAGCTATTGCTGAAATAGCCAGGTTTTCAGCCTCTTCCTGAAGATGAGTAAATCATGCACCTGTCTAAGTGACAATGGCAGGCAATTCCACAGATGAGAGGCCTGCACTTGGAAGGAGAGGCCGCTCTTGCGGGCAAGGGAAAACTTGGGAATAATCGCCTGCTGCTGTGAAGACGATCTCAGAATTCTGCCCGGGATGTAGGGCTGGACTCTCTTTCTAATATAGGATTCACCAGTGTCATGTAAAGCTTTGAATGCCAAAACCAGTGTTTTAAACTAAATTCTCTTTTGGACCAGCAGCCAGTTTAAGGCTTTCATATTGGCGCCAACCCTGCGCTCTAGGGTCTAACAAGAGAATAGCCCTGGCTGCCGCATTCTGAGCCACTTGAAGCCAGTTCAGTAGATATTCTGGGAGGCCCAGATAACTAACGTTGACGTCGTCCAGCCTTGAAACAATAAGAGCCTGGAATACCGTTTTCATGTGAGTGAGTGGTAGTAAGGGAAAAAGATTCTTAAGCATTTTTAATACGCCAAAACATGCCCCCACTACTGTTTGGATCTGGGCTTTCATAGATAAATTGTCATCTAGCTTGATCCCCAGGTTCTTGACTGTACTAACTGAGGTAGCAGGGGGAGACATGTCAGAAGGCCACCATTGATGCCAGACGTCACTGGCAGAAGAACCAAAGAAAATGATCTCTGATTTCTCCGGATTGCACTTTAGTTGGTTCTTTCTTAGCCAGGAAAACACCTCTGTCAGACAGTTCTTAATCTCATCATCCCCCGATGTCAGTACCCTTTTGCAGGTAAAAAGCAATTGGGTATAATCTGCGTATGAAATTATTGTTGCACCATGTAACTCAGCTAGATGGGCCAGGAGGGCCATGTACAGATTAAAAAGTGTCTGGCTCAAAATCTTGCCCTGTAGAACCCCGACCTTCAAGGGGGGGAATGGGGGCAGCTAAAGGAGGAGACCAAATTATTTGCTGTCAGTCCTTCAAAAAGGAAGCAAACCACTTAAGTCCACTTAAGGCCGCTCTTCTGAAGACTTTGCAGGAGGCGGTCATGGGGCACGGTATCAAAGGCCGCGGAGAGGTCCAGTAAGAACAGCACAGCTTTGCCACCGTTATCTAATGTCTCTTTTATTACCTCAGAGACTTCCTAAAGGTCTGTCCCTGTGCTGAAGTTTGCTCTAAACCCAGACTGACTGTGATGGAGCACGTGGTTAGCTGCCACATATTCTGTAGTAACTAGGGGGCCTATTAGCAAGAAATAGCGATATTTATCGCTAAACGTGGTTAGCAACTTTTTTTATTTTAATCGCTGGATATTTTAGCGGAGAAAACATGCTATTAGCAACGTTTTTCTCCATTGTGCTAAAATATCCAGCGATAGCAGCGAAATGCGAGAATATCGCTGGAAATCCAGCGATATTCTCGCATTAACGTCAATGGGGGCTTAATCTGATAATCCAACCCCCATTGACTATACAGGTAAGTCAACTTTTTAGCAGGAGTTAGTTTATAGCGATAATCGTGCTTAGCGAGATTTTTTTCATCGATTCGCCTGCCATGCTAATAGGTGATAGCTGTGTTAGCAACTGTTTTCAGTCGCTAAAAGTTTGAGTATGCCCACTTTGCATGTCATTAACGATAAATATCACTGACATGCCAAGCGGGACCCCAAACTGGTTGCTATCGCCTAAAAGCTGTCGCTATCTGCTGTTAGCGACAGCTTGCTAATAGGGCGACAAAAATATAGCCGCTTTAGCGGGAAAAAGTCCCCCTAAAGCGGCGATATTGCCTTGCTAATATGCCCCTAGATTCACATATTTTTCCAGGGTTTTTGAGAAAAAAGGAGTAATGAAATTGGCCTATAACTTGAAGCCAGCACGGGGTCGGCCCCTTTTCTAGCAAGGCATTGAGGATCAAATTGGCAGCAGGGTTGATGATCCCTGCTACAGAGAGACCGCCCTCATCGCCGCCACCGATGACATCCGAGCCCTGATGGACAATGGAGAAACAGCGGCCCTCATCCTCCTAGACCTCTCCGCGGCATTCGACACGGTCTGCCACCGCACCCTAGTACGGCGCCTCAGCAACATCGGAATCCAGGACAAGGCGCTGGAATGGATCATCTCCTTCCTCGACGGAAGAACACAGAGAGTCCGCCTACCACCGTACAAGTCAGAGGCCTCCGAAGTCATCTGCGGCGTCCCTCAAGGATCATCTCTGAGCCCCACCCTCTTCAACGTCTACATGAGCCCCCTCGCGGCCATCGTACGCAAACACAACCTCAGCATAATCTCCTACGCCGACGACACCCAGCTGATCCTCTCCCTGACCAACGACCCCGCCGCCGCCAGAGCCAACCTGCACGAAGGGATGAAGGAGGTAGCCGAGTGGATGACGACCAGCCGCCTAAAACTGAACTCGGACAAGACGGAGGTCCTCATCCTGGGACCCTCACCCTCCGCCTGGGACGACTCCTGGTGGCCTCCCGCCCTGGGCTCCGCACCCAAACCAACAGACCATGCACGCAACCTGGGCTTCATCCTGGACTCCTCCCTCTCCATGACCAGGCAAGTCAACAACGTCTCCTCGGCGTGCTTCAACACCCTACGCATGCTACGGAAGATCTTCTGGTGGATCCCCACCGAGACCAGGAGGACCGTCACCCAGGCCCTCGTCACCAGCCGACTGGACTACGGCAACGCCCTCTACGCCGGTACCACCGCCAAGCTCCAGAAGAGACTCCAGCGGATCCAGAACGCCTCAGCCAGACTCATCCTCGACATCCCACGAACCAGTCACATCTCCGGACATCTCAGAGACCTTCACTGGCTCCCCGTCAGCAAAAGAATCACCTTCCGCCTCCTCACCCACGCACACAAAGCCCTACACGACCAAGGCCCGAGCTACCTCAACAGCCGAGTCAACTTCTACGCTCCCAAATGCCACCTCCGATCAGCCAACCACGCCCTCGCCGCCGTCCCCCGCATCCGAAGAGCGACTACAGGAGGAAGGTCCTTCTCCTACCTGGCTGCCAAGACCTGGAACTCCCTCCCGACCGACCTGCGCCTGACCCAAGACCACCTCTCCTTCAGGAGGAAGCTGAAGACCTGGCTGTTCGAGCAGTAGCGGCACCCACCCCCCCCCCCCCCAGCGCCTTGAGACCCTACGGGTATGTAGCGCGCTTTACAAGTGTCATTGATTGATTGATTGACTTTCATTAGCTCCAAAGATTTCTCATGGGGAATTGGTGGAAACTGTGTAAGAAATGGCCCTGTCACAGGAGGGCTGGGGAAGGAAGGTCCTGTGTTCACACCCTTAACCAGTGAGGGAGTCTCAAAGGAGTCTTAGATGTTCTTGATTTTATCATAAAAATAGGAGGAGAGGTGGCTAGACCATTCCCGGGGGGGAGTGAAAGGACTGTCCGCAGCGCTCAGGATGAGAACTCTCTTACTATGTTAAAAATGTCTTTACTTTTGTTCCCTGCAGACTCAATTTTGGTGCAGAAGAAATTTTTCTTTACCTCAAGAATTTTATTATAATGGCCTTTGAGGGCTTGTTTGTAGGTAACTTTTGATACTTGACTCTATGCTACTTCAATGTGTGCCGCTCCACTCTGCACTACTTAAATATACCCTACTTTACTATCCATCACTCTCCTCTAAGCTACCACACTATATGCCACTCAGCTCTGCTAAACTTAGCTGTATGCTATTCCACTGTATGCTACTCCACTGTACGGTACTCCACTCCATGCCACTACACTGTATGACACTCTCCTCCGCTCTCTATAACTCAACTTTATGAAACTCTCTTTTCATTAAAGGGAAGGGGATGCTTTGTGGCACCCCTTACGGAGCCTTATTAGGAATTGGGGACCCCATCCCCTGGGGCCATTCCTTTAAATAAAGGGGAGGGGGCAGGCCCCCTCCCCTTCATGAATACAGCTCTATGGATGTGCCTCCCGGGGCATAAACATAATAAATGCGACCCGGCCGTCTTTTTTTTTTTTTTGCAATCCCACGAGTGGCTTGTGGGATTGCAGCATTTTTTGCTGATTTTCACAGATCACCCCAAAACATTCCAGGAGGGAGCTGAGGTCAATGAAGTTTTTTTGGCAAAGTGTTATGAACATTTGTCAAAAAATGCTCTTTCTATGAAAAAGCTGACCCTCCTCCCTGGCAGATTTTGGCTCTGAGGACCCAATGCCCCATGGCCCAGCATGATTTTTAGGGGAGGCTTCACACAGCCCTCTTCCCCAGGCCTATTTTGGCCCCAGGGACCTCATCCCTGTGAACAGGCATGCTTTTCAGCGGGAATGGGGCATGTGACCCTCCTCCCTGGGCCAAATGTGCCCCGAGCACCCCGTCCCCAGGACCTTCACACTTACAATTGGAAGTCCTAGTGCCTACCCAGGGCACCCACTAGACTCTTATTGAGTGCTGTAGGGGGAGCCCCAAGTCCCTTGTGGCCTCAGCCTGCTCCCTGCATACAGCAGGAGTTAGCATTGCTCCCGCCAGGAGGGAGCAGGTCCTAATGCTACTCCCTCCACACAGGAGCAATATTTTGATCTGTTTCCCAGCCCGTTTCGTTGCGGGAAGGTAAACAGAACAAAAGCCTCCTCTCAGTAGGGAGGAGCATTTCTCAAAGCTCCCACCAGCCCGGAGTGGATTTGGTGTTTACTCCCGCTTAGCTGGAAATTCAAAAATGCTCCTGCTGAGCGAGAGCAAACATAACTTTCCATGCCCATGGTGCTATGGGCAATGAAACTGCCATGTCCCAGTGGTAGGCTCCCCGGGACATAGCTAATGACTGGCCTCTGGGGATGGGATCCCGGAACCATTAATGTATCAAGGAGGGAGGCCACATGCGCCCCTTATTTTAATGTAATTGGCCCCGGGGTGGAATCCCCGGGCCTTTTGAGGCTCGTGGAGTGGGAACGCAGGGCCCCCTTCCCATATAAAGTATTTTTGGCCCCGGAGTGGGCTCCCCAGGGCCCCTCAAGTGTCCAGGAGGGGGGCTGAGCAGGGCCAGACTGGGAATTGAAACCGGCCCTGGCAAACTGCTCCTCCAGCACCCCTGTGGGGCAGGGGAGGTGCAGCCGAGCTTCTTGCTAGGGCCGTTTTCGGCTGATTTTGTTACAGGGGGTCGATATTGCCGGCCCCCGGTAACAAAAACAGCCACCCAGGGGCCAAAAACTGGCCCACCCTGGCGGCCCACTGTGGAAACGCCCGGTGCCCACTACAGCCAGTCCGGGGCTGAGTGGTCCCCTCCCCATATAAACAAATGTCAGCCCCTGGAGTGGGCTCCCCGGAATCTACAGGCTCAGGGAGGGGGGCCTTGCAGCTTCCCTCCCTTTAATGAATACAGCCCCATGGGTGTGCTTCCCGGGGCATAAACATAATAAATGCTGGCCAGCTGTTTTTTTGTTGTTTTTTTTTTGTGATCCTGCAAGATTCTTGTGTGATTGCAGCATGTTTTGCTTAATGTCACAGAACACCCCAAAACTTTCTGAGAAGGAGCTGAGGTGAATGAACTTTTTTGGTGAAGGTTTTGTGAAGATTCATCAAAAAACGCTCTTCCTATGGAAAAGCAGAGCTAACTATAACTACCTAGTGGCAACTATGTATAGATATATATATATATATATATATATAGAGAGAGAGAGAGAGAGAGAGAGAGAGAGAGAGAGAGAGAGAGAGTGAGACCATGACCATAGTCTGAAATTCTGATCTATAACCACCATAAAAAAAAATAACGACAGGTATCTGTGGAGAGTAAACAGACCAACAAAAGAGATAGACAATATGAGTGGATATAAATACCAATTCCTTTTTGATTCCCATTCAGCAGTAACTGTGCACTGTCGAGCAAGCGTAGGTTTGGCCCATGCACTGTAATTTGACATTTCTACAGCGTCCCATAGAAATATGCATGGCCTGCAAAGTCGTATGGAATGTAAACAGCATACCTGTTACAGCTGCCGAGAAGTTCAAAAGAGGTTCTTCAGCTATTACATTCTGCCAGTTTTTAGAGCCCGACCTGTGTTTCTTTAGAGCTGGTGCTATCGTCTTTGTTATCTGTGAATCACTGGGCTGGAATGTAACACTTGGAGTCTGATGCCGGCAGGGTCGGGGAGCAGGTCTTTCTTTCCAGTGATTCCTTGCATTCTGTTGGAAGCCTGACCTTCTAATTACCCTCTGCCCTGCACTCCCCTGATAATCCCCCTAGCTAACATCGCTCTTTGAACAAACAGCATCTGTCGAGGATCACTTCACTGCAGAACGGAATATACCAGAGAGGTTGTGGATGAGTCCAGCACTATGCAAGTCACAACGTGCACACAGTGGAGCACAATTCAGGACCTGCGCGCGCCGACTCTGTAAACATTAACAAGTGGGTTTTTCCATTCCTCATGAGACGCATCAGTCCTGTCTTGCCATTTAAAAGCACTGCGAGTACACCGACCGAGAGTGAGTCACAGGCGATTGTATCTGAAGAGTGTCCCCATGGCCGTGAGTGTGACTAGATTAGTAGGAAACTTTATACTGTCCCGAGCGAGGGCAATGAATCAGATGATCATTTCCAAGAGGAATTTTGGGAGGGCTTTATCCCTCGCCATCCCCCTCTCCAATCGCCCCCCCCCTCCAGTCCTCTATCTAAACACTTAGTCCTACAATTTTTTCATAGCACACTTTTATCACATACTTGTCCATACTTAAATATATAGGAGTGGGTGTGCTCTTACGACTGCGTTGAAGCATTGATGGTATGTCACAATGCCCTGGAGTATAATTTTTCTGCAGCAGCAAGCCATGCACGTGTCAATAAGACGACGGTGTCCTGACTCCTCGGGCTGCTTTAAAGGCTGAATGGGATGACGGACCGCCAGCCAATTCATCATAAAAACACATCCTTCCACCGCCAGCTGTCAGGAGCCATCCGCGTGTCCAGTGCAGCTATTTTGGCCGTTTAATGTTCTTGAGACTGGGAATCTATTTGTGCCTGGTTTATTATCAACGCCTGTCTCGTTTTGTGTCTGCAATGCAATAATAGTGACACAACATTGCATTTTTTGTTAGCGAAGCCAGAGTCACGCAATGTTTGTGAAATAGTCTAAGCCAGAGGTCTTCAAACTTTTGGATGCCGAGACCCCCCCTGTCAACATTTTCAAACGTAAGGGCCCCCTTCTGACAAAAATTTCTAAACCTCTAGGTTATGAGGAAGGTGAGGACCAAATTATGTGACAGGCTTGACTAAATTGTGTAAATAGAAAATGTAAATAATGTTCTGTGATGCTGCGTATTTTGGGGTAGCATTGCTTTATTATTTAGAATTTTTTTAAACACAGTAATACTGAGGAAAGATTTCACCCCATTAGTACCAGTTTATAACCAAATTACAGCAATTAACATCAGAAAGATGTCTAGTCAACCTCTGTGAAGGGCCTCCCAATCCGCAGCAATACGCGCTGCCACATTAGAAGCTCACCTGGCCATGGGGGCAGGAGCACCAAGGGTGCATTCAAACCGTGGCGGTCTTGTGCAGAGTTAAGTAGTTTACCCATGCCCCTTTCCTCTCCTCCCCTTCCTTCCATGCCTCTCTTCTCTCCTCTCCCAACCCGGATCCCTCTCTCACATTCCAGGCAGATGGTTATTAGCCCAAGGACACCTTTTGGTAACAGTAGCGCACTACAAATGTAAATAATAGGCAGAAGCAGGGGATCCACTAGACCCGAACTTGGGGGGGGGGGGAGGGGGGTAGGGGTTAACACTCCCAGCCAGGGCTTGTCCAAGCACTGGTCGCACACGGTGCAACAGTCTTTCATCTTCTCCATGAATTCCCTCACTACCACTCACCAATACACCTCATCTCTCTATAGCACCTGTCTGACAAACATTTCATTTTTTTATAGCGCTACTCATAATTTACTCACATTCAGTTCTGTGATGTGCATGGTACATCTTCTTTGTACTAGGAACTTTAACCTTCTGCACTGTGTGGGTGACAAGAGTGCCCATGTGACTGCATGGTGAGCAATGCAACAGTGTGAGAGTAGGGTAAAAGGAGTGACTGCAGGGTGAGTGAGGTGACCATATGAATTTGGGTTCGGCTGTAAGTGCAGAGTGGGACAAATTAGTGCATGATTAGTGATGGCCTTGTTTGAGTGAGCTACGAATTGAGCAGTAAGGGGGGACAGGTGAGTGGAGTGTCACATGAGTGCAGGGTGAGAAGTGTGCTCGTGTGACTGCAGGGTGAGGTACAGAGTGAACAATGCAAGCAAATTTTTAGTGCAGAGTGATCACTGTGAGAGCAGGGTGAGTGGGTGAATGTTGTGAGTGCATGGTGATCAGTGTGAGTGCATTGTGATCACTATGAGTACATTATGATCACTGTGAGTGCAGGGTGAGTGGGTGAATGTTGTGAGTGCATGGTGATCAGTGTGAGTGCATTGTGATCAGTGTGGGTGCATTGTGATCAGTGTGAGTGCATGGTGATCAGTGTGAGTGCAGGGTGAGCGGGTGAATAGTGTGAGTGCATGGTGATCAGTGTGAGTGCATTGTGATTGCTGTGAGTGCATGGTGATCAGTGTGAGTGCATGGTGATCAGTGTGAGTGCATGGTGATCAGTGTGAGTGCATTGTGATCAGTGTGAGTGCATTGTGATCAGTGTGAGTGGATTGTGATCAGTGTGAGTGCATTGTGATCAGTGTGAGTGCATTGTGATCAGTGTGAGTGCATGGTGATCAGTGTGAGTGCATTGTGATAAGTGTGAGTGCATTGTGATCGCTATGAGTGCATGGTGATCGCTATGAGTGCATGGTGATTGCTATGAGTGCATGGTGATCAGTGTGAGTGCATTGTGATCGCTGCGAGTGCAGGGTGAACGTGAAAGTGAAGGCGAGAATGAGAAGTGAGTAGTCTGAAAGCAGGGTGCATTCCCAGAAACTTGAAGCGTAGGGTTTCAGATATAAGTTAAACTATTGCTATAATGGCATTAATCAGGGTTCGAGGGTGGAGGAAATAAATAATGTGCTGATCCTGCAACAAACTTCGAGTCTAATGATTAGGGTTACCAGCTCATTATTTTGATGGCCCAGAAATAAGCAGTCACCTACAGCTGTTTTTTTGCACTTATCTGTGAATACTTAGAACAGCAAATATAAATAGAAAGCACTTTTAATTGTGTTCTAGGGATGCCTCAATGATCCATGACTAATAATTAAAGAGAATAAAGACAGAAAAGTCACATAACTAATTAATACATACTTTTTTATTTATAACTCAATTTAGTGTCAAGAGCAGGTCTCTGCAGGATCTTTAAACAACACATAGCAGGCATGCTTCTTTTGGCAACCCAACTTTATATTTCTTTTCATTAAATGCATTCTCACAATACAGCAGTAAGTGTAAAAATTCAAATGTCAGGAATAGGCAGAGTGGGGGCCCAGGGGTTACTGGAAACATAAAAAACTAAGCTTTGGTAATCAGTTAACAAAGGCATGTAAATATGCTAATGGTCTTTAAAGACCTGTGAAAAACTCGGTCCGGCCCCAGGAGCGTGAGCTGCACTGCAGCAGCCCGGGCTGAGACCCAGGATGGGGGAGGAGGGGGGCTGAAGGCCTGGTGGCCAGGGCAGAAGTGACACTGTGAAGGCGCGACCCCCTTTGCATCGCTCCACAGCCCCCATGGGGGTCGCGCCCCACAGTTTGAAGACCCCTGGTCTAAGCTATGATTATTTTGCACATATTTAGAAAACCTTCCTGCCATTGTACTTACAAAATATGACCCCACGTACATTCCCAATCAAGGTTATGCTTCATATTATCTTCGTTGCACTATTTTGTGTGCTGCCTTATGAAACCGATCCAGCAGTATATTTATAGCTGCATTGCACCTTATACTGCCTCACAGTAATGTTTAAGTGCTGATATCTATTTAATAAACACATTCCTCTTTGAGACAGATGTCTTCGTTTACTAGAAGTCTTCGAGAATACTCTAGTTGTGTCGCTGGTGTCCAAAGTAATTTTCCAAGCAGTCTGCCATCCATCTAACATGCTTCATTCCTCCTAGAGCTTCCAAAAGTACGACTGTCCTTCTTAGACGTAAGTTCAGTTCATGTACCCAAGTGACAGAGTTCAAGACTAGGCAGCCAAGGATCCAGCACTATGCATTTGATGTCCAATATGTACATGACTTGACTCTCCAGTCCCACCTTTAACCCAAACTACAGGTGTCCTCCTTCTTCACTATGAATTTTGCACTCTGAAAATTAGATGTTGTAGATTCTCCTTCTGAACTCAAGCCCCTCTTCTTAAGTTCCATCCCTGCTCTTCTTTAGTTGTATATTGGGCCCATAATCCTACCCTATTTAGAATCAGGCAGAACTTAGCCTAATAATACATCTTATACCAGCCTACTTCATGATAGGGACAACCACACTTCTTTGGGAATTTTATTTTAGGAATTTTATATAGCGCTAGCTTGACCCGAGGGTATCAGAGCGCTTCACAACATGTACAATTATGAGCAAGTAAACGGTACAGATAATTGATATAACATGAGGGTTCATGCTGGGAACAAATGCACATAGAAGGGAAGGAGAAAAGGGGAGGCAGGAGGGTGCAGGACGGATCAGACGAGCATCTGAGCGGATTTATTGTTCAGTCATGACTGGAGTCCAAAAAAAAAAGAAAGAAAGAAAGAAAAAAGAGAAAGTTTTCTTGATTCGGGACGGTGTCCTCGGTCTTTAAGTTAAGGGAAGGAGGAGAGCCGGCTAAAGTCTTTTTATGGTTGTTATCGGTTCACTCGAGATCGTTCGAGGAAGAGGACTTTGAGTAGGTTCTTTAATTTTGGAAACGAGGGGGTCATTCTGATGTGGGGGGGATGGAGTTCCAGATTTTAGGGGCATTTTCAGCGGGATGAGTAGCATAGTGTTGGAGCTCCTGAGGATTCTGGACTGGCCGGCCCTTTTGAGTTTGGTGGCCAGGTATTCAGGTTTGCCTGTGTGCAGGGTTTTGTGTGTGAGGCAGGCTGTTCTGAAGCTGGCTCGCAGCTCAATTGGGAGCCATTTAAGTTCTCTGATAGCAGGGGTGATGTGATCAAATATCCTGGTTCCAGTGACCATCCTAACAGCTGCATTGAAGGTTGTCTTCATGGGGGCAAGGTGTGATATTGCTGTTCCGGTTAGGGCTGCAATCCCATAGTCAATTCCAGAGAGTACCAGTGCTTGGGTGGCTTGTTGGAGGTCCTTGGGTGGGAGAAAGGGTTCTATTTTGTAAAGTAATTTCAGGTTGAGAAAGGCACTTTTGGCAGATCTTGAAATATGTTTTTTCATGTCCAGTTTCGGGTCTAGGGTGATGCCTAGAGATTTTACCGAATCCGCCAGGGAGAGGTTACCGTTGAGGGTGTCAATAGCTTTGAGCCATTCTTCAATTTGGGGGTTATCGTTTTTGTTAGAGAGGAGGAGTATTTCCGTTTTCTCTTGGTTGAGTTTCATGTGATTGTTTGTGAGCCATAGTTGCACCTCCTTGAGCGTGTTGTTAAGTCTCTGGATGTCACCAATGGAGGTGGTTTCCAGATAAAGCTGCGTGTCGTCAGCATATACGTGGAAAGGGATGTTAGATTTCCTGAGTAGAGTGGTAAGGGGTTCCATGTAAATGTTGAAGAGCTGAGGAGAGAACACTGATCCTTGAGGCACACCCCTGATGACGGGGTGGAGGTCGGACTAAAAATTTTAAATTTTTATTCTTTGTGAGCGGTTGTGGAGAAAGGAAGATAACCAGTGGAGGACCGTCTCCTGAAGACCAGTCTTTTTTTGCAGAACCTTGATGAGCAATTTGTGGTCGACTGTATCGAATGCGGCAGATAAGTCTAGAAGGATGAGAAGGCAGCAATGACCCGAGTCCAGTGATTTGAGTATGTCGTTTTCAGCAGATGCTTAACTTGGCCTACTTTGAGGCAGTCCGGAACGCTTCCAGAGCTCATAGAGCTATTAATGATCTTGCACCATAGTGGGGCTAGGACAAGCTTCAGGTCTTTGGTCAGGTGCGGGGGAAGCTGATCGAGGGCGTGTGATGAGGGTTTAGCATTGGAGATTAATTTAACTATCTCTGTTTCCTAGATGGGGATGAAGGAGGACCAGTGTTTTCGGGGAATCAAGGATTAGCTATCCTGGTTTTTCGACGCTATGTTCTCAATGGAGGGGAAGAGCTTTGGGCCAAGCGAGAGATCTATCGTGGCAATTTTTTTCGTTGAAAAAGTTGGCGAAATTGTCACAACGTTCTTTGGATGCCTGTGTTGAGGATGTCAAAGGTTATGAGGTTTGGATCCTGATGATATTGAAAAGCTCTTTGGGTCAGTTTTTTGCGGTGTCTAGAGCAGAAGAAAGCTGTCTTTTTGTTTTTAATGTGCTTTTTGTAGGACCTGCGGACTTCTAGGAGTTGATCGCGATGGAGGACGGAGGGATTGTTCCTCCAGATTCTTTCTGCAGTTCTTAGCAGTCTTCTTTCTTCATTGATGCCGGTAGTAAACCGTGAACTGGAGAGAGTGATCCTGGATTTTTTTTGTTTCAAGGGGGCAAGGTGGTCCAGGGTGAGGGTCAAATTGGAGTGGTACTGAGAGGTGAGTTCAGTGGTTGAGAGGTGATCAGTGGTATTAGGGAGGAGCGAGCTGATTTTTTCTTCTAGGTCAGCTCGAGGGATCTGGGCTGTGTTTCTGACCCATTTGGGAGGGTCTTGCTTGGGGTGTTGAGTTTGGCCTATTTGGTTATTATGGAAAAGAACTATGTGGTGAACGGACCAGTCTACGGGGAGGATGTGATCAATGGAGATTGCGTTGCTTTCGGCGATAATTGCGTCGAGGATTGCTCCTCTATGATGAGTTTCTTCTAGGCATTGTTGGGTCAGATTGTTTTCTAGAAGTAGATTGTTTAGGGTTTGAATGAGCAGGTTTTGAGTTTTGTTCCATCTAAGATTGAGGTCACCCAGAATTATGTTGTTAGGGTTACCTAGTACGCATTGGGCAATTAGGTCGGAAAGGTGGACCACGAATTCAGAGGAGTTGCCTGGGAGTGGTACAGAAGATGGACAAGTGAGGGCCTGGAATCAAGCATTTTGATGTTGACTGACATTCAAAGGAGTTGTAAGAACATGAGGTAGTTTCCGTGATGGTGAAGTTGATCTTGTGGATGATTGCTTTGCCCCCACCCCTTTTCCCTTGCCTGCCTTTATTGATCATTGTGAATCTGGGAGGCACCAGCATGTCCATGCTGGGGTAGGAGAGATTGTTGTGGAGTCAGGTCTCCGTGATGAAGGCAATGTCTATATCATGGGAGAGGAAGGCTTCTGCTAGTTCAGTTGCGTGTTTAGTGGCAGATCAGCAGTTAAGGAGCATGCAGTTGATGGGGGGGCCCTTCTTTGTTCCTGTTCTCAGTGGGTTGTGCCCTGCGTAAGCAGGCTAGGTGGGCTGGGGGTCTGGGGTTTCTTGAGGGGGTGGCTCATTTCTAAATCCCGTGATTACTTGGATCCTGGATTTGGGGGAGGAATTCACAGGGGGGTCGTAGGATGAGACTAGGAGTGCCACTTCCTGAGAGGAAAGTGAGGTTGTTGCTCTCCTGGGTCTTTCGTAACGCTTCTCATTCCCCTTCATGTTGGACCAGGGTTCTGGTATCTGGGTGGGATATGAGGCTTGCTGTCGGGTGGTCCCTTGTCACAATTGGGTTGTGTGGGAATAAGTTGCGCGGTGGGGGTCAGGGTGGGCTTTTGAGTCCTGAACAGGTTTGATAGGGTTTCATTCAGGCCTCAGATCAGGGTTTCAAGCTGCGTTACCAGGAGGGAGAGGCGTTGCATCGTGTTATCCAAGGCGGGAGGGAGAGTATCTGGGGCAGCAATGACCTTGGGGGTGGGGGAGTGTCCAAAGGGGGAGGGAGGGTGACTGGGGCAGGGTTACCATTGGGGGATGGGGGTGGGTCCCTGTTGTGACTGTTGTTGAGGGAGGGGAGAGTGTCCCAGTCTCAGCAGATAAAGCAACTCAATACAGCCATTACTTGATAAGAGGTCCTACACTTACTATAGTTAATGTATAAAGTGCTGGTTATTCGACAACTTTCAGTAATAGGCAGAAATGAATAATGACATGCCAATTTCATGTTAAAACATTTAAAGAAGGGGAACATCACGTTAGACAGAGCATGTGAGGTTTGGCCAGACCATCAGGCTTCAAACCATGACGCAGGTAAAGAAACAAACATGGAGGTATAAAAAAACAACAATTCGTAGATCATCATGGGCAAGCAGAAGGTCTTACAATTCTTCTATGCATATTGTGTTAACTGGATAGTGTGGTAAGCAAAATCTTTCTACTCAAAAGATCTCAATATTTACTATAGGTTTCTTTTTCATCTGTGGTCACATCCTTCATCTGTGGTGCCCCTCAGAACTTCACACTCACATTTTTTTTTAAATATTTTGCATTTAACACTGGTCTCTGCTTCAGTCCACCATGTTCTATGTCAATTCACTGCTGGAACCAAATATATGCACCTCCGCCCATACCTCATGCTCACTATGCCTAGCAACTTAGTGTATGTCCCTTTTTGGGTGCCATCCAAAACAGAACGGCCAGAGACTTTGGTTAAAAAGAAGTTAGGGCAAAACCAATGTTTTATTCATCAACCTGCACTCTGCCTGGACTACCACAGAGACCAATCGGTAATTCAGGGTTTACACTGGCCCCTTCTTTTACTTAATACCTCAAATATGTGCAGTTATTAAGGCACTGTTTTCAGCTCACAAAACACTTGCACATCCTGCCATTTTCTTAATATCAGCAAGGACAGCGGCAGTGGTCGAAGTGGGCGGGAACGGCAGGGCACGGCGTGCCCCTACTTCTTTCATTCTTTAGATTCCGTTCCCCTACTTTTTTATTATGAACATGCGTCCCTGGAGGAGCAGAGAAGGAAAAGGTCTCTGTCTCTTACTTCCTGCCCAGACAAGACAAGGAAGGTGTCCGCTTCTGCTCTGCCGCTGGCAGCGGCCCCATCTTTCTTACTCCTATTCCCTCTCATTCTGTCTAACTCCTTCTCACTTTTCCGAAAATCATGAATCAAGAAATGGTTCTCACCTTCTCTTCCTGTCGTCCATTTGTACCCCTGTGAAATGGATGCAAAAAAGAAAACCACTTTTGCTGGAAATGCCGTTTTGACATTTTTCTATTCCAAAGTGCAGCCTCGGAAATGAAATGTTCAAACTCTGAAAAATAATTAAATAAAGCAAGATGGAGTGTTCTTAAAGTGGCCAGATAATTTTTTTCAAACCCCAACACATTAGCGCCACTTTACAGAGTTTTGCCAGTAAAGCGCTACTTTTGTTTTCTTGTCTTTCTTTAAACAGCATCGTTTTCCTCCAGTACCTCCTACCTGGAGGCAGGGCCGGCGCTAGGCATGGGCAGTGTGGGCAGCTTCCCAGGGCCTGGCACTCTGCCTGCCAGGATGGGGCCCCCCACAATGGCAATTAACACCCCACTTGTCCTCGTGTATGTCTGCCGATCAGAGTGAAAGAAATGCATCACAAACGGGCTCATGGGAGGGGGCCCGCCTCCTGGGGCCTCTAAGGGATGGTGTGGGAAGGCCCAGGGGAGGGTACACCTCTCAGGCAGCCAGTTCAGAGACTCGGCAGCCCCTAAGCAATTCTCACACGTTCAGTTCGAAATGGGCTGAACAAGAGTTGCTTGGGGTGGCTGAGAAGAGGGCTGCGGCCCAAGTGGAGTCTGCACAAAGCAGCTTCCCCGAGATCAGAAGGTGTCACTTATGTAGATTTTAGGGGCCTCCCACATTCCCTTTTGCCCAGGGCCCCGAAAATCCTAGGACTGGCCCTGCCTGGAGGTACTGCAATACCTGGTTGATGGGTGGATTGGAAAACGAAATGTGTACAGCAGCTTTGTGTTCACAAATGTGGTCTTTTGAAACCATACTGCTTACGTTTTGTAAGCAAATAAGCAGTGGACATTGAAATGGGTACTTTCTGGGCCCTGTAGTTATGTCCTTAACTTTTCAGGCAAAAATACTTGTTGATTTCTGAATAATGACTGTAAAAGCGTTAAGTTCACCATGTTCCTGCTTACATTTTACATGCTTTATTAAATCTTTAATTCCTTATGAGTGTTTGCTTTTTCCAGGATGTTGTTACCTTTTCTTTTAGGCAGTATATTGCTCTTGCCTAGTGTGTAATTTGAATTGAGTCGCATCCAGTTATTTATAGCAGGTCAAATTGGATTGTAGCTGAAGGCAGTATGAGTTTCTCTCAGTGGGGCAGTATGGTGTTCAGTGAGGGAGCAGATGTAGCACTGGGGGCAGAGCTGCTAAATTTAGAACTGGGGAACCAGGTTCAGCCTTCATGAACAGTCCCCCAGACCACTCTCCTGAGGGAGCACATTCCCATGCCAGACTCTAGAAGGCACCAGAAAATCCCTGGTGTGTTAACACCAGCAGGTGGACCCTAGCAGTGGCAAGTGTGGGTTCACCTTGAAGGCTTGCCCACCACAATCCATACTGAAGTTCACCTCCAGTCTTGCGGGCCGGCCTACGAAGTAGCAGACCCTAGAGCAACAGTGACTCTGTCACTGAGGTCACAGGACCCCTGAGAAGAGCTGGCTCTAGGGCGGTGCAACTGGTGTGACCGCAATGGGCGCTGACTTTGAGTGCGGGCGTCGTATATTATGGTTTTAAATGCACTTGCTGCCTCCTTCCTGGCCGCCAGCTATTTTCGGCAATAATAAAAATGTCATGATAACTCTGATGAATAAACTTCTTCCTAGAGCAAGATCGGAGATTTGTCTAGTGGAAGTTTTGACTCATGGAAAGATAGCGCAGAGGGTTAATGTGCCTGCTGCAAAGAAAATGTACCAGGAACATCACAAAGTGCACATATTGTAAATAGGTCAGTGGGTTACTGCTTTTGTCAGTGAGATCCTTTTGCTACTTGCAGTTTATAAGTTAAAATCTTAACAAAGAACAGTGAGCTATTAACTTTCATCTAAGAGCTGCATACAAACTGCAAGGTATAAACTAGAGCGTTATGGTTTTTTCCCTAAGCCTTTGATTATCCTAATGTTGCAAAAAGTGTTATTTTTGATACAATTCAATAATTATTTTTAAAGAGAACCCCCAATCATGGTATTAAGTTTTAAATTCTGAGTTTGTGTTTCTCCAGGCCAATCACTATTAAACTATACTGTCTACTAGTATGGTTATCATGTGACTCTTACACCTTGTAGTCCTTTGTCTTATGTAACATTTCCTATACAGTCATTTACACACGTAAAATTGATTGTCTCTGTGTATATTGATGACGACAGAAACGCCATGGCTCGGAAACAAATGGCTCGTGCTTCCACTTTTAAGCATTTTTGGGACATTCTGTGATTAAAATAAAGGCACAAAGTGGAATATGTTTCTAATGTCAATAGCTCATATTAATCGTTAAATAATCATGTGTATCCATTGGTTGAAATGCATAACATAATAAGCTGTAACTGGTCAGTGAAATGCCACACAAATACTAAAGATTGGGATGTTTTGCGCATCCTGGCCACACCTCTAACTCCGCCCACTGATCCAATCCTCAGGTTATTCCCGCCCTCTGATTCTCCGCCCACAGTTCCCCAACTTTTTTTTCCCCACTTCGACCACTGGACAGCGGTGACCGGCATCTTCATTGACTTTCGCTGTCACTAGGGGAACCTGCTGTATAGCCAGATCATTCCTTCCAAGCACTGCCTTCCTTTATGTGGCTCATCGAGGGGCTCACACCCACAAGCTCCATGAACCCCCGTATTCTCTCGTAGCAAGTTCAAGGGCCTGGGGATATCCACGAAGGTTTGAATAGATCCATATGAGTACCACCATTAATCAACACACGACTATATGTATTAACTCTTAGAGGAGCCATCTTGAAATGTTTCACCAGTGAGACCCACATGTGGGCTTGCAGCTAACTCTCTGAAAGTATGTACAGGGCAAGCCAGAACATTTGAAAAACGTGAGGGCGCAGATCATATACAACCTTTTTTGGGACACCTTCATTCTGTCATAACTGTGCAAGAAAGTTATAATGCAAAGTACACAAACACGTGACAACATATCGAGCAAAGATACTGATTTATTAAAAAACGTACATGGGCTGTTACATGAGGCACAGAGAGCCTTACTAGGTCATTGTTTTCTTTAACGTGGTAAGGTTCACACATTTTTATTCACTGTCGCTTGGCTTACAAAAACTGGACTGAATGTTTGATGAATGGGAACCCACAGCTACCACCTGCATTCTTCCCATTTTATTTACACATCGTTATTACATTTCAGCCAAAATACTAATTACCCCTCCCCTCCCCCTTCTCCCCGTCCAAGCAGTTCCAACACAAGAGAGCATAGAACACTTGGTTGCCAAGCAGGCGGCATACTAAACCAATATTAAAGATGAAAACAATGCATATGTTTTTAGAACAAATCAAATCCTAACACAGTGTAGCCACACAGAGCCTTAACAAAAAGAAGAGGACCTTTAACAGATGACAGGCGCCCACATAATTCTAAACAGAGAGTAGATCATCCTTGCCACTGTGTTACGAGACAATCCCTCAAAGGAGCCCAAATTTGCCACCCCCTTTTTCGAGCTCGGTGACCCTTGTGTGCGTAGACGGCCCTTTCTGTATGATAAATTGAGATTAACTGGGTTAGCCAGTGATTAAATGAAGGGGGGCAGGATCAAGCCAGGCTGTCACCAGGCACAATCTAAGCACTGTCATAGCAAGAAACAGAAAGGAGGATGGAGCCATGGAAAGAGCTTCCTGTTTCTGGGCCCCTCTGATTCCCAGCAAAATCAGTTGAAGGATAACCTTGATTCGGAGCTTTCATTTTATCTCGAGAAAGTGAGATATATCCCCGCTCAGGTTCACTAACCATGGACATTCCGCCAGCATATGTACTAAGTCTACCCCTGCCTCCTGACAACGCAGACAGTTTGTTCCAGAAACTCCTCTCCACTTTTACATTTTCGCTGTACCATGTTTTGTAGTGTTGTATCTGAAGGTTAGCTGCAATGAGAGTTGTGCGAGCGAGTGCTAGGGGTAGAGGGTCTCCTCCTCTCTTACCTGCAATGTTCCCATCCATCGTGTAACATGTTTCCCAATATCATCCCCCATCCTGTTGTTTAATAAATTATAAATGCTTTCAATCGAGGGGGTATTCCTGGCTAATAGGTCTAACAGCTTCACCCTATTGAACCCCTCGCCGCCTCCTCTTTTCCTCCCCCCGAAAAACCTAATTTGTAAAAACTTAAAGAAGTAATTATTTCCTAGAAGGAATTTGCTCTTCAAGGATTCAAAGGAAGTAAAGCCTATGTCAGAAAAAAGTCCCCAAGAAAGATGGGCCCAGATTTCCCCCCCAAAGTCTGATATAACGATCGTGAAATCTATCTGGAAGCAGAGGGTTGTCTAGAAGGGGGGAATAGAAAATATGACGACCGACCCCAATATTCTTCCTGACACCAGTCCAGACTCAAAAATGCATATGAGAGGGGCTTGAACCTAACCTTCTTGAAGTAGCTAAATTCTAGTTGTCGAACCAAGCATCCCTGAACCACAGCACTAAGGGTCAGTTCAAAACAAAATGGGACATTATTCAATGCAGGGCCTTACTGAGGAGAGTAAAAGAGCAGGGGTTTTAGTTGTTGCAGCGTGTCGGACCAATAATACAACTGCAAGTTTGGTACTGCCCTACCGCACCGATCTCTGGGAAGGGAGAGGAACTTCAGGGCCCTTCGTGGTCTAGCATATACCCACAAAAACCTCCCAATCATAGCATCCAAGGCCTTAAACCAAGTATTGCTCACCTCCAATGGTATAGCTCTAAAGTAGTACAAAATTCTAGGAAGGAACATCATTTTAATCAGATTGGATCTACCAATCTGGGTGAATCTAAGATTATTCCATCTAAGCAGCTCTGCCTTATTTTATTGATCAAGGGACCCAGTTTAGATTCTACCACTCTGGTATGTTATGTTATGTTACAAGTTTGTTGAAGAGCGACAGCTGCCCCAGCAACGGGGCGTCCCAGCGCTGAAAAACCAAAACATAACCTACTGGGAAGTGGGGGGGGGAGGCTGAAGGCTTAGGTCAGTGGGAACAGATGGGTTTTTATAGCCTTGCGGAAGGCAGACAGATTGCCAAGGCAGCGGATGTTCAGGGGAAGGGAGTTCCAGAGTTTTGCTCCCAAAACTCTGAAAGAGCGACCCCCGACACGGCAGAGTTTCGTGCGGGGAACCACCACCAGATGATGACCTAGGGAGCGCAGATTGCGCTGGGGGGTGTAGGGTAGTAGGAGCGGACAAAAAAAAAGTGCAGGGACATCTGTTTTGAGGATTTTGAAGGCAGTGGTGAGGGCCTTAAATTGGATTCTGGCTTCTACTGGGAGCCAGTGGAGTCTTTGTTTGGTGGCTCTAGTAGAGCATCTTCTTGGAAGGCCAACAACAGCCCTGGCCGCAGAATTCTGAATTCGTTGAAGCCTTGTTGTCTCAGCTTTGTTAGCGCCTAGCAATAGGACGCTAGCATAGTCCAACCGGGAGAGAATGATAGCTTGGACTATGAGCTGACGTGTTTTGGGGTCGAAAAAGCCGAGAATAGGATTGAGGCTTCTCAGCAGGCCCACACACGTAGCTGCCATTCTTTTGGTGTGGGTTTGATAGCTCAATGAGGAGTCCAGCCAAACTCCCAGGTTTTTTACCAAGGCTTTGGGGGGCGGGATGGGGCCCAGCAAGGAAGGCCACCAATGGTCGCTCCAACAGCTGGGGTTCTTACCTAGGAGCAGCACCTCGGGTTTTCCTGCATTCAGTTGTAAACAGTTACCCGTCATCCAATGGGCGACTGCGGCCAGTCCCTCCCTGAATCTCGCGGCAGAGGTTGAGGGGGCCTCAGTGAGGGTAATCACCAGCTGTGTGTCGTCAGCGTACGACACCAGCGTGAGGTTCCATTCTCTGGCCACAGCCGCGAGAGGCTGCACATACAGGTTAAAAAGAGATGGGCTGAGTGCCGAACCCTGCGGGACTCCTTGGCCAATAGAGTGGGTTCGGGAGGTGAACGGGGGTGCTGAGACTCGGAAGGATCTGCCCTTCAAGAACGAGCGGAACCATTCGAGGGCCAGGTCACTAATACCTATATTTTCCAGGCGTTTCAGCAGGATGTAATGGGAAACCGTGTCAAAGGCTGCGCTGAGATCGAGCAATATCAGCGCAGCACTTTGACCGGCATCCAACACCCTCCTGAGATGTTCGGTGGTGGATAGGAGGGCGGACTCCGTACTATGACCTGGCCTGAACCCGTGCTGGGAAGGGTCCAGGATGTTATTTTGGGCCATGTGGTCAGTTAGTACGGTGTTAGCATGGGCTTCTGCTAGCTTGGATACCCAGGGGAGCAGGGAGATGGGCCTGTAATTCTCCGGCTTAGTTGGGTCTAGCGTCGGCTTTTTGATAACAGGGGTTATCCATGCTTGTTTCCAGCAGGTAGGAACAATTGCCAAGGAGAATGAGAGGTTGAGGAGTGTGGCCAGGGAAGGAAGAAAGAAGTGCAGTGTCTCTATGAATTGAGCCGGTCTCATGGGATCTGACGGGGCACCAGATTTAATCTTTCTGCAAAGTTTGACTAAAACCTCATGGGAGATTTCCGGTAGGCATGAAAGTCTGGTGCCTTTAAAGGGAGAGTTGGAAGAACTAGAATATTCAGACGAGTTCCGTAAAAAGGTGTTATAGATTTTCCTTACCTTTTCAATGAAAAAGGTGGCAAGGTCCTCACACTGCTGTGTGGAAGAGATACATGAGGCAGGATTGCCTCGGTTTTGCAGCTTTTGGACCAGTTTGAAAATAGTTTTTGTGGGGTTCGAACTGGAGTCGATTTCTCTGGCGTAAAAGGATGCGCGGGCCGTTCGAATATCTTTATGGTATGATTTTAATTTGGACAGGTAGAGAGCCTTGTCCTTGTCCTTATAATCCTTTCTCCAGTTACGTTCTGCTACTTTGCATTCCTTTCTTGAAAGTTTCAGATTTTCATTATACCATGGGTTAGAGGGGGTGCAGCGTCCTCTAGTCCATTTGGCTGGTATAAGGGTGTCGAGCCCTTTAATGATCCAGTTCTGAAAGGAGGCATAGGACGTGTTGATGTCATTAGTGGTTACAAGGTTGTGTTCTCCTAGGATAGCAAGTAGATCCTTACTTTGGAGTTTGTGCCAGGGCCGTTTGAGACAGGAGGGAGGTGGATCATTGTTGGGCTGGGTGTTGGTGGAAAGAACAAATTTAATGAGAAAGTGGTCGGTCCAGCCCATAGGTTTGGGTGGATCGGCTATGGCCTCCGGGATATTGGTAAAGACAGGGTCAAGTAGGTGACCAGCAGCGTGCGTAGTGGACTGAATAAGAGGGATCAGCTGTAAGGCTGTTAGGTCCGCCAGAAGGTTTCTGATGATGGGATTCGAGGTGGAGTCAAAGTGGAGATTAAGGTCTCCCAGAATAGTAAAGTTGGCGGAGGTCACAACCAGGGCATGGGCTGCCTCTAGAAGTTCCTCTATGAATTTAGAGGCGGGGCCCGGGGGTCGGTAGATGAAGAGGCCTGAAAGGGAGAAGTGAGGGCTAATGGTGATTTTGAAGCGGCACACTCACATCCCGTGATGTCTTCCTTCAGAAAGGAGCAGGAGTATAGCGTTCTATGGATAACGGCTATGCCGCCTCCCCTAGCGTCTCTGTTGATGGAAATCATAGAAAATCTATCCGGCAGCGTGAGATTTGGAATGCTAGTTAGCTCATCCTTGAGCCAAGTTTCGCACAGGAATAGTATGTCAGGGTTCTCGTCGGTCAATAGAGTGTTGACCTCAGGGTGGTGTTTAACCAGGGACCTGACATTAAGCTGGAGAATCGTAAGTGGGGTATATTTTGTCATACTGGCTTTGTGTCTAGGCAGACAGGGCCTAAGTGTGCCAAAATTACAGGGTTTGCAATGTAAATCAGTCTCTCCCATGCAGCCCACTAGCTTGTCACAGCGTTTGCCCGGGTTTAGTGCAAGGAGAGAGTTTTTGTCATAGTAATATGCCGTCCGTATGGTTTGGGCAGGGGGACCGGCGAGAGGCGATGTCTTGGCGATGACGGGCGCAGACGGGCTTGCCTTAGGCGCGCCATCGGCGCGCAATCATCGTGCCCGCTGCGCTCGTCCGCTGCGCTTCCTAGGGATGCACATTTTTGTGGAGCTGAGCCCGCGTTTCGGGGTGGGCGTGGCCTCAGAAGGGGGCGTGGCCTCCACGAGTGAGCAGGGAATGACGGCAAGATGTACTTTAGAGTTTTGTCCGCGGCAGCGTTAAGTATCGGCTGCGCGGAGTCTCCACAAGCGGGCAAGTGCCCAGAAATAGTGAGGGAAGGGGGGAGGATAAGTGGGTTTAAAAGTACACAGAGTATACAAGTTTTAAAATAAGCAGCAATACGCACTCCCGGCTTCCGCCTCAGGAGGTCTGTCAGGTCTATTTTTCAGCACTCGTAGTCAGCGCTTTAAATAGCGTTTTGGGGTGGGCGTGGCCTCAGAAGGGGGCGTGGCCTCCACGAGTGAGCAGCGAATGGCGGCAAGATGTACTTTAGAGTTTTGTCCGCGGCAGCGTTAAGTATCGGCTGTGCAGAGTCTCCACAAGCGGGCAAGTGCCCAGAAATAGTGAGGGAAGGGGGGAGGATAAGTGGGTTTAAAAGTACACAGAGTATACAAGTTTTAAAATAAGCAGCAATACGCACTCCCGGCTTCCGCCTCAGGATGTCTGTCAGCTCTCTCAGTATCTGCGCAAATATTGATGCGGAGGTATACTATGGCCGGAGCCACCCATGTATCCTCACACCTAGTATTCTCATTTATAATATGTTAGCAAGGAGATCCCAGGGGAGACAGAAGATGTCTGACTGCCCACCCCGAGACCCACCTCTCCGTATAGAATTGGCCGAGCGCCGTCGAGAGGCCTCCTGGGCGAGGCTCCTCTCCTACAATCGTAACAACCGAGCAATCGCACCACTACAAAGGGACACCACACGAGAGTAGATTCTTAAGTTCTGGGACACCCCCGCGCCGCACGGCCACCAGCTGCTGCGTGTGCCTCCCCGCCTTCTGCCTCGCTGCCCCGGCTCCGCCGCGTGACCACGCCCCCTGACATCGAGCGGCGTGGTCTGTGCCAGCTTCCTGTCTGTTGTTGCCATAGTGATCTGCTAATTTGTATTGTATTGCATTGTGCTGCTTGCTGTTGTTTTTCTTTCCCCACTTGTGCCTGTTATCGCCTTCGTTTTTCTTCACGCACCCGTCTCCCCGTTGTTGCCATAGTGATCTGCTAATTTGTATTGTGCTGTTTGCTGTTGATTTGTTTTCTTTCCCCACTTGTGCCTGACTTCACCTTCGTTTTTACGTCCCCGTCTCATCCCTCCCCGCTCCCCGCTTCCCGCCATCACCGCTAGCCCCGCCCCTTTTCTTTGTGTACCCTCCCCGCTCCCGCCTCCCAGCTGCTCCGCCCCCCCGCGCACTTCGCCATATATGGCGACCGTGCAAACGCGCAGCGGTCACGCGCAGCGGGCGCGCCGATTGTGCGCCGAAGGCGCGCCAAAGGCAAGCCCGTCTGCGCCAGTCCGCACCTGGACCGCGCCCAGCGCCAGGACCCCTGGCCCCCACCGACGGAAGCCGACCCGACGAACCTACAACACCGCCGAACTCATCGCACTCAACACCGGCGGCATCCCGGGATGTCACCGAGCCACCCCGAAGCACACCCACGGACCCTTCAGCTGCCACGCCTGCAAGTTCACCTGCATCCGGACCTTCCCTGCACCCGCCAAGCCGAACACCAGCAGCAACCACCTCAAGTGCATCCTGCTCAACACCCGCTCCGTCCACAGACACGCCATCGAACTCTGGAACCTCCTGGACACCACAGCCCCTGACATCGCCTTCCTCACGGAGACCTGGATGAACGCCTCCTCAGCTCCCGACATCGCCATCGCCATCGCCATCCCAGAGGGCTACAAGATCACCCGGAGGGACCGCACCGCCAACCAGATGGGAGGAGGCATCGCCATCATCCACAGAGACACCATCCGCATCACGACCAACACCGACGACACCCTAACCACCGCCGAACACCTGCACTTCCAGATCCACACCGACCCGAAGACCACCCTCAGAGGCACCCTGATCTACCGACCCCCGGGACCACGCACACGATTCAGCGAGGACATCGCCGACTTCATCAGCCCGCATGCCCTCCCCTCCGCCGACTACATCCTCCTGGGGGACCTCAACTTCCACCTGGAGAACAACAGCGACCGCAACACCATCACCCTGCTCGACAACCTCGCCAACCTCGGACTCAAGCAGCTGGTGTCCACCGCCACCCACCTCGCCGGACACACACTCGACGCCGTCTTCTCATCCAGCAAAGACATCGCCTTCAGCCACGCAACAGGACTCCACTGGACGGACCACAGCTGCGTCCACTTCACCTTCAAAAGAACGACGATCCACCACCATCAGCAACAGGCTGCCCGAAGAAGCTGGAACAAGATCACAGCCGACCAGCTCACCGCCTCCCTGAGCCAGCACCCTCCTGCCGGCTCAGCGAACCCCAGCCAGGCCGCCGACAACCTCACGAAGTGGATCAGCAACTGCGCGGACGAACTCGCCCCTCTGAGGACCCCGCCCAGCAGACCCGGCAGCAGAAAAACCCCATGGTTCACCGACGAACTCAAGAGCTCCAAGAAGAACTGCCGAGCCCTCGAGAAAGTATGGAGAAGGGAACCAACTATGGACAACATGACCACCCTCAAGCTCGCCACCCGGAAACACCACCAACTGATCCGCGCCACCAAGAAAAATACTTACAAGGACCGGCTGGACAACAACGCACACAACTGCAAGGAACTCTTCAGCATCGTGAAAGAGCTCTCCAACCCCAACGCCGGAAACAACGACATCACCCCGTCGCAAGACCTCTGCAACTCCCTCGCGTCCTACTTCCACAACAAGATCGCGGACATACACAACAGCTTCAGCATCCAACCAACGCACGCCACAACCGCAGCTACGCCACCCACCACCACCCTCTGCGCCTGGACTCCGATCAGCACCGAAGACACCATCCGCACAATGAACTCCGTCCACTCCGGATCTCCGACCGACCCCTGCCCTCACCACATCTTCAACAAGGCCGACACTGTCATCGCACCCCACCTGCGGGACATTATCAACGCCTCCTTCGACACCGCCACCTTCCCGGAGAGCTGGAAGCACGCAGAACTCAGCGCTCTACTCAAGAAACCCACAGCGGACCCCACCGAACTCAAGAATTACCGTCCCATCTCGCTCCTCCCGTTCCCGGCCAAAGTCATCGAAAAGACCGTCAACAAACAGCTGGCCGCCTTCCTCGAGACGAATGGATCCCTCGACCCCTCACAGTCTGGCTTCCGAGCCAACCACAGCACCGAGACCGCCCTCATCGCTGCCACCGATGACATCCGAACCCTGATGGACAACGGAGAAACAGCGGCCCTCATCCTCCTGGACCTCTCCGCGGCATTCGACACTGTCTGCCACCGCACCCTAGTGCAGCGCCTCGGCAACATCGGAATCCAGGAGAAGGCACTGGAATGGATCACCTCCTTCCTAGACGGAAGAACACAGAGAGTTCGCCTACCACCGTACAAATCAGAGGCCACCGAAGTCATCTGCGGCGTCCCTCAAGGATCCTCGTTGAGTCCCACCCTCTTCAACGTCTACATGAGCCCCCTCGCGGCCATCGCACGCCAACACAACCTCAACATAATCTCCTACGCCGACGACACCCAGCTGATCCTCTCCCTGACCAACGACCCCGCCACCGCCAGAGCCAACCTGCACGAAGGGATGAGAGATGTAGCCGAGTGGATGACGACCAACCGCCTGAAACTGAACTCAGACAAGACGGAGGTCCTCATCCTGGGCTCCTCGCCCTCCGCCTGGGACGACTCCTGGTGGCCCCCCGCCCTGGGCACCGCACCCAAACCGACGGACCACGCACGCAACCTGGGCTTCATCCTGGACTCCTCCCTCTCCATGACCAGACAAGTCAACGCCGTCTCCTCGTCATGCTTCAACATCCTACGCATGCTACGGAAGATCTTCTGGTGGATCCCCACCGAGACCAGGAAGACTGTCACCCAGGCCCTCGTCACCAGCCGACTGGACTACGGCAACGCCCTCTACGCCGGAACCACCGCCAAGCTCCAGAAGAGACTCCAGCGGATCCAGAACGCCTCAGCCAGACTCATCCTCGACATCCCACGGAACAGCCACATCTCCGGACATCTGAGAGACCTGCACTGGCTCCCCGTCAACAAAAGAATCACCTTCCGTCTCCTCACCCACGCACACAAAGCCCTACACGACCAAGGCCCGAGCTACCTCAACAACCGAGTCAACTTCTACGCTCCCAAGCGCCACCTCAGATCAACCAGCCACGCCCTCGCCGCCGTCCCCCGCATCCGAAGAGCGACAACAGGAGGAAGGTCCTTCTCCTACCTGGCCGCCAAGACCTGGAACTCCCTCCCAACCGACCTGCGCCTGACCCAAGACCACCTCTCCTTCAGGAAGAAGCTCAAGACCTGGCTGTTCGAGCAGTGACGGCACCCCCCCCCCCCTCCTAGCGCCTTGAGACCCTACGGGTGAGTAGTGCGCTCTATAAATGTCTTGATTGATTGATTGATTAAGAGTCTTTATAAAGAGTAAAGGCAAGTTCTCGCAGCATTAGGTACAGGAGGATCGAGGGATCTTTAAAGTCTTGGTATCAAGGGGAAGGGGGTAGCGGGTCAGTCTTGGTATCAACGGGTACTAGGATACCCGGCACACAGCTCAATCCTCGAGCTGGGGGGTACAAGGAGCCGCGACGGCGTCAGCAGGGCTCCGAAGATGGTTCCACTTGGTCGGGCCGCGACAGCGTCAGCAGGGCTCCGAGGATGGTTCAGCTTGGTCGGGCCGCGACTGCGTCAGCAGGGCTCCGAGGGTGGTTCAGCTTGGTCGGGCCGCAACAGCGTCAGCAGGGCTCCGAGGGTCTAGGTTCCGGGTACAAGATTTCTTATCAAGATCAGCCGCAACGAGGTCAGCAGGGCTTCGACTCCAAGATACAACTGCCGTTCTAATCCAGGGCTGGCCCGGATATAGAGCTGGAGTCCTTTGATGTCCGGACCCTCGCGCCTGGGGGTCAGAGGGGCCGGGATGAGGGTGTCCAGACACCCAGCAGGGGGGTGGAGCCAGCGCCCAGGGAGGCCGGAGGGTGATCGAAACCAGGCATCCGGGAACGGCTGGAGGGTCATCGAAATTCCCCTCCTCCTGGATCCGTCAAGTGGCCACTCTACCACCTGGGCGGATCTTGGTGCCTCGAGGTCGGGGCTTCGCTGGGGCCGCGGCCGGGGTCCGTGCTCGGACGTGATGGGTCCAAGATGGAGTCGGCCTGAAATGGCGGTCCGGGGTGGTGGCCGGACCTGTAGGGTTGGGGCGAGCAGGGTTCGCCGGGTTTCAGGGGGGAGAGCCGTGGGTTGCCAGGGGGGCCGCTCTCGTCGAGAGTTCGTGGAGGGTAGTTTCAGGGGGGCGACAGCGGGTCGATGGAGGGCCGATGTCGTCCAGGGCCCGCCATGCGTGAGGGGTAGGACCACGCCATGAGGCCGGGTCCAACACACGTCCCCTCCAGCTGAAGGCAGGGAGAGTCACCCATGTTCTTGGGGGTTCTCCTCGCTGAGGCGGAAGAAGCGGGACAGGCCGTCAGCATTGGCGTGGTCGTTGCCAGGGCGATGTTCCACAGTGAAGTCCATCCCTTGCAGGGAGATGGACCATCGCAGCAGCTTCGGGTTCTCGCCACGCATCTGCATCAGCCACCGCAGGGGCGGGTGGTCGGTCTGGACCCGGAAGTGGGCGCCGAAGAGGTAGGGCCGGAGTTTCTTTAGGGCCCACACGACGGCGAAGGCTTCTCTCTCGATGGTGCTCCACCATTGTTCTCGAGCCAGCAGTCGTCGGCTGATGAAGGCCACAGGATGGTCAACCCCCTCGGGGTTAACTTGCGATAGGACCGCCCCGATGCCGTGCTCCGAGTTGTCGGTTTGGACTACAAACTCTCAGCTGTAGTCGGGGCCTTGGAGCACAGGGGCGGTGCACATGGCAGTCTTCAGAGTCTCGAAGGCCGTCTGACACTCGGGGGTCCAGTGCACCTTTTGTGGCTGCTTTTTGGAGGTCAGTTCAGTGAGGGGCCCCACAATGCTCCCATAGTTTTTTACGAAGCGTCGGTAATACCCAGTGAGCCCCAGGAAGGCTCTGACTGCTGTCTGGGTGACCGGAGGCTCCCAGGCCATGATAGCGTCAATTTTTGGTTGGAGGAGAGCCACATGGCCGCTCCCCACTTGGTGCCCCAGATAGGTCACGGAACCTTGGCCTATCTGGCACTTGCTCGCTTTCACAATTAGTCCGGCCCGTCGGAGGGCCGTCAGGACCTCCCAGAGGTGCTTCAGGTGCTCGGCCCAGTGGAGGCTGTACACCGCAATATCGTCCAAATAGGCGGCACTGAACTCTTCTAGCCCCGCCAGCACCTTATTCACCAGTCTCTGGAAGGTAGCCGGGGCGTTTTTCATGCCGAAGGGCATCACCTTGAAATGGAAGTGGCCATCGGGGGTCGAGAAGGCAGATCGCTCTTGGGCACCAGGGGTGAGGCCGATCTGCCAATACCCGGCCGTGAGGTCGAAGGTGCTGAGGTACCTGGCGGCCCCTAGGCGATCGATCAGTTCATCGGCCCGGGGGATGGGATGGGCGTCAGTCCTGGTGACGGCATTCAGTCCCCGGTAGTCGACACAAAACCTGAGTTCCGGAGTGGCGCCGGGGGCGGCGGCTTTAGGGACCAGGACAACTGGACTGGCCCAGGGACTATCTGAGGGCTCAACCACCCCCAGGGCTAGCATCTTGGCAACTTCGGACTGGATGTAGGCCCGAACTCGGTCGGGAACTCGGTAGGCCCGGTGTCGCACGGGCGGGCTGTCCCCGGTGTCGACATCATGAACACACCACTGTGTGACCCCGGGAGTGAGTGAAAACAGGTCCGCAAACTGCCCCAACTGCTCTTGGCAGTCCTGGCGCTGTTCGGGGGTCAGGGCGGATGAGAGGGTGATTCCCTCGATGGAGCCGTCTTTTTCAGCACACTTCATGAGGTCGGGCAGGGGCTCGGAGTCGTCTTCGGCTCCGTCATCCGTAGCTAGCAGTAGGCTCAGCTCCGTGCGGGCAAAGTGAGGCTTGAGCCGGTTGGCGTGCAGAACCCGGAGGGGGTTCCTGGGGGACTCCATGTCTACCAGATAGGTGACGGGGCTCTTGCGCTCCACCACTTTGAAGGGCCCCGTCCATTTGTCCTGGAGTGCACAAGGTTCGTCCGGGGACATGACCCAGACCTGCTGGCCCGGCTCGAACTCGATGGACGAGGCGTTCTGGTCATACCAGCGTTTCATCTCCTCTTGGCTGGCCTCGAGGTTGGCCTCGGTCAGTTCCCGGAACTTCCGAGTCTGGTTTCGGAGGGTCAGGAGGTACCGGTAGACATCCGGCGGAGCATCGCGGACTGTAGTCTCCCAGCCTTCTTTGACCAGGCTGAGGGGACCTCGGACAGGGTGTCCCTACAATAGTTCAAAGGGGCTGAACCCCAGGGACTTCTGTGGCACCTCCCGATAGGCAAACAGGAGGCAGGGCAGCAGGACGTCCCATTTGCGGCGTAGGGGCTCTTCCAGGCCCTTGATGGTTCAGCTTGGTCGGGCCGCGACAGCGTCAGCAGGGCTCTGAGGGTGGTTCAGCTTGGTCGGGCCGCGACAGCGTCAGCAGGGCTCCGAGGGTCTAGGTTCCGGGTACAAGATTTCTTATCAAGATCAGCCGCGACGAGGTCAGCAGGGCTTCGACTCCAAGATACAACTGCCGTTCTAATCCAGGGCTGGCCCGGATATAGGGCTGGAGTCCTTTGATGTCCGGACCCTCACGCCTGGGGGTCAGAGGGGCTGGGATGAGGTTTTCCAGACACCCAGCAGGGGGGTGGAGCCAGCGCCCAGGGAGGCCGGAGGGCGATCGAAACCAGGCGTCTGGGAACGACTGGAGGGTCATCGAAATTCCCCTCCTCCTGGAACCGTCAAGTGGCCACTCTACCACCTGGGCGGATCTTGGTGCCTCGAGGTCGGGGCTTCGCTGCGGCCGCGGACGGGGTCCCGTGCTCGGACGTGATGGGCCCAAGATGGAGTCGGGCCTGAAATGGCGGTCCGGGGTGGTGGCCGGACCTGTAGGGTTGGGGCGAGCAGGGTTCGCCGGGTTCCAGGGGGGAGAGCCGTGGGTTGCCAGGGGGGCCGCTCTCGTCGAGAGTTCGTGGAGGGTAGTTTCAGGGGGGCGACAGCGGGTCGATGGAGGGCCGATGTCGTCCAGGGCCCGCCATGCATGAGGGGTAGGACCACGCCACGAGGCCGGGTCCAACATAATATCTGCGTTTTGTCCCTATTGAGTCTGTGTCCCGTGATACGAACAAAGAGATCCGCTTCAATTTCCTTAACTGCGGTTGGGGGGTCGGCAGTGACGATTGCCAAGTCATCAGTGTAGGCCAATATTGTAGTATCCCAGCCACTGGTGGACATCGGTAGGATTAGAATATTATCTTGGATTCACTGCATTAAAGGATCAATATAAAGGGCAAAGAGCAGGGGGGAACAAGGACAACCCTGTTTCGTCGCCCTCTGGATTTGAACTATCCCCGATTCTCCCCCCACATTGTGGCATTTCTAATGATGTTGAATGAGCGGAACCTTTGCTGACATTTCACCTATTAGCTTACTTCCCAGGCCCCAGGGAGGTAGCACTACTGAGTTAGACAATGAATATTTTGAACCAAAAGAAACATTGCGTGAAGCTAGAGATAAAGGTAGACACTGCCCATCCCATTACACCACAAACACCAAAAACAGCACCACATCCACATACACCACTTAATAAATTGATACGATAGAAAAGGTCAGAACTGTGAACACCATATTAAACCTTTCAGAGGTTTCCAAGTTTAAGTATGAATTCCCAAATGGAGTTTGTGAAGACTGATGAAGGCAATGCAGGCAGTTCACAGAGCATGAAGAGGCAGTCCAACAGAACATGATGACAAAACCACATCACCTTAGGTAGTATCAGGCTCCTGAAAGCAGTGCAGCAGTGGATCTAATTGAACTCCTTTAACAGTAAATGGGAACAAACCAGATATTATTTTGTTAGTGGAGACCATTCTGTGTGGTCAGATGAGAGGTGGCTTTTCTCTCCAGGAGATCTTACAGTGACTACAGTCAAAAATCTCAGGGGCTTATTTACAAGAGCTCATCGCTACCAGAACGTTTTACTTTTTGTGATGTTCCGGTGGCGCCTTATTTACAAGGTGGTGTTAACCCCTTTGCTGCTAGGCCTTCCCTCTACCCCCCCCCGGGCTAAACCTTTCTTGGGCTATTTGGGGTAGTGCGTGCTTAGGCCCCTGTAACTTTTTTGACCAAATAAGGTATTCACGCCAAATTTGCGTCCTTTTCTACTAACATCATGGGGATTCTAAAGGTACCCAGGGTTTGTGGATTCCCCTGGAGGGGTCCCAGAAATTTGCCAAAATGCAGCAAAATTATGTTTTTGGGGAAATAAAGGGCTGCAAATGAAGGCGTCTGGGTTTTTCCCTGCAAATGTTGTCAACAAAAGGTTTATGGGGCTGAAATCACCATTTTCCCAGCTTTTAGGGAATGACAGACTTTTGTCAGAAAAACAACATTTTTTACACAGTTTGGCATTTTTCTGGGAAATAGCCTATTTTTGCTATTTTTTGTGCTTTCAACCTCCTTCCAGTTAATGGTAGAAATGGGTGTGAAATCAATAATGGATCCTGGTAAGATTTACATTTTAAAAAAGTAGACAAAATCCTGACTTCAGCAAGGGGTAATTTGTATAGATTCATCAAGGTTTCTTCATAGAAACTAACAGTTAATTATAGGATAAGTTGAAAATTAGTTGAAAAAAACAGACGTTTGTGTCAATGTTTTCACCTGTAACTTCTTCTAATTAAGCAATATACCGTTACATCCGCTGGACCTTCCTGGTTGTGGATATATATAGGACTTGTAGCTTCACCAAGAACCTGAGGAACCCAGAGTCAAAAACTGAGCAGCAATTTGCAATGGCTTTTTATTATGTACAGGGTATATAGCAAATATTGTAGGGAAATGTATACATGGAAAAATCGGTATGAAAGACACCTATGTATTTATGAAATGGGAACAAATTATAGATTTTAGAAACAGTACATATTATCACATTTTCGAAATTGGGAATACTCATACTAGCATGAAAATTATCGGTAATTTATCAAAATGACTTATTTTTTATACAACGTCTTTCATTTGGAAGGCAGAAATGAATCAAAAATCAATAGGTAATAACAGTTGCTTTACAAATCTGAATTACCCTAAGTCTTCAGATAAAAATGGTACCTCACTTGTGTGGGTAGGCATATGCCCACAACAGGAAATGCCTCAAAACCCAACGTGAACACACCACATTTTCACAATGAAGATTTACCCTTTTTTTGCGAAGTGTCTAGCTGTAGTTTTTTAACACTAGCTCTGCTGGCACCTGGGGAAACCTAGCAAACCTATACATTTTTAAAAACTAGACACCCAGGGGAATTCAGGATGGGGTGACTTGACTGCCTCCCACCAGGTTCTGTTACCCAGAATCCCTTGCAAACCTAAAAAATTGTCCAAAAAAACACATTTTCCCCATATTTCTGTGGTGGAAAGTTCTGGAATCAGCGTGGATCCTCAAATTTTCATAAACCCTGATTTCCCCAAAGTCTTTCGAGAAAAATGGTACCTCACTTGTGTGGGTCAGCCTAGTGCCAGCGACAGGAAATGGCGCAAAACGCAGCGTGGTCACACCTCAATTTTGCAGTGAAAAATTACCCTTTTTTGGCAAAGTCTCTAGCTGTAGTTTGTGAACCCTAGCTCTGCCGGCACCTAGGGAAACCTACGAAACCCACACATTTGTGAAAAGTAGATACTCGGGGGCTTACAGGGAGGTATGACTTGTGTGGATCTCCCAACGTTTCCTTACCCAGAATCCCCAACAAACCTCAATTTTAGCAGAAAAATCCCTTTTTTCAGACATTTTTGTGTGGGAATGTGTGGCATCACTGGGCTCACACAAATTTCCTACCACCCAGCATTCCCCCAGGTCTCCTGATAAAAATGGTGCCTTACTTGTGTGGGAGGCCCAAGTAACCGCGACAGGCAAGGGCCCAAAACGTAGTGAGGCGATATCAAAATTGCCTATCTCAAAACCACCTGGTTTTGCAAGGGGGTCATCTGGGTTTTTGGCCCCGTGCTCAGTAGGGATCAAGGGAAACCTACCAAACCCACACATTTTTGAAAACTAGTCACCCGGGGGCTTCCAAGGAGATATGGCTTGCATGGATCCCTCAACGTTTCCTTACCCAGAATCCCCTGCAAACCTCAATTTTAGCTGAAAAAAATCTCTTTTTTCAGACATTTTTGTGTGGGAAAGTGTGGCATCACAGGACTCACACAAATTTCCTACCACCCCGCATTCCCCCGGGTCTCCCAATAAAAATGGTGCCTCACTTGTGTGGGAGGCCCAAGTACCCGTGACAGGCAAGGGCCCAAAATGCAGTGAGGCTACATCAAAATTGCCTATCTCAAACCACCTGGTTTTGCAAGCGGGGTCACCTGGGTTTTTGGACCTGTGCTCAGCGACCATCTAGGGAAACCTACAAAACCCACACATTTCTGAAAACTAGATACCAGGGGGTTTCCAAGGAGGTATGGCTTGTGTGGATCCCCCAAAGTGTCCTTACCCAGAATCCCTTGCAAACCTCAATTTTAGCTGAAAAAAAACATTTTTTTCAGGCATTTTTGTGTGGGAAAGCGTGGCATCACCGGGCTCACACAAATTTCCTACCACCCAGCATTCCTCCAGGTGTCCCGATAAACATGGTACCTCACTTTTGTGGGAGGCCCAAGTACCCGCGACAGGTAAGGCCCCAAAACGTAGTGAGGAGACATCAAAATTGTCTATCTCAAAACCACCTGGTTTTGCAAGGGGGGTCACCTGGGTTTTTGGCCCCGTGCTCAGCGGCAATCTAGGGAAACCTACCAAACCTACACATTTCTGAAAACTAGATACCCGGGGGCTTCCAAAGAGGGATGGCTTGTGTGGATCCCCCAACATTTCCTTACCCAGAATCCCCTGCAAACCTCAATTTTAGTTAAAAAATCCCTTTTTTCACACATTTTTGTGTAGGAAAGTGTGGCATCACTGGGCTCACACAAATTTCCTACCACACAGCTTTTCCCCAGGTCTCCCGATAAAAATGGTGCCTCACTTGTGTGCCTCACTTGTGTGGGAGGCCCAAGTACCCGCAATTGTTGGAATTTACAAGAGAGACATCACTGTGTACTCCCATGGGTTTACGACAATATTTACACCTGGTAGGTTATTCTTAAATGGAATGTACAACTTGGCACAGAGACTAAAAAGACAAAGATTCCTGCACAGCCATCTATTCCTCAAACACTTACTGTTTGGATTTGGCACGAGGGCGAGTGATGGTTCAGTATATAAAATTTTATTAACAAGAGATTTCACAAAAATGAAATGCACAGTCAATAATTAAATGGACAAAAAACTGAACCAGTGACTCACAGCTCGTGAGCTGTAAAGCCACGCCAAGGCACCAACCGCTTTATAGGCCATTCATATACCTTTCAAACATGATACACACCAGACCATTCACACCACCACGCACGAAACCAACACATCACAACACTCACAAAAAGGGACAAGGTACACCCTGCTTCAGAAAGACAAAAAAGACAAATATTACGGCACAGCTATCTAGTCCTCAAGCACACACACATACTGGTTGGATTTGGCACGAGGGTGAGTGATGGTTCAGCATATACAATTGTATTAACAAGTGAATTCACAAAAATGAAATGCCCTGTTAATAAATGAAAGGACGAGAAATTGAACCATTGACTCACAGCTTGTGAGTTGTAAAGCCACGACAAGGCACCAACCTCTTTACAGGCCATTCATACACCTTTCATATGTTTGACACATACAAAACCATTCACACCGCCAGCAGCGGGCCCATCACAGTACGATACTCGCACCAGCAGACAGCGCCATTCAAGCGCCCATCACTTTCACCCACCCACATTCCTGACACAGCAACCACACAAGCTGATGGATTGCTTGGAGTGCCACTCAGCTAGCAGTATGTGTAGTGACCGGCAGCAAGTTAATACTCACACACCGCCAGCCGAGCGCCAGTCCACACACATCGCCAGCCAAGCACCAGTCCACGCACACCGCCAGCCAAGCGCTAGTCCACGCACACCAGCAGCCAAGCGCCAGTCAACACGCACCGCCAGTCAATCATCAGTCCACGCACACCGCAGCCAAGCGCCAGTCCACGCACACCGCCAGTGAAGCACCAGTCCACGAACACCACCGGTCAAGCGCCAGTCCACGCACACCACCAGTGTGGGTGAGGGTGTGTGAGGGTGTGTGAGGGTGTATGAGGGTGAGAGTGTGTGAGGGTGAGGGGGTGTGAGGGTGAGGGAGTGTGAGGGTGAGGAATTGTGAGGGTGAGGGGGTCTGAGGGGTTGTGAGGGTGAGGGGGTGCGAGGGGGTGTGAGGGTGAGGGGGTGTGAGGGTGAGGGGGTGTGAGGGTGAGGGGGAGTGAGGGTGAGGGGGTTTGAGGGTGAGGGTGTGTGAGGGTGAGGGTGTGTGTGAGGGTGAGGGGTGCGTGGGTGTGGGGGGGTGAGTGTGAGGGGGTGTGAGGGTGAGGGGACATGAGGGTGTGTGAGGGGGAGGTTGTGGGGGTGTGGGGTTATGAGGGTGAGGGGGTGTGAGGGTGAGGGGGTGAGGGTGAGGGTGTGTGAGGGTGAGGGTGTGTGATGGTGAGGGAGGGTGAGGGTGATGGGGGTGTGGGTGAGGGTGTGTGAGGGTGTGTGAGGGTGTGTGAGGGTGAGGGGATGTGAGGGTGAGGGTGTGTGAGAGTGAGAGGGTGTGCGAGGGGGGTGTGAGGGTGAGGGTGAGGGGGTGTGAGGGTGTGAGGGTGAGAGGGTGTGAGGGTGAGGGGGTGTGAGGGTGAGAGGGTGAGAGGGTATGTGAGGGTGTGAGGGTGAGAGGGTGTGAGGGTGTGGGGGTGTGAGGGTGAGGGGTGTGAGGGTGAGGGGGTGTGAGGGTGAGAGGGGGTGTGAGGGTGAGAGGGGGTGTGAGGGTGTGTGAGGGTGAGAGGGTGAGTGAGGGTGTGTGAGGGTGAGGGTGTGTGAGTGGGTGTGAGGGTGAGGGGGTGTGAGGGTAAGGGGGTATGAGAGTGAGGAGGAGTGAGGGGGGTGTGAGGGGGTGAGGGTGAGGGTGTGTGGGGGTGTGATGGTGTGTGGGGGTGTTAGGGGGTGAGGCTGAGGGGGGTGTGATGGTGAGGGGCTGTGAGGGTCAGGGTGTGTGTGAGGGTGAGGATGTGAGTGTGTGTGTGGGGGAAGGGGTGTGAGGGTGAGGGTGGGTGAGGGTGGGTAAGAGGGTGTGTAAGGGTAAGGGTAAGAGGGTGAGAGGGTGTGTGAGGGTGAAAGGGTGTGTGAGCGTGAGAGGGTGGGTGAGAGGGTGAGTGAGGGTGAGGAGGTGTGTGAGGGTGAGGGGGTGAGTGAGGGGGTGTGAGGGTGAGTTGATGGGAGGGTGAGGGGGTGTGAGGGTGAGTGTGTGAGGGAGGGTGAGGGGATGTGAGGGTGAGGAGATGTGTGGGTGAGGAGATGTGAGAGTGAGGGGTGTGAGGGTGAGAGGGTGTGTGAGGGTGAGAGGGTGAGTGAGGGTGAGAGGGTGAGGGGGTGTGAGGGTGAGAGGGTAAGGGTGTGTGGGGGTGTGAGGGGGTGAGGGTTAGTGAAGGTGAGAGGGTTGTGAGGGTGAGGGGGGTGAGGGGTGAGGGTGTGAGGGTGAGGGAGTGAGGGTGAGTGAGGGTGTGTGAGGGTGGGTGAGTGTAGGTGAGGGTGTGAGGGTGAGTGAGGGTGTGTGAGGGTGTGTGAAGGTGGGAGGATGTGTGAGGGTGAGGAGGTATGAGGGTGAGGGTCCGAAGTAAATGATGGCAGGGCAGACATCATAAGACATAGAGAAGAGACTGCATGGTGACTGCGTTGGTCAGTTTCAGACTCCGGAGGGACAGAGTCAGTACAGTTTGCAAGGGATCAACGTGTCTAGAGGGAAAGAATAGCGGATGTAGCATTGCAGCTAGCAAGTCCAGTGTTTTCAAGCTGAGTGGCCCTAGAGAGATGGCAACACAGCAACAGCATTTGAGGAGCAAGGCTACTGTAAACAAGCACGGTAGGCTTTCACTTTCGTCCAGAAAAAAAACTGAGAAAGATGCAGAGAACGCCGAACAAAACACGGCTTCCCCGCGAAATGGATGCAAAAAAACCCAAGTTCTCGGCATTGCTGTGGCGGGGGCGGGGTAGGGGAGCGCATTGCTTTGAAGTCTGATGTCAAGGCTCAGACAAATTTTGGTGTGCGATATGCACGCCGGGGCGGTGGAGCGGCAGCCTTTGAAGTCTGATGCCGAGGCACAGACAAATGGTGGTTTGTGATGTGGCTGGCGATGATGTGCACGCGCATAGCTCACAGGAACTGTACGCGATCCGCAGCTAGGTAGGCTTTTCTTTTCCGCTTACTATAATCCGCTTACCTGCGGGGTAGAATAGGCGAGACCTAAAAACTGTATAGGCAAACATTTTTCACAATCCACTCTACACCCTGCATCACCGCTAAAGGCAGGCAACACCGGCTGCACCATGTTTTATCAACCTAGAGTCCAGCACTTCTAGTAGGAAGCCTAGCAGCCTCAGGCTGCAATCCAGATTACCTCCTGCAACATCGGCACAGCAGTATCCTCCTCTAAAACAGGCACTTCATCCGCACTGAGAGTTGCTTTATCCACACCAAGAGTAGCTTCATCTGCACTGAGAGAACCTTCATCATCCGATGATTCCATGTGGAGAGAAAACTCATTGCCAGAATCTTCCCCTCCCTCCTCTCCCTCAGACGCACTAAGTCTCATAATCCTGCTCAGAGGAAGATTCAAGAAGCATACCAACCACCTGCTGAGCAGTCATTCTATGGCTAGCCATAATGCTTACTAATAAAAGTAACTTGTCAAACAAGTCAACAACAACAAACACTTTGTAAAATAAGTAATAAACAAAAAGCACTTTTATCAAAAACACATATATACTCCAGAACGGTACCACTCACTTGCCAGATGCAGCTAAACTCACCATCACCTACTCTGCACAGACACAGTATGGATCAACAATATCCCACTAAAAAAGAAAGAGAAAATAAAATTACACATAAGACCATGCTAAACAATTCGCAAAAAATGTCATGCTCAAAACACTAACGAAATGTGCTGCCATTATGACACCACTTACACAACAATTCATTCATAAATTAAAATATTACTCATTTGGAGTAAATACAACAAAAATGTTTTTCTTACAAAAAAAATGCAACTACTCAAAACTGCAGAACAACCACTGTCGAAACCGCACACAGGAATCAAAAGCTTTACACTAGAATAAAAAGGAGAAAAAAACATTACAATCACATATGCAAATAATGCACCCTTCCACACACAAACCACCAGCCAAGCTGAGGGGTAGGTGGGCCTAGGAGTATAAATTAAATAATCACCTCCGTAAAACCGGAGCAACCCTTTCGGTCACTCCCCAACACAAAAAACGGTGTGTAATGGCTTCTGCCCCCCTTGGGGGCAGATGGAAATAAAAACATACTGCTATTCTGCCATCCAAAGAGGGCAGAAATGGCCACATTCATCGTCCCATAAAGGGGAGCGACCCATGTCCAAGGGGCCGCTCTCCAACATAAAAAAAACCCTGGTGGCCTAGTGGGCCTACAAGAAAACAAATCAGCCAATCTGTCCCTCAGGATGGCAGAAACGGGCAAATGAATGCTCTCCAAAGGGGAGCTACCCTTGCCCAAGGGGCCACTCCCCACAAACAAATCCCTGGTGGTATAGTGGGCCCACTTTTAAAAAAAGATGTCGAGATCTGCCCACCAGGCACAGACACAAACATTGCCCCCAAAGGAGAGCGACCGTTGACCAAGGGGTCACTCTCCACAAATATTCCCTGGTGGTCTAGTGGGCCCAATATAAAAAAAATGGTGAAATCTGCCCCCATGGGGGCAGACAGTCACAAACAAGGGGGAGCGACCCTTGCCCAAGGGGCCTCTCCCCACAAATACATTTCTTGTGGCCTAGTGGCCATACAAAAAAAAATAATCAGCCAATCTGCTCACCCAGCGGGACAGAAACAGCCAAATTAACGCTCCCCAAAGGGGTGCAACCCTTGCCCAAGGGGACACTCCCCAGAAACAAATCCTGGTGGTCTAGTGGGCCTATTTAAAAAAACACATGGTGATCTGGCCCCCTGGGGGCCAGAGACAGCCACAAATATTGACCCCAAACTCCCTGGTGGCCTAGTGGGCCCTAAATAAAAAAATGCGAAATCTGCCCCCCCATGGGGGCAGACAGCCAAAAACATATCCCCCAAAGGGAAGTGACCCTTGCCCAAGGGCCCACTTCCCTCTAAATATTCTCTGGTGGTCCAGTGGGCCGTTTTTTCTACAAATATATGCAGGATCTGCCCCCTGAGGGGGCAGACCAAGCCAAAATAATTACCTCCATAAGGGGAGCGACCCTTACCTAAGGGGCCGCTCCCCCAAACAAAACTGACTAGCATAAACAAAAAAACATGGCCCCCCAAAGGGTAGTGACCCTTGCCCAAGGGGCCATTCCCCACTAAATGCAACCTGGTCGTCTAGTGGGCCCCAGAGGGACAGACTAATCCAAAATAAGGTGCCCTTAAGGGGAGCGACCCTTGCCTAAGGGGCCGCTCCGCCAAACAAAACTGACTATCAAAAACAAACAAACATGGCCCCTAAAGGAGAGTGACCTTTGCCCAAGGGGCCACTGCCCACTAAATGCACGCTGGTGGTCTAGTGGGCCGTTTTTTAATAGCATTTATTGAATATCTGCCCCCCAGGGGGGCGGACACATCCAAAATTAATGTGCCCACAAGGGGAGCGACCTTTGCCTAAGGTGCCGCTCCCCCAAACAACAAAAAACACTTGACAATTCAACCAAAAAAATAATCCCTGGCGCTCGTGCACAAAAGAGGCATCGGAGGGAAAGGAAAACCCTGTCCTTTCCCTGATGCTTCTTTTGGTTAAACCCCCCCTTCCTCAGCCCCAAAGCTTACCTGTTTGTCATCCGACGCACTGGAAGCAAATGGCTTCCTGCGCGTTGGAGAACACAGGGGAACCTCCAATGACGTCAGCGTGCCTCACGCGCTGACCTCATTGATGAAGTTTACTGGGGGTGGGGGGAGGCAGGGGAAGGCTTTCTCTGCCTTCTCCGGTAAAAATACCTGGATCGAAGTCCTACGGGGGGAGCGCCAGCGCTTCCCCCATGGGTGGGTGTCATGACGAGCTGGACTCGTCATGAGCACACGCCCACTGTGTGCCATGACGAGCCAAGCTATTCATGAACACCCAAAGGATTAAGCCACTTAACGTGGCTTAACGCTGTCTTGTGAATAAAGCCCCCTTTCGCACTGCACTTAGCATAAAAGGGGCGGGCAATGGGTTGTGCGTTGGGATTTTTGATGCTGCCCCCTATTTACAAGGGTGGCATAAATAGGAGGCAGCACCAAAAATAAGACCAGGGAAAACCTGGCCTTAACCTGGTGAAACGAGGAGCAGTTATTAATTACTCCTAGATTTTGCTGTTTCTGCAGCACATACAGAAACAGCAAATCGCCACTAGTGATATTCATGTGCAGGAAGGGACACAAGTTGTAACTTATATGTCTGCTGCCTCACGCAGCACACATAGAGGTTACAAATCGCCAGTACTGATTGTTTGTGCGCAGGAAGGGACACCTTCCTGTACATGAACAATCATTCCACGTAAAGCAGGCACTATGGTGCAAGGGTGCCTGCCTTGGCGCTAGGCATTGCTAGGGGAAACGCAGGAGTGCATCGCATTCTTGTAAATCCAGTGCACCCCTGCATTTTCATAATGGTGGCGTGCGGCATTAGCTAATTTGGCTTAATGCAGCGCTCTGCCATCCTATTGTAAATATGCCCCTCAGAGTGCAGTTGGAGCAAGAACTGTCCTTTGTCTACCGAATTCTGGAAGCTTGGATATCCTGTCTGAGCACCGTTAGTTGCCGTAATATTTCCTGTAACAATTTGGACTATGCAAATAATGTCTGTATTAGCCTCCCTGAAGCACAGTTGAGGATATTCCAGAAAAATCAAAATTTGGCGATTTGTTTTTTTATTCCTACGGAAAGTTCCACACCTCTGTAAAGCTCGCCCTGGATGAGAGAGGCTTGACCCAAAGCTAAGAAACATTCTCCCTGCCAGTTGTGACCGATCTCTGACTACTCCCTGCTTAGTAAAACATTACAAATATATTTTCTGATAAAGATTAGTACGATTCCATTCCATTCTATGTGTGTGTGTTTGTGTTTGTCTGTCAATTTTGAACCTGGCCTATTGCTGTGAATCCCTCGGGAAATAGCCGTGAACTTCACAAATAAATAAATATGGAACGCCATTAAAGTTCTCAGTCATCACACCACAGCAAGGCATCCCAGATGGCAGAACTGGACCATTAGAGGAGCATTGTGCCAGTGACCATCAAGATACTCTCAATGAAGTCGTCCTTGAGACAATTAATTTTACAGTTTTGGAGTGCATTGCAAGGAACAATCCATCCTATAAGATGTATGTGTATGCACGTACAGCTGGATTCGCGCTTAGAATACATGAATATAGCCGACAGTCAATAAAGCATTGAACCCGGATGGGGGGGGGCAATCAAATGTTGGGTGCAGAGAAAGAGAGAGAGAGAGAGACCTTTCTGATTCAGACAATGGCATCATCTCTCCTACTTTCATCATTAACTTATTGACATCCCACATGTGCAATAACACTGTTGCAGTAATTCTTAACCTTTTGAACTTTGTGGACCTCCACTGAATTATTACAGGAATCCAGGGACCCCCACTAAGTCACTATTGGAAGCTGGGAATCCCCTGCCCTAAGCATGTTCTATGATTAGAACTTCAAAACAGTACACAAAATAACAGAATTTTTACACAAAACAAATGCTCAAAATTAAACTATTTTGTTTAATTCTCCATCAAATAAAGAAAACGCTTTCACATTTTCAATTTTCTTTTTTTATATATACTTAATTTTAATGAATTAAGTTTAATATTATTTAAGCTGCAAACAAAGGCGCAAAGCCCATGAGTAGGCCTCGCAGACACGCCGGGTGTCCTTGGACCACAGGTTAACAACCACTGCACCATAGTGTAACTCCAAACAAACAGCAGCTACCGATTGGACTTCAGTCATAAAAGTGCTTATTTAAGGTTAAGTAGAACCATGTCTATACATTGTATTTAACCCCACTTTTTCACCATGGCCCAATTATTTTTCCCTGTGGTTTAACCTCTTCACCGACCCTGCCCCAAAAAACCTGTTTGTGATCCGACAAATGGAAAAGACTGCAGGGTAGGCACACCTTTCTGTTAGAGCAGGTGTCGGGAAATCATAATTTCGATATAGGGGCAGGGTGCATCATTTTACATTCTTGGGTAAAGCCTATGGAAATACTTTTTTCGAATAAGCCCCAAAGACTCCTGTGAATTGGCCCCATACCATATTAGATTCAAAGTACTGGGCAGACAACTTCCAGACCAGTGGCCCGAAAGTGAAAGACAACACGACAAGAAGCAAAGTATCAAGATATTAAACTTTAGTTACTGTCTAATAGTTCAAGGAAGCCAATAATACTAGGAAAAGCAACCCAATCCAAACTAACAGGAATTACTCCCACTCCCCATTATTTATAGTGTTTTTTCGCTCTCCTCTTTTGTGGAAAATCAATCCATTTTGTTTCTTGGCCACAGCAGCCAGGGTTCTGCTTGTGCATTCATCCATCTATTATATTCTATTGATTTATATAGCTTTAAAGCTCCAAAAGCCTATTGGCAGACATATAATTAACAGCAATTTAAAAGCACCAAGGATAATGTATTCGCCACATCACTAAACCAGAGATGCAGACCACCGAGGAGAGTTGAAACAGTAAGTACTATGTAAAAAAGAAACACATGTGCTTGAAATGTATATTTCAATACAAACGTTAAATAAACATTAATTTGAAACATTAACTTGAGCTGATATTTTTTTATACGTATACAATAATTTCCTTTACTTTAATGCGTGCCACCTACACACCGATCTCTCTCTGTAGTCATCCCTTCCTCAGTCAGATTTCATTTCCTGTTCATAAAAATGTTAAAAATGTTATGAAAACATATAGTTCTAAAGGTATTCTGAAAATACATCTTCTAGAATTTAGTTATAATGAAGCCTTGAATATTATTCATGGAGTACTCTTGGTACCGTTGAAAAGAAACATTCTTAATTAAGGCGGCATTACATTTCAATTAGTGCTGTCCGTCAGAAAATCCTACAGTTCAGTTACTGAGCAGGCACATGTTGTCTCAGCTCCTAAATATTTGTGACATGGGTAGTTGTCTGGGGGTGGGCCCACACTGGCGTCTTCAGAAAAGTACACCTCTACCTACCATAGAATGCAAACCATAATATTTTACTGGCAATTCTTGGTTTGTATTGTCATGGTTTTATCAAAACGTTATTATTCAGGAAGCTGTCGGCCCTCATCAATTTAAAGAAAAAAAATATTGCCATAGTACTGCCTGGCACTGAAGGGAATACTTTGTGTGCGGATGTGCTCCTTGTGAAAGGGCCGTAAGACCGCAACTCATTGTGAAGTCAGCCAATGGCTGAGGAGGACTAACATATTGTCCCTTGATGCATGCTGGAGTGGGTGGAAGTAAAATGTGAATTACATAATCATAGACCAACGGATGAAGTTTGGCTTAGAAACCCTATAAGTAACTATCTTATACACATAATTTAGTAAAATCAAAAGGTCAAGGCAAACACAGACTTATAAAAGTCGATCTGTCTGGGTTTGGCTGCCAGCCTCTTACCTTTGACAAACCAATAGATGAAAAGAGGTGGCTGAAAGCCCCTTTAAGTAAATATATTATTCATATCATTTTCTGTAAAATCATAAAGTCTTGGCTAACAGATCTAAAATTGTGTTCATAATATTCTGTGTGTGTGTCTATTCTTCTTCATCCACATTTGGGTTAGGTAGGTAAGTGGTTGATAACCATGTGCTGGAAAGCACAAAAGTAGAGTCTGAGTTCATAACAGTGATTTTGTAGATCCTGCAAACATTTGCAATGCTCCACATTGCAGCTGTAAACAGCATGCTTTTCCAAACTGAAAGAATAAGAAAATAGCCACATCTGACTATAATTATACACATTGTGTCACACAAACATACAGTTGCACATACGTAGAAGTTAGTCCTAGAGACATAATGCCCCTTGTGTATCACATTAGTTTGGATCCAGAGTGCATGAATCCCAGTCAAGATACAGGCCATCCTATTTAAGAAGAAGACATACTTTACGAAGAGGAGCCAGACAGGTCTATAGCGAACAACATGATTTGCCTCTACACATTTAGTGGAGCAGAGAAATAGACCTAATAAGTGGAAGTCAATAACGATCAATGACCTCCACTGGCTCTATACTTCTGTTTGTGCTATTTGAACTGACCACATAGAATAGAATAATGATTGAGCATGGTATGTGTGGTCCATTGTTAGGCCTGTCAGCCTTAGGGTGGTCTTCCCCCAAACCATTTACCTATTAACTTTAATTTTCCTTCTAAAATTCTTTTTTGTTGGCCTTAGGACTCTTTACCACCGCTAGCTGTTAGAAATGGGATTTCTGGTTGGCTAAGGCTTGCGCCAAAGCAAGGCAGAAACCACCACTCTAGTCAGAGTAAGGGAGTTACAAGCCAAAGATAACCCCTGCTCACCCCCTTGGTAGCTTGGCAGGAGCAGTCAGGCTTATCCTGGAGGCCATGTGTAAATCATTGGCGCACGCACACAGCAACAACATCCCAGGCACACTACAAATGGAACTCCACACAAGGTTATATCAAAAATAGCTTTTGTAGTCTCATAACACATTAGAATAGTACTCACATAATATACATGGTGCCACCTGGCACTAGGTCATATCTACAAGGGATTAGACACCTGATAGGGCCCACTGGACCACTGTCAAAACCATCACAAAACGAACTTAGCAAAAAAAGGACATATCATAAACGTACAACCAGTAATCACTGGTAGCCACTGTACTCAGCATCAGCCCGTAACAAACTACATTATTCAATCATCTCATAAGTCTAAACGCATTAGAGCCTAACCTCCTAAGCATAATTCACATTAGGTGCATAAATCACAGTGGAGGATAACCTCCCAAGCATAAACCATAATATGCAAACAACCTCATAATCATAAAAACCACATTTAGAGGCATCAAACAGGGTGCATAAATCATACTACATGAATCACATTTCCTAGCACCACTTAAATCACATTTGGGCCTGGCGCCCTATTAACCTCACAGTCCCCCTGGCCAACTGGCCTTCTTGGAGGGACTCAAATGCCCTGTGTCCAGAATGTTAGGGCTGCTGCCTATGCAGCAAAAGTCAAGAGTGCGCCCTTTGCGCAGGCTTAAATGTAGCAGCTGGCACTAAGTGCTGCGCAGATGGGAATGTACTGGGGCAGAGGAGTGCATCTCACTCCTAACAGAAAAGACATGCCTCAAAAGAAAGAATGGTCTAAACGGTGCAGCTTAACATATGTATCAAGGACCCCCTGACTAGTCAATTCCAATAATTCTTAGGTCAGGGAAAAACAGCATATGAAAGATAACAACCTAGGCAATTACAGCTGGCTTGTCATATAAATTAAGCAGAGAGGAAAAAACACGTTATATTTCACATTCAATTGTTTATTGATATATTCAATTTAAAACATATAGTACATATAAAGAAATATATTTCTCAAATAACAGCATATCAATACATTTCAACAATAGGATTCCATCACATATTTACACAAAAATAAAATAATTTTAATAAAAAGGATTAAAAAGAGGCACAATTCACGACGCGCGTTTCGGCGACCAGCGCCTTCTTCAGGAGTAGCCACGTACTACAAAATCTCTAATTGTTATCAGCTTAACAGGATACAAAGCCAATAGTCTTTCATTCACGAGCGATTAAAATAGGTAATATCCTAATTTTTAATGTTTGTGATTCATCCACGAAACTTCAAATATATCGATTTATCATGATTGTAGACGTTTCAGTTTTCATTCCTCGTGACTAATATTCTTATTTAGGCGATGTTTCAGTCTCTTTTGTCAGACTTTTTTTGGAACAATTTTTGAATTTTGATTTACGATGCTTTTCCGACCGTCGGGATTGCCTGACTGTTTTCAAAGTAACGATATACCTCCGGAATAAATAGTTGATACAATACGCTCTGCGCCATAACAAATAAAAGAGGAAAATCCTCCTGATGTGAGGACAATTTCCAACGTTCAACCGCTAATTAAAGATGCGGTTCAAATAGACCGGAGGCGGGAAACTGCTTGCGTCTTCGTTCAAAAAGGGGATGACCCTAAACGGTGCAGCTGCCCACTGCTTGCAGGGCATCTGTGCAGATCAAATGAAGGCTGTGGCTCTAAATGTGCCCTTAGAACAAATGTGCAAAAGGGTTGCAGCAGCCCTGCGCTGGTGTGGCACAGCTGGGCATCATGGGACGGGGGCGTGGTACGACTGTTCCCTCGGGCCCCACTGGGGCTTTTAAATTAACTTTGCCCCCATTATGTTGCAGCGGCCCTCTACAAAAATGGGGCAGTTGTAGAAAATGGCCAACATGGGGAAAGCATGGGCACCGCTGGCCGTCGGGACCCACACTGGGGCACTTAAACAAAGTATGGCCCACGTTGAAGCTGTCCGCAACGGCGGGTCCACTCTGGGAAACAGACACGGTGCCCTCACTGCCACCACACTGGGCTTTTAAATTCAAATTAGCCCCATCGTTGGAGCGGCCCGCTGCCAGCCGGGTCCGCTCAGGCATTGGCACATCTCGCTCCTGCCATCCTGACTCAATGGGCTATGCGGGAAGGCTCTCCTCCCGTTGGACTCCGGGCTCTTCATTCCGTGCTGCTCTGGGCTCCTCGTGGCTAAGCAGGGACCGGCAGCACTTCTCTCGTAGCAAAGGGCTTCCCTTCACTCCCGGGAGCCCCGCGCTGCCATCGGCGGACTCAGCCACCTTTTCTTCTTCATCCGGGCCCCCTCCTGGGACTCTGCCACGATGCTCATGGAGGCGGGGTAGGCTCCCGTCCACCCTTCTGCCTGCACTTCTTCCGCTCCCGGGTTGGCTTCCGGGTTGGCGGCCATTGTCCCTCGGGTTGCGGCGGTGATTCTCTGTGCGGGCAATACGGGGTAGGCTCCTGGTAATTTAGGGGAATCCCCACGTCAGAATGCCCTGGGGAAAAGAATGCAGTTCAGTGCTGCGGAGCCCTAGTGCTCCTTCTCTGTGTCAAATTAAAAATATAGCGCTCCCAAGGTGCTTAAGTCCTGCAAGAGTCCCAGGGGCATAGCTGGGTCCAGGGAGGCCAGCACACAGGGCCTTCCAGCAGGGAGGCAGCCCCCATGGAGGTTCCTCCTAGGCCCCAGCAGCAGCAAGCCCCTGCAGGTTTTGGATCCAGTACAGAACATTTTCATGGGGTCACAGCCCCTATATTTATATCAGCAAAATCCCTTTGTGTCACAGCACAGGGCTTGGGGATACCAGTCAGGACTGGTTTAGGGGGGATTTGGAGCAATTTGTTTTGCCCCGCTCCTCTCCTCTTTGTCAGGTGGGGGCTTAGTGATCAGTGACGTCACAGGGGGCGTAGCCAGAATTGTACAGCCTGGGCGCAGTCCTATTCAGAGTCAGGGGATTTCTCCTCCCACTACTCTCAGCCTAGCTGACTCACCCTGCCCCTCCTGGAGCCACCCACACCTCTCAGCTCCTGTCAATCACAAGCCAGACATGCAATTCACATCAGGCAGGCAGACACATAGCACACAGAAATGCCAACTTCTAAAAGTGACATTTCACCACCTGTCACCATAAATCTGCGCACATCTTCTCACAAGTTCATTCATACTAAACTCGACCCTGCACTCCTCTCAATACTGGAATTACCATGGACCCACATATCCCCCATGCATTCCTATGGGAGGGCAGGCCAATCTCACCACACACACTGAGAGAGCGCACGGACTTTACACTGGGCCACAGTGCTAAAGTGCAGAGAGGCCTAAAACCACTACCACTATGTCCGTGCTTAAGGAAAAAGTTCAGGGGTGAACCTGACAAAAAGGGCCATGTCCAACACTAACCAGTAATAAAATCCTTATGCTCACTCCCCTAAACATGGTTAAATTGGTCTACACTTGATTGCTATATTTAATTTACTTATAAATCCCTTGTAGAGTGCTATATGGTATACCTAGGGCGAGGAAATTAAATGCTGCTGGTGGGCCTGCAGCACATACTGTGTCACTCAGTTAAATAGCCCCTTGAAACACGTCGCAGGACTGCCATTACAGCCTGAATGAAGTTTTGAACTGTTAATTCGACTTGTCAATATATCCCCTTTGCTAAGCCTTAAACTCCCCTTGTATTACTTATAGGTCACCCCAAAGGTAGGCCCAAGGTAGCCTATAAGGCACAGTTCATTGTTGTTAAAAGGTTAGATATGTACTTTAAGTTTTACATCTGTCCAATAGGATATAATTGGGTTTCCCTATTACATTAAATCAGTGCAAATTTGTAATTGGGGATAAGCAATTCATGATTAGTATCTATGAAGTTGAAATTAAAAATACTCTTTATTGGTTAAGTCTGATTTTGGATCACAGTTTTGAAAAAGTCACTTTTAGAAAGTTGGCATTTTCTTGACCTTTGCCTTTTGGTGCCTGAAGCCTGCCTTAGGTGACATGTCTGGGTGTAACTGGCAGTTACACTTTGTGAATTCCTTCCAGACAGTCACACAATTGAGGGATTTGATGTACCTGAATGTGCCATCAGCTGGCAGGATGTGGGCAGAGTTGGACACAGCCCCACTTGCAATTGAATTGTCTGTGCTCTGACTTCACACAAAGGGCTTGCCACCATTGCATACTTGCTGCACCCAGCTTGGAGGCAGGGTGGGGGAGTTAGGAAATTCCAAACACTTCAAAGAGAAACCACTAGAAACTTCTACTAACTTCAAAGAAGGCACCAGGTATAAAAATAGGTCCCTCAGATCCACTCTTCAGTTCACTTTCTGGACCTGCAGAAAGACTCTCAGATGATTGCCAGCTGCTGTGGCCTTCTGTGTACTTCATCAGACTACTTTGCTGCACCTGGAAGGACTGCTTCGCTGCCTGGAGCCTGTCTTGAACCTTCAGAGGCCTGCTCTGCTGTTAAGCGCTAATTCTTTACTTGAAACCAGGACTACCAGAGTGACTCCAAGGGCAGGTTTGCTAGCCACCTGTTCAGAGCCAGAGAGACACACCAGGCTTCCATCATCTTGAACCCACACGTGTCCTGACCTCCTATGAAGTGTCCCTCCAGTCCTGGACCCTTGGTGGTAATGCTAAAGGTGCCCAGATAGCTAAAATCCAAAACTTCTGGAATATTTTTGGCCAAAACTGCTTTGAGAACTAAGTGAAGACGGGACCAACCTGCTTGACGATCTGCCCAAGAAGCATTGCCAGTCGGCCTAACTTTACAGCTGCATCAGCTACTTTTTTTTCAACAGCAGCAAATCCTGTTCAGCGGCCATTTACCAAAGGGGTATCTGGCCTCCTGGAACTCTCATTGGCTACAGCCTCCTTCCTTGCCCCGCTGCAGATTTTAGACTTCCATAAAAGTGACTACGTCTGAACATGGAAACTACCACTGCGACTTCGTCCAGTGCATCTCCTATGATGATTTTCCCTCCTCGGCCACCACCTGCAGCCTTGCCCCATGAACTTTACCTTTTCAGAACATTTTCACCAGAATTTATACTAAGTCCTAAGGCAAATGCTGACTGGGCCCAATCCACTTCTTGTATCTGACTCGCGTTCCATCGCTGTCAGCAATATTTTGCATCTTTGACCCAGTCTTGCGCAAATAGATGTCCGCTGTTGGCACATTGATATTTTAGGTGCTAGTTTTTACAAAATATTAAAAAATTCATAACTCAGGTTTTACTGATTGAATTTTTGTAATTTTGGTATGCAATAAATTAGTAAAATGTACTCTATTTGTCTAAATTGGTGTAGGATTGTTCTTGTGTTGTGTTCTCACTCTATTACTGTTTGTGTGCTGAATAAATACTTTACACAGCCTTACGGCTTTTTGTGCCGAGCTATCCAAGGCTAAGTACAGGTTAATTTAGTGACTTTTTGTGGTTCAACCTGTCAGGAATTGTGGCTGTTGCTTGACCAGGGCTCATACCCTAGTCAACCAACAGCTCAATTTATTTCTCACAACATCATATCTGAAACTGTTTCACTGCATATCCAGTATAGTGCACTATCGCCTATATGTGCTCCACAATATTCCTCATAAACACACCGCTATGGGTGCTGCATTTTTCACACAGCCATGTTATAGGTGCACTCACAAGCCCTATGTTCGAATTTTCCTCACACATTTCACATTTTTGTAGCATCTACCACTGGTGTCGCTAACCTCTAGCTACATACACAACAATTATGCCTGTGTCAAGATGCAATAATATTGAACATTTTAACATTTAAGCGATTTGTTTTATTAAGAAAATAATTATGCCAATCCTATAGATATCAGCATTGTTCAAATGTTTCATCCCCGAATTAGAATTACAAGTGAGCATCTGTAGTCGTGGTCATAAGTGGTGTAATTTTCTCTAGAGTAATTACCCCAAAATTACTCATAATAATGCGCTATTGTATGAGAAGCGTTAACCAGCATTTAGCGCAAAATGCACCCATGCATCAAAAGTGGGCTAGGCGATGAATTTTGCACTAAGAAAATAGCACCAAGTGCCTCAGGACATGCACTGCAGTAGCCAGCGGCTGCTTGCTCTCTCTTAGTTTGTTGTTCCTGTGCTCCTGTAGTAAGATTTATGTCTCAAGTTACTCCTAATTACTCAAGTGAAATAGTTGTGTAATTTGTGTAACTCTGCAACACAAGAGTAATGTGTAATTACTGAAATTACTTCAATGAATCTGATATAAATTAAATTTTACCCAGGCCTAATCATCATCTGTACAGCTGTCAAATCATGTGATTTTTCTGTATTTGCTCTTGAGCTAGGCTGTAATATATCAGCAAATACACCATTTTATACCGAACAACTAAAGGAAATAGCTTAGTTGTGCCAACTCCAGCCATGCATAACAGCACATGCTAACTTGGGATGGCTTCAATCATGTGTATATTGTGCCTCTATCTACGTTATGTCCATCATGCATTCGCAGCTGCAATGACTCAGTGATTCATGGTGATATCACTAAGACCCACACACCCTGATGACTCAGGTGCCCCTCTGCAAGTAGGACATCACACTACTATCATCTGTAGTGTCTCGCGCCACTAAAGAACCCTCCCAGCAGACCCAGAAGCAAGAAGGCATCCTGGTTCACCGACGACCTCAAGGACTCCAAGAAGACCTGCCGCACCCTTGAGAAAGCCTGGCTCCTCGACCGGACCACCAACAACATGACCGCCCTCAAACACGCTACCCGCAAGCACCACCAGCTCATCCGCACCACCAAGAAGAAATCCCTGAAGGAACGACTGGACAACAACGCCCACGACAGCAAAGAGCTCTTCACTATCGTCAAGGAGTTCTCCAACCCCAGCACCGGCACCAACGACATCACTCCGTCACAAGACCTCTGCGACTCCCTCGCCTCGTTCTTCCACCGCGAGATCGCCGACATCCACAACAGCTTCGGCGCCCCACCCACGCACCCAACCGTTGAACCAACGCCCCCCACCGCCACCCTTCGCACTTGGACCACGGTGACCACCGAAGACACAGCCTCACGATGAACACCATCCACTCCGGATCACCGACCGACCCCTGCCCACACCACGTCTTCAACAAGGCCGACTCCACCATCGCACCCCAACTCCGGAACATCATCAACGCCTCCTTCAACACCGCCACCTTCCCGGAGAGCTGGAAGCACGCCGAGATCAGCGCCCTCCTGAAGAAACCTACAGCGGACCCCACCGATCTCAAAAACTTCCGCCCCATCTCGCTCCTCCCTTTTCCTGCTAAAGTCATCGAGAAGATCGTCAACAGACAGCTGACCGCCTTCCTCGAGACGAACAGATCCCTCGACCCCTCGCAGTCCGGCTTCAGAGCCAACCACAGCACCGAGACCGCCCTCATCGCAGCCACCGACGACATCCGGACCCTGCTCGACAAGGGGGAAACAGTGGCCCTCATCCTCCTGGACCTCTCCGCTGCGTTCGACACGGTCTGCCACCGCACCCTAGTCCAGCGCCTCAGCAACATCGGTATCCAAGAGAAGGCACTGGAGTGGATCATCTCGTTCCTCGTCGGAAGAACACAAAGAGTCCGCCTCCCCCCGTTTCGCTCCGAGGCCACCGAAGTCATCTGCGGCGTGCCGCAAGGATCTTCACTCAGCCCCACCCTCTTCAACATCTACATGAAACCTCTCGCAGCCATCGCACGCCAGCACAACCTCAACATCATCTCTTACGCCGACGACACCCAGCTGATCCTCTCCCTCACCAGAGACCCCGACACCGCCAGAACCTGCCTACACGAAGGGATGAAAGACGTCGCTGAGTGGATGAAGGACAGCCGCCTGAAACTGAACTCGGACAAGACGGAAGTCCTCATCCTGGGATCTTCGCACTCCGCCTGGGACGACTCCTGGTGGCCCCCAGCCCTGGGCACCGCACCCAAGCCAACCGACCACGCACGCAACCTGGGCTTCATCCTGGACCCCTCCCTCTCGATGACCAGACAAGTCAACGCCGTCTCCTCATCGTGCTTCAACACCCTGCGTATGCTTCGCAAGATCTTCCGCTGGATCCCGACCGAGACCAGGAAGACTGTCACCCAGGCACTCGTCACTAGCCGATTGGACTACGGAAACGCCCTCTACGCCGGAACCACAGCCAAGCTACAGAAAAGACTCCAGCGCATCCAGAACGCCTCCGCCCGACTCATCCTGGATGTCCCCCGACGCAGCCACATCTCCAGCCACCTGAGGAACCTGCACTGGCTCCCCGTCGACAAGAGGATCACGTTCCGGCTCCTCACCCACGCACACAAGTCTCTCCACGACCTGGGCCCCAAGTACCTCAACGACCGCCTGACCTTCTACACGCCCACCCGCCAGCTACGGTCCACCAGCCTCGCCCTCGTAGCCGTACCACGCATCCGAAGAGCCACCGCCGGAGGAAGATCCTTCTCTTACCTGGCTGCCAAGACTTGGAACTCCCTCCCATCCACCTTCGGCTGACCCAGGACCATCTCGCCTTCAGGAAACAACTCAAGACCTGGCTGTTCGAGCAGTAGCATACCCCTCCCCCCAAGCGCCTTGAGACCCTCCCGGGTGAGTAGTGCGCTATACAAATGGCATGATTGATTGATTGATTGATTGATTGATCTGTCAGTCTGGTAGATTTCAATCTACTGGGTCATGATGACACTCTGTGACGGTATACACCCGTTACAACGCATTTTTTACAACGCACTACCATTACAACGGAACTTTTACAACGCAAATACTTTTACAACGCATTTATTTACAGCGCATGTTTTTACAACGCAGGTACCTTTACAACGCATACCATTACAACGTAAGTATTGGTAAGTATATAATTATATGTAAAATGTTATATGTTAGTTTTTTTTTAAAGGGGTATTTTTAGGGTTCAGGGTCAGTTTTGGGTTTTTTGGTAAAGGGTTATTTTTAGGGTTCAGGGTCAGTTTTGGGTTTTTGGGTAAAGGGGTATTTTTAGGGTTCAGGGTCAGTTTTGGGTTTTTGGGTAAAGGGGTATTTTTAGGGTTCAGGGTCAGTTTTGGGTTTTTGGGTAAAGGGGTATTTTTAGGGTTCAGGGTCAGTTTTGGGTTTTTGGGTAAAGGGGTATTTTTAGGGTTCAGGGTCAGTTTTGGGTTTTTGGGTAAAGGGGTATTTTTAGGGTTCAGGGTCAGTTTTGGGTTTTTTGGTAAAGGGGTATTTTTAGGGTTCAGGGTCAGTTTTGGGTTTTTGGGTAAAGGGGTATTTTTAGGATTCAGGGTCAGTTTTGGGTTTTTGGGTAAAGGGGTATTTTTAGGGTTCAGGGTCAGTTTTGGGTTTTTGGGTAAAGGGTTATTTTTAGGGTTCAGGGTCAGTTTTGGGTTTTTGGGTAAAGGGGTATTTTTAGGGTTTAGGGTCAGTTTTCAGTTTTTGGGTAAAGGGGTATTTTTTGGGTTCAGGGTCAGTTTTGGGTTTTTGGGTAAAGGGGTATTTTTAGGGTTCAGGGTCAGTTTTGGGTTTTTGGGTAAAGGGGTATTTTTAGGGTTTAGGGTCAGTTTTCAGTTTTTGGATAAAGGGGTATTTTTTGGGTTCAGGGTCAGTTTTGGGTTTTTGGGGTACAGGGGTACAGGGTAAAAATAAAATAAAATTAAATTTAAATTAAATTAATTAAATGAAATGAAATTAAATTAAATACAATTACATTAAATTATATTAATTTTAAATAATTTACAATTAAAAAAATTATATATACTTACCAATACTTACGTTGTAATGGTATGCGTTGTAAAGGTACCTGCGTTGTAAAAAAATGCGTTGTAATAGTATTTGCGTTGTAAAAGTCTCGTTGTAACGGTATGCGTTGTAAAAGTATGCGTTTTAACGTCATACATCCCTCTGTGACCTCATGCAGAGGAATTGTGGATCCCATTTAAGATTATTTGCAGGGCTTAAATTTAATATTATAGATGTTACCATGTCACAGTTCATTACTATGATGTCTGCCGACTCTGAGTGGAAATCATATTTGTGCCCAGTAAGGTGCATTTCATTCTTCTTTCCACTAACAACTACATCTTCTAAGTCTGTGATTCAAACACACTATGCCACCATTGTGGGAAGACAGCATACTTTACACGGTTCATCCACATACAGAGCAATTGTGCCACTGGCAGGTAAGACATAATTTGATTATAAATGGGAGGCTGAGGAGAAGGCTGTAAGAGCCTAACCATGTACCACTTACCTAACCAATACTATATTAAAATATCTAAAAGACTTGAGGTTCTGTTTCAATTGAAGCTCCCTATGCGTATAATGAACCCTCATGTACATTTAATACTGTGGGTTTTATGTGTTAAAAATGTATACATTAAATTGTTTAAATGTAACTATTTAAAAAAAAAATGAGACCTCTCACCCAATATAGGTGGGCCTCTTCATCATCAGGTTTGCTCCTTTGCTGGCACCATCTTGGTGCTCAGCAGTCTCACCCTGAGCTTTCTGATTCTTTTTAGGTGGACATGGAGCTAACCAAGGGCCTATGTATTAACTGTTAAATTTATTTTGGATATTTAATATGCAAATCCTGTATTATATGAATTCTGGGTGCCTATTAAATGGTAAAATCAGCAGACATGAGAGGAGTTAGATAGTTATTATGATACCCTGCTCACCATCCTATCTAGGTCTAAATGTTTCAGTCCTGATTGGTCCAAAATACATCTGGGGCTTTCTTTAGGACCATCAGAGCTTAAAGGCACCTTCCTCTTTCTATGTGTGATGTGGAAGACATCATGCATCGAAAGAGGAAGTAAGATATTTCTCCTTGTTACACCTCACTGGGGAAGACGTAGCATTTTGACGCATCCCTGATTTACTAGCAGTGGTAAATAAGGAAATGCGCCAAAATCCATGGGTGGATGCATTGGTAATGCCCATGCTCCACCCATGCCACGCCTCCTAGCCTGAACTCTAATAAAGCACAGCTCAAGCTGCTGTGTTGTGTTACATTTCTTTACAAAGCCACACAAAGCTGAGCAAATTGCTCCTTGTACTGCTTTGTAAATGTTACTGAAGCCTTTGCATTATCCTATTGTCGCTTGACACAAAGACAATGCACAGGATTGATAATTCTGGGTCCAAGTATGTAATGCTGTTTTCAAGAAACATCAGGCTGCTCACCCTTATGTTGCCTGTCTTTGCCCAAAATGAACATGCTGTTCATGCTCTAGAGGCTACTTAGATAGTAGCTACAAAGTACAACAAATATTTTGAAGTCTCAACACAACACATTTGTTTGTCAATGCTTGTTTCTCTGATTTGCTAATCTTTGCAGCTCTGTCCCTGATTATTCTATTTGCATGTTTCAATTATGTGTCTATGTCTTATTTCTTTTTGATTTTCCTTGTTCCATATTTACACCAGAAGACTTCCAGAGATGCTTCTTAAATAACTGCAAATATGTTGGCAGGCCAGCGCGTGGGTTGAACGCCGGAGAAATCTTTGTTTTGCATACCAGCACGGTCAACTCAGACATACTTTTGATGTTATTAAAATTAATACTGTAAACCATTGGGTTATTGGATGAGGTGGATGGAAACCACACTCAGGCAACAGCCACAATCTTAGTCTGCGTGAACCACAAAAGCCACGCTTTGGGTTGAACCATGTCTGCCTAAACAATCTAATCATTGAATCCCTTCCAATATGTCCTGGACCATGATACATTCGAGCCATGTCAGCAATCATGCTATTCGGCATAACTGGTCTATCATCTTTGAAAACCCAAATCTCATCTTCTTCTCGCTGTCTGCAACCTGCTTTTAACCGTGTGTCTTTTTCCTCATCATCTGCCTCATCCTGTAAATCTTTTACTCCTTGCCATGTCTCAACTACAGATGTTAGCATAAGAGAATTCAAAACATGTTCATTGTTTTTCTCCCGATTGATTGACATATTGTTCTTAGCACAGAACTTGGCAATTTCATCTGCATAAGCATTTCCTTTAGTTATATAATCATTGCCCTTTTTATGCGCCGTACATTTCACAACAGCGATTTTCTCTGGCTTTTGCCTGTAGGAATGCCAGTAAAAGCCCAAGCATTGACATTACCCGTAAGTCTGTGAAACAATATTGGCATCAAGATGTTGGCTTCACAATGACATCATGTCACACATTTACACTTACAGTCCATATACATGCAGCTGTGCAGTGCAATCCTGTGACCAAGATATTTAACTTCTTGTTTGCAAAACTGTAATTTTGCAGGAGACACTTTATGTCCCTCATCTGCCAGATGATTCAAAAGAGTAATGGTATCTGTTACACAGTTGTCTCGTGTTTTTCCAGCCACAAGGAGGTCATCTATGTATTGCACCAATGTTGATTTTCCAGGCAAATCTAAATTTTCCAATGATTTCTTTAACAACTGATTAAAAATAGATGGACTCTCTGTATACCCTTGAGGAATACAACACCATGCTAAGATGCGATCCTGGAACCTAAATGCAAAAATGTGTTGGCTTTCTGGATGCAATGGAACAGTAAAGAATGCATTGGAAAGGTCTATAACTGTGTACCATTCTGCATCATGCGGAATCTGATAAAGAATTACCGCTGGGTTTGGAACAACTGGGCAACATGGAACAACTATTTGATTAACCTTTCTCAAGTCTTGAACAATCCTGAAAGTTCCGTTTGGCTTTTTAATCCCCATAATCGGTGAATTACATGGACTGCTTTCAATTTCTTTTAGAACACCTTGTTTTATGAATTTCTCAATTACAGGTATGACACCTTCAATAGTTTCTGCTTTCGTTTTATACTGAGGAATGTTTGGAAAATCTACTCCTTGTTTCACTGTAATTTTAACTGGGTCAACATTTTTCATCAAACCCATTTCACTTCCTGTCAAATCCAAAATGTTAGCATTGACTGTCTCTTTTAATTCATCTGGAAGATTATCTTTATCAAATGCAGGAAGTAATTTACTTTCCTCTGCTTCAACCGTTAACATTGTTAACCTGTAAAGCCCATCTTCCTCTTGAGTTTGGAGCTCTATACCATCCGGCGAGCAATATATTTTGCAATTCATCTTGCATAAAATGTCCCTTCCTAACAAGTTTACAGGACTGCTGTTACAAACTACAAATCTATGTTTGTCTTTAAATTGAACTTTGACAGGTTCTGTTAAATCTGTTTTAATTTGTTGATTTGCTACGCTAACTACTTGGATGGTGTCACCAGAGAGAGGTAGGTTTTCTATTTCCACTGATCTAACAGTAGAACGGGTAGCACCTGTGTCCACAAGAAAAGTGATTTCTACATCATTCACTTTACCATTTACAAATGAACCTGATTGGTCTACCTCAAGAGTGGCTCCAAGCACACACTCTTCCTCCTCTCTCAGGCACCGTCATAAGTAATCCTCAGAATCACTCCCTCAATTTTCTTTCATCAAATATTGTTGAGAAACATTTTGCACATTCACTCTTTGCGATCTGTTTACCTGCTCTCCTCCGCAGAATCCCGTTTCTGTATTGTATCTCTGCACATTTACACAGTTTGGAAGTGGCGGTTGTGGAATCTGACTCTGCTGATTCACTACCTGTCGCTGTAGCTGTTGCTGCAGATTTATCTAATTCTGCATCTGTGGATTTAATGATGTATTTTTAAAATTTCTGGGCGGATTTTTACATTTGCGCTTCCAGTGTCCAATTTTGCCGCAATTAAAACATGGGAGTTTTTGCTTTAATTCTTCAATATTACCCATCAATCTAGGCTTATTACCTTTAAATTTTCCTTGATTCTGATTAGCATTTTTGTTTTCCATGGTTGCTATTTGCTGTTCAGCTACCTTCACCTGTGCCCACATTGCTTTCTCCTTTAGCTTCTTCTGTTTGGCATCTATCTCATCACTACAATATTTTGCTTTTCTCAAAATGTCATCAACTGATAGTGATTGCCAACCAACTATTCCGTTTCTAATCATTTCACCAATTTCAGGTCTTAAACCATAAACAGACCTGTATATAAAGTGGCTCATATCCTTTTCACTTAATTTTTCATAGCCACTATATTGTTTAAATACCAACAATAACCTTTCATAACATGAATGTACTGATTCTTTTGGCTCTTGATTTGTTCTGTCTATTTTAACCCAATCAACTTCTTTTGGGGCAATCTTGTTTTTCAACCACACAATTACTTTGTCATACAGGTACATAACATCTGCTGATGGAGCACCTGTTATTCTATCTCAAGCAGGTTCTTCTTTGGGTCAACTTACAGAAATTTTACATTCTGTCCAAAGATCCGATGGGACAACAATGTCAAAGAATCCATCAAGATCAATCCACAGAACTTTTGAAACCTTAATAAATCTATCCACCTGTCGATACCACTCCACAGGCTTTTCTCTCAGCCGAGGGAAATCATTTGTGAACAATAAAATATCCTGCCTTGTCCAAGGAACATGCATATACCCACCTCCTGCTATTTCTCTCATTGGAAACTGATTTGCTACTTCACCTCTTTCTCTTTTTTCTTCTTCTCTTTTCTTTGTCCATTTTACTCTCCATTTACTTAATTCACCTAATCTTTTTAGGAACACAATTAATTCTTTTATATGAATTATTCTTCCTGTAGTGTTCAGGTTTTCAATGTCTTTTTCAGTAAAATCTACTCTGTAATGTTTTCCCAAATTCTTCTGCCTGCTCAAATCAACTTCTAATTCAGTAGCTAATTCTTCTAACTGTTCATACTTAGTTTTGGTTTTCCATTGTATGCTTTTACAAATAAACAATAATTCTTCATCCTGATACAGCTTTAAATTGTCAGGTCCAATTGTACCAATAATCAATTCCTCCAAATCTGCTTTCAAATTTGCGACATCAAGTAATTTAGTTTCTGGAGTCTTTGGGGTATGCGTTAAATCTATTTTATTTATGCTCTTTTCTGGCGAATCAGCATCAGATTCTGCACCAGTTGGTGTTCTACATAACGGACTTTGATTAAAAGTTAAATCGAGCATCATTGTTTTTTCTCGGTGAATTTCTGATAAATCTGAATAAAAGTTTTCAGCCACTTTCTGGATTTCTGCATTTAATGGAATAGTTAAAGCTGAGTGTCTCACCTCTCTTTGATCAAATACTGGTTGAACAGGTCCAATCGTTACTGGTACCGTTACTGCTTCCATACTTTTAGTTAACTGCTGTATTAATTCATCTTTTGTTCGAAAATATTCTGAAGTATTTGGCATTTCCCCACATCCTTCTGTTCTCATTACATTTCTTGGGGTTTCATTTCTGCGAACTGCGGTTTCAGCATAATTTCTGTTTTCTCCAGATATACTGGAACTAGATCTTGTTTCTACTCTTTCAGGAGTTTTTGCACTATTCAGGTATAATCTGGGTGATACCTCATCAATAACTTCTTTAGGAGGTGCACTTGGAGTAGTTCCTGGAGGAACTCTCGGGGAAGAAAATGAACAAACTGGTTGATAAGGAGACTGTCTCTGTTTAGTAATATAAATTTCTTCTAAAACTGGATCTTCTAATTCACTTTCTTCAGCATTATTATTTTTCTTTCGGGCATTGTTTTGACTAGTTGCCTCACCAAAACTTGCTGGATACAGACCCTCACATGCACTACGTCTCCATCGACGCATTCTATCTTCATGAGTTTCTCGATCAATGTCTAATCTGGTACCTCTTGTTATACCTTTATTCTCCTGTTCCAATTGGAACATCTCATCCTCCCATTCAGCTAAAGCCTAAAATTGTGTAGGTCTAGGCTTTGGTTCAAGTGTCATCATCTTGTCTGTTAAATTTTTCATAACCTTAATGTTAAAGGAACCATCTTACGGCCATGCTAAAACACCATCATTCTTGGTATAATCCATCCAATTTTCAAACCAAAGGCAAGTATGATAACCATATTCACCTTGCATATAGGCTGCAGGTGTCTTGTACTTATGAAGTAACTTTTGACCTCGCCTTTCAATTTTCTTATCGGATTTCAATTTATTTTTCAATTTCTGAAACCATGAAAGTTTCTCTTTCTGCTTAATATAATAATAATCCATGTTTTAAATCTGTTTCCTTTACTTCAGTAAAGATCGTAACAAGGAAGTTGGTATTCCGCTGCACCAGCCAATCCGTGCGCGAAACTCACTAACAAACCAATCAGGTTAAGCTACGTTACCACCTTGCTCAACCAATAGAATTGCTGTTTTCAGGATAAGCCAATCAGCTGTCAGCTCGTCTTAGTCACGTGAACCAATCAGCGCGCTTGCTGTGACGTATGTTAGCCAATCACAGCGCGGACCCTGTGATGTACACTGCCACTGCAGCTTCTCGTCTCTCGCTCCTAGAGCTCACCCCTCGTAGTCCTGATGAAGACTCGCATGGCCACGTTCTAACTTACCTAAAGGCCCCAAGACGAGTCGAAACGTCGACGCTTTATTATTTTTGTCCTGGATGGTGTAACACATTTTTAGTGCAATATAAGTTTGGAAGCAATGTCTCCATTTAATGTAAATTGTGTTTAGAATCCATAATACACGCCAGGGCATTGAGAAATTGTATATTGTGCAAATTCACTGCTTGTATATATAAAACTGTAAATATTACTCTATGCTCTCTTTCTCCTTTTCTATTAAGCACTCTACATTTCAATTTTCTGCACATTCCTCTTTGGGCAACAAAAACGCTTTTATATTGAGATAGCTATGAATGCAATGAATTAAAATTGCCCCAGAATTTCGAATTATTGCTGTTGCTTTTTTGCTTTTTTGCTTTTGTGTATAAGAATAACATTGAATGGACTGGGCTGATCTGTTGGACATGTCCCATGACTAAGAGAAAGCTTGAATAATTACTTGATTTATCTGTCTTGAGTAAAAATAATAGTTTGAGACCATTGTTTTTGAATAACATTTATCACCCAGGTCTTCTGACTTTTTGGGTCACCCCATTCTCTTAATGGCTGAGCAGTTCTTAGCCATGTTATCCAATGGGAGGTGGATAACATGGCTAAGAGCATTACCTCGGTAATGCATAAATATCGCTGACTTTTCAGCGATTTTCATGCATTACGCCGTTTTTTATCGCATTTGCGATAAACCTTGGTAATACCAAGGTTTATCTGCGATAAAAATCGCCGCAGCTCAGCGGTAAAATTTTGTCTCTAACCAAGCAATAGCGATAATTATCACTATTGCTTGGTAATATGCCCCTCTGTTTTTATTTTTATTTTCTCAATCACAGTGTGTACATATGATCATAAAAATTGTATTGATAAGTGCTTCACTATTGAAATATTGGGAAAATATAAAATAAAAGTAGACAAATATAAATAAATAAGAAGTAAATTAATAAGGAAAACAATTATATATAAGTAATTCGCTTTATGAGCAGTAAATTTGAAAGTCGTAGCTTCTAACTATTTATTCATACATGTACATATTGGACTTTCTATAATACAATTTGACATCTCTTTATTATTTTCCACATACATGTATATCTTTTAAAATAATTATGGGGCATATTTATCAAGGCTTGTATCACGTATTGTGAAGCAAGGGCAACGCAAGCAGTAAGTCAAATCATACAAGCGACGCAAGAGCCCAAATGGTTCATTTTGTGGGAACTGGGTGGTGTAACTGGTTTGCTGAATCTAGCTGTGTCTCACAGGAATTAATTTATGCAATGTATGCATCCCCATGAAAATTCCAACGTAAACATAGCGCAGTGGTATTTATCACCATATCACAGCACGCATTGTGGCATAGTGTAACGTAACAAAAGAAATGTGTCAGATTGCTGCACATTGGCAACACAGGCCTAGGAATTGACGCAGTGGCATTAGATAAAAAAATCAGACCATCATAATACACTTTGGCAAGCTCATCTCCACCATGGAGGTCGTCACATTGCAATTGGGAGAAGGTAGCAGGACAACCATGTAGGCAGAGAAGGAGGAAGGAACGTGTTTTCCATCAGCACATACCTCTCATTGACCTTAGGGAGGAGGAGGTCATACAGTTTCATCATGGAATTGTTGGAGAAGATAGCGAAATGTTTTCAGTCAGCAAATTCAATGACCAGCGCCATCTCACCACATATCAAATTAATGTCTGTGCTAGACATGTTTGGCCCAGTTTCAGAAGCTGAAACGCTAAAAGCCATAGCCTCCATAAAAAGCGGCTCCCCTATGGACCCAGTTCCTTTTAGAATTTTAAAGCAAGCAGCAACCGCTGTGGTAGGGCCCATTACGGACCTAATAAACGCCTCTTTCTCTCATGGTTTGGTGCCACCCAGCTGGAAAAAAGCCGTGGTCAAGGCACTGTTAAAAAAATCTAATCTTGACACGGCGGAGCTGGCCAACTACAGGCCCATCTCTCTGCTGCCAGGCCTCAGCAAAATTGCTGAGAAGCTTGCAAATCTTCGACTCTCTAACTTTTTAGAGTCGAATGGTCTGCTCCGAGACTCGCAGACCGGTTTTCGTCCCGGTCAAGGTACTGACACGGCCCTCCTGGCGGTCGTTGAAGAATCCAGACGCATCTTAGATTCGGGAGGATCAGTGGCAGTGATCCTCCTGGATCTGAGTGCCGCATTCGACACCGTGAACCATCGGGTGTTGACTCAACGACTGTCAGAGATGGGTGTGGCAGGGGCCGCTTTGAAGTGGCTTTGTTCATTTCTCGAAGACCGGTCTTACCAGGTCTGGGAAGGCAGCAACAAGTCTTCATCCATCTCTCTCCAGTGGGGGGTGCCGCAGGGCTCGGCCTTGAGCCCGACATTATTTAATGTCTATATGGCCCCCCTGGAGGACGTGGTGGCCCCGTATAACATCAAGATCATCAGCTATGCTGATGATACTCAGCTGGTGGTCGCCCTTCCTCAACTGGTGGAGAACCCTGACTTGTTGCACTCATGCCTGGTGGATGTCTACACCTGGATGAGCAGTTCAGCTTTGAAGCTGAACGGCTCTAAAACAGAGATTATGTTACTTGGAAACAAAGCTCCCCTATTGCCATTAACATGCTGGCCAAGCTGTATGGGTGACTTCCCCACCATGAAAGACGAGATTAAGAGCCTGGGAGTCTGGCTGGAGCAAGATCTCTCTTTCAGAACTCACGCCAAAAGAACTGCGGGAGTATGTTTTGCCCTGCTGCGGGCTGCTCGTAAAATCTTCCCGCTCCTTCCCCTTTCATCAAGGAAGTTGTTGATTCAGGGGCTGATAACATCTCGCCTTGATTATGGCAATAGTCTCTTTCTAGGCGCCCCTGAATCCACCTTTAACAAACTTCAGCAGGTGCAAAATGCGGCGGCCAGACTACTTATGGGCATCCCCAGAACAGAATCTGCTAGACCCGCCCTTAAGGCTCTGCACTGGTTACCGGTGCGGGAGAGAGTGAAGTTTAAGGCACTCTGTACAGCACACAAAATTCTTCAGGGTAACGGTCCATCTATCCTGAGGAATTTGGTAGTGCCTTACAAAGCGAACAGAGCGCTAAGGTCCGATCAGAAATGCTTGCTCCACGTTCCGAGAGTAAAAAGATCACGCACGGGCGGGAGATGTTTTTCTGTGCATACAGCAACCCTCTGGAACTCTCTGCCACTAAAACTTCGTGCTGAGACCTGCATCTTGCGCTTTCGTAGGGGCCTGAAAACACATTTGTTTCCTGTGTGAGCTGATTCAACCATCTCATGGTCCACGGTTCATGCACTGTTCATAGCGCCGGGATGCCCCAGGGTAGCTGTGCGCTATATAAGTTTTAATATTAATAATTTAATAATAACATGTTGGCCCAGGATCCTTCCCAAAAATGACCCAACAACAATTAGATACCAAGCAAGGCTTCTACAACATTGCTGGATTCCCTAATGTGCTTGGTGCTTTTGATTGCAAAAATGTGCAATTTGAGCCTCCTGCAGCCACTTCTCATCATATAGAAATCACAAGCACAATTACTCAATCAATGTCCAAGCAATAAGGGGTCATAATGGACTGTTCATCACTGTCCTAGCCAAATATCCAGAAAGTGCCCATGATGCATACATATTTTGCAACAGTGTCATATGGTAATGGCCTACTCATTGGTAAGGAAAGGAGAATATTTCCATATACCAACTAAATTATAAGGTATGATTATAGTCATCTCTGTGCTTGTGTCTTGACCTTGTGTCATCTGCACATAGTGGTAGAATGTTGCTCAAACATTCCATCAAATCATGTTCCATTGTAAGATTCCCTCACTGATTCTGCAATGAAAGTTAGAATAATCCAAAGGTGAGGATTTTTGTGTCATGTCATATGGTGTGAATGGACAGAATCAGCAGGGTCTGGTGGCTCGGTAGAACTCGGTCTGGTGGCTCAGTGGACTAATGCATCCACTGCAGGGGCCAGTGTTTGACCTTATGGGCACAGGTTCAAATTCCAGCGGGTCAACTCAGCCTTTCATCCATCTAAATTAAAAAAAATGAGTACCATTATGTTAGGTAACAATAAACACCTGTTATTCAGCGCCAAGATGTCTATGGGTGAACATGTGCGTTACAAGTACATATGTTATGAAATCACAATATCTGCAATGTCATAGACAACAACTGATAAATCATGTGGTGCACAATTATTTTTAACCTAAGAGCAATCGATACATTGTAGACATATTTGATATGTATGTATATGCAATGGTGTTGCAACTCAGGAATAGTAGAAAAGGTCTAACTAAAATAAATGTGGTTGAACATATCTTGAAATCTCAACCAGGTATGTCACAAATGTCAGTATATCTATAGGCTGATCAAAGTATTAGGTGCAGAAATGTAAAAAGAACATCCAAATTCAAAGTCATGTACTAAAAGTGTAGCATCAAATCATGAAAAAAATCAGTAAACTAGGTACATATGTGAAAAGGGTGAAGTGCAATTAATGCCAAGGTATTACAACCTTAAAAGTCAAAATATAGACATAGATAATAAACCACATTAACATACTACATTATTGTTATGTACGACTATTTTCTTGCCTCAAGTGTCCTACATTTGCTGCTTCTCAGTTGATCTAAGTAATAGTGACACAATTGTTAAATAGGCTTACAAAGATGTTATATATTGGAAAATAACCTAGGTGTAAATTCAACCCAGGTAAAGTACCAAAGTGTACTTACAATCAAAAATTCAACCTTCTCATGCTAATGAAATGGCGTAAGAATCAAGGCCTCTAAATACAAAAAACAAACAATGAAAAATCACATACATATGTTTGTTTAGAAAATGTTGCGTACTTGTCTGTAGGACTGTTACTTTTTTCCACATCATTTGGCCTCATGAAAGGGCTACTTTCAATACTTACGTGTCATTCTAAGTTCATCACTACAATGTTCTATGCAAAAGCATTAGCTGATATTTAAAGAATGTCAATTTATATTCCATGTTACATGTTGAATAATGGTTTCATTTACTAACGAACTATACATGCAAACATCATAGGTGAAAAAAGGACGGATGTATGTGAGTGTCAAAGTTGCTGTCACGGTCCCTACCTATATAGTTCATAATGTATGCAAGATAATATGATGCTAAGTTGGATACATTGCATACATAATGAATGCAATTCTCACATAGCTGATACAAATATTCTAACACTTATTATACTAATCGTCTCTCTCACCATCAAAATTAGCATCTTAATGTGTTGTATGTCTCATACTCTGTACAATATGTGCAATGATCCATGTAAGTTTAACATTCATGTGTAAAGCAATGGTCAACAATACCTAAAACATATCAATTTAAAATTAAAAGAAATGTGCATGATTTTACCTGCATACATAATACACATAGGTGGTTATTGTTAGACGTGTCATCCTTAGGCTAATCTTCCCCAAACATTTTCCTGATTACCTTCTTTTTTTGCTGTATCTTTCTGTTGTCCTTAGGACTCAGAGCACTTTACTACTACTGCTGACCAGTGCTAACGTGCATGTGCTTCTCCTCTAAGCTTGGTAACATTTGTGCATACTTAAATTACATATTTAGTTCATTTATTTATTCATCAAGTTTTGTATAGCACAAACCTGACACAAATGCATTAGAGTGATTCACCGATTTAAAATAGTATCAGTTACATGAGTTACAAATGTAGTAAATGAAATACATAGTGACAATAAATAAGAGAAGTGTACCATAAGTAGTGGGGTCTGTGGACGATAACGTGAGCTAGGCCCGAAGGCTGCAGAGCACGTAGGATAAATAGCACAGCAGCAAATTTTATGAGATACATATAAGGTAAAGAAATATATAAAGTAACAGTATATAACAGAAGTATATGAATGACAGTAGGACATGTTGACAAAACTGATCCGTGGTAGCTGAATATAAAATATAGTAGGATGTGAGGGTGACATAGTTCAGAGGTAGATATGAAAGGGTATTGCGGATGTGGGCAGAATAGAGGCAACGTTTTTCCCTCAGGTAGTTAAGCTCAGTTTTATTTGAAGGATGTGGGATTGGAGCGTTGGATCATGCAGAGGGCTTAAGGCAGAGGGTATAGGAATTTATTGGGAAGAAGAAGTTTCAGTTTCTTCCTGAAGTGGGGGAATGAGTTGTCATGTACATCTTGAGGCAGTGAGTTCCAGATTCTGGAAGCGTTCTTGGTCCAAGGTTTTTCTTTCTTAAATTTTGGTGAGATCAGGAGTAGACTCTCATGGCCGGCTTTTGATAATTTATTTCCTAGGTTTTTCCGTATAGAATGCTTTGTGGGTAATACCAGCAGTTTTGAAAATACTTCTTGCCCCAACCTGTTGCCAGTTGAGTTTCTTGAGAGTGGGGGTGATGTGCTCAAAGTAACTCTCCCCCAACAATAGTCTGGCCGCTGCATGCAGTGTAGCTTTCAGGGGCACGAGGTGTCTTTTCGAGGTGCCTGTTATTGTTGCGAACCCATAGTCAATCTTAGAGAGGAATAAGGATTCTACCACAGACTTTAGGTCTTCAATGGGGTTGAAGGGTTTGACTTTTATGCGGTGCCTCAATCAGTAGAATGCACTTTTGAATGACACTTTGATGTGCTCTTTCATGCGCAGGTTTTTGTCAAGTGCAATCTGCAGAAATTTGACAGAGCTGGAGATGGATAGTTTGCAGTTTAGTACAGTGAGGTTGTTGAGACCGATATCTACAGGAAAGGACATTCCTTTCAATTGAATGAAGAGGAGTTTAGTTTTGTTGGGGATTTGTAAGACATGGCATTTCCAGTGGGTTTATACCCAGACTTTTTGCTTTTTGGACTCCTGTTTTGGAACCTTTTTTGGGGGGGGGGTTTATGAGTCTGAGCATTTTACCACTGCTGATCAGTGCTAAATTGCATATGCTCTCCCTGTAAATTGCTGTTATGATTTCATGTGTCCACAATTGGCTTATGTGATATATTGCTAAGTCCCTAGCACAGTGCACATATGTGCCCAGGCCCTGAAAAGCAAATACTGCTAGTGGGCTTGCAACACAGATTGTGCCAGCCACACAAGCAGCCTTGCAAAGGGTCTCAGGCCTGCCACTGCAGTGTCTGTGTGCAGTTTGTACTGCCATGTTGACCAGGCATGTGCACCTACTTTCCAGGCCCTAATCTTCCCTTTTTTAAATGTGAGTCAGCCCTAAGGTAGGCCCAAGGTATCCCTGTGGGCAGGGTGCAGTGTGTGTGAAAGGTAGGACATATTTTGATGTGTGTGGCATGTCCTGATATGAAATACTGCCAATATAGTTTTTCACTATTGAAAGGCTATCTCGCCCATAGGTTAGAATGGGAGTTTATTTATAACATCTTATAAATATAACTTCCCATGGGGATAAGATGGGAAGTTTAGAATGCCTGAACTCAGACTGTAAAGATGCATCTTTTACGATGGATGATTTTTTCATTCTGCGTTGGAAAATACCACTTTTAGAAGGTAGTTATTGTCTTGCTTTGCCCACCTGTGTGCCTCTGCTAGGTTTGTGTATTGACTGTCTGGCTTTGGAGTGGCAAGGGCTGGCCAAGTGCATTCTGTTCAGACAGCCACTTGGGGGATGAGGTATGTACTGCTTTTCCAGTATGATTCAGGGCTGGGCTGAATAGACATGGGCTACATTCAGAGTAGGAGGAGAGACACTCCTGAATGGGACTGGTGATTACTTCTGGAATTCAAGAGGAATCTTTGTCAATGGGAAGAACTTGAGAAACTGAAGCCCCTTAGCTGTGTGCTGTCTGGGGTTGGTGTGCAGTGGCTGTTTCTGTCAAGGAAAGGAAAAGGACTTTGCTGTGTGCTGTGTCCCCTGCTGAGGAAGACCTCCAAGGGCTTGAAGTAGAGCTTGCCTCCTGTTTTGAAGTATGAAGGATAGAAAGACTTCACCCCCAGCTCCCCCGAACTTCTGTGCTGGGAGTTCTAACCTGCCAAGAGGTGCCTGCTTCTGTTCTGGGCCTCTGGAGGTTGTTCCTGCTGTTGGGAGCTGGAAAAGCAACTCAACCAAGAGAAGCGTGTTGCATCCGCACCTGTTTCCGACGCATCAGCGCTATGCGAGAAAAATTTCCACACATCGTTATCGTATAACTAACACATCGCCTGCTGAAGGCTGGAGAAATTGCTGCATGCTGCATCGAGTGAACTGATTTACGTCGTCCGAGATCACTGCACCGATTTCGACGCAGCCCCTGCTGTGCAGCTGCAAGAACTAACACATCGTGGGACTGTGGCTGAAGAAACAAATGCTGCACCGTTGCCACCACCGCATCGAGAACCAACACATCCCTGATCCCCACGCTTCGCACTGGGGCGCCAACTTTACAACAACACCGGGGCCGCATCGAGAACTGACACATCCCCGATCCCCACTTATCGAACTGGGGCGTCAAGTCTACAAGGACACTGGGGCCGAAGTAAGAAACTGACTCATCACCTCCCCATGCAGCAAGAAACTGACGCATCACCTCCCCTTCAGTAAGGAACCAACGCATTACCTCGCCTGGAGTAAGGAACTGACACATCACCTTCCCTGCATGTAAGGAACCGACTCATCCCCTTCCCTGCTGCTGTTCTTGTCTTTGATTTTGATGCATCCGAGGTACTTTGTGTTGAAAGTGTTGCATCTATAATTTGCTATGAACAGAACTGTTCTACCTATTAAACGTCATATTTTGATTACTATATTGTGGATTTTTGTTGTTTTGGTCTTGTTTGGCTTAGATAAAGATTACCGTATTTGTGAACAAATGTTTTAAAAACTGCCTCTGATTTAAGCCGGTCTGCTCATGCCAAGATTCCAATGGGGTGAGGAGGGGTTATTTTAGAAGTGTTTACCCTTCACCCTGACAAGGAAGAAGGGTCTCTACTTGGACAATGGTGTAAACCATTGCCAACTAGAGACCCCCATTTCTAACAGGTCTGACGTTTGGTGATGGTTGGTCAGCCAGGCTTGCACCGTGAAGAGAGTGTTGTTTAGGTTTTGGATGTCTTTGACTGATGAAACTTTCTTATTTATTCATGTATTTGAAAGTTTTATAAAGCGTGAACAAGACCCAAACGGGTATCAGAGTGCTGTGTAGAGTTGGGTGTCATCTACATAGAAGGGGTAGTCAATTTTGGCTTGTTTCAGGATCATTGCAAGGTGATCCATATTGAGGTTTAATAGGGCAGGAGACAGGATTGACCCTTGAGGTACTCCTTTAGAGAGGTCGATGTTGCTTTAGAGGTGTAGTTGTTTAGCCATGAGCGCTGGCTGAGGAAAGATGCAAAACACTGGAGGACAGTTACCTTGATGCCTGCACGCTGTGAGAGGGTGTTTAGGAGGATGTCATGGTTGACTGTATCAAAGGCAGCTAAGAAGTCGAAGAGGACTAGGAGGCATGCCTGGTCATCATCCAGAGATCAGTGTAGGACATCTCTGATGTACAGTATTTCAGTTTCTGTACTGCAGCCTTTTCTGAACCCAGATTGAAAGGTATCATACAGGTTGTATTTTTCAATGTGGGTGTTGAGTTGTGACAGCTCATATTTTACAATGGTTTTGGTGAGGAGAGGGGGGTTGGCTATAGGTCTGTAGTTGTTAAGATTGTTCTGGTAGGCGTCTGTTTGTTTAATGAGGGGTGTGACTTGGTTAAATTTTTGGGAGGCTGGCATGGAACCACTCGATAAGGAGGCATTAATAATTTTGGTCCATGTAGGAGAGATGATGTGACTGAGATTTTTGCCAAGTGTAGAAGGAAGGAAGGAAGGGGGTCGGAGATGTGCAAGGCGGTTTCATGCAAGCAAGTAGTTTGACAACTTCATTTTCACGGATATAGTCAAATTTAGTCCAGGTTGCATCATTTTTTCAGCTGCTCGAGGATGCGGTTGGTGTTCTGTGTTGCTGAGAGGGAATGTTTGGGGAGACAGCCCTTTCTTTGGGGGTGGCCTTGGGTGGACTTTCTATGTTAAATGGGGCATCCTTGGTGTAGGATGAGGAGGTGGGTGGGTTAAGAGAGAGTTTGATGTTAGATATGTTTTTGGAGAAGAATGTTGCTTACTCTTTCCACTGTTTAGTAGAGTCATTGATAGGGTGCTGAGGGAAAGAGGAAGTTTGCTACTTGATGATGTTGAAAAGGTCTTTCGGTCTGTTCCTGGACCGGCCAAGTTGAATGTGGGAGAAGGATTTTCTGGTAAGCCCCTTGTAAAGTGGTGTACCATGTATACACAGCCTCTAAATTAAATGCTACTAGTAGACCTGCAAAGCAAACACAAGGAAATGATGGACGGAATGCTGAAACTTTTTAGACACTTGCCCCCAGTCACAGTTATGGGTTGAATCCATCATCGTTTTTAAGCTCACTTCGCCACCCCAGTTCAGACCCAGCTATATGCAAATCAGTCTTAACCCAGTGCCTTATGTGAACAATCCAGCCCGAACGGCCAAGTTAGGTCTTTCCTGGACTGGTAACAAGCAGCCTGGGACCAGATTTGGGGTAACACCCCTTATCAGCCAGGCTAGCTTGAATCCAGTGGCAAAGTGAGCAACAGACCCACATCTGGGCATACCCTGCCACATTAGGGCAAACAAAACAAACACAAGGAGATGATGGATGGAATGCTGAAACTTTCAGACGCTCACCCCCAGTCACAGATCTGGGTTGAATACATCATTGTTGTGCCTGCAGCACTGATTGTGCCTCCTACACCAGTAACCTTTCAAACCTGGTGAGGACTGCCATTGCATTGCCTGCGTGTGCAGTAGAAAGCCACTTGGACTTGGCATACAAAAGTACTTGCCAAGCCTTAAACTCTCCTTTTATTACACATAAGTCACCCACCCCTAAGGGAGGCCCTAAGTAGCCATTAGGGCAGGGTGGGTAGGATATATACTTTTAAGTTTTACATGGCCTGATAGCGACCAGCAGCTAAAAGCATTGTTCTCTACTGTTTGGCTAACTCCTCTCGTAGGCAAGCATTGGAAATTCCTTCATATACATTTAAACTGAAATTCTTGATTAGAAAGGAGAAGCTGTATCATGTTTCATATCATTGAAATGGTAATGATAAATCCTCTTTGCTGTTAAAGTTGGATTTACCATTACTATTTTACAAATGCCACTTTAACAAAATGGACGTTTCTCTGCTCTTACTGTTCTGTGTGCCTTGCAGCCTGTGCCTAATACACATCTGGGGCGGCTGACAGCAACACTTTTTGCATACCTTCTAGACAACCTACTAACACAAGAAGGGTGGGTGTGACAGAGAACTCATCTGCATTCATCTGCATTATGATAGCTCTTACTGGGCAGGAACAGAGGGGGGAGCTGACGCACCTTAATAAACAGTGTCCTGTTTCCCACACAGAGGGCTTATTCCCCCCTACTGATAGTCTGGAGCCAGGGCTGGTATTTTAAAGGGGGACCTGTGCACTTCAGGGGCCTGCTTTAAAGTCACCTCAATTCAAAGGCTCAACTGGGTATAAGTACTGGGGCTCTGACCATAATAGGACAGTACACTACTGGACTTGTGAAGAACTGTGCCAAGAGTAAAGACTGTTGTTCTGCAAGGATTGCCACTCTGCTTGACTGCTGCTCCGAAAGAAATTATTTTCTGCTTTGCTGTGCTTCCTTGCTACCTGCTGATCTCCACCCTACTGAGGACAAGGACTGAACTGATCTTACTTGAAACCAAAGTGACTCCAGTGGCTTGCTGGCTTTCCCCCTGAAGTCTCAGGGCCATCAAAGACTTCCTTCAACTCTGCAACAGCCATCTGTGAGTCCTGCACTGCCAAGTGGTGCCAATCTATTCCTGGACACTTGAATGGTGGCTTTCTGCTGTCCAGAACAATAAAAAGTGATGCCGTTATGACTGTGCACCAATTGGACTGATGCATTGCCCTTCGACGCTGATGCAGGAGCCGATTGATGATATTGCTTTGACGGACTGCACGGCGCAATGATGATGGACAGTGTGGCTCGACAATGACGTAGTGCCTGCATTGTAAAGGGGTTAGTGGGTAATACCTGCGCGAATCAGAACCGATGTATTTAGTCTTTGATGTGGATGCTTGCTCCATCCAAGGTTCTTTTACAGTCGGACATACGTGTGTACTGTAGCCAGTGTGCCCTCCATCGTGGTCGGCCTGAACTTTTCAATTAACCAATCCAGAGCAACCTCAAGTAATCCTTGAGGGCTATTGGCTTCTAAGCAATACTTTTTGATTTATTCTTAAAAAATGTATAACTCCAGTTCTACATATTCGATTTTTGTTGTTTTGGTCATGTCCTACTCATAAAAATAATCAATTTTTCTAACCCTGTATGGAGTATTTTTGAGGTGTTATTGTTTGCACAAATATTTTTCACATTGCCTCTTTAGATAAGCCTGACTGCTCTGTGCCAAGCTACCACAAAGTGAGCACATGTATTCTTTTGGTGGAAAATTAAGGGTCTGGCGGCTCGTGGGGGCGCAGCGGTCTTCCGACCGCCCTATTACAAGTATGGCAGTCGAACCACCATTACCCCGCTGAAGCTGCCAGGAGCCAGTGTTTCCTTCGTGCCTGATTACGACTTTGCCACACTGCCAAAGTCGTGGTCAGACTGACTGCCATATTAGGAGTTTCCTCCTGTTGAACGGGCTGGCTTTTGGCATTGCCATGGAGGTGTATCAAAAATGGGCAAATGCCAAAAACAGCTCCTGCACGACATGGACTGGAAAGTCCATGCTGTGCAGGAACTGGGGTTCATGCACACTGGGGAGACACATGTTGTGCTCTCCTGCATGCATCCACATACAGAGGCGGCACAGAGAGCCCTGCAGGGCCCCCTTTGTTTCCTATCTGCCACAGTGTTTATGGAGTAGGAACCTCCATGACACTGCCACTGCGGAGAAGAAACTCGTAATATGCTTGATGGGACCGTGGCAATTCCGGTCAAGCATATTGCGGCCTCCTGAATACCGCTGCGGCAGGGCAATGGCAGTCTGACTGCTCAAATTGTAATAAGGTGCTCAGGAGACTGCTGCTGCTGCACCCACACTAGTCTAGTAGCCTATGGGCCATCAGACTCGTAATCAGCCCCTAAGTGTGTATCTAACTTACCCTGACTGGAGTGGTGGTTCATGCTTGTACAGGGTGCATACTCTGACAACCAGAAACCCCAGTAATGTCGAAGTAACAATAAATCAATTTATTGAATGGTGTTTTTACTCATTTCAGATGACCAAGGATATAGTTTGCAGGCCTGAATCATGCCCCACATCAAAATCCCCAGACTAAAAGGCAGAAAAAAATAATTCGGCTCTTAGCAAATCTAGAAATGTGGAAGCATGTTTGTGGTCCTTAGGTACGGTTTTAGATGCCTTGACAAATCAGGTGATAGACATCTGTACTCACCTACTATGGTTTGCAAGGTAATTGTAGTCTGTGCAATATTGCACAACATCTGTCAGAATACAAATGTGCCATGAGACTATGAGCGTGCAATCCCATCTGAACAAGAAGAGGATGATGAATCTGAAGCAGATATTACACTCACAAAGGCAGATCATGTGAAATGTGACCAAATAGTTGCTCATTATTTCAATAATGTTTATCAAATCACTCATCCATGATTTGTGAGTAGTAACAATTTTCACACATCAAAATGTCTTCTCATTTGAATCTTTAGATTTTCTTAAACATTGACCTAATCACTGTGACAGTCATCAAAAATATGTAAAGATACATCAGGCAGAAATGTGACATACCAAGTTATTTTGTACATACAATATTTAGAAGTACTGAATTAGGTATGAGTGACATCAGATCCACTAACAACAAATACTGAACGAAATGGTCCTATATATGAGCCAACGTATTACATTACCTTCAATGTATACATTTTTAAAAATATAGTCCCATCAGACCACCATGACTGTTCAGCTGTAAATGTTGTAGCATACAAGTACCATTTGCAACATTAAGCTCACAATACCAAATTACAGTGTAATGAATTTTACTTTATCAAAGGGTGACATGTTTAAAATAAGTCACCATGTGGACTGTCAAGCATGTTACACTCATATAAGATCATGTCTCACTCAGATTGTAATATGCAAGAATCCGCTGTATACTGTTGTGATTGTCACAAAGATGCTAGATGAGAAGGCCTATCACCCAATGAGTTATGTAGATGTGTGTGGATCCATCTGCACATATTTATTGCAGGGGATCACGTAATGGATCCCACACTAAGGTATGAGGCCAATGTATAGTGCAAAATCTACATTAGTGATGGAGTGCTCATCACATTAACTTAAAACGTCAAAAGTACCAATACAGCTGTAACTTTTAAATACAGTAATAATCAGTGAACTTCAAAAATGTCAAACATGTGCCTGTACAAAGTGATACATTCATAATTTCTGCATACAAACTGACTCATAGTCAATGCCAATCCTCTACTGCAAATCACACTGAACTTAAAACGTTGAGACACAAGCGCTTGTATGAAATATGTGCGAAGCACCTGCATTAGATATGCAAGATTATTCCAAAGAGTTTGCTCTATTCTGTGATGCAAGAGACAATTGTGCTCTCTCAGTCGTAACACAGACACATGGCCTAATGCGACGTCCTATGGCATATTTTCTGCTACTTTGGACCTAAAGGCTTCTGCATTACCAAGGTGCCTAAAATCTGTAGCTGCAACATGCATGAATCTAGAACAAAGTGAATCCATTGTAATGGAACACCCTGTGACAGTGTATGTCCCAAATGCAGTCGTGACTTTGCTTCGCGAACTCGGACTCAATATCTTACTCCTAGTAGGCTGACTAAGTATGAGCGAGTTATATGAGGTGCAGAAAATGTAACAATAGTCAAATGTAATGTCTTGAACCCAGCAACTTTGTTGCCTGATTCAACTTTTGAAGAAGTAAAAGATGAGGTCGAACATGAATGCCTTGATGTTACTGAACTAAGTACCAGACCACGACTAGGCATACAGGAAGAACCTTTAAAGAGTGCAGAACATGAGCTGTTTGTAGATGGCTCGTGCATGCGCGATGAGGAAGGAGGATTGAGTGTTGCTTACGCTGTGTGCACATTGGCTGGAATAGTTGAAGCATCCTATTTACCAGGAGTCAAGTCTGCACAAGTAGCCAAATTGGTAGCTTTAATTAAAGCTTGCAAAATTGGGAACAATTGGAGAGCCACCATTTACACTGACAGTCAGTATGGTTACTGGGTTGTGCACGACTTTGGGCAGCTTCGGATGCAAAGGGATTTCATGAAGGAACCCCTATTAAAATTGGACATTTTGTGAAAGAATTAATTCAATTACCAAAAGAAGTGGCCGTGGTCAAGTGTGCTGCTCATTAGTCAGAACAAATTAAAGTGACAGCTGGTAATCGTTATGCTGACCAAGTTGGCCAAAATTGTGCTAAATACAAAATAGCAGTGAATAAGAAAGTTGATGCATGTGGAATCATCTGCCAACTTATGCTACTTGGGGGCATAGGAACATGGGAGGAAGTGAGAGAGTTACAAAATGAAGCAAAAACAAACGAAAAGGAGGAACGGGAGAAAATAGGTTGTCGTAGAAGAACTGATGATGGTGTATGGCTTTACTTAGATGGGAGACCTGTGTTACCTGACTATATGCTTGCACCAATGGCTAGAATGTATCATGGAGACACACACATAGGCAGAGATGCAATGATTAGACTTTTCCGCCAAAACTGGTTTAATGCAAGGTTCAGGAATGACGCAGAAAGTCTTTGCCGGAGATGCTTAATTTGTCAACAAATGAACCCAGGCAGGAAAACTGTAGCTTGTCTTGGAAAGACTGGGAAAGCAGAGGGTCCATTCATAAGACTTCAGATTGATTTCATTCAGTTACCTGCTTGTCGAGGATTTAAATATGTCCTTGTCATTGTTTGTTTATTTTCCAAATGGGTGGAGGCATACCTGACTAGAAGAAATGACAGTTTAACTGTGGCCAAACTCCTATTGAGAGAGCTCATTCCTAGGTTTGGATTCCAGTAACTATGGAGTCAGACCGAGAGACTCATTTTAATAATGAAATAATTTGATTAATTTGTGAAGCATTTAAAATTGTGCAAAAACTGCTCTGTGAATACCGACCAGAGGCTTTTGGAGTGGTAGAAAAACTAAACGGCATAATCAAATCAAGACTGGGAAACGTGTGTCCACCACCCCACTGGAGTGGCCTGATGCTTTACCTCTTGTCCTAATGGGACTCAGAAGCATACCAGACAAAAATACAGGCTTGAGTCCCCATGAGACACTTATGGGAAGGGCAATGAGGCAACATGTATACCAGGACATAAACTATTAAAAATAACTGATAATTTGGTACTGGAATATTGCAAAGAGCTGGCTGACCAAGTGCGTTCTATCTCTCACGAGGACGAGGAAGACGCTGTTGCCAGGCAGCGGAACCACATGATCTGAATCCTGGTGAGTAGTGAAAGAGCACACTCGAGAATCGTGCCGTACACCAAGGTGGGGAAAGCCACATCAGGTTATATTGGTTACAACAACAGCTGTAAAATGTGCAGGATTGTCTAACTGGATACATGCCAGCCACACAAAGGGATACCAGCACCTGACAAAACAGAAACACAACAAGCTGAAGAAGTTGAGAGGGCATTTGGTTGCACAGCTGAAGAATCACAATTAATAGATTCTGAAGTAGCTGATCAAGAACAACCTAGCACTATTCAGGATGACTGGATCCCAATAGTGGACGTACCTGAAATCATTGTAAGAACCAGAAGTCAAACCCAGTTAGAAAGACGGAGTGATAGTGAAGATGAGACAGGAATAGAAGAACATACTAAGATTACAGAAAATAAAGCTAACATAAAATCTGAGGAGGATCAGATAAGGAAAGAGCAATGCACGCAGACATAAGAAAATAGAAACAGCACTCGTGAGTCTGAGGAGGGACAGATATACACTAGAGAAAACACCCAGGCAGAAGACAATCAAGAAATTATAAGACCTGAGCAGGACCAGCTTGGTAAAGAAAAACAAGTTCAGGAAGAAGGAGTTAACAAAGTCAAAGCAAACAAACTCCTGAACAGGGTCAGAATAGTGTAGAAGAACACATCCAGGCAGAAACGGCAAAAGAAATAAGCCCTGGACTTAGTCAGATAGAGAGGAATTCTGAAAACGGCAATAAACAGTTGTGCCACAAATTAATGAAAACGAAAGAGCATTTGAAGAAATTGAAAGCACAGTGCCAGCTAAAAGACTCAGAGAGGGTGATACTTGGCCTAGTATTATCAAGAGACTGAAGTGAAGAACCAAAACAAGTAGATGAAGTAACAAGTTAATCTGGTCCGTCAACAGAAAAACCAAAAAGGAGAAGTCCACATTTGATAAGAGTGAATAATAAATTCAAGGGTCCTGAATCGACATATGTGATTCTTGAGGACTTTGAGAATCTAGAAGTAAGTGGAGACAGTGATGAAGAGTTGAATGTTGATCAAATTGACGAAGAAGTGAGACCAACTTGAGAAATAAATTCAGTTTGTATTCTGTACTAAAGTTACAAAGAGGGGAATAAATCTCCTTAGTCAAAAATGGCTTATAATAACGTTACTGGAAAACCGAAACAAAGCTGTATAAAGAGATACTGTAGAATATGCATATGTACCTACCTAATGACTGCAAATAAACAGAATGACACTAGTACACATGGAAAGTTAGCTAACATTAACCAAGACAAAGTAGATTTAGAAGCACCAGATAAGACAGAGTTGCACCACAATGTAAATAAAAATGAGGCAGATTTAAATGTCTTTGCTAACCTGCTGGTGCATTTTGTAGAAACCAAGTTAGTGATTGTTATGAATGTATGAAATTGCCGACATCAGTAGCAGAAGGAGTGACATATCATCATTTACAATTGACATATGGTATTTCATGTGGTATTTTAGCTAGTTTATTTGATAGAAATGGAAAATGACAATATTATTATTCTAACATAGATGTGATTTCTCTTGAAATTCCTTTCCGCAGAAACATAAACCCTGTCCTTAGCAGTAGAGATTCACAGTTCATGGGTGAATATTTTCTAACAATGAAAACAATAGATATAGCTGAAGCGCATGAGGATAATCTTACATGTAGGTTACATGAAGAAGAAAAGATATTTTTGAATTTAGTAGAGAAAAGGAGACAGGATTTCCATAGACGGGCTACTGAACCGAAACCTCAGATATCTAAATGGGCTGAGAGGGAAGATTTTATTGCAACTGGCAGGACTCATGCTGCTATGTCCCTGGACCTTGAAAGGAAGGGAAATATCTGTCTCCACAGGATAAAAACAGAATATAACAATGTATTCATTGGTTCCAGTGGATGTGAACACAATTTCCTGATAATTGGGGGTTAGGGACTAAAAGGGGGAACTGATCCAGTATTTCCTGGAGACTATTATATTTGTGGAAACAAGTCTTATTTTAAGCTGCCTAATCATTGGTATGGGAGTTGCTATTTTGGAATAGTATTCCCGAAGGTATACCATGTATAGAGAATCACAGGAAGCAATGAAGAAAATAATGGACTAACACGAAAGAAAAGAGCTAGTTTTTCAGAAATTGTAGGAGATATATCTAGTGCATTGATAACTTAAGTGGGAGTAATTCTGAATACGCAAAGAATTTGTAAATTATCTACCGTGGTGGATCGCTTATCAACTGGCACTGCTGGAGGATTCTTAATGATCAATACCGAATTAGTTGCAGTAAGATCAATGGTTTTGCCAAATCAACTTGCTCTTGATATATATTATTGGAAAAAGAGAATGGAGTCTCTAAAATGTTGAAGGCGCAACATTGTTGTACCTACATACCTACATACCTGACAAAAGTATCGAAATTGGGAGATATGTCAGTAATATCATGAATTTGGACGAAGAATTGAAACCTCTGGAGGTTGGCAGTGCATGGAAAAGACTAACTTATGGTCTTTCTTCTATAGGTAGTTGGTTTTCTAATGTTGGAAGAAGTATTATATGTCGAGTACTGATGCCAATAGTCTTAATCATGATGATTTGGTGCAAAAAAAGAAAATGGTGTGAAGTGAATGAAAAGGGAAGGAAAAGATAATATGATGAAATTCAACTTGAAGAACTGAAAGGGGATATTTACAAAAGATTGACATTTTACAAAAAGGAAAAGGGAAATACTAAAGTAATAGAAGAAATTGTAATGGGAAACTGCTAAAGTTGGCATCTGGTTCAGTAATTAGTGATGGCATAAAATGCCATAAAAGAGGGGATTGATGGAGCAAGGCTTCATATGTAAAGAAACTTGCTTGGACTCAACCCTCTCGAAATAACATGTAACAAATTAACCAACATGTTTTGTGAATACAAATAATTGCACCACACGACATTTCTGTATTTTGGGGAAGCTTTTAAATGTGCTTTGCTAACAAGTAATCTGAGTGCCTTAAAATGGATGCTGAAAACGTGGTAAATCGATCTGCGCATGCGTGTACTGCATCTACGTAGTATGACATCCTCTGCTTTATGGTGGGAATTCTTTGCAGCTGCGCAGTAGTGCCTAAAATGGTCGCTTTGAACCTCACATGCTAATGCATTCGCTTTTGCTTAAATTAAACCTTGCATGTCTTGCTAATCTGCTTATGCAATAGTTAAAATAAAATAATGGGATTAGAGTAGAAATAAGTGGTATACAGTGCATTCATTTATTTTCGTATTCTAACATGTCCTTCTTTGACTTCATTATTCGCTTGTATTTGGGCCTGAAGGGTGACTGAAATCACCATCTTGAAAGTTTTCTACGCATGCGTCGGGGACACTGAAAGACCTTGAGTGGTGACATTGAAAAGCTGCCAAATTACATCTTACCAGTGATGCGCCTGAGAACTTTGCCTCTTGACCCGGAGAGGGGAAGAAGATGTGAATAAAATAATATACATTGTAAAAGAAGTAATATGAATGTTGCTGGGAGAAATAAAGCATGGGAAAGAACATTTAAGGGCAGGAACATAGAACAATGAAACTAAAGAAGATGATTTCACATTAGTATGGTGTGATGATCTCTCCCCATCCCATTGACCAATCAAATGAAGTGAATACACAACATTTGAAACATTGGGGGTGCTACATACCCTGAAAAAACAGAATAACTAAGGTAGGCTTAGTCAGTTAGTTTGTCCGACTTGTCACAGACCAGTCACTGACCTAACGTTGCTGAAGGAGATCGTGGATGCCACGGAGCTCAGAGGGCTGGTTGAGCACTCTGAAAGAAGAATCAGGAGATTGCTGAAGGAGAAGACTCTGTCCATCTAGAAAGGGAACAAGAGTAGCACCAGAGAGGGGTGTGACGCTGGCGTTGCACTTAGTGGAGGTTACCTGTCCTGTCCTGCACCTGTCCTGAACCAATTGGCTCCTGTATAGTCAGAAGCCCTTTCTTTCCAGCTCTTGGCCAGGGGCAGGTCCTCACACCATTCTAGGTAAATCTGTGTGGTATGTCCTTGTACCGTTTCCCTTTCTCACCCTTCCCAGGTACCAATGTATAGAGAATTTATTAAGTCTTTTAAGATTTTTGCTTTGATCATTTTTTTTCTACTTAAGAGGCTGGTGATTGACATGTATTGGTATTTGACTCACAAAATATTGCATAGATAAAGTTTTAAAACTCTCCCGAGACTGTGGTCATTCAAATGCATTTTATGCCTATTATGCTTACAACCTGATCTATGGACCATAGGAAATTAAGGACTAAGGTATTAAGGTTTGGTAAGAAAAAGGGGTACAGGTAAATTATAATTCAAGTCAGATAATGTCCTGAACCTCAGCGCAGGATTGCCAGCTTATTGGATGAATGTTTATGGGCCCAGGTGAGTATGGTGTTTTAGAATTAACCCAAGCTGGTAATCTCACCGCAGAGGAGCCATTCACACTCAGGTGACATTAGACACTAGCAGGCAAGCTTTTTTGATTTAGGCAGAGAAATGGTACTTTCTAAAATTTCCATTGCTAAAGTAGTAATATAAAATCAATCTGGCTTGACCATTAAGTTGGATTTTTTTAAAATTTCTATTAAAATGAGTGCATGAATTATGGTTCTAGCTGCTCCCAAACTGAAGTTATGGGTTATAGGCTGTTATAATGTGACTGAGTGTTTCCTACACACTGCCCTATGAGCACTCATTGCTTGTCTTAGGGATGACTTTTAGGTATTAAAAAAGAAAGTCTAGACTTGGCAAAATGATTATTTGTCCAGGTCAAAATGGAAGTTTAAAACTGCAAACACAGGCTGCAAGTGCAGACATGGAGATACATTTTACAGTGCTATTTTAGTGGGTAGTAAAATTAATACTGCCGTCCACTATTAGCATTTAATTTACAGGCCCTAGGTGCCCTATTCGGGTGTATATAATAACCAAATAAAATAAAAAACACCTAACTTCCTCCAACGAGCACAAAATTCTCAATCTTGTTCTCTCCTTGAGATGGTTCCTAGGCCAATCCTGGCACTGCTCTCATGCTAATGAGAGCAGCACCATGGCTGGAGGGAGCAGCCTCTGTTGGCGCTCCCAAGGGCACTGGATGCCTGCACTTACTCTCAACCCAGCTGTCTTAAGACAGCTTGATTGAGAGTTTTAAAGTGCACATGTGTGGCTGGCCATCGCAAGATGGCAGGCCAAAGCAATATGCACACTTTAAACAAGTGTAGAAAGGAGCCCACCCTACTCTCTGCTGCTGCTGCCATTCAGAAGCCCTGTCCATTCCTCACACTCCATTTAAGATGGGGTGTCGAAAAATGAAATGGTAATAAATTAACTTCATTGCAGTGTTATTTTTCATCTGGGGGCATTTCAGTGGGGTGAAGCTCCTTTGATATAACGGATGTAATAGAGGAGCAGCCCCTTTCAAATTCTACCATGTTTAATAGGGAGAGTATAAGCACTTTACTACTGGTTCGCAAGAGTAAAAATTCGCAGAGACCTTTGGCAAACAAAAAAGGGGTCAGTCACAGAAGGCAAAACATCTGGGGGATTACCTCACAAAAGATGGTCATTTCCAACACCTGCTGACCTGCTGATACTCAGTTGTATTTACTTGTGTTGTCTAATCAATATAAAAGCTGAATGTCCCAGTATTCCCTTCAATTAAATCTATCAACGGCTGGGTTTCTTTTAATCCGTTGCAAACATTACTGATTCCCTGTTCATGTAATGGCCCTTATTAGGTGTTCTGCAATCCAATGGACTGCTGAACCTGTGGTAGCAATCCATGGAACGCCAGACCGGTGGTCCACCCAATGCATTAGGATTGTGGCGGTTGGACTGTCACGGGACCACTGCTGCCACCAGTGATCCACAATCCCTGATAATGGTAAAGAGGTCTGATGCTCCTAATATGCTGGCAGTGCCGCTGCAGCACCGTCAAGCTTATTAAAAGTTTCCTCACCACCACACTTTTTATGGTAGTGAGACCACCATTAAAAGTGTGGCGGTGAGGAAACAAAGGGGGCCCTATAAGGCCCCCGGTTGCCTCTGCGCCACGGGGTGCATTCAGCAGAACACATGTTGCGGCCCCCTGTATGCATTGACCCCCAGTTCCTGCAGGACATGGACTTGACAGTCTATACCCTGCAGAAACTGCCTCTAACACTCCCATTGTAGTGACTTTTTCAATGGCACCGCAGTGGGACCGCCAAAGAACCACCCGCCGGTGTAAAAATAAGTCATACTCTGGCGGGCGGTCTTTAATGATTTTGGCTGTCTCGGAGCTTTGGGGGAGTTTGGCGGCACCGCTCTGAGACAGCTAAAGTCAAAAAAAGGCCCAAAGTCGGGTAAGAATTGATGGACCTTTGGAGGAAAGGTCACCATATCCCCTCAGCAATAACATTTAGGAAAGCGATTTAGGTTTTCTTTTTTGATGCATTATGAAAATGCTGTGCCGGATGGTATCATGGAACCTTTGATAGCAATGGCATTTTGATTACAAAAGATATCATGATAAGTTGAACTTGTTCAGGCCTGTCTAGTGTGGTTGGGAATTGTTTAGTAATGTCTTTCAGAGAACAGACATCAGCAGAATGCTTATTTGGAAGACGGTCCAAAGATAGGGAATAGAAGATGGCCTCTTCCAAAAGTCTGCAGGTATCAACAATATTTGGGTAGGACCCCTCATCCACTTATATCGTGGCATGCTTCTTCGTAGGTAAACTACCCTCACCGTAGTAGGGATAATATCACCACGGTGGACTCAACCGTTTTTTGGGAGTTCTTAGTAAAGGGGTACTTATGGTGTTGTAGATGTATGTTATAATGAATGTGGTGCTAGGGGGATACCGCTAACTCTCTATTGGCGTATTGATGAATAGAAGATGGCTGCAATCACTTATACTCTTACGAATCCTCTGATGTAACCTCAGGACTATATGCAGAACTTTACAAAATCCCAAGCAGAACTATAAATACGTATATATTCACACATGCAACAAAATAGTGCATTAGCAGTTGAATGACCTACTCAAATATTGTTACTAACTTTACTTTTTGGGAGTCACCCGACTTCCATAAATAGGACCTAAGTATGATAAACATAAAAGGGAAATTGCACAAATATGTTGAACCAGAGATGGAAATGCATCTATACTGCAAACATGAATAAGGTTTCACCTGGTGTTCTCCTGCCCTCAATGACCCCATTAGGAGGAGAACCTAAACAAAGATTGTCATTCCATTCAAGGGTGTTTTGACAACGCTCTAGCTCTTTTTTAAATATTTAGCACACTGTGCACTAATAAAACTTTTGATAGATTTAAATAAGTCCTTGAAATCTTGCACACTATTTATTTTTTCTGAAAGAAGTAAGGTGTAACTGGAAGAACTGTTGAGTTTATAATTCACAGAAAAAGCTCTACCAGCATACTTTAAGGGCATCTGTAACGTAGTCTGCCAGAGATGTCGTGATAAGCTCCCACAGTATTACATTCAAACCATTTGTTTCCATGGCTGGACTAGTTTTTTTGTATGCAGATGCACTCAAGTACCCTGTATCACATTAATGAGGTGCTAAAGTGGGTCCTGGTCTCAGTTCCACACTCCTAACTGAGGAAACATGGTGTTAGCCTTAGACTCCTAATTCTCGCTTCACAGGAGCAATGGCATACATCTGTGAGGCCAAAAGGCCCCTTATTAATGTGTTGCTGCATTTCGGCATACATTTACAATGAAAAAAGTTGTAAAAATATGCGTGGTAAAGGAATATTCGTGCTAAAGGTTATGTGTGGGAAAGGCATTTGTGTTGTAACGTATGCGTGGTAAAGGCATGCGTTGTAACGGAATGCGTTGTAATATCCTACAACCTCTAGGGGAAACGGGCACTACAATGCGGCCGTTTCCACGCCTAACATTAACCACGCATGCATTACAACGCATGCGTGGTTAACACGAATAGCCTTTACCACGCATACCTTTACTACGAGATATGTAGGTAAGGCATTTGTGGTAAAGGCTATTCGTGAAAAAGGGGGCGCGAGGGGTCTCCACCCCCGAAAAAAAAAAACGGGCAAAAAGAAAAAGGGGCTGGGGGGGTCTCCCACCCAAAAAAACACACCTGATAAAGGCAATCTACGCTGTTAGAGGAAACAGAAGTCTCATTTCAGTTTCCTCTTAACGACGTGCAACGTGAAAAAAAAACCAAGAAGAACAGACGACAGATGAGACAAAGTGGAGAGGTAAGGGGAATTTTTGGGTATAAAAAAAACAAAGGGGTCCGAATTTAATGTAAAGGGCTGGGGAGGGGTATTTGTAAGAATGGTTTAGGAGTAGGGGAGTAACCTTTAACAAGAGTATGCCCTTACCATGCATACATTTACAACGAAAAACGTAAAAATATGCGTGGTAAAGGAATATTCGTGCTAAAGTTTATGCGTGGGAAAGGCATTCGCGTTGTAACGCATGCGTGGTAAAGGCATGCGTTGCAACGGAATGCGTTGTAATATCATACACCCATTTCTAGAGACAGCAGGCACCAATTCGCAATAAGTAGGATAGCAGTCTGCAAATGCAGATGCTTCGTTATCACTCTTGTGTCTAAACATTTAGGGGTGTGCCCAAACAACCCCACTATACCTGGCCATGAAACTGACTAAACATTATCCTGGAATACAATGGGGATAGATTATACAGTCATTTGTCCCACAATGATACATTAATTAATCACTGGAATGTGACTATGATTTGCATTAAACATTTTATTTGCTTCGTTATGATATAGTAGTCCTCACATCTCACATATAGTACCCAGAGTTTATGTTAAAAGTAGACGAAAAGAGAAAGGAAAGAAATCAGAAAGAATCTCAGCAAAAAAATAACAACGAAGACAGATTCCATCTTGTTTTCAGTCTTTCTTCAGTCTCAAACAAAATGTGATCCAATGCGCAATCCACACATGAGGTAGTCGTTGAATGGGGTCACATTGGTGACAATCCTGCCCTGAACCTTTTGATTATGTATCCATATAAATATTTAATTTTTGAAAATTGGATGACTCCTCCAAACGTAATGGTCTAATTATGTTTTAGTTGTCATTCTTGTGTTGAGATTCTTGGTGATTTCTTTACTTTCTCTTTTCTTTTAACATATACTCTGGGTACTATATTTGAGGAGTGAGAATTACTAAACCATAACGAAGCAAATAAAATGTTTAATTTGAATCATATCCATATCTCGGTGATTAATTAATGTTCCATTGCGTACAAATAGCTGTATGATCTACCCTCTTTAAATACCTTGTTAATGAGTCATTGTTAGCACTCTAAGGTTTGCCCTCTTTTCATATGGTGGTGCACCCGCTGCTCTAATAAAGTTGCCTTAAGTCAGCTGGGCATAGTGATGCCCACATGGCTCCCACCCTTGCACCTGCAGCACTCATAATAACATATTGCTATGTGCGGCCTTTTATTACATTTCAAATACATTTCTAATCCTACTTTCTTTACTTCCCAAAGTTTCGATTTCATGAACAGTGAAATGTAGAGTCTACAGTGTAAAAGGGGTAATATGTCAGCTTCCCCTATGACTGCCAAGTGCTGTATCACAAATTCTGTAGAGGGTGGGAAAGGTATGGAGCAGCATTACGTAGTGCCCACCACTTTTACAGACAACATATATCCTCAACATATGTTTAATTGTTTTAATGTGACTGCGTTGAATTAAACAATAGAAGTCAGTGGCTGAATAATCACTTTAAAGAGAGCCGCTAATATATTTAGCTGAACTATATTGGATGTATTCACCATAAAAAGAATGTATGCTTTCTTTAAAAATGAATTTGATATAATCAGTTATGCTAACTGTATTCATTTAAAACTTGTTTAAATCTAGTATTAGCCTAACCTGAAACCGGACCCCAGTGGAAAGATTATGGGGCATATTACCAAGGCGGGCGATATGAGATTATCGCCGCTTTAGCGGCCGTTTTTGGCCGCTAAGCGGCGATAATATTATCGCCCTATTAGCAAGCTGTCGCTAACAGCAGTTAGCAACAGCTTGTAGGCGATAGCGAGCGGTTTGGGGCCCACTTTGCATATCAGCGATATTTATCGCTAATGACATGCAAAGTGGGCGTACCCAAACTGTTAGCGACTGAAAGCAGTCGCTAACATCGCTATTGCCTATTATCAACGCAGGTGTAACGATGGAAATATTCGCGCTAAGCGTGAATATCTCCAAAACCTAACTCCTGCTCAGACCAGTTCTTAGCCTGTATATCCAATGGGAGGTGGATATTCAGGCTAAGTCCCTATTAGCGATAATGCCTGAATATCGCTGGATTTCTAGCGATATTCATGCATTTCGCCGCTATCGCCGGAAATGTTATCGCTTTAGAGATAAACGTTGCTAATAGCACGTTATCTCTGCAATAAAATCGAGCAATGCGCTGCGATAAAAAAAATGTCGCTAAGCTTATTTAGCGATAAATATCGCTAGTTGTTGATAATGTGCCTCCTATGTTCTTTAGATTGTTGCATATGTCTTTTTTTTGCTTCTTTGCAGGTGTCCTATCTATGTCGACATTAATTTAAAATAGGTTTATTGTTCCTTGTATTAGACTAGCAGACTATTAATGTGTTTAAATAACTTTTGGCCTCGGATAACGAGACTGAGATGGCGGAAGACAATATCTTGTGCCAGAGAAACCTGACTAATTTTACAATTAAGATCATCCAGATGATTGCTTCTTTGATGAAAGCTGTGTACCTGCTCCCCGAGAACACTGTCTTTTGATAGTTTGTTTGATGGGAGATGATAAGGAGAGGCCATCTGGAAACCTTTTTCATGCTTTAATTGTGTATTGCTTTGAGTAGTAAATCAGACCCTAGCCTGACTTTGCTCCGATAAGACCCCTGACTTTGCTGAGAGAAGACCCCCTTCTCAATTCTTCTGATTTCCCCTGCATTAAGCTTCTTGCTTGAATACTCAGACACTTTCAATTGACCCTTAAATCAGGTTCATCTGATGCTGACACCTTTCTCACAGAATTTCCCATTACTACTTTTGATATTTTTTTTAAAATAGGCAAGTTCCTCTCTGAAACATGCTTGGATCATATTTTGCTCGCTGTAAGTTACCTTGTTTCGCATATTCTTTTTGATAATTTATGAATTTAGACTGCAAGAACATGTAAATATCTTTGCTCTTACCGTATTTGTCCACCAATTTTGCTGATTGAGTTGATATGTAACGTGATCTAACTTTTTGTTAAGAAAGCCCTAAAGGTTTGGATTTCATCCTCCATATCATCCTTGTGGGACAGTATTTGTTTCATTGTACTTGCAATGCATTTCAGATGTTAACTCCTTCATTACACTTCAAGTCCATAATCAAAGGTTCATTTACCAGCGGGGGGTTCTGTTTGATGATTTAAAAAGAGTTTGAGATTTAAGGAACCCACCTCTATCAAGTGGATGGTTAGTCATTTAGTTGTAGGGAGCTACAATATTCTAGAAAAGATTTAGTTTGCCTAAGTCCAGTCCATAGCCCTAAAATCCATTGCCCAATTCGGAAGATGGTTGGTGTTTTAGTGGTTCTGAAAATGGTCACAATGGCTGATGAGTGAGTATAAATAGGGTTGCATAATGCAATTTCTTAATGTAAAGCTTGTGGTGTTATGTCAATATTGTGTGTTTGCATTGCAGCAATGTATTATGTTTGATTGGATGAATGATGTGCACTTAATGTTGAGCAGTTGAACTTGTTATTGGGCTAGTCTTAGTCGAACATCATGGGATAGATAGGAAGTATATTGTTGTTTAACGACATGTTCTAAGGTTTGTGGTGTCAGTTGTGACATTCCATCGACCGCACAATAAAAAAAAAGGGATTTGAAACCATTTGTTGTGAGTTTACTTACAGTGACTGGTGTTTGTAAATCCTGTTGCACATATAAGAAACCATATTAGTTAGGGTGATTTTCCACTGGCCGAGATTTCACTAGTGTGTGTTAATGTTGGAAAGTATTATTTTCTGTGAAATCTTTTTGTGTGAGTGATAACTTTGGCTTTCTTCTGTAAGAAGACATGAGTCATTTTGTTAAATGTGCTTGCTTTGGCTTTTGAGAGAATTTGTGTGTATGGAGAAAATATAAAGGAGGCTGTGCTGCTGCGAAGAACTGCAGGTGATGTCAGTACGTGATCTCTGGTAATGGTCGGTTGGCGTAGGGCCTGCCCTGGTATTGGATGTTGCATCATTAGTTGCCACAATGAGAATGGGTAATAGTGATGCATATTAAATTGTGATTTGGTAAAAGTTATTGACATTGTTATAAAAATGAAATGTTTTAGATCTTAAGAGATTTGGTGAAGGAAGACTAAAGAGTTCCTGTCCGAAAGGGCAAAGAAGTTCATTCAAACTCTCACCTGAAGCGTCTAGTGAAGCCCCGCCCCTCGCATTTGACTAGATATCTAAATTGAATGAGAATGCATCTCTGTAGCTTTGGCATGATCAAAGGTGACCTCTTACAAATTCTGATCTTAACTATTCTGTTGCTCTGAAGATAGCCTGTTCTTATTTCCTTGTAGGCACTGAGGTGGCGTTTTTCGGGGGAGCTGGGTCTGGTTAGGATGGGTGCCATCTTTTAGTGGGTTTTACCCAACATTTTACTGATTTTATATTTTATGGTTCTCACTTTTATTTTAGGCTTGTTTATTTTACCAGTTGTAGCCCTCAGCAGAGAGGCCTACCGCAGGCTAAGGAGTTGCTGGACCCGAGTTTTAATCTTTATTTTACCCAAACTGTTTGAATTCAAATGCTCACTCGAAGCATTCAGCTAAGCCTCGCACCCCGCATTTGGCTGGATATTTAAAATGAATGGGAGCGCGTCCGCACAGCAGATGCGAAGGGCATGTGCCTGCTGACATTCTAAAACCAAGCCCTCTGAACCCTTCATATCCCCTGATTCTCTCAAGATACAAAAATTTACCAGGATTCATTTCTCCCGCAAAAGTCTTCTCAAAATGAATACCCCAGGTAAGGATACTAACTGCCACAACATTGATCCTTCTCTTCATATGAGCCCATGCAACTTCAAATGCTGTAACTGCAAAACAGAACTTTCCCTCCTATGCTCTCCCACATCCCCAACCCCAACAAAAGTAGGAATTTCATCATGCAGGGGCACAAAGACAGCTGTCTCTTGTGCCTAAATATTGCTAGACCACTTACACAACATAACTTCAAATTCCACGACCTTGTAGAAACCCACTTCACTGATATAATCTTTATAACAGAAACATGGGCAGAGCATTCCTCTGACCCAGATATGATAGCGGCCACCCCCAATGGCTACCCTTTCTTCAGACTTGATAGACTGCTTAAAAGAGGAGGAGGCCTAGCCATCTTCTATTAGAGTACCTTTAAAGTCTTATGTCAACTAGCCACCTTCTCAGAATGGGAAGCTCCTAGCTTCTCTGTTATTGTTACCCCCAATCAGACATTCAAGGGAACATTAATTTACTGTCTCCCAAGACCCAGACAGAAAGTTATTCAAGAAATACCAGCCATTCTCGAACCATGCTTACAGCACCCAGAGTTTACCTCATTAGGCAACATCAACTTTTAAATAGAGACAAATAAATACAAAGATACAGTAGCCCTAATAGAGCTTTGCTCAATTTTAGGCTTTACTCTAAAGGTGGATTACCCCACCCATTTACTGGCGCGCCTTCAGGTGGTGCAGAACTCCGCTGCAAGAGCCATTTATGGCTTTCAGCGTAGAGTGAGTGCCGCAGAGCTGCTTAAAAAACTCCACTGGCTACCTGTCTCCAAAAGGATTATTTGTAAAGCATTAACTCTTGCCTTTAAGGCGCTACACCATGTAGGAGCCAGATATATTAGGAGGCGCATACATTTTTACGTGCCATCTAGAACTTTGAGATCAGCCTCTCTGGCTATGGCCTCTGTCCCTTCCATCAGGCGCGCTAGAATTGGAGGACGGTCCTTCCGATGCCTGGCGCCTCGCTGCTGGAATTCACTGCCCGTCTCCCTCAGGAAAATCAGTAATCTACTGGTTTTCAGGAAGGAGCTGAAGACTTGGCTTTTTACCCAGTGATTTTTCTGATCTGCCCTGCATCTGCCCCGCTTCCCTTTTCTTGCGGGTTCTTTGCCAAAGCGCCGGGACACTCCTAGGAGTAGCCGTGCGCTATAAAAGACCCGTTTTAACATAACATAACATAACATAACATTTAGCAGGACATACCCTTGAAGGTATTTTTTCTAACAATCCAGTCCTGATGGTCTGGAACTCTGTCTCTTTGCCATGGTCTGATCAAAGTGCAATTCTCTTTGAGATAAAAAAATCTCAGAAAACTCACCAAACATCAGCCCTTTAAACAAACGAAAACACAATAGAGCTTGGCACCAGATTCAAACTGAGCAATTCCTTCTATGACTAACAGATTCCAACCACCTACCATTGGTGATGCTGATGAACTGTCCTTAAATTGCTATAACTGGTTTACCACTACCACATCCACTCTTGTGACAATAAAACTGCAAAAACAAACCAAAGGGAAGGACTGTCCTTACCTTAAAATACTAGTCAACTTAAATCACTAAAATTAAAATGTAGAAGACAAGAACGTCAATGGATAGCCAAATATAGCAATCTGGAAAAATATAAATACAAGATATAACTCTCTAAAAAGCTATAGAAGAAAAAACACAATACTTCTCCAAAAAATTTAATTAGCTAAAAACTTTAGAAAATAGCTGTCCCGTACCATGACCAACGTGTCACCACACCTCTTAACGCTACAACTATTGAACCCACACAGGCTTTCTGTAATACCTTAGCTAAAGCCTTTTTTTTATAAAGTAGAAACAATCTTTAGCATTTTTACTGCTCACACCAGGAAAACAACTATAGAGGAAACCACTGACCCTATTCCAGCTTTTTCCTATATGCCTAACTCAATCCTACCCCTTAATAAGGAGCAAAATACACAACTTATTAATTGTGCCAAATCTTGTTCCTCACTCGACCCATGCCGTCTTTAGTTAATAAAATTAGACATGGTCATGATTGCTGAAAACCTCACCACCAGTTTTCAACAGCATGTTCACTACTGTGATCTTTCCTAAACAATGCAAAAAGGTTTCCATCCTACAAATGCTGAAAAATAATCTTAACTGCAAATATTCCAATAATAATCATACTATTTCAATGATTCCACTGCAAGACAAAATTGTAAAACAAGCAATAAACCTTCGACTCTCAACCTACCTCCAAACTAACCAAATCTTAGATCCCACACAGTATGGGTTCAGAAGTGAGCATAGCACTGAGACGGCTCTGATTACAGCTATGGAACTAATCAGAGCAACACTAGACAGTGGAGGAAAAGCAGCCCTGATTCTGCTGGATCTCTTAGCGGCTTTCAATACGGTCAACCACAATTTGTTGGTGGACCATCTAGGAGAAATTGGTATTAAAGAGAAAGTCTTAGCCCTACTTAGCTCCTTCCTTAGGGATAGAGAACAAACTGTAACCTTTGGCTCATTTACCTTCAACCACTGGCTACCGATTCGCCAAATATTTTAGTTTGAAGCCCTTTGCATCACCCATAAGGCTTTATATAGGAGAGGCCCAGAATACCTTCAGCAATGCTTCAAATGGCACTGCCCTTCTAGACATTTGTGTTCTAGGAACACAAAAAATCTGATAATCTCTAGCTACCGACATGCTTCATTTGAGATGTCATAAGTGATGTCACCAACCATTTCATGAGTGATGTAATATGTGACGTCATCAGCAGTGTATTGCAGGGTAGCGATATATAGTTAGTTCAGCTGACTATAACGGCCAAATTTCTCTGTTTTTGTACGAGTGAAATGTCAGCCTAACTATAATGTCCATGAAACCTGTGGTTTTTTTCAATACATTTCTACGTTTTTGTTAAATTCTAATCCCTAACTATAACGTCCCTGAAACCTCTGGTTTTCTGAGTGAATTTCTAAGGTTTTTTAAATGCTAATCCCTAATTATAACCTCCCTGAAACCTGTGATTTTCTCAGTGAATTTCTAAGGTTTTTTAAATACTAATCCCTATCTATAACGTCCCTGAAACCTGTGGTTTTCTCAGTGAATTTCTAATTTTTTTTTTAAATGCTAATTTCTAACTTTGTTTACATCGGTAGAACATGTAAAGAAAGAGGAAGAAAGGTGCAGAAGGAAGCCAGAGAAGTGCAGAAAGAGAGGTGCAGAAAGAGGAAGAAAGGTTAAGAAAGAAGCAAGAAAACTGCAGAAAGAGGCAATAGAAGTTCAGAAAGAGGACGAAAGGTGGAGAAAGAAGCAAGAGAAGTGCAGAAAGAAGTAACAGAGGTGCAGAAGGAGGCCTACATTGACGATACTTTTCCACAGACTCAAGCAAAGTAGCCTAATCACTAATCCTTTTCCCAAGATTTCTTAAACTTCACTTTTCTCTGGAAGGTTCATTATTCATTGACTGCTCAGAATGTTAGGCGTACCAAATGTAAAACAGCAATCCTGACCAAAACACTGTTGTAAGTCTCACCAAGTTTGTGAAGGTATGAATACATGTGTCTTTGCTTTTACCTAGTGACCTGTTACAAAAAAATAAACATACAAATACTTGAATTCCTGTGTTTCAAATAGCATATGCTGTAAATTTGTGTACAAAAAGTAGTATGTATTTCTTTCTGCTCATAATACAGGGCAGATGGGAATATAATAGTATATTTGAGGGCCTCTATAACACTTAGTAACATAAAACATGTCTGTCTGTGAAACCGAATGACAGAGCAGAACTCAGAAGACATGACCACCTATAAGAGAAGCTACCCACTTTTTAAGCTACCATCTTCAGATGCATAACACGTGAGAATACATGTAGAAGTAGACATATACCTCATTCACGAGAGCACGCATACCTTTAAACTTGACAGCATGCAATTCCCATTTGAATACAGAAAAGGGAAAGAGAAGTACAAAAAGAAGCAAGAGAATTGCCGAAAAAACCAAGAGAGGTTCAGAAAGTGTAAGACATGTGCAGAAAGAGGCAACAGAGGTGCATAAAGAGGCAAGTGAAGTTCAGAAAGAGGCAAGCACAGTACAGAAAGAGGCAAGAGAGGTGCAGAAAGAGGCAAGAGAGGTGCAGGAAGAGGGGTGCAGAAAGAGGCAAGAGGGGTGCAGAAAAAAGCAAGAGAGGTACAGAAAGAAGCAACAGGGGGCAGAAAGTGGCAAGAGGGTTGCAGAAAGAGACAAGAGAAGTGCAGAAAGAAGCACAAAAGGTACAGAAACAGGCAACAGAGGTACAGGAAGAGGAGTGCAGAAAGAGGGAAGGGGTGTTGAAATAAGCAAGAGAGGTTCAGAAAGAAGCAAGAGAAGTGCAGAAAGAAGCAACCAAGGTGCAAAAAGAAGCAAAAGGGATACAGAAAGAAGCAAGAGAGGTGCAGAAAGAAGCAAGCAAGGTGATGAAACAGGTAAGAGAAGTGCAGAAAGAGGCAAGGCAGGTACAGAAAGAGGCACGAAAGGTGCAGAAAGAGTAAAGAAGGATGCAGAAAGAGGCAAGAGAAGTGCAGAATGATGCAACAGAGGTGCAGAAAGAGGCAAGAGAACTGCAGAAAGAGAAAAGAGTGTGGCAGAAACTGGCAATAGAGGTGCAGAAAGAGAGAAAAGGGGTGCAGACAGAGGCAAGAGAGGCAGAAAGAAGGAAGAGGGGTGTAGAAATTTGCATGAGAGTTGCAGAAAGAAGCAAAAGCAGTGCAGAAAGGACCAACAGAGGTGCAGAAAGGGGCAAGAGGGGTGCAGAAGGAGGCAACAAGAGTGCAGAAAGAAGCAAAAGAGGTGCGGAAAGAGGCAATAGAACTGCAGAAACAGGCAAGAGAGGTGCAGAAAGAAGCAAGAGAGGTGCAGAAAGAGGGAAGAACAGTGCAGAAAGAGGCAAGAGGGTTGCAGAAGGGATCAAGAGAAGTGCAGAAAGAAGCAACAGAGGTACAGAAAGTAGCAAGAGGGTTGCAGGGAGAGGCAACAGATGTGCAGAAAGAGGCAGAAGAGGTGCAGAAAGGGGCATGAGTGGTACAGAAAAAAGTATGTGAGGTGCAGAAAGAAGCCAGTGAGTTACAGAAACAGATAAGAAGAGGGTAGAAAAGGGCAAAATAAGTACAGAATGAAGCAACAGAGATACAGAAGGAGGCAAGAGAACTGAAGAAAGAGGCAAGAGAGTTGCAGAAAGAGGGAAGAAGGGTGCAGAAAGAGGCAAGAGAGGTGTAGGAAGAAGAAAGAGAGATGGGAAAAAGGAAGAGAAGTGCAGAAAGAACCAGCGGAGGTGCAGAAAGAGGCACGAGAATTGCATATGGAAGCAACAAAGGTGCATAAAGAGGCAAGAGAACTGCAGAAATAGGTATCAGAGGTGCAGAAAGAGGCACGAGAGGTGCAGGAAGAGGGGTGCAGAAAGAGGCAAGAGCGGTACAGCAAAAAGCAATAGAGGTGCAGAAAGAAGCAAGAGCAGTGCAGAAAGAAGCAACAGAGGTGCAGAAAGAGGCAAGAGGGGTGCTGAAAGAGGGGATAGAAGTGCAGAAAGAGACAAGAGAAGTGCAGAAAGAGGCAAGAGAGGTACAAACACGGTCAACGGAGTTAGAGAAAGAGGAGTGCAGAAATAGGGAAGTGGGGTGTAGAAAGCAGCAAGAGAGGTGCAGAAAGAAGCAGGAGAAGTGCAGAAAGAAGCATCCAAGGTGAAAAAAGAAGCAAGAGAGGTGCTGAAACAGGCAAGAGAAGTGCAGAAAGAGGCAAGAGAGGTGCATAAAGAGGCAAAAGAGGTGCAGAAAGAGGAAAGGGGGTGCAGAAAGAGAGAAGAGGGGTGTAGAAAGAGGCAAGAGGGGTGCAGAAAGAAGCAACAGAGGTGCAGAAAGATGCAAGAGAGGTACAGAAAGAAGTAAGAGAGGTGCAGAAAGAATGGAGGTACAAGAAGGAGAAGCGATATGCAGAAAGAGGCAAGAGAAGTGCAGAAAGAGGAAAAGTGGTTCACACACCATTAGTACCAATTTAGCACCCACATTTAGCAATAAGAAACAGGTGACCATTCCAGCTTTGAAAAGGGCCTTCAACCACTCTGTAACACTTGTGGTTGCATTTTTGGGAAAGTTTGAGCTAGAAACAAGGTTTTTTTGTTCAAATCTGCAGAATATATGGCACATGATAGATTATGTGGCAAATGAGGAAAATATATAATTATGCACAAATCGTTGCGGCTGAACAGTGGCATAATTCCAGTGGCCCTGCTCATATCTCTAACTAAGTCCAGAAGTGCTCCTCAGTAGTTCCTTCTTTTTTGTGTCTCATTGAATTTATAGTTTAGCTTCTATGGAATGAGGATGACTAACCCAGAGGTTACTACTCCACAAGACAGACTACCATACCACATAATTACTCTCCATAACACATAATCCCACTCAACATAATTCCTATACACTAAATACCACATACTTTCTATCTACATAATTTCACTGCACAACATACCACATAATCCTACTGCACACAACATACATCCACTCCACCTATTAAAAAAACATTAGTAAAACACTTTTACATTTACAACTCCAATAGCCTTAACTTTCACAAATGGTAGACCTATTACATTGTAAATGCTTCTTTAACTAGTAGTCACGTTTGCAGAGAGATGGAGAGAGGGGGCTGTGCCTCCGACTAGTACTCAGGAATTCTGCAGTGTAGGACTTACAGGAGGTACCAGGAGGACTTCTTGGCCCCCACAGTCCCTCAGGAGTAAAGTGGACTTTATTCCCCAACGAGTAGTTTGCCAGGAGGCGTGTTTGCAGAGTGCTGGAAAAATGGGGCGTGGCCTCTGAAGACCTCTTAGCAATCCTGCTGTGTGGAACTTAATGGAGGTAACAGGAGGGGTGGTGGCCCCCAAGGACATCCATGGAGGCCAACCACACCTCCTATTACCTCCAGTAAGTTCCACACAGCAGGATTGGTAAGTTCTCATAGCAGGTCACGCCCCTTTGCCCAGCACTCTGCAAATGCACACCCTGGTGCACTCTTGGATGGCGATTAAAGTCCCCTTCCCTGTTAGGGGTCCTTAGGTGCCAACTAGCCTACCTGTTACCTCCAGTAAGCCCCACACAGTGGGATTGCTGGGAGGTGGAAACAGGCCATGCCCCCTTTCTCCACCACTCTGCAGACGCACCTCCTGGTGCAGTCTTGGTTGGGGGATGACATCCCCTTGCCTCCTGAGTGTCCCTGGGTGCCAACTAGCCCTCCTGTTAACTCCAGTAAGCCCCACACAGCTGGATTACTGATTGGTCAGAGGCCACACACCCTTTTTACACCACTTTGCAAACACGCCTCCTGGTGCACTGCTGCTTGGGGGATGAAGTTTGGATTAACTACGGAAACATGTTATAAACACCTGCAGGTCCGAGACTACCATGGTAGGCTGGATGAAAAGCAATGAGAAGGTGTTAAATATCAAGTAATAGACATAAGTGACCAGGGTGGTCAGATTTGGTATATCTATATTGCCCTGATAGAGGATCTCCCAGATGAAATGGAATTAGAGAACCAGAAGTGGGAGGTGAAGGTGGGGTCAAAGGAACCAATGCTGGAAACCTCCTTGGAACTCTGTAATGAGACACTCTAGACTGCAAGCCTTATGAGCCAATATTTTAACAGCTTTTGATTTATAATATATGCCTAAGAAGTTATTTAAATAGGGTAACAGGTCATCACGAAATGTCAAAAACGAGGCACAGAATATGCTGATATAGTACATATGTTTAGCACGTGCCCACCAGTGGCTAACTTTTTTACGAGAGATCTCATGCTTTCGAATGATTTTAATAAAACATGTTAATATTACACCTCAAGTAATTCTCCTTGGGGTTAGTGATGATGATGCCCTTTCTAAAATGAGTGCTTAGTTGATTTTTGCCCCAAGTCTATGGCACAAATGTGTCTGGCATCTGGATGGATCAGTCCAGATCCACCGACATTTACAGAGTAAAAATCACGCTTTTTGAATATATTAATATGGAGAATGCTTCTATGAGCAAAAGGGGAGGAGATCATGGAAGTGGGTTAATCTGATCTGGGCTCAGTTGATGAGTGCATGGACGGTATGAATGGGTTGCAGCGAGGTGAACCCTGGAATAACAGATTGGGTTAGGGCTTAATTAGAGGTATATCGGGGTCCTCAGGGAAATAAGGTGTATTTATGCACATGTCACTTTAAGGCTGGTTAAGGTAGAGAGAAGCTGGAAGGTTGGATGGCAGTTATTATGTGTACTTTATGGCTTTCCAAGCACCTCCTCAATCTAAGGGGGTGATCATGCTGCTATTAAGCTGTCCTGTTATTATTGTACATTATGTTTTATATCTCAACTCCTTTTACTCTATGCCCGCAATTTTAAATGGTTTGTTACATGCACCTTGAGATATTGAATCAATTTAATACCTCTCCTGCATTTCATCTCAGAAAAGTTCAATCTTACGGTGCTGCTAGGCCGCTAATATTCAGTTTTGTATAGACATTGATATATTGAATCACTGTTTGTACTTTAATGTCTATCAAGCATTGAACTCCAGGAAAGCTCAACCTTATAATGCTATTAGGATACTTTTATACAGCTTTATTACCAGTATACAGTATGTTTTATACTCTAACGCCTCTTACTTTATGCTTTGATTGCTTGTGTTTTGTCATATAGACCCTACCATATTTAATTTTAGGATATCTTGATAAGAAATGAAATATGTTGATTGATTGCCTGTGTATATCTCTGTGAATAATATTGTGTATGAATTGTTACCCATACCTTGGGGAACAAAATAAAAAAAGTCCTCAGAACTGGAGACTGAGATGGTGGGAGACATCATCCTGTACCAGGCGGACCGGACTGATTTTGCATCCAAGGTCAGCCAGATGATTGATTCTTTAATGGAACCTGGGATACTAAGAGGTCTACCTGCCCCCGAGAACAATGTCTTTTGATTGGCCAGTTCAGTGGATGATGATATGTAGAGTCCTTCTGGAACCTTCTTTCAGTTGTGTGTTCTCTAGAATAGTAGTTCAGACCCTTTCACGACTTTGCTGAGAAAAGACTTCTCAATTCTGCTGATTTCACCTGCCCAGTGTGTTAAACTTCATGCTTGAATACTCAGACTCTTTTATTGAGCCTTAAATCTGGTTCATCTGATGCTTACACTTTCCTCATAGAATTTCCTTTTACCACTTTCAAGACTGTATTTAAAATAGGGATGTTCTTCTACGGAACCTGCTTGGGTCATATTTTGCTGTATGTTATCTTGTTTTACATATGCTCTTTTGAATATTTATAAATTTAGACTGCATGAACTTCTAGATCTGTATGTTCTTAGTGTATTTTTCTACCAATTTTGCTGAGTGATTTGATGTGCAACTTTAACTTCAATTTTGCTAGTGTAACCCTTAAGGATTGGATACCATCAACTCCACCATTCGTGTGGTACCATATGACCTTCAATGTACTTGCAATGTATTTCGGATGTTAGTTCCTTCATTACACTTCAAGTCGACAATAAAAGGTTAATACAAGCAGTGGGTGTTTCTGTTTGATGATTTTACCAAGAGCTTGAAATTTAGGAAACCCCGCTTGAACAGGCACCAGACTTAGATATTAATGCATCCGTCTGTGAAAGAGATATGCTCTTAGATTTGTGCCCCATAGACCAAAAAAATGCCCCCATGGGCAGATTGTGTGCCAGAACAGGTGTTTCTTTGTGCAAGGCAATTTTTGGGCACATAACACAATTTTCACTTGTGAAATACATTATGTGGATCAGCACATGCACAATATAAAATTGTACTTTCTAGCTCAGAGACAACAATTGTGAATCTAAACCAGAGATAAAAATGTTGGATTGAGAAAGTACAAGTGATAAACTTGAGGGAAAATCTTTCATATGTATTATCCAATATATATTTTACTTGTCTGCTTTTATTTTTTAAGGTCAAACATGTTTCTTTGTGGACTTTGAGAGAACGTTTTCGCCAAAGAGATATTGAACAGATACGCTTAGTTAATCAAGATGTGCTGTTCAGAAGGGTTTGGCCTGAAGATGCTGGTCTTAGCTGTGATGTGGGAGAAGGGGCATTGCCCTTCCCAGAGGGCGGCACAATTACCCAATTTACATCAGAGGCTATTGGGAAGAGGCACGGTTCTTTTGGCCATTGGGTCCATGCCCCTACAGTGGGAGGGGATTCAACTTTGATTAGCTGGATTCCCAATGCTTATCTGAAATTGACTAATTTCAAGATCTTGTTCAGTTGTACGCAGTTATTTTAGCACTCAAGAGAGGGTAAATCTATTCTAGATCCGAGTGAACATAATTCTGGAAGATTTTCCTCCTAGTTGTTATTTATCCTATGGCCTGACAGCCTGTCCAGATGTGATGGACCTTACATTGCTGGTGGGGTTGTAGTGGTGAGTCTAATTGTGAAGGTGCCCAGGGTCTTTAGTAAAGAAGTATTTGATTCATTTAGGCTTTCTATTGTCTTGTTGTTTGACTAGGGTATGAGCCCTGATCAAGCAGCAACCACAATCCTAGTTATGGTAAGAGGCAGGCAAAACCTAAATGAACCTGTGCTCACCCTCTGGTAGCGTGGCACAGACTAGCCAAGCTTAACTTTAGAGGCTGTGTTTAAAGGATTTGTGCAGCACTTCAAACAGTAAAACAGTGAAAGCATCACACAAATGATTCCACCCCAGTTTTGGAAAATAGCTCACATTTTACTAAATTAAAAAAGATTAAAATGGCTAAAATTAAATTAGTAGAACTGGAGATATTGAATTTGAAAGTTTTTAAGTAAAATAGCTCCAAGAACAAAAAGCATTATTTGAGAGAACTGGTCGCCCCAGACCGGGACAAAGTCACAAGTTCATGCCAACCGTGTTGAAGGATTGGCCGGCTACAGGAACCCAGTTAGGCCCACTGAACAAGGTACTTAAATCTGAGTTGTGGAGTGTTGCGTCAATCTACATAGAAGATGTGTTACGCAGCAGAGGCAATGCATCAGTTACGAGATGCGATGAGGCTGTGGTGCGAGGTTGTGTCCCGTCGATGTTGAGGATCCAGTCAATGGGCCCTGTGATGCGAAGTGCAGTGTCGAGGGTGTGAGGTAGAGCAGAGGCGATGCATCAGTTCCAGTAAGCGAGGAGCTTGTGCCAGGAAAAGCATTGATGTCTGTGGTTCTGAGTTGATACGGTAGTCCCAAGATGTGGGAGGCAGCAGCAATTTGAGTCTTTTACGATGAGCCCAATCCATGCAGCAGCGATGAATTGGTTCTGCTGCAAGCACCTTAGGCACGCTTCCAAGAGTCCAGGACTGGGGCGTCGCCAATTGCCAGGGTAGACTTACAGATGGCATAGTCCAGTTGCAGGGGTTGGGAAGACTGGTATATCCCTGAGACTACAGATCAGGAGGCCAGGCAGCTAGCCATTGGAGCCACTCTGGGCTATAGAGTTGCAGGTCCAGTCCTTCTCACCCATCCAAGAGGGCAGCAGGCAGCAGATCAGCGCAGCAAAGCAGGAGTCCAGCAGAGTACAGCCCAGCAGAGTGGCAGTCTTTTCAGCAGCACAGCAGTACCTTCTTCCTGGCAGAGTATCCACAGGTCCAAAAGTGTACTGAAGTAGTGGTGTCTGAGGTTCAGTCTTCACAGCCAGTGGAGCCTTTGAAGTGAGGAAGACTTCAAAGACATGCTTTTGAAGTGCACAGAAGTCCTTCTTTCCTGCCCTGTTTGACAACAGGGGTATGCAGCCCTTTGTGTGTTCATCCCTTCCTTCCCGCTAGGATGGCCCATCAAGTAACATCTAAGCTCCTATTGTGTGTGGCTATGTAGGAGGAATAGACAAAGCCCAACTGCACCCAGTCATGTGGCCAGAGACAGGAACCAAATGTCTAAAGTAAGAAAATGCCAACTTTCTAAAAGTCATTTTTAAAGAACGACTGCGACAATGCACATATTACTATTTATTTTGTTTATATGATTCACAGGAACCATTGTTTCTCCTTGCAAACTTAATAAAAGTAGCATTTTCAGAATTGTAATTTAAAATCCGGCTTTACCATAAGTTAGGATTTTAAATTAGGACTCCAGAGACACAAAACTTCAATCAGTTATATTTTCCTATTTGGGAATTACATGTATAGACTGTAATAAGGTAATCCCAATGTTATTTTATCAGAGATATAAGCATTGCTGTAGTGATAAATGACTTTGAACTGTTTTTCACTGCCAAGACATGCTAAAATTAAAAGTACATGTCCTGTTTTTTTAAATAGATTGCACCCTGCCCTCTGCGTTGTCCAGGGTCTACATTTGGGTTGGCTTATATATTAAGGGCTGCTGAAGTGTGTGGCACAAGCAGCACTATAGGCCCAATAGTATCATTTAATTTACAGGACCTGGACACATTTAGTGCACTTTGCTAAGTAAATTACATATGCCAATTGGGGATGAAACAATATTACCATATTTAGGAGAGGGAGCACAAGCCCTTCAGCACTGGTAGTGGTGAAGTATGAAGAATCATAATACCAGCAAAAATTAGGTCAGAAAAGTGGAGCAAGAAGGCAAAAAGTTGAAGGTAAGGCTACTCCACGGCTCTCAGGCCTAACACTTACCCCTCCTTGCTTGCGATTTCTATTCACCAAGGTGAAGGAACCTGGAGAGACCATCAGCATTGGCATGGTCTGACCCCCAGATGGTGCTCCACCTTAAAGCTAATTTCCTGTAGGGAGATGGACCACCTCAGTGGTTTGGGGCTTTCTCCCCTCATTTGCATGAGCCGTCTGAGGGACCTGTGGTCTGTCTGAACGAAGAAGGGAGCCCCAAACAGATATGGTCTCAACTTTTTCAGTGCCCAGATCACAGCAAAATCTTCTCTCTCAATCACACTCCACCTATGCTCCTGTGGATGTAATCTCCTGCTACTGAAGGATACCGGTTGGTCCAGATGAACACATGGCCTCCTTGAGGCTATTGAAGGATTTCTAACATCTCTCTGTCCAGATCACCCATCTATGCAGCTTCTTCAGTCTGCTCTGTAAAGGGGCAACAATGTTACCATATTCCTTATGAAACCTCCTGTGGAATCCTGTGCGGCCCAGGAAGACCCTCACCTCAGTCTGAGTTATAGATGATTGGTGCGCCATAATAGTCTCAGTCTTGGCTTGCAACGGCTGGCTTGATTTGTCACCAGGACCTTTCCTTACCTTGTTCCCACCCACCATTTGGCCCAGATATACCACAGAACCCTACTTATGTGGCACTTACTGGTCTTCATAATCAGGCCTGCCTGCTGCAAGTCCTGAAGCACCTCATGAAGGTTGTGCAGGTATGCCTCCCTGCTGGAGCTTTAGACAGTGCCGTCATCCAGATAGGTGGCACAGAAGGCCTCTGTTCCTGTCAGGACCCTGTGAGCTAACCTTTGGAAGATCCCCCGGGGCATTCTACAAGCCAAAGGGCATCACCTGAAATTGGAGTGGCCATCTGGGATTGAGAATGCTCAACTCTATTTTGCCCCTTCAGTCAGAGCAATCTGCCAGTACCCTGATATTCAATCAAATGTACTGAGGAACTTGGCAGCACCCAGACTATTTATGAGCTCATCAGCTCAGAGCATGTGTCTGCATTGGTTTTCGTGATGGAATTGAGTCCTCTGTAGCCTACTCAGAACGTACATTTTGGAGTGGAACCCTGGGGAGGGGCAGGCTTAGGTACCAGCACCATACGGCTAGACCAGGGTCTGTTGGAGAGCTCAATCACCCCCTAAAGGCAACATCTTGGAGACCTGCTCCTTGATACTAGAACTCACCCTATCTGACAACCTGTAAATTGTGTTAGTCAAAGGTGGACTGTCTCCGGTATCCGTGTCATGGGCACAGAGGTGTGTGAGTCCAGGGGTGAGTGAGAACAGAGACGCAAACTGCCCCAGTAACCTACAACAGTCATCCTGCTGCTTTGGTGTCAGGGTAGAAGAAAGGTTGACACCTTCCACCGACTCATTGTGTTCCTCGGAAGATAATGGAGAGGCTCGCTTTTCTCTTCCATTCACTCATCTGTAAACAGCAGCATGCTCACTTCACACCCCTTGATGTGAGTCTTGGGTTAATTCACGTGGAGTCCCCTTTAGAGGTTCCTACAGGTCTGGAGATCCAGCAGGTAGGTAGACTACCCCCTTTCGCTCTTTCACCTCATTTGGGCCTGTTCAGCTTTGGGCTTCACAGGCTCTATGGCCTATATTTTCTAGCCAAGTTGAAACTCTACCAAAGTGGCCTTCTAGTCATACCAGTGCTTCTCAACCTCTTGGCTACCCTCAAGGTCGCATTTGCCTTTTTCCAAAAATGGTGCATCTGGTTGTGGAGGGCCAGCATGTAGCTGACCAAATCCTGGAGAAGGATCCTGGATGCTCGCTCTCACCCCTCCATCACAAGGCTCAGAGGTTCCCTAACAAGGTGGCCATTGAGGGGTTCAGATGGGCTAAACCCTACTTCTTTCTGTGGCACATCCCTGTAGGCAAAAAGGAGGCATGGAAGGAGGACGTCCCACTGATGTCTCATGGGCACAGGTAGGCCCATTGTGCCTTTCAACCAGAATCCTAGTCCGGGAAGAGACAGGCAAACCCTAAATTAACATGTGCTCACCCTCTGGTAGATTGTCACAGAGCAGTCAGGCTTAACTTCAGAGGCTGCGTGTAACGTATTTGTGCAGCACTTCAAACAGTAAACAGTGAAAACTCCACACACAATGATTCCACACCAGTTTAACAAAACAGCAACAATCCAATAAAATTCCAAGTAAAATAGCACCAAGAAGCAAAAAGAGCTATTGGGGATAGCTGGTTGCGCTGGACCAGGATAAAGTCACAAGTTCAGGCAGACCTCGATGGAGCACAGGCCGGCTACAGGGACCCAGTCAGGCCCACTGAACAAAGTACCCATGGATCCGCATTGAAAATGCATTGGGCAGCAGAAGCAATGCATGGGTTCCTAGATGCGATGTGGCTGGGTTGTGAGATCCTGTTGCGTCAAAGTCGAGTATCCTGTCAACAGGGCTTATGATGTAAAGTCCAACATCGAGGATGCGAGGTGCAGCAAAGGTGATGTGTCTGTTCCGATGACCAGTGAAGCTACGATGCAGTTTCATCATCGAGGCTGCCATCAATGAGGGATGGGAGGAGTTTGCGATAAAAGTCTTTTTTGACTGGTCTAACTCATGTAGCAGTAACAGCAGCAGCAATGCATCGGTTCCGCTGGCAAGCACCTTAAGCGCACTTCCTGCCTTTTAAATACATTGCACCCTGCCGTCTGGGTTGTCCAAGGCTTACCTTAGGGGTGACGTATATGTATTTGTGTTTTGCCAGGTTGACACAGCAGTTTAAACTGCACACACAGGCTCTGCAATGACAGGCCTGAGACATGGTTAAAGGGCTACTAAGTGGGTAGAACAATCAATTTGGTCCCAAGAGTATCATTTAATTTACAGGCTCTAAGCACTTGCAGTGCACTTTACTAGGGACCTATAAGTAAATTAAATATGCCAATTGGGGATGAACCGACATTACCATGTTTAGGGGAGAGAGCACAAACACAGTGCAAAAGCGAGGTCACAAAAGTGGAGGAAGAAGGCAAAAAGGTTGTGGGGAGGAAGACCTAAGGCTGTCAGGTCTAACACTTTCTGTACAACATTCTGAAATGTACCCTTTTAAAGCATCTGGTGCTACCTCAAAGAATCCGGAATGTGCTCTTCTTTTTTCAACTTGAGGGACATTGTGGCTGCATAGTTCTGTATTCTTTCAAGTGATCAAGTTGGGTTTTAAAAAGAAAATTTCATAAGAAAATTTACTAGACCAGGTATTTTGACAGTGAACGAGTTAGTTTAATTAAATAATTTGTTGGAAAAATTCTTAGCTAAGGTATTTGCCTGGTACCCAAAATCCTAATCCTTTTTTAACTTTAAGTACTAAGGGGTATATTATCAAGGGGTTTTATCTCCGCTTTTTTGGCTTTAAAAGCCAAGAAAGCGGAGATAAAATTATCTCCCTATTACCAAGCTGTCGCTAACACCAGTTAGCGACCGCTAGTAGGAGATAGCGACCATCTTGGGCCCCGCTTGGCATGTCAGTGATATTTATCACTAATGATATGCAAAGTGGGCGTGCCAAGATGTTAGCGACTGGAAACAGTCGCTAACATCGCTATCTCCGATTACCAACTTTTGGAGATATTGGCGCTAAGGGCGAATATCTCCAAAAGCTAACACCTGCCCAGAGCAGTTCTTAGCCATGTTATCCAATGGGAGGTGGATAACATGGCTAAGAGCATTTGCTCGATAATGCATGAATATCGCTGACTTTTCAGCGATATTCATGCATTGCGGGCGTTTTTTATCGCATTTGCGATAAACCTTGCTAATAGCAAGGTTTATCTGCGATAAAAATCGCCGATGTGCGGCGATAATTTTTGTCTCTAAACAAGTTAGAGACAAAAATTATCGCTAGTTGTTGATAATATACCCCTAAGTTCATAGCAATTTCTAATGATAGCTTTAGAGCACGGGACTAATTTAAAAGCAAATGTCAACTGTGGTACTATCATTACCACAAACTAAAAGGCAATTACAAGGGCGCCGATAAATAATGTGTAAAAATATGTAATGATGAGGGTTGTGATACCACCCGTGTCATTCCGCATTTAAAAAAAATATTTTACCACTGTTAATATAAAAACGAACTTGAAAAATGGAACATACTTACCTGTATTTGACCAGATGTCTTGCCGTACAAAAGTTGCATTGACATGAAACTGTATTTTTGTAGCGTATTTCCGCTGCACATATTTACTTACACACTTGCTGCAATATTTGAAGTGAAGTGTATTCTATTTCCACCAGCTCTTTCCTGTGCAAACCATATAATCTCCAATCTTTTATAGTACATTGTGTGTTCCATAGCCACAATCCAATCCAATCACAGCAATTCATCTGCCAGAATATGGTAGAAGGAAAGTACCAGGGTCCTTCATACCTCATCCCAGAATAGAAAATGTAAAACATATAGATTGATGAATCAGTCTTTGTAATAAACATTTCATTACAGACAATAACTTATTATAACAATCTCTATCATTGCTATAGGAATATTTAAGATGTCGTCAGTGCTAATCCATTCATACATATTTAACAGCATAATCTTCAAGGTAGTACTTTGGCCATAAATGCTCCATTCAAGAATAGACGCTGTTCCGACTGGGACACGTTATTTTATACACTCCACTTAGTGCCAGCTCTTCCACTGCTCAGCACTCTTCCTCAGGATTGTCAAATGAAAGAAAGCTCAAGCCCACTAAGTGGTTTTCGTAATTGTTGTGCGCTACGTTGTGTGGGTAACCCAGGCCTCCCTTAGGCACGGGAGGTAGCGCGGGGGCAGAGCGCGCTGCACGCAGGAACACACGCCGACACTGGTTCACAGTCGGAAGTGACGTCCCCGAGCGGACGTCATCCTTTTATTCAACCCCGCAGGCCACGCCTGGCCTGCGAATGTGGGGATGCATGTGTGCGTGCAGCGACTAGAGCGCTGTGGGCATTACATCAATGTCCTCCAAGCAGGCGGTCATTTATAATGCACTATCAATCCATTTGTGTTGTGCAGTTCCTGCCAACACATTTTGCTGTTTGATACAGGGCGATGGGGGGAATTATTAGCATTTTACTGTCCCCACCATTAGGGTTTGCCGCACAGTGACAGAAAAAAATAGCTATTTGGCCACCCATCATGTTTGGGTGGATGGATATAGCCATTTATCCACTGACCTTCACTCCGTCGGGTCTTTGGAGAGGTTTGGCTAAGGCGATGATATATCACCACAGTAGCCAAACCTCTGATCCGCCTGCATCTAAATTGGGCTGGCGGGCCATTATGTTTCCCATTGTGACAGAGTATCCTTACCGCAAACATATAAATCAGACCCTTTATTTTCTTTCAATGCCCAAAGACTGAGTGTGGGAGCAGTGGTAGAAGGGGACAAAACATAGAATTAAGACAAAATAAATAAGCGATTGATCCTATGAAGCATGGGGTTTCGGCAAAAGCAGCCATACCCAAAGGAAAGTTGTCCAAACGTAGCATAGGTAACAGTGGAGTCAATAACTTCAGCATACCGCATTCTTCTCACCTGCACTGGACGTTTGCCTACTTCAAATGTTCCCTTCATGGAAAAGCACAACCTAAACATACTTCTATTCGCACTCTGTTTAACTATTAATGTCACATTTTTCTCCTTAGACGTTACATATTATAATGAGTTTACATTAGCAATTGTCTCATATATTTTTAAGCGAATGGAAAACTCTTTTCATATAAGAATGCTTGATGGCCGTAACAGACAATAGAAGGAGACGTTTTAACGATACCTTATATTTTTTGGCACATACTAGTCCTTTAGCAGATCGTTTATAAGGTTTTATAATGTGTATTACGCCACTAAATCCAACATTATTTTAACATTTTCCTTATATTAGGTTGCTGCCTCCATATATTTTGGTAGCACCATAATCCTTTCCTTTTCATTTCCTGATATTTCTTTTATAAAATGAACTGTGTCACTCTTCAGTGTGCGGATGCATTTTTCACATTATTGAGTATATGGTGCTCTGCTATCAAGATTTGTCAGTACCGAAGGCTTAGAATGGAATTATAACTTTTGACCGAATGGATTTTTTTATGACACAACATTTTCATGCGTTAGTCAAAGTCCTCAGAGTGTGAAAATTATTTTAAATCAAACTATTAGGCTAAATAAATGTGCTTAATCCTGTTCTGAACTTACATTTTGTATTCCACCTTACACATATATGGCTAGTCGTCATCAACCAGTCTTTAAACCTGCTTGTTTTATATAGACCAATAAATACTCGAATAATGTCTGAGTCACAAACACACGCAGGAGGGGGAGGACCAGGTCCTTTGCTCTGTCTCCACTGTTTTACGTCTGGCATTAATAATAATAATTCTGAAGCTTATAAAGCGCAATGGTTACACTTACCAGTGTGTCCCTGCGCTGAATAACCCACTGAGGAACCCGTCCTGGTCTGTTCCTGCGAGGCGTCCAACTCCTGGGCACCCCCCTTGTAAAGCCAGGCATCCTTAGCGATTAGGGCCGGTGTGGAGACTAAGCAAGCTATTGCCCAGAGTTGCAGCGTGGGACCCCATGATTAGAGTAGGCACCGTGCAGAGAATTATCGGGTCCGCGAACATTTGAGCTCAAGATCCTGCCGCGACGGGAATTGAACCCTGGTCCCGGGCCAGACCTCGGCACCAGGGTCTGCCGCTCTAATCAGTGAGCCACACTCCTCCACAAGATCTTTTGGTTTTACTAATATTATATCCAATGTATATATATGCTTGTGTATATATGTAATTCTATATTTTTTTAGATAGACAAACGGCCCCTCGGCTGCCCTCACTATAACGTTTTATAAAAACAAAACAATCAGTGACAGAGCCAAAAGGCTGGCAGCCAACACCAGACCTATTGGCTTTAGCAGTGCTTGTTTACATTGAATACCCAACATTGTGCTTGGCAGGTTTTCCTAGCTAGGCATTCAGGGCCGACGCCCTGTCTTGTGCTAACATAGAAGAACTTATTGCTATGGATGGTAGACAGCACCTCTTAAAAGACTAGAGGAGAGCCAAGGGTACCTTTTTGCCTCTTTTGTTTATTTACATTTATGTGAATACTTAAGTGATTTTGATCAGGCAGTGTATTTTCTTTTCTTTAAATTGGCTACAAAAAACCCAATCACGGCTCATATGATATCACTGACTTTGTGTACCTCTTAAGGCAAAACCTCGTATGAAGGTCATCAGCAATGCATTGGTGTTCATTCATCTGTTGCACCTGAAATACTGGTGCATACTCCAATAGTTATGATGGAAAGATAGCATGGTAATATATCTAAATTAGCCATAGATTTGCTATCAGGTCATGGTATAATTATAGGGACTACCCTGCCTGTTTTAATTCACATATTGCACTGGCTCCTATGGAAGGAGAGGGATTTATGATATTTCACAGATATCTGAGCGGGAGATTTCTGGGCTTCACAAACATGTAAACCGAGAATGATTTTAAGGAGGAGCCCTTTCACAGCAACATTTGAATAGTTAGGTAGAACAAGAAACTCAGTGAAGATTATGGCTTACACTGTCTGAGTACTGACCCTTATCCCTTTTAGTCAGGGAATGATGTTTTCTGGTGTGTCCTGTCTGACAAATTATTACTAACCCTCCACACAAAATTCAACACTAACTCGCAGAGCCCATTTTCTGTTGAATTCTAAATGCACTGGTCCAGCCAAACTAAAAGGAGAAAATATTCTGCTCACAGGAAACCCAAGCGCCTTCCTGTGTCTTCCATGAAAAATGTATTCCATGTTACTTTTCAACCCATCGTTCATCACATTTGAGCATTTAGCCCCCACCATAAATGAACCACACTGACTCAAGCTGAAAACCTAAATCAAATTAAGAGCCAGCTTCTTCACCTACAGCTTTGTGATGATGCATTTACCAACATACTTGGAAGAAAACGCCCTATTTTTAGTATACTACAAAATACCAGGAGTGTCGGATCTAGGCCCTAGCTTTGATTTCAGAGACCCAACTGCTTTTCAAAAAAGAGCTCAAACCATCATTAAGGATCACTTCCTTCACCATTCTTAAATCTAGTCAGCATGCTGCCACTCATAAACATTCACACTGAAGGTTCACCCACCTTTCTGCTACTTTCCCTACTGTGTCAACACTACTGCCTCTCAGTTTTACTGCTTACAATTCCCTTAAATGCTGCCATCCCACTGTAACTACCTAACGTATGGACAGTAGTCACCATATATAAACTCTAACATTACTTGCCAACCTCACACTGCCTGGACTGTACAGCTCCCACTGCTTCCCACATCTCAGTTCATGCTCAACAAGTAACTAAAATAAAATGATATGTGGCAGTGCTTAATTTGTAAAATATGAAGTGCAGGTGCTCAAATGTTTGTCGGAGGCTACACCCACTTTTTCTGGCTCCACCCACTTACTATATTAGCTCCACCCACCTCTTCAACGGGTCCGAGCCAGGGCGGTGATAATAATAACCCTTTTACATATCCCGGCTGCACCCTTCCATGTGAACATACTGTGAACTGTGGCGCACAGCCCATCATAGTAGGCTTCCAGGCCTCCCACATCATACCAGGTGAGGCAACAGAGTGTTTGTTGAGGGTCAAATAATCCTGGAATCCCTGAGCCAGACCCTGTGTGAAACACCGGTCTGTGAGGTGCCACATATTGAGCCTCCACACTGGGCTAGGTCCCACACTCTGAAAGACAAAGTGTAGCATTACTGGGGTGTGGTCAGAGATACACCTGGGCACAATGAGGGAACCAGACAATTGAGTCAGATCAGTAGCAGGGAGTAACGGTAGGCTATTTTGGGATCGTATCTTGTGTGTTGCCAACAGGTGAGTGTAAAACCGGTCATGGGGGTTCCATGTCCTCGACGCGTCACAAAGCACCAGGCCTACGACCCATTCTATCAGACCTGTCAATGTCCCCCTCCTGACCCACTGGGCCCCGTAGAGCCCACCGCTGGACTCAGCGCATCATTAAAGTCACACCTTTTGAGGGTGATTCTCTAGGGTAATTTTAGTATCACATCTCACACTTCGTTCTAGCTGGAAGGGGGCGAAAATACGTTCTGAGGGGATGGATTGGGCAACCTTCAAAAGGGTACCTCTACCACCACATATCTACCCAGAGAATCGCTCGTCACTTCGGATAACACCAGGGGGTAGGTTATGTACGCATCCTGTGGAGTTGCATTACAGTGGGCTGAAACATGCCCACCTGACCAAAGGGTTGAATCATTCCTCTGCACTTTTAATTAAGCCCATCAGGGGACAGGAGTAGAGTTTATTAGGGCACCAGAGAGGTCTTTTTAGTCGTTCTGCGTCTCTGTACATAGCACTGCAAGGTTATTTTATCCACTTTTTCCAAATATTTCCCTCACGCCACAAGGCCTTGTTTGATATAGGACTCCACCACACCACACCACACATGGACATTTCTGGAGCCCCCATGCCTAGCAGGGCTGTAGCCCACCCCCAAGAGGTGGGAGGAGGATCCTATGATGAAGCCTGCCACCAGGCTGGTGGGGGGGGGGGGCTACCACCTTTAAAGGAAGACCGTTTTTAGCTCACAATGCCCACTTATTTATTCAGTAATTTACAACCCACCTTGTGCAAAGGGTACCCGCTGTCCCCCTCGGCCCTGGGAGAGTAACCCTGAGTGTACCCCAATAAACCCCTTGCAGTAGTTCAGTAATGTGAGACCACAACAGCTGGACAGGCCTTTAGGTAGATAACAGGTCTCACTCACTTCTTTCGGTAACACACCATCACTTAGACATGACGTTATTGACATTCGATGTCACACCTGTCTTGTCTTCAGTTAACATACATCAATGTGTCATGCTATGAAAACCTGCACATAGACAGAGGCTTCCAAAGCTCCCCTAAAACAATCTAGAAGCTTCCTTCTTTAGCATAAATAAATGGACATTTTACAATCTGCTGATGATGCCAGCTGCACGAAAGCCTGCATTAAAGGGTGTTCATGAGCAGAGGGCTATGGTGGTGTGAGGGCTTAGGGTGCGTGAGGGTCAGGGATAGAAGGGGGCGTGTGAGAGTAGCGTGTTTGTTTCCAGCTGGGAGATGTTCGCCTCGCAGTAGAAATGTTCTGAGTTGTATGCACAAGAGCGTCCAGAGCTGAACGAGCGTGTAGGCTGAACCCTTCTTTAGAAGTGCCCTAGCTCGGGAGGCCATTGATTGGATGGGCAAAGAGACTGTTACTTGCTTTGTCTACTGCCATGCGCCTCATAGAGAGATCCCTAGTTGGCATCCCTCTCACCCCTTGGAGGTGAATTCTCGACAGAGAGGCCAGTAGTGGAATGGGCAGTAGGTCTTTAGTGCCCAGTGCCTCAAGAGAGCAGTGGCTCCCTGGTTGCGTGTGCATCTAGTGTCAGGCCCCGTTGATACGCAATATAATCACTGCACCTCTGGAGCCTTAGGTGTGTCCTGCTGCTCCTGCATGCTTCATCTGCGCAGCTATATTTTTTAAATCATGATTTGGCCGCCGACCTACGCCGCCTACCCCAGGCCATCATGACCAGACCAATCAACATAATGATAAAAAAAAACAGTAATCACCGTAACTGTGCCTGCAGCCTGCCAGGCCCTGCCTCACCTGCGCAGCTTTATTTATAACAAGGGGTGGTGATGGACAGAGTCTCTGAATTAAGCAGAGTACTCTCACCCAGTCAAGAGATCAGGGCTAGATCCAACACCGTTTTTTAGCTCATTGCACCATCCCAGTTTCAGAACCTGGCTGTATGCAAATTAGTCTGTCCCTGGCCCAGTGCATCATGGGAACAGGGCAGACCAGACTACAAAAGCCAATTCTTACACTGGGAAGGAAACAAGCTTCCGGGGACCGGTTTCTGCCATTTCAGGCGTCTTCGGCCCGGCTTGCTTGAATCCTGATGGTGCAATGAGCAAGGGACTCACATCTGAGTATACCCTTCCACGCTTAGGGTGGACAAAATTATTTACAACAAGGGGTGGTGATGGACAGAGTCTCTGAATTAAGCAGAGTACTCTCACCCAGTCAAGAGATCAGGGCTAGATCCAGCACCGTTTTTTAGCTCATTGCACCATCCCAGTTTCAGAACCTGGCTGTATGCAAATTAGTCTGTCCCTGGCCCAGTGCATCATGGGAACAGGGCAGACCAGACTACAAAAGCCAATTCTTACACTGGGAAGGAAACAAGCTTCCGGGGACCGGTTTCTGCCATTTCAGGCGTCTTCGGCCCGGCTTGCTTGAATCCTGATGGTGCAATGAGCAAGGGACTCACATCTGAGTATACCCTTCCATGCTTAGGGAGGACAAAATTATTTACAACACGGGGTGGTGATGGACAGAGTCTCTGAATTAAGCAGAGTACTCTCACCCAGTCAAGAGATCAGGGCTAGATCCAACACCGTTTTTTAGCTCATTGCACCATCCCAGTTTCAGAACCTGGCTGTATGCAAATTAGTCTGTCCCTGGCCCAGTGCATCATGGGAACAGGGCAGACCAGACTACAAAAGCCAATTCTTACACTGGGAAGGAAACAAGCTTCTGGGGACCGGTTTCTGCCATTTCAGGCGTCTTCGGCCCGGCTTGCTTGAATCCTGATGGTGCAATGAGCAAGGGATTCACATCTGAGTATACCCTTCCACGCTTAGGGTGGACAAAATTATTTACAACAAGGGGTGGTGATGGACAGAGTCTCTGAATTAAGCAGAGTACTCTCACCCAGTCAAGAGATCAGGGCTAGATCCAACACCGTTTTTTAGCTCATTGCACCATCCCAGTTTCAGAACCTGGCTGTATGCAAATTAGTCTGTCCCTGGCCCAGTGCATCATGGGAACAGGTCAGACCAGACTACAAAAGCCAATTCTTACACTGGGAAGGAAACAAGCTTCCGGGGACCGGTTTCTGCCATTTCAGGCGTCTTCGGCCCGGCTTGCTTGAATCCTGATGGTGCAATGAGCAAGGGACTCACATCTGAGTATACCCTTCCACGCTTAGGGTGGACAAAATTATTTACAACAAGGGGTGGTGATGGACAGAGTCTCTGAATTAAGCAGAGTACTCTCACCCAGTCAAGAGATCAGGGCTAGATCCAACACCGTTTTTTAGCTCATTGCACCATCCCAGTTTCAGAACCTGGCTGTATGCAAATTAGTCTGTCCCTGGCCCAGTGCATCATGGGAACAGGGCAGACCAGACTACAAAAGCCAATTCTTACACTGGGAAGGAAACAAGCTTCCGGGGACCGGTTTCTGCCATTTCAGGCGTCTTCGGCCCGGCTTGCTTGAATCCTGATGGTGCAATGAGCAAGGGACTCACATCTGAGTATACCCTTCCACGCTTAGGGTGGACAAAATTATTTACAACAAGGGGTGGTGATGGACAGAGTCTCTGAATTAAGCAGAGTACTCTCACCCAGTCAAGAGATCAGGGCTAGATCCAACACCGTTTTTTAGCTCATTGCACCATCCCAGTTTCAGAACCTGGCTGTATGCAAATTAGTCTGTCCCTGGCCCAGTGCATCATGGGAACAGGGCAGACCAGACTACAAAAGCCAATTCTTACACTGGGAAGGAAACAAGCTTCTGGGGACCGGTTTCTGCCATTTCAGGCGTCTTCGGCCCGGCTTGCTTGAATCCTGATGGTGCAATGAGCAAGGGATTCACATCTGAGTATACCCTTCCACGCTTAGGGTGGACAAAATTATTTACAACAAGGGGTGGTGATGGACAGAGTCTCTGAATTAAGCAGAGTACTCTCACCCAGTCAAGAGATCAGGGCTAGATCCAACACCGTTTTTTAGCTCATTGCACCATCCCAGTTTCAGAACCTGGCTGTATGCAAATTAGTCTGTCCCTGGCCCAGTGCATCATGGGAACAGGTCAGACCAGACTACAAAAGCCAATTCTTACACTGGGAAGGAAACAAGCTTCCGGGGACCGGTTTCTGCCATTTCAGGCGTCTTCGGCCCGGCTTGCTTGAATCCTGATGGTGCAATGAGCAAGGGACTCACATCTGAGTATACCCTTCCACGCTTAGGGTGGACAAAATTATTTACAACAAGGGGTGGTGATGGACAGAGTCTCTGAATTAAGCAGAGTACTCTCACCCAGTCAAGAGATCAGGGCTAGATCCAACACCGTTTTTTAGCTCATTGCACCATCCCAGTTTCAGAACCTGGCTGTATGCAAATTAGTCTGTCCCTGGCCCAGTGCATCATGGGAACAGGGCAGACCAGACTACAAAAGCCAATTCTTACACTGGGAAGGAAACAAGCTTCCGGGGACCGGTTTCTGCCATTTCAGGCGTCTTCGGCCCGGCTTGCTTGAATCCTGATGGTGCAATGAGCAAGGGACTCACATCTGAGTATACCCTTCCACGCTTAGGGTGGACAAAATTATTTACAACAAGGGGTGGTGATGGACAGAGTCTCTGAATTAAGCAGAGTACTCTCACCCAGTCAAGAGATCAGGGCTAGATCCAACACCGTTTTTTAGCTCATTGCACCATCCCAGTTTCAGAACCTGGCTGTATGCAAATTAGTCTGTCCCTGGCCCAGTGCATCATGGGAACAGGGCAGACCAGACTACAAAAGCCAATTCTTACACTGGGAAGGAAACAAGCTTCCGGGGACCGGTTTCTGCCATTTCAGGCGTCTTCGGCCCGGCTTGCTTGAATCCTGATGGTGCAATGAGCAAGGGACTCACATCTGAGTATACCCTTCCACGCTTAGGGTGGACAAAATTATTTACAACAAGGGGTGGTGATGGACAGAGTCTCTGAATTAAGCAGAGTACTCTCACCCAGTCAAGAGATCAGGGCTAGATCCAACACCGTTTTTTAGCTCATTGCACCATCCCAGTTTCAGAACCTGGCTGTATGCAAATTAGTCTGTCCCTGGCCCAGTGCATCATGGGAACAGGGCAGACCAGACTACAAAAGCCAATTCTTACACTGGGAAGGAAACAAGCTTCCGGGGACCGGTTTCTGCCATTTCAGGCGTCTTCGGCCCGGCTTGCTTGAATCCTGATGGTGCAATGAGCAAGGGACTCACATCTGAGTATACCCTTCCACGCTTAGGGTGGACAAAATTATTTACAACAAGGGGTGGTGATGGACAGAGTCTCTGAATTAAGCAGAGTACTCTCACCCAGTCAAGAGATCAGGGCTAGATCCAACACCGTTTTTTAGCTCATTGCACCATCCCAGTTTCAGAACCTGGCTGTATGCAAATTAGTCTGTCCCTGGCCCAGTGCATCATGGGAACAGGGCAGACCAGACTACAAAAGCCAATTCTTACACTGGGAAGGAAACAAGCTTCCGGGGACCGGTTTCTGCCATTTCAGGCGTCTTCGGCCCGGCTTGCTTGAATCCTGATGGTGCAATGAGCAAGGGACTCACATCTGAGTATACCCTTCCACGCTTAGGGTGGACAAAATTATTTACAACAAGGGGTGGTGATGGACAGAGTCTCTGAATTAAGCAGAGTACTCTCACCCAGTCAAGAGATCAGGGCTAGATCCAACACCGTTTTTTAGCTCATTGCACCATCCCAGTTTCAGAACCTGGCTGTATGCAAATTAGTCTGTCCCTGGCCCAGTGCATCATGGGAACAGGGCAGACCAGACTACAAAAGCCAATTCTTACACTGGGAAGGAAACAAGCTTCCGGGGACCGGTTTCTGCCATTTCAGGCGTTTTCGGCCCGGCTTGCTTGAATCCTGATGGTGCAATGAGCAAGGGACTCACATCTGAGTATACCCTTCCACGCTTAGGGTGGACAAAATTATTTACAACAAGGGGTGGTGATGGACAGAGTCTCTGAATTAAGCAGAGTACTCTCACCCAGTCAAGAGATCAGGGCTAGATCCAACACCGTTTTTTAGCTCATTGCACCATCCCAGTTTCAGAACCTGGCTGTATGCAAATTAGTCTGTCCCTGGCCCAGTGCATCATGGGAACAGGGCAGACCAGACTACAAAAGCCAATTCTTACACTGGGAAGGAAACAAGCTTCCGGGGACCGGTTTCTGCCATTTCAGGCGTCTTCGGCCCGGCTTGCTTGAATCCTGATGGTGCAATGAGCAAGGGACTCACATCTGAGTATACCCTTCCACGCTTAGGGTGGACAAAATTATTTACAACAAGGGGTGGTGATGGACAAAGTCTCTGAATTAAGCAGAGTACTCTCACCCAGTCAAGAGATCAGGGCTAGATCCAACACCGTTTTTTAGCTCATTGCACCATCCCAGTTTCAGAACCTGGCTGTATGCAAATTAGTCTGTCCCTGGCCCAGTGCATCATGGGAACAGGGCAGACCAGACTACAAAAGCCAATTCTTACACTGGGAAGGAAACAAGCTTCCGGGGACCGGTTTCTGCCATTTCAGGCGTCTTCGGCCCGGCTTGCTTGAATCCTGATGGTGCAATGAGCAAGGGACTCACATCTGAGTATACCCTTCCACGCTTAGGGTGGACAAAATTATTTACAACAAGGGGTGGTGATGGACAGAGTCTCTGAATTAAGCAGAGTACTCTCACCCAGTCAAGAGATCAGGGCTAGATCCAACACCGTTTTTTAGCTCATTGCACCATCCCAGTTTCAGAACCTGGCTGTATGCAAATTAGTCTGTCCCTGGCCCAGTGCATCATGGGAACAGGGCAGACCAGACTACAAAAGCCAATTCTTACACTGGGAAAGAAACAAGCTTCCGGGGACCGGTTTCTGCCATTTCAGGCATCTTCGGCCCGGCTTGCTTGAATCCTGATGGTGCAATGAGCAAGGGACTCACATCTGAGTATACCCTTCCACGCTTAGGGTGGACAAAATTATTTACAACAAGGGGTGGTGATGGACAGAGTCTCTGAATTAAGCAGAGTACTCTCACCCAGTCAAGAGATCAGGGCTAGATCCAACACCGTTTTTTAGCTCATTGCACCATCCCAGTTTCAGAACCTGGCTGTATGCAAATTAGTCTGTCCCTGGCCCAGTGCATCATGGGAACAGGGCAGACCAGACTACAAAAGCCAATTCTTACACTGGGAAGGAAACAAGCTTCCGGGGACCGGTTTCTGCCATTTCAGGCGTCTTCGGCCCGGCTTGCTTGAATCCTGATGGTGCAATGAGCAAGGGACTCACATCTGAGTATACCCTTCCACGCTTAGGGTGGACAAAATTATTTACAACAAGGGGTGGTGATGGACAGAGTCTCTGAATTAAGCAGAGTACTCTCACCCAGTCAAGAGATCAGGGCTAGATCCAACACCGTTTTTTAGCTCATTGCACCATCCCAGTTTCAGAACCTGGCTGTATGCAAATTAGTCTGTCCCTGGCCCAGTGCATCATGGGAACAGGGCAGACCAGACTACAAAAGCCAATTCTTACACTGGGAAGGAAACAAGCTTCCGGGGACCGGTTTCTGCCATTTCAGGCGTCTTCGGCCCGGCTTGCTTGAATCCTGATGGTGCAATGAGCAAGGGACTCACATCTGAGTATACCCTTCCACGCTTAGGGTGGACAAAATTATTTACAACAAGGGGTGGTGATGGACAGAGTCTCTGAATTAAGCAGAGTACTCTCACCCAGTCAAGAGATCAGGGCTAGATCCAACACCGTTTTTTAGCTCATTGCACCATCCCAGTTTCAGAACCTGGCTGTATGCAAATTAGTCTGTCCCTGGCCCAGTGCATCATGGGAACAGGGCAGACCAGACTACAAAAGCCAATTCTTACACTGGGAAGGAAACAAGCTTCCGGGGACCGGTTTCTGCCATTTCAGGCATCTTCGGCCCGGCTTGCTTGAATCCTGATGGTGCAATGAGCAAGGGACTCACATCTGAGTATACCCTTCCACGCTTAGGGTGGACAAAATTATTTACAACAAGGGGTGGTGATGGACAGAGTCTCTGAATTAAGCAGAGTACTCTCACCCAGTCAAAGTAAAGTAAAGTCCACATTTGTAAAGCGCACAATCACCCGTAAGGGTCTCTAGGCGCTGGGGGCCGTCGGGAAGATTAAGCGAGCTATTGCCCAGAGTCACATGGTGCTGGGCTAACCTGCCGCCGGAGCCGGGGATCGAACTGTGGTCCCCAGATTCCAGCGTCAGTCGCCCTGGCCGCGGCGCCACACCTCTTCCTCTAGTCAAGAGATCAGGGCTAGATCCAACACCGTTTTTTAGCTCATTGCACCATCCCAGTTTCAGAACCTGGCTGTATGCAAATTAGTCTGTCCCTGGCCCAGTGCATCATGGGAACAGGGCAGACCAGACTACAAAAGCCAATTCTTACACTGGGAAGGAAACAAGCTTCCGGGGACCGGTTTCTGCCATTTCAGGCGTCTTCGGCCCGGCTTGCTTGAATCCTGATGGTGCAATGAGCAAGGGACTCACATTTGAGTATACCCTTCCACGCTTAGGGTGGACAAAATTATTTACAACAAGGGGTGGTGATGGACAGAGTCTCTGAATTAAGCAGAGTACTCTCACCCAGTCAAGAGATCAGGGCTAGATCCAACACCGTTTTTTAGCTCATTGCACCATCCCAGTTTCAGAACCTGGCTGTATGCAAATTAGTCTGTCCCTGGCCCAGTGCATCATGGGAACAGGGCAGACCAGACTACAAAAGCCAATTCTTACACTGGGAAGGAAACAAGCTTCCGGGGACCGGTTTCTGCCATTTCAGGCGTCTTCGGCCCGGCTTGCTTGAATCCTGATGGTGCAATGAGCAAGGGACTCACATCTGAGTATACCCTTCCACGCTTAGGGTGGACAAAATTATTTACAACAAGGGGTGGTGATGGACAAAGTCTCTGAATTAAGCAGAGTACTCTCACCCAGTCAAGAGATCAGGGCTAGATCCAACACCGTTTTTTAGCTCATTGCACCATCCCAGTTTCAGAACCTGGCTGTATGCAAATTAGTCTGTCCCTGGCCCAGTGCATCATGGGAACAGGGCAGACCAGACTACAAAAGCCAATTCTTACACTGGGAAGGAAACAAGCTTCCGGGGACCGGTTTCTGCCATTTCAGACGTCTTCGGCCCGGCTTGCTTGAATCCTGATGGTGCAATGAGCAAGGGACTCACATCTGAGTATACCCTTCCACGCTTAGGGTGGACAAAATTATTTACAACAAGGGGTGGTGATGGACAGAGTCTCTGAATTAAGCAGAGTACTCTCACCCAGTCAAGAGATCAGGGCTAGATCCAACACCGTTTTTTAGCTCATTGCACCATCCCAGTTTCAGAACCTGGCTGTATGCAAATTAGTCTGTCCCTGGCCCAGTGCATCATGGGAACAGGGCAGACCAGACTACAAAAGCCAATTCTTACACTGGGAAGGAAACAAGCTTCCGGGGACCGGTTTCTGCCATTTCAGGCGTCTTCGGCCCGGCTTGCTTGAATCCTGATGGTGCAATGAGCAAGGGACTCACATCTGAGTATACCCTTCCACGCTTAGGGTGGACAAAATTATTTACAACAAGGGGTGGTGATGGACAGAGTCTCTGAATTAAGCAGAGGACTCTCACCCAGTCAAGAGATCAGGGCTAGATCCAACACCGTTTTTTAGCTCATTGCACCATCCCAGTTTCAGAACCTGGCTGTATGCAAATTAGTCTGTCCCTGGCCCAGTGCATCATGGGAACAGGGCAGACCAGACTACAAAAGCCAATTCTTACACTGGGAAGGAAACAAGCTTCCGGGGACCGGTTTCTGCCATTTCAGGCGTCTTCGGCCCGGCTTGCTTGAATCCTGATGGTGCAATGAGCAAGGGACTCACATCTGAGTATACCCTTCCACGCTTAGGGTGGACAAAATTATTTACAACAAGGGGTGGTGATGGACAGAGTCTCTGAATTAAGCAGAGGACTCTCACCCAGTCAAGAGATCAGGGCTAGATCCAACACCGTTTTTTAGCTCATTGCACCATCCCAGTTTCAGAACCTGGCTGTATGCAAATTAGTCTGTCCCTGGCCCAGTGCATCATGGGAACAGGGCAGACCAGACTACAAAAGCAAAAGCCAATTCTTACACTGGGACAGACTAATTTGCATATAGCCAGGTTCTGAGCTGGGATGGGGCAGTGAGATAAATAACGGTGATGGATCAAGCCCTGATCTTTGGACTGGGTAAGAGTGGTCTGCTTAATTCAGACACTCTGTTCATCACCACCCCCTTTTCTGTACAGCTTTATTTATAGGCCTCGCACACCACTCTTTACCTGTTGATTTTCGTGTTGGAGATTCTCCGGCTGCAATAAAATGCTGCGTTTAAGGCACTCTGTTGTTTTGTGGTCCCAAGTATGCGCTATATGAAATACTTCAACTAAACGAATGTATGGAAGATCTAAAATAAATAAATGAAAGACTTGCGTCATGCGTACGTTAGTTCAGCGGTTAATGTACTCGCTGCGGTGATCTGGGCTCTACATGTTCCTTGCCAGCACCCCTGTTTGACTCAGCGTTTTGTCCCTATGAGTTCATTGTGTTGTGGGATATATTACTTTTTAATTGTATACAGTTGTGCAAAAGTGCAAATTGCCACAGCAATCACCACTCAGGAAAACAAGCTATTATTACTATTTCAGGACAGATCTTTGCCTGACCTGCCCGACTCAGAATGCCCACTTCTGGCTAAGCGAAGCAGTTTCTGTGCTTTTTCCCCACAGATTGGTAAACTCCTATTTCACCTAACGGGTTGGGAGGCAAGGTGGGTGAGAACAATTTTCACATTCAGACCCTGGTAACACATCCAATATCAGGGTCTCAAAGGAAAGACTTTGAATATCATGCTGCCTTAATACACAATACAGCTCAGTGGGTTGAGAGCCCACCCAGTGTGCCGACGGTCACACGTCTGAATACAAATAGGGCAAACTCAGTGTAACAAAGCAGCGTTGGGTGAAGGGAGCTGATTGAATCAGATCACAGTTTTAATGTCTCTAGGCTCACGGTGATGCAACCGGCTTCAAGAAGTATGAATTTAAAACATGAAGAAGAGCCCGGCTTGCTTTACCTGCAGTCGGGGGTGAAACCGGCAGGAAATCTAGTGGAATTATTTCTCAATGTAAAAAAAAGTAACATACCAGGTCCCGACTTCCGCTACTTTGAAGGGCAGCATTGAAGTAGTTCATCAACCACCAGTGGATACTCGGTGGTCGGTGAGGTGAGGGCGTACGGGTATGCTGGGGCGGGCATGCCATGGCAAAATGAAAGCAGCGAATGCGCGCGCATTCAAATCTGCGCATGCGTCGCTGCCTCTGTCGCGCACAGCCCCAACCCCCGCAGAAGAAGACCAGCAAAGGCGCCCTGCCCAACTCAGTGTCCCGCCCACTGAGCCGAGTGGGCCAGCAACACTGATCCGCGGCCGGAGAAGTGAAAGTGAGGAGATGAGAGAATCTGAGTCAATCACGTGACATCACGTCGTCACCATTTAAGCCGCAAGTAAGTGTTTTACCAGTACAACAGAACTTAAACTAAGCAAGTTACAGCAGAAACACTAACGATACTACAGCAGGCGCAGCACAGCACACGCTCTCTGTGCCAGTGCCATGACTCATTATCAATTACTGATGGTGCACTTAATGAGCGGGACTGTAGACCCGGCCCTGATAATTAGGTGCCGGTGCTAAGCACCGGCAAGCTCCGGCTCAAATTAAGCCCTGGTATGTGGCTTTAATAGCACATAATCCACTGCACTGTATATTTCACTCCCCTCACTCCCCTCACTCCACTGAAAGCAAAAGCGATCCTGCATTTGCAGATGAGGAAATCTCAACTGTGGCAATGAGAAGTAGAGCACAAAGAAGTAGAAATATGGGGGCTCCCCACAAAGGACAACAAGAATTGGCATAGCCAATAGGTCTCGCTTTTGGGACCTTATACGTATTTAGTTATGCAGCACAACATCCTTGGTGCAACAACATCAATTATTGCGTGGCTAAACACTTATAAGGTCCCCAAGACGAGACCTATTTGCCATGCCAATGCTTGTTTTACAACCGCAGAAGTGTGGGCCTCCTGCGCCTGGAAATTTGGCTTCAAGTGGATGACCTCTGGTTGGGTGGGGGGTGGGAGCCCATCATCGGCTCTCTGGGGATGATGTGTGCCAAGATGCTCCTCTTTCTTTCAATGTTTGTGAGCTTGCAGGGATTTTTTTTTACAAAAGTGCATAGGTGGGGTTGGCTCTGACACCGCAAAATTAACGAAAAGAGGGTGCCTTTCCCGAAAGTTATTTGGCTATGTATGGTATCAATCAGAGTTTCTGGCGTGTAGGCTATGTCTGCTACCTTCTTTCAGCTCTTAAAATTAGGAGGAAGCACATCTGGAGCGGAAGTTACACTGGAAGAACTTCTCTTTTCCGCCAACCAAAAATCAATCAAACACATGCTTTGCTGATAACCCTGTCTCCCAGCCCAATATCAAAGGTGAATTAATTAAGACATGTGCAGCTCTGTCAGCATAGTGATCACTCTCTCCTGTGTTTAATCAGCTTTTGAAGCAGTGATTTTTTGCAAAGATAACTTTACTTTAGGGGGAATGGTGCCCCCACCTACTGCATCTGTACGAAAAGATGAAGTAAAAAAGCTTTTCTGCTAAATCCTGTGCCCCAGGAGTTATTCTGCCTTTCTGTTCTGACTTTTAGTCCTGGGCCCCCAGCGATTAGACCAACGAAAGAAGATGCGCCACACAGATGCCAATAAGCATTACAACCCCAACTAATCATGTATAAACAGATGTGCTGCTGTCTCTGGTCAATTTAGCACCGGGACATTCGAATATCAGAGTCATTTTATAAATGTTGTATTCGCTCATTTTTTTAATTGAAATAATATTTTGGCCCAAACGAGAACTTCTCAATCGGGCAAGCGTCTTCTCAAGGTCATCTCTCTATCTAATGACATTTCGGTGGATTCATCGCTTGGGCTCTCGTCGTTCTTACGCGCAACTGAAAGAAAATCACTGAGTAGAACCGCTTCTGAGTAATTCTACGCATTTTTAAGGCGTTTATTGTATTGTGGCCATTGCCAACCGCTTGCCAATACCACAGTAGCAGCATCTAACAAGAGCTCTGCATTAGAGGAATAACACCTGCTTTTTTCAAAAACAATATAACTCCTTCGCCCTGTCATTAGATAGACAGGCGATCTGGCAACGGCGTTCAGCACTTCCCAGAAGGCTCATTTTCTAGAAGCGGCAGGTGCATTATCGCCCCTCTGTGTGTGTAATTTCCGTGCATGTTGTGTGGAAGGTGCTCAGGCAGCGTGCGCGGCCCTTCTTGCAAAAGCGATGTTTACACCGACCCCATCACATGACTGGAGGCTGATTGATGGCCGTCTGGACGGAACACAATTGGATGATACACGCAGTGACAAATGGACTGTCCTATTCGGTCAATATCATTAATCGAAGGCTCAATTGAGGCAATTTTCAGGTGAAGAGCTGATCGGACATTCTCCTCAAAATGAAATATTTTGGTGTCTCCGTGTGCTTTTCAAATTGCTCTCTCATTTTGAACAACACATGCGTGCGCGCCTCAAGTAAAAAAAAACAGTTGGCAAAAGTGAAAGCGTTTCCCTTGCGGTAGCGAGCAGCGCCAGGAGTGACAATTGCTAAAACATGGCGCCAAAGCTCGCTCCCCCAAGGGAATTGCCAAACGTGCATGCGTTGCCATTAAAAGCAATGCAACGCGTGCACGTTTTTAGTGCGAAAAGTGAACCGATTACAAAAAGTATTTTTCCTATGCAGCGCATGCCCGCTGTGAAGGCGAGACCTAAAAAGGAGGAGGGGTACTAAAGGCAGCACCATAAGTAAAGAATAGCGGACCACAGAGGTCATGCTTCACATATAGGTAGCAGTGTGCCAATAAAAAAATCTAACAAAACAAAAGGCACTCTTCCATAGTGAAATTGGAAAGAATGGCAAAAAAACACAATCTTATTTGGGGTTTGGGGGTAAGAGGATGGTAACTGAAGTCAGAATAGTGATGGAGGTAACAGAACTGGGCAAACACTGGCTTTCAGAGTATATTGGCGCATGTTCCTTGTCAAAATGCCTACAAATCAAAAAAAAAATAGATTTTGTGGTAGATTGTCTTCTTTTTGAATGTCAGTCAGTAAGTCAACTTAAGCTTTATTTCGGTCATAGACCATAAAACTCAAGGCTCAGAAAGAAAAGTATGGTACATGAACCCACTAAGAGCACAATTATTAACACAGCACGCTGTTTAAAAAAAAATGGAGATACAAAAATGATATGACTCACTTAAGCGACAGCAGGGCAAATACCATACATTTTAAAACCATAATAAAAATGATGATAAAAAACGAAAGAGATTGCACAATTTTTAAAATCACAGATTCAGTTAACGCATAAAATACAAAGAAAAAACTCTAAATACAAGAGGAATGGTCGAATTCAGCATAGTTGTGCAACAACATTTTTATCTCAGCCATGGAGATGAGTGTGAGGTGACTTTGCGCCGGATCAGCCAAACACTCACTAAAAACTTGGTGATCGAAAACACAATAATGGGCGAGATGTCAGCTCTACAGATTCTCAGATCAACCCTATACTGATGGACTTCTGGCGAATGTAGAAGGGGAACAATCCAGTGTTTGCACTGCTTCAAGTAAAAGGGGCAGAAGAACAACAGATAGTTGCCAGTTTTCTCACACTCATTGCATGCTGGGCAAAGGCTACTCCCCCCGAACCACATTTCCCTTTAGAGGTAATGAAGCAAGGGGGAAGTGCCCAAATTAAACTTTATATAGGTGCTTTGGCGGGGGTAGGGTCAATCTGGTCCACATAGGCCTCAAGAGGCGAAAAAGCCTTAAACCCTATAAATCGATCACTAAAGTACCCCAGATTTGGGATTATCTTCATCTCCTCATGTTCCCAAAAAAGAGATTTCCACTTTTTAGATGAGGAAGATGTGATGGCGGAAGTGTCTACCCAGAGCTCTTGCATCGCCAATAAGTAGAAGGTCTGCTTAATATAGCTCAGCCATTGTACCAAAGTCCTACTTTTTTGTCTAGCCAGGATGTCACTCAAAACCTCCCTGTAGTGAGACAGGTCGGGAACAAACCAAAGGCTTAGCTAGTAAAGTAGGGGTTTTAAGTTGCATCAGAGAAGATATAGGTCTTGCCTGAAGATCAAGGGAGTGCTCTGGGATAGTTTACGGGCCGTCCTCAAAAATTTGTCTTCAGTATTACCCAGCATACCTATTGGGTGAAAAGTGATTTTGGCAGCAAATCTTAGAACTATAGTTTAGCCTAAGAGTGCTCTTAAAGACTTAACTGTCAATAAAGCCGGATTCTGAGACAGTAGTCAAATTCAAGAACTCTCTCCAATTTTGGCTTCTCTAGAGTTAATGTCCCCTCTGAAGCCCCTGTGAGGGTTTATGCCATACACTTAGTTTTAGATACATTTATAGTCAGGACAGAGGAAATGCAGAATGAACTGCAGGACTTCACATCGCCTGCCCCCCGTCGATGGCATCCTCAATGACAAGGCAGGATTCCGCACTGCAAGCCCCACAGCTTCGTCGGGAACCAGCCAGTGCACGGCGCATCTCAACCCAGGACTTTTCATTGCAAGACTCCCATCGACGACATGAGGACCTCACATCACAGCTGCACAGCTCCGTGAAATCACATCTCTGTGATGTATCCTCAACGCAGACCTCCACATCACTCCACAAACAGGATTAAGGTACCCTTGTTCATCAGACCAAACTGAGTCCCTGTAGCCAGCCTATGCTCCATGGAAATCGGCCTGAACTTCTGGCTTTTTCCCAGTCCGGTGCGACCGGTAACCATGATTGACGTTTTGTACTCTTCGGCACTATTTTCACTTAAATATTTAAAAATGCATATTTTCAGTTCTACCAATTGCCTTTTTGTCATTTTGGTCTAGAATTATTTATTACATTTTACTCTATTTTCTAAATTGGTAGGGTTTTTTCTTGTGTTGTGTTATCGATGTATTACTCTTTGAATTGCAGCATAAATACTTTACACATTGCCTATAAGCTAAGCTGACTGCTTATGTGCCAAGCTACCAGAAGGTTGAGCAGAGGTTAACTTGGGGTTTGCTTGTGACTTCACTCTGGCAGAGGTTATGGTTCCTGCTTGAGTAGGGTACAGTCCATACATTTGGATCTTTACTCTAAATGTGTTCATGGTTTATTATGGTCTGTATTATTTTGTTGCTTGTGCATTGGTATTATCTTACTGAAAGTTTGATGTTATCATTCATGACATAGGAGTTACAGCCATATTAGTCATCACACAGAGCTAAAAGAAACTGTTGTGCTGCCAAAATCAATAGCTATCCATTAACTGATATAGTTATTTGGGAGGGAGTTTCATATCAAATATTGGGCTCTACTGGAATTATTTAAATTCCCTTCATTTTGAGAATGTCATCAGATGACATTGTTACACCTGGCCCTTTTGCAAGTCATGAGACAACACTGCTGTAAAAAATAATTACAGATTTGAATTTGTATGCTTCTTTGTACCATGAAGATATGTATTTTGATACAAATTGCTATCAGGAGCTGTTTTGTTTTTATCACGAAGGACAATACTACATTCATCAATCAAGTAGCCAAAGCAAAATATATAATGTTCCCCAGTGGAAGCATTGTTGAACACTGGCAATGAACAGTCCTGAAATATTAAAAAAATAAATCTCCATACTTCAACAGTAATAACAGATCAGATCCATCTAAGGAATAGGTCTCCATACTTCAACTGTAATAGCAGATCAGATCCATTTAAATATTTGCATGAACATGGAAAGATTCAAAAAGTTTTAGTTATTTGCCATATAGGGCTGAGATACCTTCCCTTTTTCCCTCTGCACAATCAAAATTCAAATTGACTTTATTCGGCACACTGCCATAAAAGTTTCAACCAAAAACACAGTCCAGGTTTAAAATACACAATTCAAGTTTAAAATACATTATTTTGTCCTTTAAAAATATTATAAAAGTGATAAACGTTCATATGCAAGCTAAAAACATGATTTACATAGATGAAGCAATGCCTGTCGAGCTTAGTTCCTATTTAACATGATTCATTTCCTCATTCCCCTTTAATTACTGTACTTTATATTGTTTCCTAATGCCCATTGCTGATTTGATAAAATGTAATACCGCAGTGCAAATAACAGGATTAGTCAATGATTGCAAATGTAAGAAGCCCTCTAAATATGTACATGGGCGAATATTTTTTAACAAGGGCACCAGAAATCTTCTCCTTGGATCTTTGTAAAGTGCACAAAAAAGAATAAAGTGCAAAGTGCTCTGGGTAGTACTATTGTCGCATGGGCAAAGAGTAAGGTTGTCTGTCCACCCGGATTTTTTAGGGAACCCTACCAGAAAGTGCAACTTGCTAAGACGAAATCTTGTTAAAAGAAAATGCAACTGGCTGTTCGTAGTAGAGAAAAGGTAATACTGCTGTTAATGCATGAAAGGGCAACTGAGGCCAGGTGCCTCCAATTGTAAATGGCGCATTTTTGCCCAGACACCATACTCCTCTTTAATTTTTCCCTTCGCATTAGTGGGGATGCTTGGCGGGGTATCAAAGTACTCACCCAGCCCGATCTGGAATAACCTATCCCTCATAAACCGAAGCCAAAAGATCCTCAAAGACTTGTCCAAGTTAATACAGTCTGCACAGTCACTTCAGATTGTGGAGTTAATTACAGATCATATTTGACTATAATGGTAAGGGGTAAGGCTAGTAATAGAGTCCCTGGCCTGAATTCTAGTGAGATCCTGACATATAATAGTCTTACCAGCTATAAAAGAAGAACAAGTATTTTCGGAGAGAGAAGCCCAGAGAGAATTAAGGAGGCCGACAGAAGAATTGATGGAGACTACTTTTAAAGTTCTTAAAGATAGCTTTCAAACGTTATCCAAACACAGCTCTACAATCTCTTTTATCACTTCTGCCTTTTAGTTTTTCCAAGAAGATCTAAAGGCATGATTAAGAGTTTGGCACAGGGGTTACACATCATACACAAGGCAGATATTTGTCGACCTTATTATAAGTGCCATAGAATGCAATGTACTAGAAATCAAGCATACATGATATCGAAATTGCTTGTAATGGAGTAACTCGCCCACTAAACCCCAAATCAGGCCCTAAATTCTTTGCAACAAGATCGAGCTCATAATCATGCAGTTGCACAATTAGTTTGGGCACTACTAATCTGTAAATCTCACAAAGTGCTCTGGTATTTCAATAATGAAACTGCTGTTTTTCCTGCTTACAATTTCATTGCAAGACAGTTAATAGGAAAGATGCCTCCTATAGCCTTCTCTCAATCAAACACATAAAGGATGCACCTTTTTCAGTTGCTGATGAGCCACACTTAATATGGTTTTAACCTGGAATATTTTCATTGCCCATCACAGCATTTCCTATATATGGTTGTCAAAACTATGGGGCCCATTAGGATGTCGGGCGGATTGCCCCCGCCAGGCCGGCGGTAGCCACCGCCGGCCTGGCGGGGGCAATCCGCCCGACATTCACTCCCAAATGCCCCCCCGCCATATTAGTATGGCCGGGGGACCGCGGCGGACGGAAAGACCATCCGCCGCTTTTCCGCCCCAGTCGCCCCGGTCGCCCCGGTCGGGGCGGAAAAGGATTAATATGGTGGCGGTGTCTAATAGACACCGCCAGCCATATTATGATGGGCCAAATCAGATGCCTTTCCGTGGCGGCAATGCCGCCACGGAAAGGCATGCGGTCTTCACTCTGGGGGCCCCCTGAGGGCCCCCAGAGTGAAGGAAGGGTGGGGGGGTGCACACGGGGGGTACCTGTGGTACCCCCCAGCATTTCCATAAACAAAGCGGGAGGCACCGCGCGGTGCCTGCTGCTTTGTTTATGCAAATGCACGCATACATTTTTAACATTGTGGCGGACGGTGCAGTGAGCACCGCCCGCCACAATGTTAAAAATGGGGGATGCGCCCGCCACTATGGCGGGCGCTTCCTAAAGCACACATCGGGACCCCGCCCTTGAGGCGGGCGGTCCCGTTTTCCGCAAGGGTGACGGGCGGGCAAGCAAAGCCCGCTATCCTAATGGGGGCCTATGTGTCTGTTGGATGATATGAACACATACACAAAACATGTTTACTATGTTTGGTATTTCTCTTTTATATTCTGTTGCTTGACATAGCACAACTCTGCTTACATTAGTACATCTTCATGTACTAATCCTTTAGGACTCACATCACTATGATGATATAGGTATTCACAGCTTTTATAATCATTTGAATCCCAGCTTTCCATGCAAACGTCTGGCAACACCTGCCTCTTAGCTTTCCTCCCTACCACACTTTGTTAAACAATGGTGGCTATTTATTTCAAACAAGCACATTATGCTGTGGGTTAGTCTAAGGATATGTATATCTTTTATAGTATGTCATGGTCGAAATGGAAACAGTAAATAGGTGTCTCGATAAATGAAATAAACTCACCGAACTTCTAACACAAAAAGAGGTACATTTGACCTCTGCAGTAGAAAAAATTACTATTCAAACAACCTATCTTGCCACTGAGATCGATGGGGCCGATTCACAGAACTAATCTGAGACAAAATCCAAAATTTACTACGTCTGATATTCACAGAAGGCACTTCCGATTTTTGGTATTCACAGAACTCACTTACGACTCCAAACTTTATGTCCGCAGTCGGGCCAGAATATCCGCACCCCACTATACTCTCCCCACCCAAACCATACTCTCCAGCGAGGGCCGTACTAGCCGGCTTGAGCCGTGATCTCCAGCTCGGGCCAGATGAAGTCTAATCAATGGGCTGGAATGCAATTTTTTACAAAAAGGAACCTTAGGAATATGTGTTAAATGGTAGTGAATGTCATGAAAAATAGTTTGGGCAGGGAAAAGAGTAAGGACAGACACTATTTATTTGTGGCATTGACAGGGGAAGGACCTGGTTTACTTCTTGCCTCTTGCCTCCTACGATCATGGTCTGAGCTCCTAGAAGCACAGTATTCATGCCAGTGGGATTTCCAAGCCATCACCATTTCCTTAGTAGCACGCTCACTTGCCCCTGGACAAAGGCACCACCCATTATGAGTTGAGGTTCCATACCTTCTGTCTCTTGAAGGGTCATAACGCGATTGATAGCTAATGTCTTGTAAAATTCAATAGGTTTGTGGGGCACGAGGATGCCTGAGTTAATGGAGACGTTTCCACTGGTTTTGTACTACTGTACTTCTTTGAAGTGTGGTGATAGCAGCAGTAGCGGGACAACGGACTGGGGCTGATCTACAAACCCCTACAAACAGGCAACTCCTCGCGTTTCCCGCTTTGCGGGAAACGCTCGCACCAGGGTCCAACACGTGGTCATTGTGGAGCTTGACTACATCACCCACAAGGCAGTGCGGCACCCTGACCACCTCCGGCAACGCCCAGCCCAGAGCCAACCAGGTGCTTTAAATCCACACAGCACCCGCGCTTCGCGGCACACGCGCGGGACGAGCCGGGCGAAGCCGGGGCCAAGGGCGGGCCCTTTGTAGCCCGTTAGAGACTGTACGAGACTGGACTGGGCTCACCCTCTTAGACCTGCGGTCCGGGACAGAAGACCGAAGTAAGCTGGTCTCTCAAATTGAACTGTGGTGATTACGATAGAAATGACGACCTGAGAGAAAAAGAATAAGACTGCTGAAGGTTCTTTACTTATGGGCACTTTAGACAATTTCATAACAAGAACTAATTCAGTGATAGATCAAGGGATTATTTTAATGGAAAGGCGGGTGTCACAGGATCTGTCACGCGCAAAAAGGTCTTCCTTGGGGCTTTTAGCTAATGCACGTACTCCTGAACCTACATATCGAACAAATACTACTGTTGAAGAAGTGCTTATACATAGCCCTCCTAGTTTGAACGGATCCTCCCGCTCCCTTCCCGTTCCTAGTGCTTCTACAATAATAAACACGTCACCTGACTCTGAGATGGTAGTAGAGGTAAGGGAAGAAAGCTCACAAAAGCTAGCCAATACAAGACAGCTAAGAGGGAGAAAGGAAGGCGCAATCCCAAAAAAGAAACAGTCTGTGCCTGTGGTAATAAGCAATAAATCGAAACCAGCTAAAGGCCAAGGTAAAAACAACACAATACCAGACATACCTGATACACAGATAGAGAGAGTACAAAACAGTCAACACCCAGGCCGGGATAGTCCTAGACGGGAAGTGTCCGTAGAAGGAGCTCATAACTTAAATGATTCATTGGGTGGCACAGGCCCCGACGGTTATAATGAGGATTCCCTTTTAAATAATTTCGCATCATTACTGAAGTCATTGCTAGCTCCACTAGAAGTGAGACTCTCAGGGATGGAAAGACAGCTAGGAATACTTGAGGTTGAGGTGAAAAATAATAAGGGTGGTGGAAAGCCCAAAAGACAGCTAGCGAGCATAGTCAAAGATTCGGTAGCACCGACTGCTCAGACCACCCCATCACTTCCAAAACCAGTGGCGCTAGCAATTTCGAATCCCCCTATTGCTCGAGTTGTGAATGAAGCCATAGACTCGCCATATAATCCTAGTATCACGGGGAAGACTCCTGTGTTACCCGCAATTCAAAAGTCAACATCAGACAAAGCTGTTTTCGATGAAATTCCTAGGCGGGTTAAACCTGTGTTACTTCCCCCACAATCCAGTCCTTATGTTGTAGTCTTAACGGGGGTGCCGGAACTAAATCAATCAACTCATGAGTCTTTCTCCTGTTTAAAAAACAAAGTAGCACACTGGCTAAATTTAAACAGGCCACTTCCCCACCATTACTATAGACATATAAAACTTGCAAGGAAAAACAATTTATCGCTACAACTAGATGAGGCGGGAAACTGTCCGAGGGAATTATTCAAAATCCTATTAAGTTTTGTAAAACCGTCAGCTAGTGAGAGCTCTGACGATGCCTCACAGACACTGTGCGATGAGATCTCCATGTTCTTTGAGGACAAAATAAATTTGATTTACAATAAAATCATTGCTTCTCAAGGCACAGAAACCTGGCCCTCCCCCCCATGTGTATCCTCTGTACTTACTAAAAACACCTTTCTTACTATTCCACCAGTCAGTGATTTAGATCTTCCACTCCTCATTAACCACATGAAAACTGGCTCCCCAAATGATCATCTTCCTGCTAAAATGGTGGCCCCTTTGATTTCCATCTTGGGACCATCCATTCAGTCAGTTATGAATACCTCACTGGCGAAAGGACAAGTCCCGAGGGAATGGAAGATAGCGGCGGTAAACCCTATGAGGAAGAAAGCGGCTTCCCCCTGGACAGATCTTTCCAACCTCCGGCCCATCTCCCTCCTACCCTACATCGGTAAAATGACAGAGAAGCACGTGAACACCCACCTATCGAATCACCTTGAAGCAGCAGAAGGCCTGGACCCTTCTCAATCTGGGTTCAGGCCAAACCACAGCACCGAATCGGCCCTACTAGAAGTGACCAATAACATCAGGATGACACTGGATAGTGGAGGGTCTACGATTCTGGTGCTGTTGGATCTGTCTGCTGCTTTCGATACGGTGTCGCACAAAGTGCTTCTCGACCGTCTGAGGGATGTAGGGCTGGGAGGTGCAGCCCTGTCTTGGGTGGAAAGCTTCCTTTCCTGTCGCTCTCAAGAAGTCAGGCTGGGCTCCCATAAATCCACCTCCAGGGAGCTCACCAGGGGTGTGCCACAGGGCTCATGCCTTAGCCCCACATTATTTAATGTGTATGTGGCCCCCCTGGCTGACTTAGTGAGGCCATATGGGTTTACCCCGATATCCTACGCTGACGACACCCAGCTGCTGTTCCCCTTTAAAACTTTTTCACCTGCCCTGCAAAAATCTTTTGCAGAAGGCATGAGGGCCGTGTCGAGATGGATGGCCGAGAATTGCCTACAATGCAACGTGGGCAAAACGGAAGTTTTATTGTTCGGGGAGGCGGCAACATTATGGTCTGGGGAGTGGTGGCCCACAGAACTAGGACCAGTTCCTGTCCATAAGCAGACTGTCAAAAACTTGGGGGTGTTATTCGATCAAGCCTTGACTTTTAAACATCATGTCAACCAAGTTGCTGGCACATGCTTTAGGGCCATCGGACTATTGAAAAGGGTGTTCCCCTATATATCTGATAGTCACAGGAAAACCCTAGTCCAGGCACTAGTGATCAGTAGATTGGACTACTGCAATGGCCTTCTATTGTCAGCTAATGAAGGCCAATTAAACAAATTACAAGTGGTCCAAAATACGGCGGCGAGGTTAGTCCTCAATGTTCCATCTAGAACTCCCTCCCGGCCTCTACTAGCCAAACTCCACTGGTTGCCAGTGCGGCAACACACGAAGTTCAAAATTCTGTGTACCATTCATAGATGCCTGACAGGAAAGGGCCCCAAATATTTGACTAAAGCTTTTCAACCTTATGTTCCAGGCCGATCACTTCGATCGAGCAATCTCCATTTACTACAGGTCCCTAAAATAAAAAAATCTCGTCAGGGAGGCCGTGCTTTGGCACATACAGGACCTGCTCTCTGGAACTCCCTTCCCCTTAAACTCAAACTCATCACCAACCATTTATCCTTTCGTAAAACCCTCAAGACCCACCTTTTTACTATTAACTAATCAGCTTATGACTCACTACCTCTGTAAATGACCAGGCATGGGACAAATCTCCTTATCCAGAACAAGCGCGGAGATACCCCTTCAGGGATTTATTCAGGCGCTATAAAAGCACATAAATAAATAAATAAATATGCGAGGCAATATCCTGATGGTGCGCAGGGTACCTTGGGTGGGATATTCGCCCAAGTCAACCAGGGGAGACTGTGTTTTGGTGAATTTTGGTGATCCCCGCATTGTGGAGTTTATATGTTCATGGGACCAACAAAATTTCAACTCCAACCAAGGTTTAACAATAGAAGTTAGATCACTATCGTTCTTCTTCCCACCACCAATTCACCGAGATTATGCAGGAACATGGTCACAGGTGGGTTACGGTCAGAGTACGGTGGGGGGCTACAGGCAAGATCCATTTAGTTCTGAGAACTATATACCTCTTCAGAATAGGTTCAGTGCGCTGGAAATGGTCGACTGACTGAACATCCCCAAAATCTTCAAAGATCCTATAAAAAGGGGGGGGACCAGCGGAGCAGGAATTCATTTTCATGAAGCAATCCAGCACTATTAACACGGACTGTTCCCTTAAGGGTATTATTTCACCTGTATTTAATATAGGAAATCAAATTGGTAGTAACCCCAAAGGCGGAGGGCAGAGACGGGGAGAAACCACTGTTGACATCCTCTTGACAAACTCACCAAGACCCAACATAATTAACCAATCTGTACGAGATGGGCCTCGCAATTTATTACATTTAGCTATGACCCAAGTGGAAGGAGACAAGGGCAAGTCCATATCATGCACATCGTGGATATTGCGGGTTTATCCAGTAAGTTAAACGATCCCACTTTCCTGAACTATGTTAGGGATTTCTCCATAATTTGTCTTCAGGAAACGTGGGAGCTGGAGGCCGTACACTTAAACGGGTATCGCACCTTTCACACCCCAGCAGAGTTAACAACCAGGGGTAGAAACAAAGGGGGGTTGTGTTGTCTGATCTCGAATACCTCTAATATAAGGGTCAATAAATTTACCTCCGCATCAAAGTATCATCAGTTGTTGGAAATCGTTACTGAGGGACACAAGACCATTAGTATTATACATTTTTATAACAATATTCCACATGGTGAGGTTTGCTCTGTTGTCGAGAGTCTTACTCAAACTATGTTGAATCCGAACAGGGATGGCCCCTCTGCAAACAGGGTTATATGGGTGGGGGATTTTAATTGTGTGTTATGTCCGAATGCCCAAACTAATATCTGCGGACTAGAAAACATTAAAGGTGAACCATGTACCCATTTTTCCCACTCTTCCATGGGCAACCTCCTAAACAAACAATTCGATGGCTGAACTAGATTTGGCTTTTGGGAATGAACTATGTGATCCACAGGTCATTTTTAAACCCACATTTATTGGTAGGGGCAGTAATACGCTGATCGATTTCGCACTGGCTTCGAGTAGTTTTATACAGTCTCTGGTGGATTTTAAAACAGGCGAAATTGCTATCAGCGACCACTATCCATTAAGTTTCTCTTTAGAAATCAGGAAGGCTAAGAACGATCGTAGTGGAGTGGTAAATAACCTCTATTCCCACAGGCTAAAATTAGCAACGAGAAACGGGTATGCCCTTAAGTGGAGTAAAATCGAGCCTGCCCCTTTTCTAAAGAACATAATTATTAAGAGAGCAGCGGACTTTAATATTTGCCTTACAGAATCAAGCAAACCTGAAGCTGTGATGTTGGCTTTTAGTCACATCTCCGAGGAGATAGATCAATCCCTGGAGAGGACAGAGAGCAGGAGACAAAATGATAACAATAATGGATGGTTTAATTCAGAATGCTCGAAAGCACATGGAACCCTAAAATTAGCATTCAAGAGAATACCTAAAAATGCGGTAGACATCCGTACCGCAAGAAGTGCATACAATATGGCGGTAAAGAAACAGAAAAAAGCATTAAAACAGGAGGCCTGGGAGGCTCTATACAATGCGAGTACCCTGAAAGATAACATTAGCTTCTGGAAGGCAGTAAATGCCCCCTTCTTCCAGGAGAAGAAGGTCAATACCATTGATTTAGTGATAGAGGAAGCAACCTGGGTTAATCACTTTACCAGCCTATATGAAAGGAACCCTCAACCAGGGGGAGCAGTTGCGGGTAGGGCAGGAGACGTAGATTGCACTACATCAGGAGCATTTCCACTGGACTTAAATTTCGAACTCTCAGAGATCGAGGTGGCACTAGCCGAGAGCTTAGGAGGAAAAGCCCCGGGGCCGGATGGGGTACCGGTCGACATTTACAAATCAAACGTTAAGTTATGGGCCCCTCTCCTGACCAACGTGTTAAATTGCTCAAATAATATAGGCTTTATAACAACTTGGCAGGAAGCCATAGTAATCCCCATTTTTAAAAAGGGTGATCACCAAGACCCTAAATGTTATAGGCCCATATCTTTACTAGATTCATTAATGAAGGGGGCAGGAAGGGTGGTTTTAAATAGACTACAGTCGTGGGCAGTGGACACGGGTGCGCTCTCTATTTACCAGTACGGTTTCAAAGAAGGTTTGGGCACAGTAGAGATGGGCTTAAATTTGGCAATCCTGATTGGCAAATATGGGGTTGCTAAAGGGGACACATTTTTCATGACTTTTGTCGATTTAAGCTCTGCTTTCGATTGTGTCAGTCACGAAGTACTATGGGAAACCCTCTCACACTTAGAAATTGATCCCATCATCATAAACTTTATAAAGGAATTGTACCGTGGGGCAGGTGCAAAAGTCCGATTTGGTATAAAGGGGGAATGCTCTTCTAAATTCCCAATCAATAAAAGGCGTCCGACAGGGATGCATATTGGCACCGTTTTTATTTAATCTATATATAAACAATAAAGCATCCCATTTGACTGAAAATAGGCATGATTATCCACAGGTAAAAGGGAAACCAGTTCCAATCCTGTTATATAGCGGACGATGCAGTCATTATGGCACTCACGCAACTGGGTCTCCAGAGGTCACTTAACTCTTTTTCTGACTTTATGGGAGCACGGGGCTTAAAAATTAATACCAGCAAGACTTTTAGCATGTCCTGCCCAAGGAAAAGTAAGATGCGTTGTAATATTTTTTTGGCGGGGGTAAAGATCGACACAACAAAAACCTTCTCTTACTTAGGCATTAATTTTGACAACAATGGGACCTGGGCCACAGCGGCAACTGCTCGGAAACTAGCTTTTTCCCGTGCAATTGTCGCCGTGCGAAATTTTGCTACAAAATTAGGAGGTCGACCGGTAAAAACCCTTATTGATATTTATAAGGCAAAATGTGTGTCCACAGCAATTTATGGGGCAGACGTTTGGGGTATCACGGATACAAGTAAAATCCAGGCGTGTGAAAACGCATTTCTACGGTACCTACTAGCAGTACCAAAGTCAACCTCCACATACGTCTGTCATAAAGAACTGGGCATACTTTATGTGTCGGAACTCATCAAGGTGAGCCCGGTCTTGTTGTGGCACAGGGTTTGGGTCTCACAGGAGACGGGGCTAAATAGGGACATTATCAGCGATTGTATGGCTCATCAAGGGTGCATGAAAATAGACTGGTTAAGGTATTTGAGACGCCTTTTAATAGCTATAGGCCATCAGGACTACTTTTATAATCCTTCTATTATGGTAGGCGTCTCAAGGCAGAAACTGAAAGAGGCCTGTCTTACTTACCTGGAAGATACCAGGTGGCATCAGGAGGGTAAGAAATCATCTGTTATTCATAGTCATATGTTGCTAGATGGTCCTGGCTTACAGAAATATTTAACACTCACATTGAGTTGTTTTACCCGGATGCTGCTCACCCGTTTCAGGGGGGGCAGTTTCTTCAGACTGGTGACTTTCCCGGAGGCGAACATTTGGTCGGAATCCCTGCCCCTTTGTCCTTGTGACGATGTATCACAACAATCGACTTTACACTGTATTATGTTTTGTAAATTTTATATCTCAATCAGGAGACGGTACATTATTAATTTACTCAAAAGCTGGGGTCTAAGACAGTGCAGACCAGCCCTGTTAAGATTGCAAATGTTGGAGGATGAGTTCACTCTTTTTAGCGTTTCAGTGTTTTTAAAATGTGTTTTAAGATTCAGATTATCAATGAACTAGAGTGTTTGTTTCCGGTCATGAAATCAGTGGCATATTCGTTTTTTTATATATATCTCTTTTTTTAATTATTCTGTCTTTAATTCATTTTTAGTTCAATGTATTTACGCACTTAATGAATCAAATGAATTTGTACTTGTATTTTAACATGTGCTTTTATGGTCTCTATATTGTTACCGAATAAAGCTACTTTTGACTTGACTTGACTTGACTGCATGTTAATATTGTGGTGATGAGTTTTACATTAAAACTGGAAGGCTTCCAGAATTATATGGCTTTTACTGGATTATCTTTGATGGTGTTGCATGCATCCATCGTGAGCCAATCTGAAATAAGTAAAGAAATGAACACATAAGGATAAGAAAGGTTTCAGACCGAACATGAGCAGTGTAAAATATAAGAGATTAACCAAGAGGACTCCAGAATCTCCCTTGCATGCTAGTGGGCGTGCCCCAGCATTTTAGCCACAGAATTCTAATGTTTCTTCGAACGTTTGGCACATTATGCACTCCTGTTTGAGATAGGTGCCTCTGGCAGACATAGTGGCAGATAAGGCGCTCTTGATCAAATGGTTTCTTTGTCACCATTTCTGTATTGTGGATTAGATGACAGAGTCACGAGATCCACCGGTGGGAGCGCACCCATCCATTTTACTCTAAAAAGCGGATAGACCGTGAAAGACGAGAGTGAATCCTTATGTTTTGCAGAGGTTGAGGGCTAATGTTTCCCTAACGGCAAAGTGCTTCAGTTCCTTTGTTTGCTTGTTAGTGATAACATGACGTACATTATTGAAACTTTATTATATATATAAATAGGTCGATTAAAATAAATAGAACGGTTAAAAAATAATAAAACTAGGATAAAATAGTGATTAGTAAATATCCATGGTCTGCTCCAAGCTGAGACACCAAACTTTTAGAATTTGTCTCTGTATTTTTTATCAAGTTAGATGTTAGAGCTAAGAATTTAATAAACGTAGATGCAAAAACCTCAGATTGTAGAACAAAGCAGGGTCTAATTGCCTCTTTAGTTGTTCTAACCTTAGCAGCTTTAAGGGAATCTCCTAAATCTTTCTTGGTAGATGAAATAAGTTCGGGTAAAAACAGATTTTATGTTTCAGCGTTTCTGTCTTAAAGCCGCAGAGTCCACAGCCAAGTTCGTAAACGCCTCTAGATTGCCAAGATCCTTCGACCTGTAGTAATGGAAAGTAAAATAAGCGGAGTCCTATATATTTCTTTTTTATTAGTGGTTTTAAAACAGAGGTTAAAAATCTTGTGTACCAGACATGTAGGTGCAGAACGTTAAATCTGTGAGTCTATAATTTAGTAGAGCATGCAAGGAGCTGATCCGATTATGACCCTTCAAGATATTCCTTTTTAGTTTTTTTTCTAAGGGAGTACTCAACGAAATCAAAAAATCGAAAGATGGATGGTTGTATTCTTTTATAATACTAGTAAACTCATTTAAGTACAAATTGCTAACTTATTTTTGTTTCAGTTCAGCAAGAAATAAAGGGCTAGATGTAGGTGGGCTAATACTGGTCGGTAACGGCCGAAAATCGGTAAATTTGCCGTAACCAACCGGTATTTAGCCCTTTGCAATGTAGGAGGCTGGATTTAAGGAATCGGTAAAATACTGATTTCTTAATTTAAGGAATCGGTAAATTACCGAATCCTTAAATCCTATGTAGGGAGCACTCAAGTGAGTGCATTTTTGGTTTAAGGATTCCTTATTTACCACCAACTACAAGTTGTTGGTAAATACCTAATAACTTTTAAAAAGCAATTCTGTGCTTTTTTTTAAAGTGCCATGTGGCAGACATACATGCCCTTAGGGCATGTATGTGAGCCACATGTGCACACATGCACCATTCAGGGGTGCACCAGGGTGTCAATGTGACACCCTGCCACCCTTGAATATGCTCCCCCTAATACCGTTTCGGTGTATTTACCGAATCGGTAATAGTGAATGGCTTCCCATTCAATGATTGGAAAGGTGATTCCTTATTACCGAATCGGTATTACCGATTGGGTAATAAGGAATCTTACTGAATCGGTAAAATTTATAATAAGGAATCTTACCACCTTGAAACTCAGCAAACAGCAGCTAATAAGCGACTCTCTCGGTCCAGACCTCAAACTTACAGCAATCGCAAATAGTGCTCATTTAAATGTTACGGTCACTATTGCTGAATTCAACTTAATACAATTTTACATTCTGAAAGGGACTCGATTTACGGTTGTGATGATGCAGATGGTGAAATTACTGACATGATTAACTACGACAAAACCGTAAGTGACTTGATAGAAGGTCTCCAAGTCATTGATGTTGAATATCTTGATGTGTCTAATAGCTGGAAAACTCATACTTCCGTTTAGTCATTTGACAACTCTGATCTTTTGAATTAAATAGATCATCTCAGATTCCCTCAGCCTGTGAATTACGCAAGAACATTTCGTCTTCAAACAAATGCTCAATAGCAAACCAACCCCTGTTTCAGTAACAGTTTTAAACACCAAACAGAGGAAGTTCTGGCCCCACCAACAAATCCAGTGCTAAATGAGATGGGTGGGAGCCATAAGCTCAACTTTAACCAAAATTGTTGACAGTTTAATTAATCAATCATTGCTACAAGCCGAACAAGTATCTGTACATAAACCTTTTAAAGGACATCTAACAATACTGCAAGAAAGTAAAAAAATGCTCGGCACCATTGACAATACTTTGAAGATGTTTGAGTAACTTTTAAATAATTTATGACAGATCAACGGTGTCATTGACCTACTGCAACTTCTACCATTAAAGTTTAATACTGTCCTTACGTAGCTCGAATGGAATGTATGATGATACTATGCGATCATGTTGATCGCGGTACGTTACAACGCATGCTTTACAACGCAAGTCGTTTCAACTTAGGGATAGTATGATTTACTATTCCAACACCAGTCTACGTACAGTAGGGAAGGTGTCGAAATAGTAAATCATACTGTTCCTTAGCTTACAGCGCCATCCATTGCAAGTCGTTGAAACAACTTTCGCTGTAAATCCCGCGTTGTAAACCTACCGCGGTGAAAAGCCCCCGTAGTAAAGGTCAGCTCCCGCTCGAATGATAGATCACCCTCAAACTAGCACAGTAAATAGCAGTCCTTCTGCAACAGCTTTTTGTCTTCCATTAAACAGTAGGCCTGGGCAGAGTGACCAAAAAGTCTGTCACGCTAAACGGAGTTCTGCAAGCGGCGGAGTGCATTTGGATGTGCAGATTTTTAGTGCTGGGTGTTTGCCTGCACTGGAAAATCAGTGCAAACAGCACCATGTGCAGCACAAGAGGGCACTGCTTCTTTCTGCTGCTCGAGTAGATGTTCTACTTGAGCTTCCTCAATGCGAATAGGAGGTTTCTCAAAGCCTGCGTTATCAGCCCTCCGCGACTGCCTGGTAGAGAAATCTCGCCCGGAGGTGGTCTGAAGTAAGATTTTCCTTGTTTATGCTCCCGAGCAAGGGAAAAGCTCTGCACACTGTGCAGAACGCGGAGTGGGAAAAACTTTGCAAACTCCGTGAGTGGAGTAGTATTTCACACCACGGCCTATTAGAAAGCAGCTTCATTCCATCTGTCTCACCTGACAACATAGCACCATCAACCCTTCAGGAGAATACAAATTTGTCTAGCAATGATAAATGCCCGGACAATATTATTCAGGTGTCCAGTGACGGTTTACACACTTATATAAGTAAACATTGACTGGCAAGCTAAAGAAACTCAGCAAAACTTGCGAACGGGCAACTCCTAATCATCTATTGATTGGACAATCTCACCAAGCACACATTTTATCCCATTATTTTAATAATCAGCTCCTGTGACTGAGGCCACACACAGGTGATTCTGCAATGCAAACTAGAGCTCTGATTCCTTGCTTTTCAGATGCTTGACCCATTGCAGAACCAGAAACCTGCTGCCCACATCTTCCTCCACTTCAATTATTTACTGAATCTACTGTTGAGAATAAACAAATTACTACGTACAGCCAGGCAGTAGTAACTGACCAGGCCAATGAATCTAACAGCTTTAAAGAAAAAAATAATAATTAAAAAATAACAATAAACGCATTTGATATATGGATAAGAGCTTATTCAATTAATACCATCTATTTTTGAACTGCTGTTGCTCAGTCCAGATTCCAATGTTGCACCCATCTAAGGTCCCATCAGTCAATAATACTTTTCCTAAGCCTGCTGGATCTTCATCTTTATTTTTTAAGCAATACAACAACTGAGTGTTTACACTCAAAAGCCTGATTAAGTTACTCTGAACCCGTTGGCATATCCAACACAATAACTATACAAAGTAGCAATAAGACTGTAGAAATCAGTTCTCCGGGTAAAAGTGGGCCTCATGAACCACCAGATGACAATTGTCTGCAGGCTGTATCACTTTTCCCTCAACCGGAGGACAATATCACCAAAAGTATTTGCAATCAGGAAACAGCCATGCTGGATCAATCTCCCCTACACAATTGAGAAGGCTATCATGATATCTTGAATCATCAAACATACTACACTTTGAGACACTTCCCTGCATTGGAATCAATTTTAATGACCTAGTAAGTGTAAAATTAATTGATGAGAACATAAAAGTTAGGTATATAACCATACCAATTGAATTTCTGGACAGATAATCATCTGAATTTGGGAAAGGAGGGTCGACGTAGCAACATAGAGGGGTCCTGTTTCACTTATACAGAAACCAAGTACTTCAAACTTTTAAGGCCCATGGAAGCAAATAATAATAATAATAATAATAATAATAATAATCCACATTTGTATAGCGCACAATCACCCGTTAGGGTCTCTAGGCGCTGGGGGCCGTCGGGAAGATTAAGCAAGCTATTGCCCAGAGTCACATGGTGCTGGGCTAACCTGCCGCCGGAGCCGGGGATCGAACCCTGATCCCCAGATTCCAGCGTCAGTCGCCCTGGCCGCAGCGCCACACCAGTAAATCATTCTTGACTGCTCCATATTTGATTAAAAATAGTGACTTAAAAGGCCCTGATCATCTGACCATCAAGAAACAGGATAACTTACAAATAATGTTTGGAAACAATTCTGACTTAATGCAGTGATTGGCCTACCGCATTCAGCAGGCTTAAGTATTTTCATATCAAGGATTCCCACTCACTTATCTTAGCAGCAACCCAACTGCTGATTTGATCCAAGCTAAAGACCTCCTGATCTGCTTGTGGAACATAACAGGTGTCAACAAGCAACTGATCCTCAATGGTGCATCCCGCTGTACATTTTTAAACAACCATCATGCGCTTTGTCTTCAGGAATCATGGAAAAATTCCTCTTTTGTCCCTGCTAATTTGAAAACTTTTTAAAAGCTTCCAAAAAAATCAAAAAGGGCAGACCAAGTGGCGGGCTTGTTAACCCCAATTAAGTTCAACTTTCCAATGAAGGCAATCGCTCTTTCAATCAAATGAAATGAAATGTGAGCTCTCTTGTTAAAATCTAAATGGGAAAACCTATTTTGATTATCAATATTTATTTTCTTCTATCTTCAAAAAACATGAGCAGATATTGTGCTATCTTGGAGGAGCTTGACCAAAGCTGAAATGATCATGCAAACCCAATCATTAGCATTGCAGGGGATTTCAATGATGATCTACTTCTCACTTAGTCTTTAAGCTTGCTGCGGGATCGCACACAGGCGGTTCGGCTGGGAGAGTTCATGGCTGATCCTTTGAAGATCACTTGTGGTGTTCCCCAAGGCTCCTCTCTATCTCCTTTATTGTTCAACCTCTACATCTATCCTCTTATCTTTGCACTTCAGCAGCTGGAGGTCGCTGTGTATAACTATGCGGATGACCTCCAGCTGGTCTTTGACCTCTCTTCTTCCCCTCACGCTATCTCCAATTTTTAATTTATTATGATTTTTATCAGGGACTGGATGAGCCACAACCATTTGAAGCTTAATCCGGATAAAACCGAATTGGTGCTTACTGGTGGCTCCTCCAGTCCCTGGAACTCTTCTTTTTGGCCCCCCACTCTTGGTTCCCCTCCCCTTCCTTCTTCTACGGTTAAGACACTAGGTATAAAAATTAACAACCAGCTCACTCTTCATTCACAGGTTGGTTCTGTTGTTTCCTCTTGTTTTCTGATGCTCCGAACTATCCGCACTGTCTCCCGGTTCTTTTCCCCTTTGGCACTTAAACTTATTATGTCTGCCTTGGTCATCTCCCGGCTAGACTATGCCAATGCCCTGTACAACGGCATCCCGGCATATAGTCTACGCAAACTCCAGCTTGTGCAGAACCAAGCAGCCCGGCTGGTGTATGGCCTTCCCCGGTTCCACCATTCTACACCATTGTTGAAGGAACTGCACTGGCTGCCTGTCCGGCAACGATCTCTTTTTAAGATTGGGTGCATGGTCTTTCAGGCACGACAGGGAACGGCCCCTGCTTTCATTTCTTCCCTTTTAACTAATTATGTTCCCGTCAGACATCTTCGTTCGTCCGATCGGTCCCTTTTGCAGGTCCCTCGTTTCACTAGGAAAAAATGGGGAGGTTCCAACTTCTCCATCTTGGCTCCTGTATTCTGGAACTCCCTGCCTGACCACCTCCGAGCGATAAAACAATATTCCCTCTTTCGCAAGGGCCTGAAAACCTTTTTGTTTGCTCAGGCCTTTCCACACTAATGATCTTTCCCTGTCTGCTCTGCATGCCGTCAAAAGCGCCAAGAAACTGTAACGGTGTATGATGCGCTATATAAGCTTTTTAAATTCAAATTCAGAGGGCTCTCCTAATACAGCGTATAATATTGCTACTCTACTGACCAACAAGAGAAAAATCAAAATAGTAACTGACGCAGACATTCTGTTCAACATTCTCTTAGACCAGGATTTCGGTCATTAAATGGTAGGCTCTGTAAAAACCTGAGGCGGGTCGGGGACAATCGATATTTGCCCGGCGGTATTGCCTCTGTGACCCTCTAGTTATTTAATCAAATGAAGAGGCAGGCGCTGGAGACTGGAAAGCAGGAAACAAGGTTTTTATTCTCTCCGGAGGAGAACACAACGAAACGGACAGAAGGTATCGTTCTGAGGTGCTCTAACTGCATCCCTGAGGCCTGGCCTCTTATACACAAGTTTATGACTTTATTGTACATTACACATTCATGTTAAAGCTTTGATGTATGAAAAAGACATTCCCGGAAATCCCCTTTGGGCCCGTTCCCACACACATTTACAGTTGAAGTCCCCACCCCAGTTACAACAGGTGATGAGTATCACGCAGCTGGATATTCCGCCGATTCACGGAATGTAGGGGGTTCGATCGGATCTCATGGAGTGGGGGCTTTGATCAACCCGGGGATCCTTTGATGGGGGAAGCTTTCTATTGTACGGGGAGGGGCAAGGGATGGTATCGGCAGAGCTGGGTGTCGGCCTGGGAACGGGGAAGACAAAACGGGCACACGGGGAAAAAGGGGTTTGCATCTAAGGGCCGGAGGTCATGAAAGGGAGGCAGGGTGGTGTCGCGCTGGGAACAGGATGAGGGCCTGGGGCAGAGCAGCGCCGAAGAGGGGTTTATGACTCAAGGCAGGTGCAAGCAGGGGGTGGTCAGCGTGCAGGCTTAGTGAAGGCGAAGGGCTATGTCAGGGGCCAGCAGCATGCAAAAGGGTTCGCTCTAATCGGGGCATCTTAAAAAAATGGCGGGCGCGCACGACAAAAGTGTGGCATCAGGGGAAGAGGCAAGATGGCGCAGATAATGTTCACCAAAACGTACTAATTTTCAACAGTCCTCCCTTTAACATATTCAAGACATCTTGCTGGTTCATTTTCTACTCGGTTCTATTGTGGTGGGCATGAGAAAGGAAACGGTAGGAACCCTAGAGGAAAAGAGTTGTAAACAATACATTTTAACATTTCTAGTTTTTAGGAGGTGGGCCTATTTGATAAACTTTGATCAATTTGTTTAGCAGGAAAGTCATAGGAATGTAATACAAAAACGATTCTGTAGCGAAAGCAGCAAGCATATTTCATACTGGCAGGTTATTACATATATATCAGGTTCGGATTGGAGCATGATCAATACAATGGTGGCTGGGAGAGAAATGAGGTCTAGCAGAAACGGCGATTGGGGATGTCAAATGTTCGAAGTTTAACGAGTTCTCATCATTCTTTGTTGCCTTTCGTTGGCGCTGTTGAGCACCGGCGGTGGAGCTACGAGTCCAGCTCGGTTCTAAGTTCTGCGTTGCAGGGCACGACCCTTTCCTCGCGTTCCTGGTCGGAAAGGTCCCTTTCGCCCTGTGTCCTTTGAGGTGATTGTCAGAAAGTTCAGATGGAAGAAGAGCGTTCAAAACAGTCCATAGGGTAGGTCAGAGGAAAAGGGGGATGGAGCAAGGCCAAATTAGGAACAAACTAGGGGAACGAGAGACTTCAAACAGGCGGGCGTGTGACCGAATTCAGAGAGCGGGGACTTGTCGACAGACACTGGACATCGAGCAGGGGCATCAGGTCAACCCTTTCTTCTCATGTTGTCGAAAACAGTGTCTCGTCCTGCAGCTCTTTTCTGTCGTGGTCTCGCCTTGGCTAATGTCGCAGGTGTTCCTTAGTCTGCAGTCAGGCCTCGTGCTCCCACATCCAGTCCTTCTCTCCTCCAACAGCAGTACCCTTAAACAAGTTTGAAAAGACAGTCTTTAGAGAATTTGCAGATGAAGATAATCAAAAAAGTCTATTTCTCTCCCAGCTCTAGGCAAAGAATGAAAAATGCCCGTTATTTAGTGTTCACAACTGGCATATGAATGACCGGTGACGGGCCTGTTGGATTTACTATGACTTTCCTTTAAAATTATTTATCATAGTCACGACAGTTCATCTGATGGTGACCCACCTTCGTGAGACGTTAACATGGTACTACACAGGTATTTTGCTGAGAGACGAACATGGCTAAACATTTCCTTTCTATCGATGCATCCTGCCTTTTAACTACTACGGGGTTCATTTCGATGATTTCTTTACCTAGGACTAGTCTGTTAACCTTGTAAAACATCACTCTGGATCCTACGTAACCTTTTACAGCCCGATTACTTAATTAGGAAGGACAGGGGTTTTATGGGGAACAACCAGGGACATAGGAAACTTGTGGTAAGGGCATAAATCGACCCATCTCTCACAACCGGAGATGAGGGGTAGTTTCATAATTCCAGTTTTTGGGCGGCTGATACAGGGGAGGTAACAGGGGTGATCATTTTTCTGGTTTTGGGTATTGCGACATTTCGGGGAGGGGAGGGTCGCGTATTCTGAGGTCCTTGTTTTATACCATAGGAGCCGTTGACCTGTAGTTCCCTTATTTCGGGCCAGATTAGGGAACCTCTGTCGTCTTACCTGTCCTTTCCCTTACGGCCCAACCTCGGTTCATTGGCTTCTAGCGGAAAAGGAGAGGTAATGACGCGGTCTCAGGGTGATTGTATTAAAGACAAGTTTTTGTGCAAATACTGACGGTATTTGAAGCCAATTAGGTGGTGTGCTAGGGGTGGCAGTCTGCCAATTTCGGGGCTAATCACTCGGAAGAGTGGGAGTAAAAAAATAGAGGGAGAGAGAGAGAGAGAGAGAGAGAGAGAGAGAGAGAGAGAGAGAGAGAGCGTAACGGCAGGCTAAATAGTACACGTGCAACAGAGAGGGTGGCAGTGTATTCAAGAAAGGCTATTTAGTGCATTACGCAGTAAAGGGCATTCACGGGTCTGCGTTAGGATCTTGTAATCATGCAGTTTGAGCATTAGACAGGGTAGAGGGGACGTGCTTTGAGAAAAAGGAAAGAAGAAAGGAGGTACCATGTTGTCGCACTTCTCGCATTCTCGGTCCTTCGACCAGTTGGGTCGACGCCTCAGTCACACACACACATTCCCTCATAGTTTCGCATCATACGTGACATGGGTTCATTCGTCCAGTCCGGTTTAAGGGTGATCACTTTTTATCAGGTTGTGCTAATTTTTCGGGTTTGTTCGATACGTGAGTAGTTTGCAGGCGTGCTTAGACACCACCTCGCGGCGCTAGTCCGCTTCGTGTATTAGACATGGCAATGCTTCGGATCTTCGCCACACCTTGACTGTAATCTCTGATGTAACCTGCAGAGGGAGGAAAAAGGGGGTGGGGGAGACAGCATTCGCGCATATTCAAACACATGGATTCATAAGACCTTTACTTACCTCTTACTCGTCTTTCCTCCTCGGGGCAGGGTCCCCGGGGATATGGTTTCTGGAGTCGGGGGGGGTAGTGTGTCCATATAGGTCGTGTGCGGGGAAACGTAAAAAGGAAACCAGAGGTGCTTAGTGCGGGGTATCTAGTCAAAGGATGTATCTCACTATCGGGATCCTTAAACCTCTTTCGACGCTGTGGCGTTCTAAGGTTCTTCGGTTCTTGGGTCAGCTCCGTTCCCTGGTACTTTGGAACGTTGTACTTTATAACATTTACATTATTTCATTTCACCCTCCCTTTACATTCCTTCATTTACACCGTTCGTTTTACCCATCCTTGGAAGTCAAGGTCTTCCTCTACGCGAGAGTTCATGAGTCAGTCGCGTACTTTGAAGGCGGAGTGTCGTGTTGTCGATCCGATCCGTCCTCCAGGGCTGGGCAACCATCTTCTTTTAACCTTAAAGAGAGAGCAGAGTAGGGTGCACAGAAAAGAACTTTCCCACCGATCCCACATTTTTAAAATAAAGCATGCAATACCCGTTCATAGTTTCAAAAACTTTATTTTGCAAAATTATTTCTGCATTTGGACTATGAGGGTGCGGTCGTATTTGGCCGGTCGTGGCAATGGCTAAAGTGCGTACAGTGGGGGGTGTCGTTTGCAGCAGTAAAAACATCGGAAAGTTTTACTCATTCATTTGTAAGAGACTAAAACGTCTATTAATTGGCTGGGGGTTCGGGGGCATTTATTTTCATAATTTAGAAGCATAATCATAATGGTTGTAATCAGATTTCCTATATGCATACCGTACGTGTACGTCGTAAATGAGGTTTACATCAGTTATAAAAAAATATAATACATTTGTACATTTGTAATCAACATTTGTAACGGGGATCCTTTCATACTGTTCGTCGAGTGAGTTCTCCTTGTCTTTTCTAGCCAAGTGTACAAAGGATCATATAAAATCTCAGAACATCAAGTTTATATTAGTGCGAAGGAACACCACGAGGTGTTCGTAAGTTCCGATTGATACCAGCGCCATTTTGGGCGGGGCCGGCTCAGTCCGGAAGCAGCATCAGGGGGAAATGTTTCCCATTACTGGCAGTTTGGACCAGAGTCCTTTTCGGCAGTTCTAGAATTCATGCTAACAGAAGGAGTGGCAATGTCATGTTTGTTTCGTTGGCGATCAAGGCAGCCGTCCCTTACCGGAAGCCTGCAAAGGCCGAAGGTTCCGCCGGGGACCTTTGTAGGATCTTCAAGGCTGTGGAGATGCTGTCGGAGATGGGGGCTCGTGCTCCAGGGGGCAAATGTTCGAGTTATGTTGCCGGTCAAAGTTACTCTAGTGGCCGGGGCCCGCCTTCCAGCGGATATAGACGCCATTTTGACGCCCTACAGGGGCCACTCTCGTCGAGTTTGCAAGAGTGGGAGAGATCCTTCGGAGTGAAAGGAAGAGGTCTCTGTTTTGTGAGAGCGGGACGTTCGGCTGGGGTGCAGCTGTGATGCCCCCACCTGGGGGGCGAGGGAGACTGGTTCGCATCGTCTCCTTCTCCCGGTGCACTCCAGGCCGCTCCTTTTCATCGCCCCGCATGAAGGTTTCTCCACATCCGGTGTTCCCCAAGACCTGTGCTCGGTGCTGTGGGAGTATGGCCACCATTGCACGTTCGGTGCTGCGCAAGTACTGGGGTGCCACCATGGTGTGTTCGGTGCTGTGGAAGTATTGGCACCATCGCCTGACTGGGGGTGTTCGGCGTCGGGCCGGGGGCTGGGAAACCTCCTATCGGTGGAGGTGGGAGAGGCTCGTCCGCGTCGCCTCTCCCTCCCAGCCCAACTTGGACAAATTGTTGTGGAGGTACGTGCAGGACATCCCGCCGTCCAGAGCTGCTGCGGCTGTTACGGAAGAGAAAAGGAAAAAAAGGGTGCCTCGTTCTCCTCTGGACATGTGGCGGGACTACTTAAGTCTATCCAGGCCCGTTGCGGCTGGCTGAAGAGACATGTGGCGGGACTACCTACAACTGCCCGGGCCGCTGGCTCCTGCCTCTCCTCCGGCTCCCCCATACGTTAAGATTTCCTGACCAAGAGTTGGCGGTCGGGCCCGCCTTATATGGGTTGCCGTTGGTTGGGCGTAGCCGTAACCCTGCCCTACTTTGGAAGGTTCCAGTATGGGGGGGGGGCGAATGTTCTGTTTGACTTTCATTTTCTACAGTTTACCGTTATTATTCCTTGTTTGTTGTGTTAAATTAAAAGTTCAAGTTCATTAATGGTCTACGGATTTTGTTTTACCATTTCTTTCTTTTCAGGTTGCTTTTATGCTAAGTTTCTGCTAACAGAGGTTGAGTAACACGGAAACACGTGTAGAGGGATGACGCAGATTCGTACATTACATACACACAAACTCAGACGGGGGGACAGTACAAATACGACATACAAAGACCCAAGACGAATATAAAACAGTTATTGGTCATAATTATCTCTTTCCGTCTGTGAATTTGAAACGAGGCTGGGTTCCCGTCTTGACGTTGCCCGACCTAGGAGAATTTGAGCATGCCGCTGAAATTGTCCTGGCGAAATCTGTGCCATCGGGCATAATCAAACGTGGTGGTTCTGTCTGGTCTGTCTATGTAAGTCGGGTTCTTCTTTGTCTCGCGCTTTTTCTTGTACTGCCGGTCTGTCGTTCCTGTCGGCCCTTTGCCTTTACTCACGCTCAGTAGAGTCGGGCATTGGGCTTTCCAGTGTCCGACATACCTACAAAAAGCGCATTGGTTTTGCCCTAAGTCTGGTCGTCTTTTGCATAGTGTCGGGGGATAAGTTGTGGGTAGCGGTGTCCTGGGGTTGTCCTGTCGGTATATTTCCCTACTTGGTTTGTCCTCGTCTTTTCTGTGTCGTTGCATAGCCTCTCTGCGCCACATACCGAGACTGTCGAGCATAATTGGCGTTGTCTTATTATTTCGAAGGGCTATTTCTAACGTTTCTATTTTATCAAGGTCAAAGGATCCTGCCAGTGGCCACTGTTTGTCTTGACTATTTTCGGTATACCTGTGCCACAATTTATTATAGGCTATGGTGACTAATCCATAGTTTATGAACATGTCCTTATTAGGGGTGCCTTCTAGTGGAGCTATATGGTCCACCTCTAATACATGGTCCGGGCTAAACAGGCTATTCATCAGTGGGGAGAAGACAGACATGACGGCTCGTAACGAGGGACTAAAAAGTCAGCACTGCCTATCTTATCACTAGGTGCAAAGACTGTACAGAATATTTCTATTCTACGTTGTTTGCAGGCAGTGAATACCTCATGGATCAAAATAACAAAAGACCAATAGATAACAATGGGGAGAATGAGTAGGTCCGCAAAGATCTGCGTTACCTACCCTTTTCACTATCTGCAAAAAGGGTGGTCTCTTCCCTGTTTGCAGACAGGGAATCTCCAGGAAACAATAGTTTGCGAACAACAGTTCAGTTTCAAGTGATTATTGAGTGGGGGAGAAAAAATAAGCACGGCTGTTGCCCTACCTATCCTCCACTGCTTGCAAAGAGAGAGCCCGTTGTTTCTCCGTTTGTAGACAGTGAATCTCCAAATAAATAAAAAGAGCAATACTAGTATTTTTGAACAATCAAACAAACAAGCAATTATTTCGCAACTTGTCGTGGTTACACGACCTTACCCGGACCATATGGACAGTTTCTTGTCTTCCGAATCCAGCGCCCGATCGTCCTCTTTTTCTCGTATTTCTCACGGCACTCCTGATGGTCCCCAGTCAGGACCGTAGATCACTCGAGAGAGGTCTGTTCGGAACTAGTGAAGTTCGGATGATCGGCTGCCAGACGAGGGTCTATTGGGCAAGAGCTCTCCCGATCGTTGCAGTCGTTCACTCTGTCGTCGGGACCTCTCCCACTGGATCCACGAGTCGCTGATGGGCCCCACGCTTGGGACGCCAATTGTAAAAACCTGAGGCGGGTCGGGGACAATCGATATTTGCCCGGCGGTATTGCCTCTGTGACCCTCTAGTTATTTAATCAAATGAAGAGGCAGGCGCTGGAGACTGGAAAGCAGGAAACAAGGTTTTTATTCTCTCCGGAGGAGAACACAACGAAACGGACAGAAGGTATCGTTCTGAGGTGCTCTAACTGCATCCCTGAGGCCTGGCCTCTTATACACAAGTTTATGACTTTATTGTACATTACACATTCATGTTAAAGCTTTGATGTATGAAAAAGACATTCCCGGAAATCCCCTTTGGGCCCGTTCCCACACACATTTACAGTTGAAGTCCCCACCCCAGTTACAACAGGTGATGAGTATCACGCAGCTGGATATTCCGCCGATTCACGGAATGTAGGGGGTTCGATCGGATCTCATGGAGTGGGGGCTTTGATCAACCCGGGGATCCTTTGATGGGGGAAGCTTTCTATTGTACGGGGAGGGGCAAGGGATGGTATCGGCAGAGCTGGGTGTCGGCCTGGGAACGGGGAAGACAAAACGGGCACACGGGGAAAAAGGGGTTTGCATCTAAGGGCCGGAGGTCATGAAAGGGAGGCAGGGTGGTGTCGCGCTGGGAACAGGATGAGGGCCTGGGGCAGAGCAGCGCCGAAGAGGGGTTTATGACTCAAGGCAGGTGCAAGCAGGGGGTGGTCAGCGTGCAGGCTTAGTGAAGGCGAAGGGCTATGTCAGGGGCCAGCAGCATGCAAAAGGGTTCGCTCTGATCGGGGCATCTTAAAAAAATGGCGGGCGCGCACGACAAAAGTGTGGCATCAGGGGAAGAGGCAAGATGGCGCAGATAATGTTCACCAAAACGTACTAATTTTCAACAGGCTCCCCAATGATCGTTGGCCTAATCCTCATATGTAACTGGAAAATACTCTTCTGTACTTGATTACAACTTCTTTTCTTCACATTTTAATCTTGGCAAACATTTGAAATTATAACCAGAAAGGAGAGTGATCACAATGCGCAACTTATTGTAATACATTTATAAATGATCAACATTTAAACTTTTCTTCATTATCCAATAACAATGGTACTTCAGTTAATACAAGGAAAATGCAAAGGAATCATACTTTAAATCTCAAACTATCAATTATAATCACACAGTCTTTTATAATTAACAGTTTCTATTTAACCATCGATGCAAAGGTTATAACACATTCCTAGATCCTAGGCTGTGAAAAGCTTCGATATCCCACATTTACGTTTTTTTCTCCTCACATTCATCGACACCAACAGTGCAGGATTTAACAACTTTCTCCAAAACACAACTTATAGGCAAATTATGACAGTAAAACAGAAATAGCAACATATCTTGAGAAGGTAGTAAAAGAACACTGCTCGCAAAAGGGCATTTGAGCTTTCATGGGTGGACTGATAATTGCTGTCCCTAAGGGACACCGCCCACAGACTCTGGTCTTGTACACTGGCTGCATCCCTTGGGGACCCTGGGCTACCAATTTAGTAAGCACCTGCCTATACTATTCCACCACCTCCATCCTCACCAGGCTCCCATTCCCCAGCCACTGGGCCTCTCTACAATCTGCTCAGACTCTGGGGTAATGCTTTACTTGACGTGGCCAGCCCAAAGTGGTTTTAGGTGGCTTGCTTTGTATCTGTAAACTGCTAAATCTGCTGTGCTTGTCATCCTTACACGCTGCCGGCCTGACCAGGGTTGTAGGCATCATGCCGTGTTCACCAGTGCTTACTTATAAAAAAGGTTTTTGAAAATTGAAAAAAAAAATTTATATATATATATATATATATATATATATATATATGTATATATATATATATATATATGTGTGTGTGTAATATTGACAGACACAAATATCTGAATAAACAATCAAAGTATTAGTGTAAAAAAATAGAAGTATCAAATCAAAACAGGAAGATAAGGGTTGGTCCGAACTATTAGAGGTAATTTGTCTGAATCATTTCAGCAAATGTTGAGCCTTGCAGACTTTGGAAATAATGGTTTTAACATTAACGGAGATGTCTTTATTTCTAATCCCACCCGAAACCTATATTGGCAAAATGTTTAGCAAAAGGGTGAACACCTTCACAATTAAGAGTCCTTATCAATATCAGACATTAAGCATCTCACAGGAGGAAGTCTACAATCTAATACAAAACTGCAGATCATCCCAGGCACTTAGCTCCAATGGGATACCAGTAGCAGGTTATAAATCTGACTGAACGTCCTGGACTGCACTGCCATATAACCTATTTCCCAAAGTCTTGTATACTGGTTTGATACCGTTGACATTGAAAGAATCACGCATTAATCCTATCCACAAAGAAGGGCTTAAGAATGACTCTAAACTATAATCTCATTGCGCTCCTAGATGCGGAGGTTAAGCTGTTTGCTAACCTTTTATTGCAGAGACTAAGGGGTCGATTATGAGATTGGCGGTCCGACTGCCGGACCGCCATTGCGGCTGTCGGGAGAACTCTACCAAGACGGTGGCTTCACAACCACCGTATTCCGAGTTGACTGCCGGGCCAGCGGTGTGCCAGTGGTGGTCTTGCTGCAACAGAAAGCTTCGGCTCACAGAGTGATTCTGAAGGAAATGCTGCCATGCTGCAGCCCCTGCACTGTTGTGCACGCACTGTTACCATGCACCACATCATGCATGGCACACAGCACGTGCACAAATGTGCAGGCATAGGGGGCACAACCTGCGCCCGACAACAATGCCCAAGGGACAAAAATGAATGGGGGCCTTGTTTGGGGCCCCCTCCCTGCCTTTATGCCAGCCTTTTTATGGTGGTAGCCCCACCATGGAAAGGCTGTCTGTAAGCCAACTCATAAAATGCAAGGCAGTGCTGGCATCAGCACCACTGCCCTTGTGGCCAGCTTCCCCGACTGCCGATGCCATGGGATCCAGGATTCTGATGGTGGCAGCAGGCTTGTGTTGGGCTGGTTGCGGTCTGACTGCCGCACTTGTAATCAGGCAGTTCTTGGGACCATACTCATAATCAAGTCCTAACTACTTAGGTGAGGAAAAAATTCATGTTACCATTCAACCAAACTGGCTGTAGAAAAGGTTGTTCTACCGTAGATAATATCATGGCTCTTACATTATTATTTTATAATACGATCATCAAAAAGAAGCTGCTACATGTTTGCTACATCGACTACAGCACTGCTTCTGCCAAGGTAGACCACAACAGTCAATGGGCTAAGCTCTCCAGTTGGAGTATTAATAATTTGTTGCATTTTATCATGGAATTATATGGTAACGCATTGCTGCAGGTAAAGCTTTCTATGAACAGCAACATTACAACAAAAATGTTGCCCATTTAGTAGTCAAACATGAATGTGTTTTAACCCCTATGCTGTTTTTATGATTTATTTCAGATCTATCCTGCTATCTCGATTCTCTGCTAGACTTGGTCCCCAAACTAACCAATCATTCCATTACATATCTGGCTTACGCAGATGATTTAGTCATCATTTCCCCAACCCCGGCTGGTGTGCAACATCAACTTGTATAATTATCCACCTTAATGGGCATGACAAAAACGAAAAACAAGATCTTCGGCAAAAGCACGAAACAAAGAACAGTTATGTTGACAGAGCAATAGTTCTTTCATTCATAGCCCTCAATACTAAATCAATCCCTACATTTCGATAGGCATTGTCAGCGTTGATAGCCAATACAATCACTGACATAAGTAGTTTGTATTCAAGGCATCAGAAGTATGCTAACATTACGGTCTGCAACACCACATTGTAAAATAGGATTGGAGGTCCAACTTCACCTCACTTTTAACGTTGCACATTTAAGTAGTCATCAATTATTTTTGAGCGTACATTAGTGCTTCTACTGGTTCTTTAAACATTTTGGACTAGATGTAGGTAATCACAAATTACCGATTCTTAAATACCGAATTTTACGGATTCGGTATTTAAGAATTGGTAATTGTGATGTAGGAAATAATTCAGTAAATTTTACCGATTCAGTAAGATTCCTTATTACCGTTGAGGAGCGAGGTCTGACTGTTGGTTATTACCGTTGAGGAGCGAGGTCTGACTGACAAATGTACTTTGAGAGAATTGGGCGGGAGAGCTACTAATGAAGATGATAAAAACTTAGGGCCAGATGTAGGTCAATACTATTTACCTATTCTTAAATACCGAAACATACCGATTTGGTATTTAAGAATAGGTAAATAGTATGTAGGTAATTTTTCGGTAAATTTTACCGAATCTGTAAAATTCGGTATTTACCGAATCGGTATTTACCGATTCGGTAATTGCCATTCATTCCTATGGGCCTGGAGCCCATAGGAATGATTGTCAATTATCGAATCGGTAAATAGCGATTCAGTAAAAGGGGGAAAACATTGAAGGGTGGCAGGGTGTCACTTTGACACCCTTTTGCACCCCTCAATTGTGTATGGGTGCACATGTTGCAGACATACATGCCCGCATGTATGTCTGCAACATGGCACTGAAGCAATTTGCATAAAATTGCTTTTTTTTTTTTTTCATTATTTACCACCAACTTGTAGTTTGTGGTAAATAACGAATCCTAACATGGGATAAGCACTCATTTAAGTGCTCCCTACATTAGGAATTCGGTAATTAACCGAATCCGTATTTAAGACATCGGTAATTTACCCATTCCTTAAATTACCAATTCGGTAAATTACCGAATTCTTTATTTTCAGCCCCTACATCAGAAAAGCAGATTACTGGTCGGTAACGGCCGAAATTCGTTACCGACCGGTAATAGCCTTCCTACATCTGGCCCTAAGAGATAAAGCCAAACTGCTGAAAAAGACCAAAATATGATATTTTTTTCTGTGTATCTGAATTGTTTCAGCTAGCAAAGTTATATTTTGCTTGGAGCAATGTAAATCCTGCCATCATTCCTGCAATTGATGCTCAGTTACTACTGACCTCTACCTGAGATGCTTAGGGACTGGTGTATCAAAGGGTTTTACCCTTTCTGTGTCTAAGGGGAAATGTGTGGATACTGAGAGCCCTTATTTCAGTCAAAGCTCGAAATATGCACAAAGGAGAGAAAGAACAAAGCAGGAAAATTGTAATAAAAAAGGAGAGAAGTGCACTGTTTTAAAAGTGTCTTGTTTGGAAAGGAAGAGGACACTTGATGTGACACGCGACAAGCTTGAGGGATGGAAGAAATATCATTAAAAACAATAAGGGGGTACTCAAAGAGAGCAGAATGGATGATTTGTGTATTTATTTTTTCTGTACTGTTCGTATTTCACGAACTTGGATCAAAGGAAGTACAGCACTTTACATGAACATCATACATTGCACATGGTCAGGTTTTTTTTTTAAGCACAGGGAGATTATGCGAATTGCCCCGAATCACAGAATGTTGAGCCCAGCCTGCTGTGACTGGAACCTGGTTCCCCAGTGCCAAATAAGTCAACTCTGACCATTAGACCACATCTCTGCTTATAAAATAAATAGAATAAATAAATAAAAATAAGGTAAAGATAAATTGAAACCATGAAACTGTAGAGCATGGAAAAATATACTTTCAGTTTTTGTGAGCAACAGGCTGGCAAATCAATGGAAGATAGGTGAAACAAAGTTCTCGTAGAGCAAATATCAGTAAGAAGACTGGAAAGTCCAGATGTGACCAAAAGGTGTCTGTATCATCTGGAGAATGAAACAATAAAAATTGTTTCATTAAATATTTCCAACAATTTTGTCACAATATTTTATAATGAAAGTCAGTATTCAAATTAAATTGAATCATGTTGCAAAATGACTATGTGCAACATATTGTGTGTTCATCCTAGGACAGTAAAAATACATACACACAGCACAGCATTACGAAGCACTAAGGGGCATATTTACAAGCGCCTATCGCCACCAGAATGTCACTTTTTAGGTCTTGCCTACGGAGCGCGCATGCGCTGCTTAGGAGGAGACCTTTAGCCATTGGTCCCCTTTTTCACCCACAACCCTGCACGAGTTCCATTGCCTTTAATGGCAACGCATGCACATGTGGAGATTTACTTGCTGGAGCGAGCGCCACCATATGGTAGCAATTATCGCTCCCGCAAGTGAATCGTGCAGGCCCCCCTCCGACCTCCCGCTGCCGAGCGAGCTTGTTTCTGTAAGTACTTGTGTTTTACTGCAGACTTACATAGTTGTGCAACAACTGCTCAGAGACATTGCAACAGACCCTTTTGAGCAGTCTTGTTATTGTGCACATTTGTGCATACATATCATGAACAGAAAGCAATTTTTGTGTAATCACGTAGAGCCTGTGATTCGGTTTTTGGAGCAAATGCCATTTAAACCATTGGTGCACAATTTTAAACTTGCTGCAACACTGAGATTGAGGTCGTTGTGACATACTCCTGAATATTAAGTACGTAGCTCATGGGGAAAAAATAACGTTTGACTCAGGGTCTGGTGAGCCAATATGCTTGTTCTTTGACAAGCCGGACTTCCGGAATCTTACCAGTGGCGTAGTGCGTCCTGGGTGGTCCTTAGTGCAAGGACGGACATGGACCACCTAGTCGCTGTTTGAACTATCAGCTGGCCCCTGAGGACTCTGGGCCCCAAAGGAAGCTGCGTCCGGATCTTACAACATTCGTGAATCGACTTTCCATAAAAATGCAGCATCTTCGGACCTGCCACCCCATTTGAACCCTTTAGGCCTAGCGCCTGCAAGTTAGCTATCAAAAGCAAACCTTCTGATTGGAGCGCCCTTGTTTTGGAGCCCTTACTAAAGACTTGGCAGAGCAGGGAAGCCACTTTCTCTTTAAATTTGGCCACACCAAATATTTCAAAAAGGTGTGCCTCAGGGTCTTGATTGTGGCCTGTAAGCTGTGGATATAGGTCAGGAGAATCCTTGGAATCTCTTGTAATTGCCAATTGGCCCCAATTTTAAGTCCCCTGGAACTCCATTATGCTTATTGGATTCACTGGCTACCCCACTAATCAAGGCTGGGATAGAGAAATGGGGGCAGCTGTTGGGGAAGAGAATGTAATCTCATGGAACCTCCTTGTTCAAGAGACAAACAATGCGCTTTCAAGGTTTAAGTATCTGCAAGTAACAAGTTGGGTTTGTGAACAACTAGATGTAGGCTTCTCCAAAGAGTGGGTAGAAAAAATCTGTGACACCAAAACACAAAGGAAATAAGTGTCAACCTGTTGCTGATCCATGTAGAAGACAGCCCCAACACTCTTCCAGAAGAAAGATGGAAGGAAGTTTTACCTGCTGCTGATATACCATCTCTACGGCAAGTATCAATGGCTACTCTTTGATGTTTTGTCAGATATGATCAGTTACGAAAGAACCATCTGTTTACTTCCCATAGGGTGTACTCGTCCCCTCTGAAACTGTCCAAAATAGGAGAGAAAATTAAGCGCTGCCCGAAGTGAAAGCAGATGATATCCATTTGTTCTGGCAAGGCCCTGCAATTCAAACATACAGGCAGGGCGTGATTAAGGTTTTGACTATCCTCATGGAAAGAAGCATAGAGGTAAGCCTACACCTGATTATATTTGGGGTTTTAAAAGGTGATGACTTTATGTGAAGAGATAGGAAGCTGCAAGAACAACTCTTGTTCACCTTGATAATCAGAGTGCGCTGGGAAATTTGTATTAAGTGGTTTTCATGCATACCACCCTCCTGTGCAGAATGGTTCAAATAAGCTAAAAGCATTGGTAGATTAGACTGCTTAAGTTGGTCACCAAAAGGAGTCAAGACCTGTAAGGTACTAGCTGCATTAACGTCTGAATTAGCCACATAATATTGCCATAAAGGTCTAAAGATTAAGGGCCAGATGTAGGTAATCCCCGATTACCGATTCTTAAATACCGAATCATACCGATTCGGTATTTAAGAACTGGCAATCGGGATGTAGGTATTTTCGGTATTTACCGAGTCTGTAACTGCCATTGTTTCCTATGGGCCTTGAGGCCCATGGGAATCAATGTCAGTTACCGAATCGGTAAATACCGATTCGGTAATTGGGGGAAATATTGAAGGGTGGCAGGGTGTCACTTTGACACCCTGTTGCACCCCTCAATTGTGCATGGGTGCACATGTTGCTGACATACATGCCCTTAGGGCATGTATGTCTGCAACATGGCACTGTGTAAAAAGCAAAAAAAATGCTTTTTAAATGTTTTTCTTAATTTACCACCAACTACTAGTTGGTGGTAAATTAAGAATTCTTAAACCCTTGTAGCACTGAAAACAGTGCTACCTACATCTGAAATTACAGAATCGGTAATTTTACCAATTCGGTATTTTACCGAATCGGTAAAATTACAGAATCGGTAAAATTACCGATTCTGTAATTTTACATGCCCCTACATACCAATGTCCAAATACCGGTCGGAAACGGCCGAAAATCGGTATTTTCGGCCGTTTCCGACCGGTATTTGGACACCTACATCTGGCCCCAAGACACCCGCTTCCAGAGAGAGCTTGGCTGGGTGATCCCATTAACTCTCAGAGTGGAGCAGGAAGGTACATCTGGAGAAAATTTGCTTGGGGCGTGAGAACAGTATAACAACTGATCATATACCTTTGCAAGCTTGTCACATATGAGGACCAAAAAAAACGAAAAGAGAATAAACTGAGAATAAAAGAGCCCCTTTGTTGATGATCTCATAGGTATAAAATTAATAAAGACATTCAAAATAAGTCCACCTGAGATTGTCTTCAATCTGCACAATGTGTCTGATACACTCTTTCTTCAAGCTAAAGAAATATGAAGTACTTTCTCTACCAATGAATGAATAGCAGGGTGGCAGTTGTACTGCCATTGATGCACAATCTGCTGTCAGGCTATCAGAAGTGCAAGAAAAATAAAATAATCACGTATCCTTTGTTGGAAAGGCCACCCCAGGGGAGACAGAAGGTGTCTGACTGTCCGCCCCGAGACCCACCTCTCTGTATGGAATAGGCCGAGCACCGTAGGGAGGCCTCCTTGGCGAGGCTCCTCTCCTACAATCGTAACAGCAGGGTAATCACACTACTTACAGATAGACACTACACAGGAAGGAGGTTCACAAGAATCTTTATATAAGTACTCAAAGCAAGTTCTTGGCAGGATAGCGGCAAGGATCGAGGGATCCGTAATGTCTTGAGTTCGGGGGAAAAGGGGGTAGCGGGACAGTCTTGGCACCCACTGGTGCGGGGATAGGTCAAGGGTTCAGGCCGCGACAGCGTCAGCAGGGCCTAGGAGACAGTTCCGCTTGGACAGGCCGCGACAGCGTCAGCAGGGCCTCGAAGATAGTTCAGCTTGATCAGGCCGCGACAGCGTCAGCAGGGCCTTGAAGATAGTTCAGCTCGGTCAGGCCGCGACAGCGTCAGCAGGGCCTCGAAGGTGGTTCAGCTTGGTCAGGCCGCGACAGCGTCAGCAGGGCCTCGAAGGTGGTTCAGCTTGGTCAGGCCGCAACAGCGTCAGCAGGGCCTCGAAGGTGGTTCAGCTTGGTCAGGCCGCGACAGCGTCAGCAGGGCCTCGAAGGTGGTTCAGCTTGGTCAGGCCGCGACAGCGTCAGCAGGGCCTCAAAGGTAGTTCAGCTTGGACAGGCCGCGACAGCGTCAGCAGGGCCTCAAATGTAGTTCCAGGTGCAAGAGTTCGGATCAGGATCAGCCGCGACGAGGTCAGCAGGGCTTCGACTCCAGATACAACTCCCGTCCTGATCCAGGGCTGGCCCAGATATAGGACTGGAGTCCTTTGATGTCCGGACCCTCGCGCCTGGGGGTCAGAGGGGCCGGGATGAAGGTGTCCAGACACCCAGCAGGGGGGTGGAGCCAGCGCCCAGGGAGGCTGGAGGGCGATCGATACCAGGCATCCGGGGACGGCTGGAGGGCCATCGAAACTTCCCGCCTCTCGGATCTGTCAAGTGGCCGCTCGACCACCTGGGAGGATCTTGGTGCCCCAATGTCGGGGCTGCGCTGGGGCCGGGGCCAGGGTGGCGGCGGCCACGTGCTCGGGACATGATGGGCCCAAGATGGAGTCGGGCCAGAGATGGGGCCAGGCATGGTTGCTGGACCGGCGGTGTTGGCGAGCAGGGCCCGCCGGGGGCCAGGAAGAGGGAGAGCCGTAGGTTGCCAGGGGGCGGCCCTCCTTGCGGGTTCGGGAATGTTCGGGTCAGGGGGGTCGACAGCAGATCGACGGCGGCCCGATGTCGTCCGGGGCCCGCCATGTGGGAGGGGTAGGCCCACGCCACGAGGCCGTGTCCAACACACGTCCCCTCCAGCTGAAGGCGGGGAGAGTCACCCATCGTCCTGGGGACTCTCTTCGTCGAGGCGGAAGAATCGGGACAGGCCATCAGCGTTGGCGTGGTCGTTGCCAGGGCGATGCTCCACAGTGAAGTCCATCCCGTGGAGGGAGATGGACCATCGAAGCAGCTTCGGGTTTTCGCCACGCATGTGCATCAGCCACCGTAGGGGCCGGTGGTCTTTCTGCACCCGGAAGTGGGTGCCGAAGAGGTATGGCCGGAGTTTCTTAAGGGCCCACACGACGGCGAAGGCCTCTCTCTCGATGGTGCTCCATCGTTGTTCTCTGGCCAGCAGCCGCCGGCTGATGAAGGCGATTGGATGGTCAATTCCCTCGGGGTCCATCTGAGATAGGACCGCCCGATGCCGTGTTGCGAGGCGTCGGTTTGGACCACAAACTCTCGGCTGTAGTCGGGGGCCTGGAGCACAGGGGCGGTACACATGGCTGTTTTCAAGGTCTCGAAGGCCACCTGACACGCGGGGGTCCACTGCACTTTCTGTGGCCGGTTCTTCGAGGTCAGTTCCGTGAGGGGCCCCACAATGCTCCCATAGTTCTTGATAAAACGCCGATAGTACCCCGTGAGCCCCAGGAAGGCTCGGACGGCGGTCTGGTTGGCCGGGGGTTCCCAGGCTAGGATGGCGTCGATCTTGGGTTGGAGGGGAGCCACTTGGCCGCTCCCCACTTGGTGTCCCAGGTAGGTCACGGACCCTTGGCCTATCTGGCATTTGCTGGCCTTCACAGTTAGCCCGGCCCGGCGGAGGGCGGTCAGGACTTCCCAAAGGTGTTTCAGGTGCTCAGCCCAGTGGAGGCTGTAGACCGCAATGTCGTCTAGGTAGGCGGCACTGAACTCTTCTAGCCCCGCCAGTACTTTGTTTACTAGTCTCTGGAAGGTGGCCGGGGCGTTTTTCATGCCGAAGGGCATCACCTTGAACTGGAAGTGGCCGTCGGGTGTGGAGAAGGCTGAGCGCTCCTGGGCGCTAGGGGTGAGGCCGATCTGCCAATACCCGGCGGTGAGGTCGAAGGTACTGAGGTACTTGGCGGCCCCCAGGCGGTCGATCAGTTCATCGGCCCGGGGGATGGGATGTGCATCGGTTCTCGTAACAGCATTCAGCCCCCGGTAGTCGACGCAAAACCGGAGTTCTGGCGGGGTGCCAGGGGCGGCGGCCTTGGGGACCAGGACCACTGGGCTGGCCCAGGGACTGTCGGAGGGTTCGACTACCCCCAGGGCCAGCATCTTGGTGACTTCCTTCTGGATGCAGGCCCGAACTCGGTCGGGGACCCGGTAGGCCCGGTGTCGTACTGGCTGACTGTCCCCGGTGTCGACATCGTGGACACACCATTGGGTAACCCCGGGGGTGAGGGAGAACAGATCTGTGAATTGTCCCAACAGTTCCTGACAGTCTCGACGCTGCGCGGGGGTCAGGTCGGGGGAGAGAGAGATCCCTTCGACGGAGCCGTCCTTCTCAGTGCACTTTAGGAGGTCGGGCAAGGGCTCGGAGTCGTCTTCGGTCCCATCGTCGGTAGCGAGTAGCAGGCTCAGTTCTGTGCGGGCAAAATGAGGTTTGAGCCGGTTGGCGTGCAGAACCCGGAGGGGGTTCCGGGGAGACTCCATATCCACGAGGTAAGTGACGGGGCTCTTGCGCTCGATCACCTTGAAGGGCCCCGACCATTTGTCCTGGAGGGCACAGGGTTCGACCGGGGACATGACCCAGACCCGCTGGCCCGGCTCGAACTCGATGGAGGAGGAGTGCTGGTCGTACCAGCGTTTCATGTCCTCCTGACTGGCCTCCAGGTTGGCCTCTGCAAGGGCCCGGAACTTCCGAGTCTGGTTTCGAAGGGTCAGGAGGTATCGGTAGACATCCGGGGGTGCGCCTTGGACGGTAGTTTCCCAGCCCTCTTTGACCAGGCTGAGCGGACCTCGGACAGGGTGTCCGTACAAGAGTTCAAAGGGGCTGAACCCCAGGGATTTCTGTGGTACCTCCCGATAGGCAAACAGGAGGCAGGGCAGCAGGACGTCCCATCTGCGTCGTAGTGGCTCCTCTAGGCCCTGTATCATCCCCTTGAGTGTCCGGTTGAACCGCTCCACAAGTCCATTCCCTTGGGGATGATACGGGGTGGTGAACTTGTATGTGACCCCGCACTGTTGCCACAGGGACCGCATATATTTAGATATAAAGTTCGTGCCTCGATCGCTCACGACCTCCCGGGGGAATCCTACTCGGGAGAAGATCCCCATCAAGGCTCGCCCCACCACGGGAGCGGTGATGGTTCTGAGGGGGATGGCCTCAGGATAGCGGGTGGCGTGGTCCACTAGGACAAGTATGAAGCGATGGCCTTGCGAGGTTTGAGGGTCCAGGGGCCCCACAATGTCTATTCCCACTCGCTCGAAGGGGGTGGTCACTACTGGAAAAGGTTGGAGCGGGGCCTTCACCTTCCCCCCGCTCTTTCCGCTGGCTTGGCATGTCGGGCAGGTGCGGCAGTGGTTATGTACATCAGTGCGCATTTTGGGCCAGTAGAAATGGGTCACCAGGCGGCTGTAAGTTTTGTCCTGCCCCAGGTGCCCTGCGAGGGGCACATCGTGCGCCAGGTTCAAAAGGAAGTCTCTGAATCGGAGGGGAACCACTAGCACTCGGCTGGCCCCCAGCTCGGCAATTTTCTGTTCACTATATAGGAGGTCGTGGTCCCAGTAGACCCAGTGGGACCCTGAGGTGTCCCCGGTAGCTTGGGCAGCGGCTTGTTGGCGGGTCCCCTCGAGGGAAGGGCAGGTCTTCTGCTCCTGCCGAAACTGTTCTCGGGTGGGACCACCCTCTTGGCGCCATTGGGCGAGTTCGGGGATGTCGCTGAGCTCGTGGTGGCTTTCGGGCTCCAAGGGCCTGGTCTCGGAGTCGCATTCTTCATGGATGGCCGAGGGTGGTGGCTCGGGCCACTCCGGCTCTTCGGTCGGGGCGGCCTCGGTCGCTGCCGGGGCTCGGGCCGCCATAGATCGGGTCGTCGCACAGACCCACTCTGGTAGTCCCATCATTCCTAGGTGCTCCCTCCGCTCGACTTGGGCCCAGGGAGAGCTCTCGAGGTCGTTCCCAAGGAGGCAGTCCACGGGGGCGTCGTCCCGGACGGTCACCTTGAGGGTGCCCGACACTCCCCCCCATTCGAAGGGAATTCGGGCCATCTGGCATAGAGTTTCGGAGTTGTCGGCGGCCCTCACGGGGCAGCGTACGTTCGGGATGATCTGTTCGGGGGTCACCAAGTGGCAGCGGATGGCGGTCACACTGGCTCCCGTGTCTCGGAGGGCTTCGGTCCGTCGTCTATTGATGTGGACCCACTGACGGTATTTTCGAGTGTTGCTCGGTAGCGGGGCCTGGGGGACCAGGTCTCTATTGCCCAGGCAGGCTAGGGCCATGGCGGCCGGTTCATACTCGATTTGCTCTTCCTCGTAGACCTCTACGTCTTCTTCTCCCTCTCTTCCCAGAGCTGCAGCAGCGAACTGGCGGGTCGGAGGCCCAGTGGTGCCGGGACGCTGGTTCATGGGGCAGAGGGGGTCACTGGCATAGTGACCGGTCTGCTGGCATCTGTGGCAAGTAATGTTCGGGTGGGGCCCGGGCCGTGCTGGGGGGTCCCTCCTCAGGGACGGCGAAGTGTTACTCGGGGGGGACCCGGGAGGGGGCCCCCGGCCCGAGGCCGGCGGGAAACTTCGGCTCTGGTTCTGTCCTCCTCCGCCTCCCCGCTGGCGGGGTGCCCCCGGCCGCCCTGACCGGTTTCTCCTATCGGTGTTCGGGGGACCCGGGTGCTCACCCATCGATCTGCCTCGACGGCGAGTTTCCGGGGCTCGGTTAGCTTGCTGTCGAGTAGATGCTGTCGGAGCTCGACAAAGCAGTTGTTGGAGAGGTGCTCCCAAACGATGAGGTTGAACAGCTGCTCGTAGGTGGACACTTTGCTGCCCTTTATCCATCCTTCCAGGGCCCTGCTAAAAAAGTTCACGTACTCGACCCACGTGGTACCGGGGATTTTCTTGCAGTCTCTGAATCTCTGCCGGTACATCTCGGGGGTGAGGCCATACCGGACGAGCAGGGCGTCCTTCATGTGGTCATAGGAGGACATTACGTCGTCGGCCAGCTCCAGCAGGGTGTCTCTTCCTTCGCTGACGAATCTCCCCCATAAGCCGGCACCCCAGTCGGATCGCGGAATGCGGTGCGCGGTCATGGCAACTTCGTACGCCTTGAACCATTGCTGGATATCGTCATTCTTGTAGTACTCCTTTACGATATCCTTCGGGATGTGGACCTTTGGGTCGGCCGGCGGTGAGGGGTTCCGGGCTACCGTGGCGCCAGTTCCTTCGAGGTTGGCTTTGATTTCGAGTTCTTTGAGGCCACGCTCGTGTTCGTATGCGAGTTTTTTTTCTTCCAATTCTCTTTGCCGCCGCCTCTCTTCCAGATCTCCCTCCAATCGCCGTTGTTCAAGGGCCATTTTTTTTTCTGCTAATTGGAGTTCTCCGTCCAGCCGGAGTCGGGCGAGCTCTAGTTCATGGAGCCGACTCCTCTCTCGCTCCCGGGCATCTTCGTGGGAGAGGCCCGGGTCCCTGTTGGCGGTTCTTTCCTCTATGGGGGCTATGACGGTACTCACGGGTCCTTCTCGTACAATGTCATCGTTCGGTTGGGGTGGGGTCTCTCTGGTCTCCACCCAGGTTTGCAGCGCTTCTTTGAAATCGTCCTTTGTACTTAGTCCAGTGGTAGCGATACCCAAGTCTTTGCAAAATTGTTTAAGTTCTTTATGGGTATACTCCTCTAACAGGTCTTTCTGGAATTCTGCGGTCGTTCCGGCTTCCTTAGTAGTCATCGTGGCTGTGGGTCTCTGTTAGTAGTGACGTGTTACTCGCTGTACGATTTTGCATGGGCTCGGATCCCGTCGCTTGCCACCAATGTTGGAAAGGCGACCCCAGGGGAGACAGAAGGTGTCTGACTGTCCGCCCCGAGACCCACCTCTCTGTATGGAATAGGCCGAGCACCGTAGGGAGGCCTCCTTGGCGAGGCTCCTCTCCTACAATCGTAACAGCAGGGTAATCACACTACTTACAGATAGACACTACACAGGAAGGAGGTTCACAAGAATCTTTATATAAGTACTCAAAGCAAGTTCTTGGCAGGATAGCGGCAAGGATCGAGGGATCCGTAATGTCTTGAGTTCGGGGGAAAAGGGGGTAGCGGGACAGTCTTGGCACCCACTGGTGCGGGGATAGGTCAAGGGTTCAGGCCGCGACAGCGTCAGCAGGGCCTAGGAGACAGTTCCGCTTGGACAGGCCGCGACAGCGTCAGCAGGGCCTCGAAGATAGTTCAGCTTGATCAGGCCGCGACAGCGTCAGCAGGGCCTTGAAGATAGTTCAGCTCGGTCAGGCCGCGACAGCGTCAGCAGGGCCTCGAAGGTGGTTCAGCTTGGTCAGGCCGCGACAGCGTCAGCAGGGCCTCGAAGGTGGTTCAGCTTGGTCAGGCCGCAACAGCGTCAGCAGGGCCTCGAAGGTGGTTCAGCTTGGTCAGGCCGCGACAGCGTCAGCAGGGCCTCGAAGGTGGTTCAGCTTGGTCAGGCCGCGACAGCGTCAGCAGGGCCTCAAAGGTAGTTCAGCTTGGACAGGCCGCGACAGCGTCAGCAGGGCCTCAAAGGTAGTTCCAGGTGCAAGAGTTCGGATCAGGATCAGCCGCGACGAGGTCAGCAGGGCTTCGACTCCAGATACAACTCCCGTCCTGATCCAGGGCTGGCCCAGATATAGGACTGGAGTCCTTTGATGTCCGGACCCTCGCGCCTGGGGGTCAGAGGGGCCGGGATGAAGGTGTCCAGACACCCAGCAGGGGGGTGGAGCCAGCGCCCAGGGAGGCTGGAGGGCGATCGATACCAGGCATCCGGGGACGGCTGGAGGGCCATCGAAACTTCCCGCCTCTCGGATCTGTCAAGTGGCCGCTCGACCACCTGGGAGGATCTTGGTGCCCCGATGTCGGGGCTGTGCTGGGGCCGGGGCCAGGGTGGCGGCGGCCACGTGCTCGGGACGTGATGGGCCCAAGATGGAGTCGGGCCAGAGATGGGGCCAGGCATGGTTGCTGGACCGGCGGTGTTGGCGAGCAGGGCCCGCCGGGGGCCAGGAAGAGGGAGAGCCGTAGGTTGCCAGGGGGCGGCCCTCCTTGCGGGTTCGGGAATGTTCGGGTCAGGGGGGTCGACAGCAGATCGACGGCAGCCCAATGTCGTCCGGGGCCCGCCATGTGGGAGGGGTAGGCCCACGCCACGAGGCCGTGTCCAACATCCTTGAAGTAATTTCTAACATAATAAGTAATCATATGTTATAGGAATGCTACCAGTGACTATTATTCTACAGACTGCTGCCTGCCAAAAAGCTTGAAGACTCGAAACGTGATGCAAAAATTTGATCCTAAGAATCCTCCCTGGGGTTAAATAAAAATCAACAAGGGTCTAACAATAATGAAGTCTAAATTTGGACACGGCAGAAGGGCAGTACATACTAATGAGCGAAGCCATAAAAAGATACTGCTGGCAATATGTAGTTAGACCATGTCATGACCCATTGGCATTGGAAAAATGATGATAATGGACAGAATGTACTGTCTTTATACTTCAGAGTTTGCCGAATGGAAATAATCTGTCAGTCTGTAAAATTCTAACCAAGATTTGTTGAAGTCAGTAAAAGACTCTGTTAAAGATTTAAACGTCTCAGAATGGAATCGCTATATCACGAACTGCAGATGCACATTAAACCACGATGAATTCTTTGACATCTAAAAAATATTAGAAAGTGTTGGATTATTCTGTAAAGTTGGAACTGTTGAGGTAACTTGAACTAACATGGCCAATTGATAAAAGTGCTCCTTAATCTAAACATATCAGAATGTCTAGGAGGTGCGTGTGTAATCAATGACATGTTAAAATACAGGGTGAGTGGATTTGTTTTGAAAAATTAAAAAAAGATTGAGATATTTCACTAACTGTGGCATGGTTCACAAACTGCATTTTGTAGTTCGGAAAGTAGTGCTACAGTAATACTATTTACTTACTTCACAATGCAGTTCATTAACCTGTGAATGTAAATTTCGACATTTATCTCTCATATCTTTTCTATGAGAGATCTATAGACATGTAAGTTTACCAGTTAGTAGCAAGTGTGTAAGGGAACATGGGAAGTGGTGAGAAAATAGGGCATAAATACTAAAAAATGGGAGGGGTTTTGGGAGGGAAACACTAATACAAGCAGTCACCCAGATTAAACCAATATCTATTCACAAACTACATTTATTTATTTATTTATTTTATTTAGGAAGTTTTCTATAGCGCTGTCAAGACCCGGAGGTAGCAGAGCGCTTTACAGTAATAGAATGACAAAAATCTGTATAAACATATACATAACATAAACTTAAACATGAACATAACATATGTAAGGTATAAGCATTCAATGAGTGACATTGTAAGCGGAACATGGGTGAGTTGCCGAACTTCTTTGGTTATGGGATTCACTGTAGTCACATAGTTCAGGGGTTGCCTGCTGACCCCGGTTATCCACAACCAAGGGAGCGGATCAGGAACAAGGATTTGAGTTGCCTTTTGAATTCCACAAAAGAAGGAATAGTTCTGATGTGCGGGGGGATGGAGTTCCAGATTTTGGGGGCGTTTCCAGTGAAGGAGCAGTCCGCTGTTCTTTTCTTTCTGGTTTTGGGTAGGATGAGCAGGAAGGAGTTATAGCTTCTCAGATTCCTGGCTTGGCCTGCTTTTTTGAGTTTATTTGCCAGGTATTCGGGTTTGCCGGTATGGAGGGCTTTGTGTGTTAGGCAGGCCGTTCTGAAGCTACTACGCATTCCTACTGGGAGCCATTTGAGTTCCTTGAGTGCTGGGGAGATGTGATCCGATTTTTTGATGCCGGTAATCATTCTAGCTGCAGCATGCAGTGTTGTTTTGATCGGTGCTAAGTTCGATTTCGGGATGCCTGTTAGGATTGCGTTCCCATAGTCTAGCCTTGACAGTACCAGAGATTGAGTGGCCAGTTTGAGATCCTTGTTAGGAATGTAGGGTTTGATCTTGTTCAACAGTCTGAGGTTAAAGAAAGCACCTTTGGCTGCATTCTTGATGTGTTTTACCATGTTTAGTTTGGGGTCTATGATGATGCCAAGAGATTTAACAGAGTCGGCTAGAGTAAGATTTCCTTTAAGCGCATCGATAGCTTTTAGCCATTCGGTGATTTGAGGGTTGTCTTCCTTGTTCGAGATGAGGAGTATCTCAGTTTTGTCTGGATTCAGTTTCAAGTGATTGTTTGTCAGCCATTGTTGAACATCTTTCAGGACATCATTTAGTCTATGTATGTCAGTGAGAGAGGAAGTTTCCAGATAGATTTGTGTATCGTCCGCGTAGAGGTGAAAGCGGATGTTGGCTTTTCTGAGTAGCTTGGAGAGTGGTTCCATATAGATGTTAAAGAGCTGAGGCGAGAGCACCGAACCTTGGGGGACGCCCTTATTGACCTGTTGGATTTCGGAGGTGAAATTCTTGATTTTTATTATTTGTGTTCGGTTGTGTATGAATGAGGAGAACCATTTGAGAACTACTTCGCCGAGGCTAGCTCTTTCTTGAAGAGCCTTGGTGAGGAGTTTGTGATCCACCGTATCGAATGCTGCAGAAAGGTCAAGGAGAATGAGGAGGCAGCATTTGTCTGAATCCAGAGATCCGTGGATATCATCTATGATGTTCAGCATCGCTGTTTCTGTGCTGCATCCTTGTCTGAAGCCAGACTGGAGGGGGTCTAGGAGATTGATGTTGTCCAGATGATGAGTCAGTTGCAGGAGTACACAGCGTTCCAATGTTTTGGCTAGTAGAGGGAGGTTAGATATTGGTCTGAAGTTGTTCAGGTCTGTTGAGTCAAGACCTGGTTTTTTCAGCAGGGGGGTAACTTGCCCAATTTTTAGGCAGTCAGGGACCACTCCGTTTTTTAGGGAGCTGTTTATGATGTTGCCCAATATAGGTGCAAGAGAGTGTTTCATTTTCATGATTAGTGAGGGAGGAATGGGGTCAGAGATATGAGCTGATGGTTTGGAGGACGAGATCAGCGAGATTATCTCTGCGTCTGGGACGGGGCGGAAGCTAAGCCAAGGGGTGCTCAAAGAGCCGGGAGAGAGAGCCTGAGGAGCAGCCGAACTGCTCTTCTTAGGGTGTGAATTGTTGGGGACAAGTGAAAGTTCAATTGTGATCTTTTCGTTGAAGAAGTGGGCAAAATTGTCGCAAAGATCTTTGGACGCTAGCATAGAAGAAGACAGTGGTTTGGACGTTTGTTGCCTGATGATGCTGTAGAGTTCCTTCGGTCTATTTTTAAAGTTATTTCTAAAGTTACTACGGCCTAAAAGGTACAACACCAACCAGCCCAGCCTTGAACTAAGCTCACCAACCACACATAGGGCCTGATTATGATGCCGGTCAGTCCGGCTTAAGTGGTCCTGTTGGAGGTGGCCCGACTACAGCGGTCTTGCTGGAAGCGGTCAGTCCGATCGTCGGATTACGATGCATGCCTCCTGTACTTCCCACTGCCCGTTGAAAGACGGACGATTCCGACAGCCTTTCTCCGACCATTAGATGGCGGTTGTAGAAAAATAGCATCCATAGGGCAGTGCAGGGATCTCCGACTGGCATCTGGATTACGATGTGTGTTTCCTATGACTCGACCATGGCATTCCAACAGCCTGCTTCGAGTCAGCGAAAACAATGGATTTGATGTGCATACTCACCTAACTCAGCTTCTCCCTGAAAGTCTCTGGCATGGATCCCTCTCTCCAGGTCCCACCTACACTGTAGCAGCTGAACCCCGAAGACTAAGACTCTATGGGCGCCGGAATGCAGGTAAATTGTAGGTGGGATGTATCTCCATTAACTGGACTATGCATATATTGCCACACTCCATGCGATGGGGTACATGGTGAACAAGGCATATCCCCACATATGTCATGCAAGTCTGTATATCACGTTTCCTGTGATTTTGCATGCGCTTGCAGCAACATATTCAGGGGTATGTGCACTGACGCGTTTTGACCGACATGGTCTTTGTGACAAGCTAGAAACGTACTAGATGTATGTGTGCCTTTCAAACACGTCATCATAAACATAAAAAACAAACTCAACATACATCTGACATACCGTTAATTGTATAAATCAGGAAAATACGTGGCAGTATAGTTCATATGAACTATTTAATACCTGCAAAATTGTCAAAATGCAATGCAATGAAAAGTAATCTAGAGCACAGAAGTAATTGCATTCAATAATATAGCCTTGATAGGCAGCTAACAAAAATCTCCCAAGGAGGCGGGCCACGTAGGTTAGTCCCTTAGCACATCATGTCCCTGTGAATATGGTAAGAACTTATTTTATAGAAAAAGGCCCTGTGTCTCCAAAATAAAAACAACGATGTGAGCAAGTTTCATGAATAGACCAGCCAAGGGGCTGACTTATCGCAATGAAAAGTGTATAGTAGGGAGCAAACTCATAAAATGTACATTGCTGCAGATTCCTTCAAAAAGGAATCATCACATGCAAATGTAAATTGCCAAGTGGTTGAAAATCCCAAGCATTGCTTACATCATTATTACAATGCATGTATACCTGGAAATAAAATACTAAATACATAAACACCTTGTGTCTTTAATTGTGCTGAACCCCTACAAATACAAATAATTAAAGAAAAAACACATAAAAATTCTAAACTAAGATAAATCAGTCTAGAGATAGTCCAGAATTCACAAATCAATTGATCAAAAGCTAGAATGTCCGAAAATGAATTTCATGCATTTGTCAACAGACTGAAAAAGAAGCAACTGACAACAGCAAAGGATATCCATATTAGAAAGGAGACATAATAACTTTGCACATGTTTGACACATTTCTACAAAACTTTACAGACCTACAGCCCTCGTTGCATTCTTGGAGCCCTGAAATGTTTGTGGTGTTTTGTCAAGAAAGAAGGATGGTCCCAAAACTGGATTACACTTTGCAGATCAACAGCCCCTGTTTCGATCTTGGAGCCCAGGATTTTTTACCGTGCTTGATCAAGAAAAAAAGGGGATCCCAAAACTGTATTAAAATTCAATGCATTTTATGTAGACTTTTGTATTTCGCGTAAAGCGAAAATAGTCAGTCAGATCTGTACGAAATTTAGAAGGGCGCAGTGGATTCTGTGAGCTACTGCAGGTAAGAAGGCTAAGGGGGTCATTAGGAAGGCGGGCGGTGGCCACCGCCGGCCTGGCGGGGGCAATCCGCCCACCATCCTCAGCTAAATGCCCCTCGCCGGGGACCGCGGCGGACGGAAAGACCGTCCGCCGCTTTTCCCCCCCAGTCGCGGAAAAGGTTTAATAAGGTGGCGGTGTCTATCAAACACCGCCAGCCATATTACAATGGGCCAGAACAGATGCCTTTCCGTGGCGGATGCGGTCTTAACTTCGGGGGCCCCCTGTGGGCCCCCGAAGTGAAGGCGAGGTGTGGGGTGCACTTGGGGGGTACCTGTGGTACTCCCCAGCATTTGCATACACAATGTGGTAGGCACCGCGTGGTGCCTGCCGCTTTGTGTATGCAATGCATACATGCATTTATAGCATTGTGGCGAGCGGTGCTGAGAGCACCGCCCGCCACAATGTTATAAATGCAGGATGCGCCCGCCACTGTGGCAGGCGCATCCTAATAACCCCCACGGGACTCCCTTATGGCGGGCGGTCCCGAATTCCGATAGGATGGCGGGCGGAAAAAGTCCGCCCGTCATCCTAATGACCCCCTAAGAATTTTATATGTTTTAAGTGTTTTTAATTTAGCTATATCTGTGGCTGGGGTAGTACCGCTGTACATCTAAGGTATGTAGTGATGGCAAGTCATTAGCTGATTGACTAATGACTAAATTTAGAAAAGTTAAAGGCAGCCATGTTGTTTTCAGTTTGAGTTTCCCTGTGTCGGTTATATCAGCATCCAATGAAGTTAAGTATTAGGCTTGGTATTTTTCCCATACCTATTAAAACTTTAGCAAAGTGGTAATAGTTAGGGGAGAATATGTGTAAGTTTATATATCTATATTTTAAAACAATCGGGAGTAACGCAGTTCCCAATAAAAGGCAAATACACTATAAGACATTGCATTTTACAAATATAGAGTGCTAAAGTGTATTTTCAATATTCTACACACTTAACTATGTACAAAAAAGTGGACAAAAAATGCAGTTCAGAGTACTGTGCTATACAAATAAAAAAAATGCTAACCTTACAAAATGTTTTAGGGATACCACACTACTACCACACTCTACATATTAAAAAAAAAAATATATATATATATATGTAAGAACATATAAATATTTTGATCTACCTATTACCACTTTACTAAAGTGGTAATACGCAAGGGAAAAATAGAAATGCCACACCTAATAGTTACCTCCAGCAGAAGGCATAAAGCAGAACATAGGCAAAGTGTACCTCAAAAGAACATAGCTACATTTAACTTTTCTTAAGCTATGTACTGTGATACTGTCGGGGAATATTCCCATATTTCGCTAAAATAACACAAAAATCCTGCCACTACGTAACAAAATGCAACTGACGGTTTTCACAGAATGGAAAATACAAAGGTTTTTGTGAAATACATTGGAATTAACCATGTTTTGGATCACCCTTTTTTCTTTGGACCCCCTGACTAAACCCTGCAAACATTTTACTCCTTCCACAATGGCACAGGTGGAACAAGTATGCTACATTTCACGGACATTCAACAAACAACTCTAAAATTATTGCAGGATAAAATATTTTAAAACCCATAGGTTGGTAATATCTACACTTATATAAACAAAAATGGTAACCTATTACCACCAAGCTAAAGTGGTAATAGGTTGTTAATAAAAAAAGAATGCCTAATTATATGTAACACCCTGAGCTAAGTCAGCAAAATGCTGACAGCACAAGAATGGGAATTTGTGCTAAAAACTATACGTCTGATTTTGTTGTAGGACCAGGACCTGATGGTTTTAATGCACAATTTTATACTCTATTCCCTCTGCCTTGATACCTCCTCTCCTAAACATGCTCAACGAATTTAGTGAATCTGGCCAGATTAATGTGACACCGGCAGAGGCAATCATAGCAGTGATTCCCAAGGAAGGGAAGGACCCGGCACTCCCTAAAAACTATAGACCTATATCACTGATTAATATAGAATGCAAAATCTATGCAATGATCCTTGCTAAACACCTCCATAACGACATACCCAAACTCATTCATCCTTCACAAGTTGGATTTTTAAAGAACAGACTCTCCAGCGATAATACTCGTATTTTATGTCATGTCATAGAGAAAAACTAACAGATTCTCCAACAGTGGCAATCACGCTGGATGCCGCAAAGACTTTCGACAAAGTTGATTGGTCCTACCTTAAAACAACACTTGATAAATTTAACCTGGGTGAGAATTTTACACGCATGGTAATGGAGCTATGTTTTAACCCTTCCGCGAAAGTCAGAGCAGGGGGAACCTTCTCCTCCTCTTTTAAGCTAGAACAGGGAACCAGGCAAGGGTGTCCTCTTTTCCCCTCTCTATTCTTACTAGCAATAGAACCGTTCCTTTACCACCTTCGGAACAATAACCAGATCACAGGAATACGCTTCAAAAATTACACGGTCAAAATACCAGCTTACGCAGACAACGTGTTAGTTATTTCCGTGAATGCGGAAGCTGCTATTTCTGCACTTATGTCCTCAATAGATGACTTTTCTGCAGTATCTGGTTACAAGTAGAATAAGGATAAGATTGAGGTAAAACTCCTAAACATCTTTAGCGGCAAGGAAATAATTGGTAACTCGGGTCTTTCATGGCAACCTAATAGTTTCAAATACCTAGACTTAGACTTCACAAGAGATCGAATTACCACTCTACAGACTAATGTGAATGCTCTCATCAAAAAAAATTCTTCGTTATTGAATGGCTGGTCACCAAAATTCTTATCCTGGTGGGGAAGAGCTGAGACATTAAAAATGATGATTACCCCACTTGTTAACTATCTAGCCAGTATGTTACCAATGACACTCTCTAATGAGTTCCTGACCAAGATCTATAGGCTTCTCAACACGTTTCTCTGGCAAGGTAAAAGACCCAGAATCTCCATGAAAAAGCTTCAACTTTCCAAAGAAACAGTAGATTTGGGCCTTCCAAACTTTAGGAACTATCCAACGGGGTATCTTCGCAAACAAGGAGCTAACTGGCTACTCCCCCCTCTGACTAAGTCCCAGTTTAAATGGACATAGAAAGATCAATCATAAACGAAAATCCTCTACCTGCTCTCCTCACCATGGATATATCCTCCATCTCACACTCAAAATATATTACGCTAAATACTAAGGGCTAGATGTAGGTAATTTAAATTTACAGATTCGAAAATACCGAATTTTACCGATTCAGTATTTTCGAATCGGTAAATGCTATGTAGATAAAAAATCAGTAAAAATCACCGAATCGTTAAGATTCAGTATTTACCGAATCGGTATTTACCGATTTGGTAATTGCCATTCATTCTTATGGGCCTGGCCCATAGCAAAGCATTTAATATTGACCCCCCAAGGGAATGTTCCTATATCCTACTAAGCTTTCTGGATCCAATGCCCCAAATGAGAATGATCGTTATTTGTTGGATCTTATGCTCACTCTGGCCTGCAAAATAGTACTCAAAAACTGGAAAAATTCCAAAGAAGTCTTCTTTAGGATGCGGCAAGAATGGTTGGCCTTCCTCAGAGGGGCTGACAACATCTGTCTACATTCCTCTCCATGGCGTAAAACACATGGAAAGCTATGGAGGTCCTGTGATGCCTTTTCCTTTACATATGACCCACCGTGAAACTTATCTCATTGATTGCATTAACACTTGCATATGTTCTTGGGATCTCATCCTCTAAATTGGTGGCTTTCCAATTGTTCACCCCCCACACTTTAAGATTCTTTCCTTTGGGTTTGTTTCTCGATTTCCTATAATGCTTTGCATATAAACTGCTATGTTCTCTATGGTACGCCTGCACGCATGTTTCTTATAGCACATATGAATATTGTGGTATTTATAGACCACCTGTATATCTTTCTTACATAACTGCAACTCCAACTGTAACACACTTGAACAACTTACTGCCTTTCTACTTCTTTTGTAAGGTTTCCAGTTTTTTTATTATTTGTCTGTATTCTTGTGATCATTATTATTTATTAATGTTTTATCATTTATTTGTTCTTTTCTTGAAAATTCAATCAAAACAATTTGAGATAAAAAAAACTATATGGCTGATTTTTACCTTTTTTGTTTAAATCTTTTTATTAACATTTTTAGCATTTTGCACAATTTTAGGAAAAAATCCAGACAACGTACAGTGTGTATGTGACAGTGTTAGTCAATAGAACATGTACAAATATGCCATCAACCAATGTATGACTATTGCGGTACATGGTAGTCCATTGCAAGAGCCAAGGACCACGCCCCCGGATAGAAGGGCGTATCTAGACCCAAAGACCGCATAGCCAGAGTATATGAACAGAGCTAGAACATGGTGCGTTATGCGTCAACCATGGACATAGGGTACAACATACTGAGGACAACATAAGATAATGAGGCATGGGGGGAGTCGTCTGTGACCTGTTTCTGCGGCTAGTAGAACCTGGGGGTGGGGTGGGAGAAGAGGACTAGAATTTGCCAAATCCAGTGACAGAAAAAGGATTCAAGACACTTGGAAATCAGTGCTCTTCAGTCTATGTGGGGTCCAGAGACGAGCCTTGAGTGCCAGTCTTCACCAGCTCGCACGAGTCCCCTGCGTCAGTGACCATCTCCTAGAGCTTCAGTACCATAGCATCCCATTGATGCGCTATGGGGAGTTTGCTAAGCCAAGGAGATCTTCCCTTTGGAGTGCCACCCTAGCCCAATTCAGTAGAGATTGTCGCCAAGCAATTGTAGGAGGGCGAAAGAGGGGACTTCCATCTCTTGGTTATGAGACACTTCGCTGTTATTAACCCCAGGCCTAAAAATGTAGAGGTGGCTTTATGTTTCTTGTTTCTGCTGAATAGATGCAGGAGGTGGAACTCCCAGTGGAGATGGATCAGCCGAGAGGTACAAGTCGCCAGGATAGTTGATAAGTGGGACCAGTAGTCTTGCAGGATAGGGCAAGACCACAACATATGGAGAATGTCAGCGTCTATGTGTTGGCAACGGGGGCAGTTTGCGTCCTTTTAATGGAAATACCTGTTGATTTGGGCGGGAGCGAGGTAAGCTTGGTGTAAAACAAAGAATTGTATCTGTTTGAACCATTGGTTGCGCGGGCTGTCCCGAACAGTGGTCTATTCTTTATCTGTGAAAGCTCTGCCCAGATCCTCCTCCCAGTGTTGCGTAAGCTGGGTGAGATCAGTTTCCGTGTGCTGTTTAATGGAAGATGTGAACCAACGTATCAGGTGTCGCCCTGTCCCCACCACATGAAGGTATTGTAGTGTGTAGTGCATAGGTGGTTCTTGCTCAAGGGTCTCCCACGTAGACACCAGAGAAGCAATAAGTGCTCGATGTAGTAGTACCTGCTCAGGGCGGAGATCCCCTTCCGATATGAGCTCCTGATAGGGAATAAGGGAGCCTTCTTGAAAGAAGTCACCTATGTCCACAATACCATCTGATGCCCAATTTTGTAGCTCCGCTGTCGAGGTGTAGATATCTCCCAGCGGAGTTCCCAGCAGTGGGATGGCAGGGGCGTATGGAATAGTGACCCTAGTGATAAAAAGACATGTTCGGAAGCATCGGTATGCTACGTTGAGCAGGAGCACATGAGGGGGATTGAGTTTGTAGCAAGGATTGAAAATCCGTAACAGGGAGCTCTGGGGCAGTGGGGGCTGCAGGGACGCTGTGTCTAGGAGCTTTCGAGATGACATCCATCTGGCAACACACTGCAGTTGGGATGCCTGATAATAATGTTCAAAATTAGGGGCTGCCAGACCACCTAAGGTGGCAGAGAGGTAGAGTTTCCCCATGGATACTCTATGACGCGACGTGCCCCATATGAAATCCCTCACTGTCTTTTCTGACTGCCTGAAGAATGAGGGATGGATGATAAGAGGTAAGGTGATAAAGTAGTAAAGAAGACGAGGAAGGGCCACCATTTTTACAAGAGCAATCCTTCCAGAGATCGCCAGCCGGAGAGTCTTCCAAAAACTCATTTGTGACCGGATTGCCGTGGTAGCACGGAGGATGTTACCATCAAAAAGATCAGCTTCAGTTCTGTATATTCTAACTCCCAGATAACAAAAAGAGCTACACACCAGGTGATCAGAGTACCTCCCAGAATGTACTCCGGATCCGGTGTCTCCCTTATGAATGGGGAGAGAATAGATTTTGCGGAATTGACCCGCAGACCCTATGCACGTGCAAAGTGGCTCAGGGATTGGTCAAGCATGTCGGAAATGTCATGTAGATCAAGCACAAGGTCATCTGCGTAAAGTGATATGGTGTGCTTGTCATCCGCTAACGGGATTCCCATGTCTACATGAGTGTGTATGTGAACTGCCAGCGGCTCCACGGCCAACTCAAATAAAAGTGGGGAGAGCGGGCAGCCCTGCCGGGTCCCATGACACACGTGGATGGAGTTGGATAGATAGGGCCCTGTCGGAACCCGAACTGATGGTCCGTGATACAGCAGCCGCACCATGCTAAGAAAATATGGCCCCACCCCAAATCGGACCAGCACGGTGAATAAGAAACTCCAGGCCAGAGAGTCAAAAGCCTTTTAGAGGTCTAACAGCATGCAACCTGATCAGGGCCAGGCTGTCGGGGCATACTCCGCCACCCGGAAGTAACGCCAAAGGTTTAGGGCCGTGTTGCGTTGGGGGACAAAGCTGTTCTGGTCAGAGTGCACTAGCTCAGGGCCTAACGGAGCTAAACGGTTGGCCAATATTTCCGCGAGGATTTTGTAATCCATGTTTAAAATCGCAATCAGACGATAGGAGCTCGGGGATGCTGGATCTTTGCCCGGTTTCAGCAATGAGACCATGTTGGCTGTGCGCATGGTTGGAGGCAGCACCCCCTCTGAAACTGCTATCTTGAAAAGAGAAACTAAATGCGGGGTCAAGCGATGGGCGTAGGTTTTAAAAAACTCAGCTGGAAGGCCATCTGGGCCCATTGTTTTCCTGGAAGACAAAGAGCGCAGCGCCTCCCTTACCTTGTCCTCGGTAAGTGGCAAGTCCAAGTCGAGGGACTGGTTTATGGTAAGAGTAGGTAGCTCCACGGTGTCCAGGAAGGATGCCACAATCGGAGCATCTCCACCCCTTCGAACCCGATATAACGCGGCGTAATGCTCCATCATCAGCGCATGAATATCACTCTGGGTGTGCCACTCACGACCGGGATGGTCCACTAGTAGCCGTATGGGGTGCTGCAGGTGTTCCTGCTGGATCAGGTAAGCCAATAGTCTTTCGGCCTTGTCCGCCGAGGAGTGCGTGCAGGCAGAGTGTGCTAGAAAGTTGTGGCACCGCAATTTCTCAAGTAGGACCACGTTCTCCGAATGAACCGACTCTAATTGGTCTTGCCGGTCTAGACCAGCAGCAACATGTGTTTCGAGCCAGAGTAATCGCTTCTCGTTGGCAGAGAGCGAAATGTCTAGCTGTCGGCGAATGTTTCAGGTTAGCCCAAGGCAGTGTCCCCTGATCACCACCTTGAAGGAGCGAGTCCGCGGAGCCCTCATTAAGAGCGAAGTAAGAGGCCACCACCGCCTCTAATGCACCCCGGAAGGCAGGGTCCTCCAAGTCAGTTGTTTGTAGTCACCAGATCGAGGCCGGGAGGGGCTGCACCTCCCAGGCTAAACACAATACCAAGGAGTTATGATCCGAATGCGTCCACCCGAGATAGTCAACGGATTGGATGAAAGGAAGCAGTGCCCCGGAGGAAAGGATCCTGTCTAGGCATACGTGTAAGTTATGGATCGATGTGTAAAAGGAGTAGACCCGGGAGTGAGGGTGCCGCTCTCGCCAGATATCTGAAAGTGCCCAGTTATCCGTCCAAGATTTAACCGAGTGTGCGTTAGAGGAGGCCGTAGTGGTATTAAGAGGGGGAAAGTAGCGGTCAAGGATAACGTCTAACACACATTAAAATCGCCACAGAGTAGCCACGGAACTTCCCTCCATCTAAGTATTGCCCCTGAAAGGACCTGTAAGAAGGTGCCCTGCACAGGGTTGGGTGCGTATATGGATCCCAAGACCATTGGTTGGCCATTCAGTTTGCCCTTTATTAGAACATAGTGCCCCCCTGGGTCAGTCAGGACTTCTTCCTCCGCCCACGGGACTCTGGCCTTGATCCAAATCACAACACCTCTGGCCATAGCTGAATAGTTGGTGCTATAAATCTGGCCCCTCCAGCTGTGGCGGAGGAGGGCAGCCTCCTGGCTCGCGAGATGTGTCTCTTGCAAGAGTGCCACACTAGCGACATGCCTTCGGAGTCATGCGTATATTGCAAATACTCTAGTAAGTGTGTGGATGCCCCTGACATTCCATGTTATTATATTATGGGTTGTCATTATGCTTATTCAAAGCAGTGTGACCCCCCCATATGTTACAACCCCCATGGTATGGTATGGGCCCCTGGTGAAGGTGTACAGAGGTACAACAGGTTGGTGGACATGGCGACTCCAGCAAGGGAAAACAAAGAAAAATAGTGTTCTGAAAGAGTATTAGAGTGGCTCCCCAACAGGGGGAGCTACCCAAACAATCGCGCCATGACATGGCAACTAGGAATGCGTTGCTGAGCGACTACTGGGGCAGTACCAACGGTATAGTACGAAACTGCTGGGAAAAAAGATATATCAGTGAGATCAAATAGGAGGAAACAAGAACAAGGGGGGGAATCCGGGTGCAATTACTATCCCCCACAGTTACTCTGAAACGATAGGAGAAAGTTCATCTTATAAGAGCAGAAGAAGCTGTGGGCCTCCAGAGAGCCGATCATCTCAGCTAAAACTAGACAGATGGAATCAGTAGGGTGAGACGTGCCAGGGGTCAACCAACAGCGGCAGACTACAGAAGCATTAAATGCGCTAGGAGGGTCCTGAGTCAGACAATATCATCCGCAGTTTGAGGAGTGACTTTTGGAAGCGGGGAAAATCTGCGACCATGGACCATGCAGGCGTGGAACTTGAAGTCCTGGATTTCGACTGGGAGCCGGTAGACCCAGCCGGAGAGAGGGATCTGTCAGGTTGGAGGGATGTCACTGTCAGCAGCGCCTCCTGACATTCCTGCCTCATCTGGTTCGGGGATGGAGCCACCACCGATGAGCTCGAACCACCGCTCCTCCTTCCCCGCCTGCCACGACTGGTACGCCCAGATTGCTGGTGGTCTTCTGGAATGCGTGGTGCCGACCCCAGGCCCAGCCCCTCAAGCCAGTCCCATGCTTCTGTGGGGGAGTCGAAGTAGGTAGTGCGGCCATATTTAATGACTCGGAGGCGAACGGGATAGAGCAGTGAGTGTTTAAAGTCTAGAGCCCGCAGCTGTTTTTTAACGGCACCAAAGGTAGCCCGCCTCCTCTGGACCTGGGCTGTGTAGTCCGGGAAGAGAGAGAAAGCAACATTCTGCACCTGGGGCCCTGGATGCTTGCCAAGTTCATGCAGGATTACGTCCCAGTTTATAAAATTCATCACACGAAACAGGAAGGGGCAGGGACAGGCCCCCGGTGGAGGTCTTCAGGCAGCCACCCTATGGGCCCATTCCACCACAAATTGCAGAGCGAGCGCCCCGGAAGGTAGCAGTTCTTTCATCCAGGTTTCAACAAATGTCTCCGGCTCCCGTCCTTCTGCCCCCTCCAGCAGACCAACTATGCAAATATTATTGCGGGGAGATCGCCATCGTCAACCTTCTCCTCCAGGGTGCATACCCGATCCTGCAAGTTCTGCAGGGCAGAGGTGCAGCTTCTGGTGTGGGGATTTAGATCCGCCAAGGTGGTTTCCGTCTCTCGGACCCTGTCCGAGAGCTTGTGCTGATCCGCTCGAAGAAGCGTGACGTCAGAGGTGATGGTCTCCATTCTGTTCTCAAGGGAGGCGCGAGTCTGCTCTAATGCGTTACCGATCCACTCCGCCCCTGCGAGGATGGTGTCTAGCTTGGCTGCGATGGCAGACTGGCCCATCTCCGGTGTAGGTCCTTGCGCCATGGGTGCTTCTCTGCCCCGATCCCCGTAGGGCATATCCCGCTGGGCAGTGTCACGAAGACGACCCATCACAATCTGCTGAGTGCTGCGCTAGGGAGATGCTGGGAGGCGGCGTATCCCCGTACGCCTCACCGACCGCAACGCAGGAGCTCGGCGTGCGACAGAGGCAAGGTCAGTACAGCTTAAGCAGCCCCCCACTCCGCATGTGACTGAAGCTAAGCCGCTGTAATCACCCTCAGAAGGTGCAGGAACGAGGAAGCCTAGCCCCCGCCTTCATCTAGGTATGTTACCACGGACCGGCAGGTTGCGACCAAACCACGAGTCCGGTGGTTAGATGGAAGTTTCCTGCAAAAACCGCCTTAGGCCTAAAGCCTTATTAGGCATTGTCCGGGCTCACTGTCAGCGTGACAGCACCCCCTAAATGTTGCACCTGTTACTCTCCGCTCGAAGCACCCGCTGCGGTGGGCAGGTAAGATGCATTTCCCCTCCCAGTCCGAGTTCAGCTCAGGCGGTTTAGGGCACCTCCCCACAGGCACAAGAGTCACATCCAAATTCCTGTCCCAGAAGAAAGGGGGGGCCACATCCAATAACACCCGGTCTCCTGTTTGGTCCCTCTCCTAGGGTGCAGCAGCCGCTCGGTGCCCCACATTTGGGTGAGGACCTTAGGCCCGATCAACCCCTGTGGTCCACACCCCCAGCCCGGGGCCCCAGATGAACAATTGCAGGTTTACCGCAAGGGCAGATGTCCCGGGGGCCGGCATCTAGCCGAGGGAGCTTGCCACCACGGTCCGCAGCATGTCAGGTGCAGCATATGGAAAGGAGGGCTCCAGACAGCAGGGTAGAAGAATCAGGATGATGCAGCGCGCAGGACAGTTCCACCCCTGTAGGCCCCAGGGACGGAGAGGACCGGGTCAGATCACCCCCTCAGTAGAAAGCTGTGCGGGCCCCGTGACGTGTTGTGGACAAGAGACTGTAGCGGATGCACTGGGAGGCAGCCGGTGAATGCCCCCAACCTCAAGAGAAGCACAAGCTCAGCGGGTCCCTGTGTCACGAGCAGGTGAGGGCCAGGTGGGAGCCAGCAGGCAGACTGATCCTGACGGCAAGTTCAGATTAAAAAAGGGGGGCCACCAACCACATTAGCCCTGCAGAGAGCCACCAGACGAACCGCAGCAACATCCAAAGGGCCCCCCAGCAGCAGGCAGACAGGAAAGCGAGGTGAGGCCCCTGGGGGTCAGTGCACTCACCAGTCTATCCAGGCGGCAGACGGCAGGGCAGAAGCGGTGGAATGTAACGCGCCTCCACCTTATCCCAGCGGGCCGGCCGAAGGCCCCGCCACCACAAGGCTCACCGCGTCAGCCCCCCAAACAGGCTGCAGTGAAATAGACCGTCAGCAGAGGTCCCCCTCCCTGCAGCTCCAGGCGGGTGTGCAGTGGTCACGTTAGAGTCTCCCAGGCTAGTGCAGGCTCACAGTGGTGCGTGAGTCCCAGCACCACAGCAGAGTGGGGCTCAAACGGAGAAGGCCCAGTTCGGTTGGAGGCAACGACCACAGGACCCCCACAGCCACAGCGGCTGAGCCAGGGGTGCTGGATGATGCGGGCAGAGGCCTCAGGAGGCGGCGCACTCCCCAAGAGGCCCGGGTAAGAGATCGCAGGCAGCCGACCAGCTGAGTGCAGGACTCCTCGCCACAGAGTCCACTACGGTGCCGCTCCAGCCGCAGTCCAGACACCAACAGAGCGGCAAGGCAGACGGTTCACGGGAGCCCCTACAACTGCAGGTGAGTGTGCAGTAGCTGTCGTTAGTGGCAGAATCAGGCAGTGATAGTGGCCGCCTTCTTAGCTGATAAGGCGGGGGCAACAAGTGCAGTTCCCTCTGTGTCTGGGCCCAGTCTCCGATTCCGTTCACTGCATATGGAGGCAGATGGTGTCTACTTGCCAGATTGCGGTATTTCCAGCCATCAAAGGTGGGCAATGAGCAGGATAAAGGTAGATTGCACCCCGGATAGTGCGAGCCTCACATATTTGCGGCTATCTTGTTTGGTGCCCTCTAGCGCTCTCCCATGGCTGATTTTTACCTTTGATAAACCTAGCCATGCCACCGTCAGATAACCAGTATTGAGCCCCCAATACCATGGTATACCTTGACCTTAACATAGTACACCATAGCTTAATATATAAGTATGTTTTATATAATGTATAAGTTTAGCATTACTTACAATATTTACATATACAACCAGAAAAGATACATTTCCATATTATAATATATATTTTGCAGATATAAAACAGAAATTTTTTAGCACACTTTAACCCTATGTTTCCTTTAATTTGCACACTCCACTTTACACCACTGTACAGTATAACAATGTATTTATTTATTTATTTATTTATAACACTTATAAAGCGCGCTAATACCAATCGGTGTCCTGGCGCTGAAGTGGTAACTCCCTAAGAATGGGCCTTCGGAAACTAGAGGGAAAAGAGCCATGTTTTCAGATCTTTCCTGAATGCCAGCAGATTCTCGTTTTGTTTAAGGGTAAGAGGAAGGGAGTTCCACGCCATTGCTGCTCCCCTAACAAAACTCCTGCCGCCCCTGCACGCCTTCCTGATGTGGGCTGTTTTAACCAGCCCCAAACTGGCCGACCTAAGTTGTCTCCCTGGTCTATACCATTGAAAATGATCCTGAAGGAACAAAGGGCCAAGACCATGTAGCGCCTTAAAGACAATACAGAGGGCCTTGAACAGAATCCGCTTCCGCACCAGGAGCCAGTGCATCTTCTCCAGTTCCTTGGTAACTGAAGAAAACTTAGGCAATCCCCCAATAAGGCGGGCAGCCGCATTTTGTAGGACCTGAAGTTTGTTGAGCACCCCCTGTTGTGCCTCCAAAAAAAGACTATTACAATAATCGGGCGTGAAAGTACCAGGGCCATCACCACCGTCTTCCTACTTCCCTCCGGTAGGAAGGGGAGAACCTTCCTAATAATTCTCAGGGTCCAATGTATGGAGGAGGTCAACGCCTTAACTAGGGGTTTAAAGGAGAGTTGGTTGTCAATAATGACACCAAGATTCTTCACCTTTGAAACCGGAGAGGGCGGAGGTCCCATATCAATAGGCCACCAGTTGGGGCTCCAAAGGTTGGTATTTGACCCAAAGATAAGCACCTCAGTCTTCGAGGAGTTCAATTTTAAGCAGCTTTTTGCCATCCAGGAACTGACTGCTGACATGCAGTCCTGGAACCTAGCTGCCACACCCACCTCTGTCCCCGGGATCACCGAGACCACAATATGGGTGTCGTCAGCGTAGGATCTTAGCTCGAACCCAAAGGATCTGATCACCGGGGCAAGAGAGGATACATAGATATTGAATAAAGTGGGGCTTAGGGAGGATCCCTGCGGGACCCCCCCGGGGAGTTCGAAAGGTCTTGATTCGAACTCCCCCATAGCCACCACTTGTACCCGGTCTGTTAAGAAGGCTTTCAGGATGTTAAGTGCTTGACCCTGGACCCCGCAGCCCTCCAACCGATCCACCAGCATAGCATGGTGGACCGTATCGAAGGCCGCAGACAGGTCCAGTTCACTTTATGGAACTGCATTCTGCACTATTTTAAGTATTCTACTCCACTTTATGACACTCCAGTATACGCCACTATTGGGAACGCTAATTTACTGTCTGTTAGTCCATTCTTCTCCACCAAACTCCACTCTGCGGCACTTCAGCCTACAATATTATACTATACGCTATTATACTGTTCACCCCTGAAATCTATTGCACTTTTGTGTATGTCAGTATCTGGACACCAGTAGACTGTAGTGCTCCAACTGTATGCTATTCACTATATGCAGCTCTACCTTACGCTATACTACAATATACTACTCCCCACTTAATAGTACAGTACTGGAGTGTACGCTATGCCACTGTACGCTACTCCACTCTATGGCACTCCATTGTACTGAAATGCAGTACACGCCATTGTACTTTACTACAGTCCACTGTATGCTATTACACTTTAAAGACTACATTCTGTGCCACTGTAATAAAACAACAGCATTGCGGGGGTGCAAGCAAGTTATAGTTAGCTCAGTAACTATAAATGCTAAATTTCAATGCTTTTGTATGAGTGAAACCTGCACCTAACTGTAACATTCCCGTAATCTTTGTTTTTTTCGGTGAATTTCTATCTATCTATCTATCTATCTATCTATCTATCTATCTATCTATCTATCTATCTATCTATCTATCTATCTATCTATCTATCTATCTATCTATCTATCTATCTATCGATCTATGTATATATTTTACTGTTTTTTTTACATTTAAGAAACCCTTATATTTTTCCTATACTGTTCACTAGGGAGAGCTCTGTTCCGGAGACCTCCACCTACCAGTGAAAAATTATTAGTAGTAACTTTACACTCATAAGTTTGCCTCCATCCATTGCTTCAGGGGGTTAACACATGTAAATCCACTCTTTGTAGTACATTTTTATTTGAAATTGGTAAATTACCAACAGTAGTACATTTATTACACGGTGTAACAGTAAATTTCCATGTATAGATTTACTAAAATGTAAATTAAGTTTAATAGGCCTCTCAAAGTACAGTGGTTATTGCTGTAAAAGCAACTGCATATGAACAATTGTCTTGATAAACAATTTGGCACTTACTTAACCCCTTCCGTGCTCCCGTCGGCCGCTGGCCGTCGCAAGCACTACCTGGCTGGTGCTGCGAACGGCCAACAGCTGACGCGTCCCCTCCCACTCCTTAGAACGCCCGCACTGCGCCGAAATAACGGCCGCGGTAAACGGGTTTAAGATAGCAATTTCCTACCATTATATTGGCAATATAGTGATTCTGGGGAAAAATAAAACTGGGCAGGCATTGCAATTATTTGTTTTACTGATTAGTAAATGACTTGCAGCAATACATTTCAACTTAACAGCGGGTGATCTTACAGTTCAGTTTTTGAACAAGATGAGAAAAATGTCAAAAGGAAATTACCAGTTCTACCTGTTTCGCACATGAACAGACAGGGATACTGAACTAGATTATAAGTCCTTTCATCTAGTGGCAATTCAAAATAGCATATGGCAAATTTTCAGAGAGGCAAAAGTACAGTGAATGACATCAAGGATCGTATTGCGTCAGTAGTGGAAATGAATTCACTCAAGAGGAAATTGTTTAAAAATACTTGCAAGAGGCACTGCTAAAATGTGTTGGTAAAATAGAAATAAGTTACGGCACAGTAAGTTAAAGAAAACAACACTGCAAAGGCTGATATCTGTTGCCATCATTTCAACACATTGTCACAAAGTTAAAGTGTCTTACAAAGAATTGGAACTTATTACAACATAGGGCCCGATTCCGATGTCGGACGGACTCAGGTCCGTCCGACATGGGTCAGGAGCAATGTTCCCTCTAATTCTTTTCATCCGTGTGCGGCAGAGTAAGGTCTTTGTGCACTGCAGCGGAGGCTATGTGCGCCAAGAGCCTGACCGTGCTTGTGGACCAGGGTTTTAAGTAGGATGAAAAAACTGGGGGTCTCTCAAAGAGGCATGACTGATTCAATTAACGGTGTGGCTTAAGAGCAATTAAGATAAACATCTGTGCTTAGCATAGTGTGCCACCTGACTGATATTTAGCTTCTTCTGTCATTGCATCCAAATATATAATACAAGTAACATTACACCTACAGGAAGTCAGGACTATTGGCTTTGTCAATGGTTGTTTGTGCCATAAAGCAGTATATAATATTGAAAATGCTGCAGCTCTTGTGGTAGAGGTTGTGAGTCACACATATGGGGTTCCGTACACACTTTCTTGCTGCTCAACCTAACGTCAAAGGGAGGTGCTCCGGGGGGCTCTGTACCTACATATCCAATAAAAGTACTATAACTAGCAATTGTTTACCCACGGGGGGAGCCCAATATTATCAACTTCTCACGCTAAGGTCAGGTGAAAACCATCCTATTCTCCTGATCAATTTTTACAATAACATCCCAAAGGAGGCCCTACAAAGGGTCATAGAGAAACGGGGGGTTGCTGAGAAAACCTGACTCTGCTTCTTTGAAATCGGACCTTTTGCCCAGAGCTGCGCCTACCTGCCTAGCTTTTCATCCGCTCTCCTCCCGCCGCCGCAGCACGTTTCCATCTTCTGTTTGCGGCCGCTGTGGGGGGGAGAGTGCAGGCAGCTAGGACCACAGGCTCCAGCCTGCAGTGCGGCCGGAAGCCGCCAACGAGAAAAAAGCGCCAGGAGGAGCTTTAAATCCAGCCTCTTCCTCCGCGTCGCGAGAGCACGCGGGAGCGCCCGGAGCTAAGCCCGGGCAAAGGGCGGGCCCTCTACGGCCCTCAGAGGCCTGAGGAGACTGGACTGGGCCGGACCCCCTGGTCGATTGTCCCCCATCCTCGGTGACTTGGAGTAAGTTGTTCCACACCTATTTTACTCCATTGCTCGGCATTGTTTTTGAATACATATATACTAATGTCTATCATTGTGCTGAGCCCGGAAATCATCGTGCGTAAAAAAACAGGGGGCTTGACTAATGGAACTCTGGACAATTACATAATTAAAACTCCTGCAGAAAGCTCTAAAGAACAATTCCTAGCAGAGCGGCGAGCCGAGCGCCGCCGTTCGATTGACAATCTTAAGAATAGGACTGTGATTGAGCCAACCCAAGCTTCAGACTCTAACAATATGCTTTCTTCAGACCCTATTAATGAAATGTTATCTATGGACAGTGTGCCCTTATTGCTCAGAGAATGTTTAGCACCCTCTATCTGTCCTACCCAAACCTGTGCCAGCATTTTAGTTCCTAATTCTAACAGCACACTTAGTCTATCTAAGGCGATTATTGCACCTACACCCACGCCCCCTAAGCTAGCTAGAGGTAAGAGCAAGATTAAGAGATCTTTGCAACAAAAAATGTATGGTCTACCGCCTACCAAAAAAAGACGAAAAAAAGTGAACTCAATTAAATAGAAGCTGAGTCATTCTGAATTTGGGAAGAATTTAAAATCTACTACTTCTAATGTCACGAGTACTACCGCTGCTATGGACATTGTTGAAATTGTTGAAATTGTGGCCATTCCTACATTACTGCCATCATCTTCACATCCAGATAGTGAGGTCTATATCGATCCTGTTCAAGTGGATGACGGGTCACAATCAACTCGTAATACCGATCTACTGGATAGCATCGAATTAATAATGAGAAGCTATACTCTAGCAATTGTAGAAAGGCTCAAAAGTATGGAGGCTAGATTAGGGACAATTGAGTCTGTTTTGGGTAGAAAGGCAAATCCATCTAGGATAAGTGAAAATAAAGAGTTAGCTAATGCACCACCACTATTTTAAGTATTCGACTCCACTTTATGACACTCCAGTATACGCCACTATTGTGAACGCTAATTTACTGTCTGTTAGTCCATTCTTCTCCACCAAACTCCACTCTGCGGCACTTCAGCCTACAATATTATACTATACGCTATTATACTGTTCACCCCTGAAATCTATTGCACTTTTGTGTATGTCAGTATCTGGACACCAGTAGACTGTAGTGCTCCAACTGTATGCTATTCACTATATGCAGCTCTACCTTACGCTATACTACAATATACTACTCCCCACTTAATAGTACAGTACTGGGGTGTACGCTATGCCACTGTACGCTACTCCACTCTATGGCACTCCATTGTACTGAAATGCAGTACACGCCATTGTACTTTACTACAGTCCACTGTATGCTATTACACTTTAAAGACTACATTCTGTGCCACTGTAATAAAACAACAGCATTGCGGGGGTGCAAGCAAGTTATAGTTAGCTCAGTAACTATAAATGCTAAATTTCAATGCTTTTGTATGAGTGAAACCTGCACCTAACTGTAACGTTCCCGTAATCTTTGTTTTTTTTGGTGAATTTCTATCTATCTATCTATCTATCTATCTATCTATCTATCTATCTATCTATCTATCTATCTATCTATCTATCTATCTATCTATCTATCTATCTATCTATCTATCTATCTATCTATCTATCTATCTATCTATCTATCTATCTATCTATCTATCGATCTATCTATCGATCTATGTATATATTTTACTTTTTTTTTACATTTAAGAAACCCTTATATTTTTCCTATACTGTTCACTAGGGAGAGCTCTGTTCCGGAGACCTCCACCTACCAGTGAAAAATTATTAGTAGTAACTTTACACTCATAAGTTTGCCTCCATCCATTGCTTCAGGGGGTTAACACATGTAAATCCACTCTTTGTAGTACATTTTTATTTGAAATTGGTAAATTACCAACAGTAGTACATTTATTACACGGTGTAACAGTAAATTTCCATGTATAGATTTACTAAAATGTAAATTAAGTTTAATAGGCCTCTCAAAGTACAGTGGTTATTGCTGTAAAAAGCAACTGCATATGAAAAATTGTCTTGATAAACAATTTGGCACTTACTTAACCCCTTCCGTTCTCCCGTCGGCCGCTGGCCGTCGCAAGCACTACCTGGCTGGTGCTGCGAACGGCCAACAGCTGACGCGGCCCCTCCCACTCCTTAGAACGCCCGCACTGCGCCGAAATAACGGCCGCGGTAAACGGGTTTAAGATAGCAATTTCCTACCATTATATTGGCAATATAGTGATTCTGGGGAAAAATAAAACTGGTTAGGCATTGCAATTATTTGTTTTACTGATTAGTAAATGACTTGCAGCAATACATTTCAACTTAACAGCGGGTGATCTTACAGTTCAGTTTTTGAACAAGATGAGAAAAATGTCAAAAGGAAATTACCAGTTCTACCTGTTTCGCACATGAACAGACAGGGATACTGAACTAGAATATAAGTCCTTTCATCTAGTGGCAATTCAAAATAGCATATGGCAAATTTTCAGAGAGGCAAAAGTACAGTGAATGACATCAAGGATCGTATTGCGTCAGTAGTGGAAATGAATTCACTCAAGAGGAAATTGTTTAAAAATACTTGCAAGAGGCACTGCTAAAATGTGTTGGTAAAATAGAAATAAGTTACGGCACAGTAAGTTAAAGAAAACAACACTGCAAAGGCTGATATCTGTTGCCATCATTTCAACACATTGTCACAAAGTTAAAGTGTCTTACAAAGAATTGGAACTTATTACAACATAGGGCCCGATTCCGATGTCGGACGGACTCAGGTCCGTCCGACATGGGTCAGGCGATGTCGGACGGACTCAGGTCCGTCCGACATGGGTCAGGAGCAATGTTCCCTCTAATTCTTTTCATCCGTGTGCGGCAGAGTAAGGTCTTTGTGCACTGCAGCGGAGGCTATGTGCGCCAAGAGCCTGACCGTGCTTGTGGACCAGGGTTTTAAGTAGGATGAAAAAACTGGGGGTCTCTCAAAGAGGCATGACTGATTCAATTAACGGTGTGGCTTAAGAGCAATTAAGATAAACATCTGTGCTTAGCATAGTGTGCCACCTGACTTATATTTAGCTTCTTCTGTCATTGCATCCAGATATATAATACAAGTAACATTACACCTACAGGAAGTCAGGACTATTGGCTTTGTCAATGGTTGTTTGTGCCATAAAGCAGTATATAATATTGAAAATGCTGCAGCTCTTGTGGTAGAGGTTGTGAGTCACACATATGGGGTTCTGTACACACTTTCTTGCTGCTCAACCTAACGTCAAAGGGAGGTGCTCCGGGGGGCTCTGTACCTACATATCCAATAAAAGTACTATAACTAGCAATTGTTTACCCACGGGGGGAGCCCAATATTATCAACTTCTCGCGCTAAGGTCAGGTGAAAACCATCCTATTCTCCTGATCAATTTTTACAATAACATCCCAAAGGAGGCCCTACAAAGGGTCCTAGAGAAACTAAAAGGGGGGTTGCTGAGAAAACCTGACTCTGCTTCTTTGAAATCGGACCTTTTGCCCAGAGCTGCGCCTACCTGCCTAGCTTTTCATCCGCTCTCCTCCCGCCGCCGCAGCACGTTTCCATCTTCTGTTTGCGGCCGCTGTGGGGGGGAGAGTGCAGGCAGCTAGGACCACAGGCTCCAGCCTGCAGTGCGGCCGGAAGCCGCCAACGAGAAAAAAGCGCCAGGAGGAGCTTTAAATCCAGCCTCTTCCTCCGCGTCGCGAGAGCACGCGGGAGCGCCCGGAGCTAAGCCCGGGCAAAGGGCGGGCCCTCTACGGCCCTCAGAGGCCTGAGGAGACTGGACTGGGCCGGACCCCCTGGTCGATTGTCCCCCATCCTCGGTGACTTGGAGTAAGTTGTTCCACACCTATTTTACTCCATTGCTCGGCATTGTTTTTGAATACATATATACTAATGTCTATCATTGTGCTGAGCCCGGAAATCATCGTGCGTAAAAAAACAGGGGGCTTGACTAATGGAACTCTGGACAATTACATAATTAAAACTCCTGCAGAAAGCTCTAAAGAACAATTTCTAGCAGAGCGGCGAGCCGAGCGCCGCCGTTCGATTGACAATCTTAAGAATAGGACTGTGATTGAGCCAACCCAAGCTTCAGACTCTAACAATATGCTTTCTTCAGACCCTATTAATGAAATGTTATCTATGGACAGTGTGCCCTTATTGCTCAGAGAATGTTTAGCACCCTCTATCTGTCCTACCCAAACCTGTGCCAGCATTTTAGTTCCTAATTCTAACAGCACACTTAGTCTATCTAAGGCGATTATTGCACCTACACCCACGCCCCCTAAGCTAGCTAGAGGTAAGAGCAAGATTAAGAGATCTTTGCAACAAAAAATGTATGGTCTACCGCCTACCAAAAAAAGACGAAAAAAAGTGAACTCAATTAAATAGAAGCTGAGTCATTCTGAATTTGGGAAGAATTTAAAATCTACTACTTCTAATGTCACGAGTACTACCGCTGCTATGGACATTGTTGAAATTGTTGAAATTGTGGCCATTCCTACATTACTGCCATCATCTTCACATCCAGATAGTGAGGTCTATATCGATCCTGTTCAAGTGGATGACGGGTCACAATCAACTCGTAATACCGATCTACTGGATAGCATCGAATTAATAATGAGAAGCTATACTCTAGCAATTGTAGAAAGGCTCAAAAGTATGGAGGCTAGATTAGGGACAATTGAGTCTGTTTTGGGTAGAAAGGCAAATCCATCTAGGATAAGTGAAAATAAAGAGTTAGCTAATGCACCACCACTATTTTAAGTATTCTACTCCACTTTATGACACTCCAGTATACGCCACTATTGTGAACGCTAATTTACTGTCTGTTAGTCCATTCTTCTCCACCAAACTCCACTCTGCGGCACTTCAGCCTACAATATTATACTATACGCTATTATACTGTTCACCCCTGAAATCTATTGCACTTTTGTGTATGTCAGTATCTGGACACCAGTAGACTGTAGTGCTCCAACTGTATGCTATTCACTATATGCAGCTCTACCTTACGCTATACTACAATATACTACTCCCCACTTAAAAGTACAGTACTGGAGTGTACGCTATGCCACTGTACGCTACTCCACTCTATGGCACTCCATTGTACTGAAATGCAGTACACGCCATTGTACTTTACTACAGTCCACTGTATGCTATTACACTTTAAAGACTACATTCTGTGCCACTGTAATAAAACAACAGCATTGCGGGGGTGCAAGCAAGTTATAGTTAGCTCAGTAACTATAAATGCTAAATTTCAATGCTTTTGTATGAGTGAAACCTGCACCTAACTGTAACGTTCCCGCAATCTTTGTTTTTTTTGGTGAATTTCTATCTATCTATCTATCTATCTATCTATCTATCTATCTATCTATCTATCTATCTATCTATCTATCTATCTATCTATCTATCTATCTATCTATCTATATATCTATCTATCTATCTATCTATCGATCTATGTATATATTTTACTTTTTTTTTACATTTAAGAAACCCTTATATTTTTCCTATACTGTTCACTAGGGAGAGCTCTGTTCCGGAGACCTCCACCTACCAGTGAAAAATTATTAGTAGTAACTTTACACTCATAAGTTTGCCTCCATCCATTGCTTCAGGGGGTTAACACATGTAAATCCACTCTTTGTAGTACATTTTTATTTGAAATTGGTAAATTACCAACAGTAGTACATTTATTACACGGTGTAACAGTAAATTTCCATGTATAGATTTACTAAAATGTAAATTAAGTTTAATAGGCCTCTCAAAGTACAGTGGTTATTGCTGTAAAAAGCAACTGCATATGAACAATTGTCTTGATAAACAATTTGGCACTTACTTAACCCCTTCCGTGCTCCCGTCGGCCGCTGGCCGTCGCAAGCACTACCTGGCTGGTGCTGCGAACGGCCAACAGCTGACGCGGCCCCTCCCACTCCTTAGAACGCCCGCACTGCGCCGAAATAACGGCCGCGGTAAACGGGTTTAAGATAGCAATTTCCTACCATTATATTGGCAATATAGTGATTCTGGGGAAAAATAAAACTGGTTAGGCATTGCAATTATTTGTTTTACTGATTAGTAAATGACTTGCAGCAATACGTTTCAACTTAACAGCGGGTGATCTTACAGTTCAGTTTTTGAACAAGATGAGAAAAATGTCAAAAGGAAATTACCAGTTCTACCTGTTTCGCACATGAACAGACAGGGATACTGAACTAGATTATAAGTCCTTTCATCTAGTGGCAATTCAAAATAGCATATGGCAAATTTTCAGAGAGGCAAAAGTACAGTGAATGACATCAAGGATCGTATTGCGTCAGTAGTGGAAATGAATTCACTCAAGAGGAAATTGTTTAAAAATACTTGCAAGAGGCACTGCTAAAATGTGTTGGTAAAATAGAAATAAGTTACGGCACAGTAAGTTAAAGAAAACAACACTGCAAAGGCTGATATCTGTTGCCATCATTTCAACACATTGTCACAAAGTTAAAGTGTCTTACAAAGAATTGGAACTTATTACAACATAGGGCCCGATTCCGATGTCGGACGGACTCAGGTCCGTCCGACATGGGTCAGGCGAGTCCGTCCGACATGGGTCAGGAGCAATGTTCCCTCTAATTCTTTTCATCCGTGTGCGGCAGAGTAAGGTCTTTGTGCACTGCAGCGGAGGCTATGTGCGCCAAGAGCCTGACCGTGCTTGTGGACCAGGGTTTTAAGTAGGATGAAAAAACTGGGGGTCTCTCAAAGAGGCATGACTGATTCAATTAACGGTGTGGCTTAAGAGCAATTAAGATAAACATCTGTGCTTAGCATAGTGTGCCACCTGACTGATATTTAGCTTCTTCTGTCATTGCATCCAGATATATAATACAAGTAACATTACACCTACAGGAAGTCAGGACTATTGGCTTTGTCAATGGTTGTTTGTGCCATAAAGCAGTATATAATATTGAAAATGCTGCAGCTCTTGTGGTAGAGGTTGTGAGTCACACATATGGGGTTCTGTACACACTTTCTTGCTGCTCAACCTAACGTCAAAGGGAGGTGCTCCGGGGGGCTCTGTACCTACATATCCAATAAAAGTACTATAACTAGCAATTGTTTACCCACGGGGGGAGCCCAATATTATCAACTTCTCACGCTAAGGTCAGGTGAAAACCATCCTATTCTCCTGATCAATTTTTACAATAACATCCCAAAGGAGGCCCTACAAAGGGTCCTAGAGAAACTAAAAGGGGGGTTGCTGAGAAAACCTGACTCTGCTTCTTTGAAATCGGACCTTTTGCCCAGAGCTGCGCCTACCTGCCTAGCTTTTCATCCGCTCTCCTCCCGCCGCCGCAGCACGTTTCCATCTTCTGTTTGCGGCCGCTGTGGGTGGGAGAGTGCAGGCAGCTAGGACCACAGGCTCCAGCCTGCAGTGCGGCCGGAAGCCGCCAACGAGAAAAAAGCGCCAGGAGGCGCTTTAAATCCAGCCTCTTCCTCCGCGTCGCAAGAGCACGCGGGAGCGCACGGAGCTAAGCCCGGGCAAAGGGCGGGCCCTCTACGGCCCACAGAGGCCTGAGGAGACTGGACTGGGCCGGACCCCCTGGTCGATTGTCCCCCATCCTCGGTGACTTGGAGTAAGTTGTTCCACACCTATTTTACTCCATTGCTCGGCATTGTTTTTGAATACATATATACTAATGTCTATCATTGTGCTGAGCCCGGAAATCATCGTGCGTAAAAAAACAGGGGGCTTGACTAATGGAACTCTGGACAATTACATAATTAAAACTCCTGCAGAAAGCTCTAAAGAACAATTTCTAGCAGAGCGGCGAGCCGAGCGCCGCCGTTCGATTGACAATCTTAAGAATAGGACTGTGATTGAGCCAACCCAAGCTTCAGACTCTAACAATATGCTTTCTTCAGACCCTATTAATGAAATGTTATCTATGGACAGTGTGCCCTTATTGCTCAGAGAATGTTTAGCACCCTCTATCTGTCCTACCCAAACCTGTGCCAGCATTTTAGTTCCTAATTCTAACAGCACACTTAGTCTATCTAATGCGATTATTGCACCTACACCCACGCCCCCTAAGCTAGCTAGAGGTAAGAGCAAGATTAAGAGATCTTTGCAACAAAAAATTTATGGTCTACCGCCTACCAAAAAAAGACGAAAAAAAGTGAACTCAATTAAATAGAAGCTGAGTCATTCTGAATTTGGGAAGAATTTAAAATCTACTACTTCTAATGTCACGAGTACTACCGCTGCTATGGACATTGTTGAAATTGTGGCCATTCCTACATTACTGCCATCATCTTCACATCCAGATAGTGAGGTCTATATCGATCCTGTTCAAGTGGATGACGGGTCACAATCAACTCGTAATACCGATCTACTGGATAGCATCGAATTAATAATGAGAAGCTATACTCTAGCAACTGTAGAAAGGCTCAAAAGTATGGAGGCTAGATTAGGGACAATTGAGTCTGTTTTGGGTAGAAAGGCAAATCCATCTAGGATAAGTGAAAATAAAGAGTTAGCTAATGCACCAACACCAACTCAATGTACAACATCCGCCCAAAATCCCCCAATTGTACATAACAAAAATATATCCTCTACCACCACTTCGTCCATTATTGCGTTACCGGCTCTGCCACCCGCACCCAACCCTTTGCCCATCAGTATAACATCGGTACCCAACAACCCTCATACAGCACACAAAAATCAGCCCAAAGCACCCCTTACCAGACCAATAATGAAATCTAATTCTATCTCAACCATTCCCGCTAATAAACCAACAAGGGATTTGGGTATAACAATGATTGGCAAATCAGGAATGGACGAGGGAAGCTGTAGGTATCCTAGGGGGGCACACGTTAGGAGACCACCAACCGAACTTCCGCCGGAAGCTGCACCTTTTGTGGTGATTCTCACTGGGGTACCTGAGTTGTCAGAGAACAAGCGGGAAAGTTTCTTCCAATTGAAGAACAAGGTAATGCACTGGCTGACCTTATATAGGCCAATCGCTAGTCACATTAATGGTGACATAGTTCATGTACGTCGCCTTCAGTGGTTAGGAGGAAGACCAAAAGACATAGGGGGAGACGTGGTTGTGGTCAACTTCGGGGACCAAAATGCAGTTCGCTACATCTTAAACTGGCGACAGGGTAATGCCACCAATAACATCATCCCCCGCCCATTAACATATTTCTATCCAAGATCTGCAGTTTTCCCACCACAAACTTTACATAGCAATGCCATCTCCACTAACCAAATCTCAAATATGGAATATACCAGCAATGTACCTACTATGTACTATCCAACCTCAGCTCCTATCACACCTGGGTGGGACACCATACCCCCCAGGTTTAATCAAACAGCTCACAGTAGGTTGAACTACCTATTACCACTTACACCACTGGAGTTATCTAATAGGTATGATATATTTAGTGGACTGGAAGATTGCGATTGAAGACTATTGAAAAATGGGGAGGGGGGAGGTGATGCAAGTCTCCCTAGCACAGATGGATTTGAGGTGGTTGACGGTCTGGGAGTCCCTAAGTTAGATATTTTAAATATTGTAACTAGCTCAGCAGCAGAAATGTTAAACTCAGCTTACTATTCCCGGTGTGATTCTGAAATTCAGGGTTTGCACAATGATGTTGTGAGAGCGGAGGAGGTAGCGAATGCACCTCCCAATTATCACATTGGAAATGTCCAACAATCAAACTGGCTATCTGAGAATAAACTGCTTGAATCAACCGATAATGTCCCTAGCAATAGGGTAACATGGAGCGCTTCACCTAATATTTGCACAGACATTGTTAATTCTACTGGCAGTGTGACTAAGGGAAGAGAATTACTGATTGAAGGAGCGCAGGTTAGAAGCCAGATTGAGCTGGGGTACACTTCTCCTCCTGGGGAAGATCGCATGTGCAACAATTGGGTTCAAAACCAAACACAGTCACACAAGGGAGGTCAATATGTGGCATCCTGGAACGTGGCAGGTCTAAAGAGCAAGATGGCATCCAGGGACTGGGCCACTTTTATAGATAACTACATGATAATAGCCATGCAGGAAACATGGGCTACTGAACCACAATATAGACCCGGGTATCTTCATTTTGCGATAGCGGCAACACACCCAAACAAAGGAAGACCAGTGGGGGGCTTGACCACTTGGGTCAAGCAGGATGATAGTTATTCAACTACTCAACTTGAAAGCAACTCCAGGGATATATTGGTGGTTAAGTTGAAATCCCCTTTTTTTGGTGACCTTATAGTCTTTAACGTATATGCTAGGGGGAAACCAGGGGGGAAGACGTCAGAGGTAGTTGAGGCATTGGGTCAGTATGTTAGAACCTGGAGAGGAGGTGCCAACCTACTTATATGCGGTGATTTTAATTGCACCTTTGAGCCTCTGGATCACAGTGACCTAGAGCTCTCTGAGGAGGAAGATACCTGTTGGCAAATTCTCCCATTAAATCTACCGCCAATAAAAAGGTGGACCCAAGCAGCACTTCAACTTAAGTCCTTTACCCTTGAACATGGGCTACGAGCAGTCAATGGGAGAACATCAGGGGACAAGCAGGGTGAACCAACCTTTAATAACGGTGTGAGTTCAAGCAGAATAGATTATATAATAGTGAATCTTGAACTCTGGTCCTCCGTCTGTGATGTGTCTATAATTCAACGACCTGAGAGTGACCACAATCCGCTTAGTCTTGAGTTACTGCTCCTTAAAGGTCAAGGAACAGCGAAAGATGACAAAACAGACGATATTGTTATGACCAACGATACAAGGCGTCTAAGATGGGCTGAGTGCTTGGGTGATCCAAATTCCATTAACGAAATGGAGGTTCTGGTTAAGGAAGCGACTGCTGAAATACAGGGACAGTCATCCCAAGTAGATTATGACACCAGGGTAGTTCGGATCCACTCGACCCTTTTTTTTAAATTGGGTAAATTTTTTAGCATTCAAATGAAGAAACATTCTGGTAAAGGAAGACGGGAACCCGAGTCATGGTATGATAAAAGTTGTAGGGTAGCGTACAAATCATTAGCCTTAGCAGTACGCTCAACTGATAGAGAGATCATACAAGGAGCCAGGAAACATTACAAAAGGACGCAACTCGAAGCAAAGAAAGCATGGGATAACAAATATTGGGAAGAACTACTAGAAGCTAGTAAGTCTAAAGATATGACAGGTTTCTGGCATCTGGTGAGGTGGGGTAAAGGGAACCAAAAACCAGTGCCTGAAAACCATGTCTCTCCTGAACGATGGTCAAAGTACTTCAGGACCCAGTTTGCCAATGATAATTGTTTCCCACCAACTGCTTTGGATCCTATTATTCGTCCATTACCAAACAGTACACTTCTGTTTAATAGGAAAGAAGTTGACAATGCCCTCAATTTAATCCCCAAAGGTAGAGCCCCGGGCCTAGACAAAATTCCAGCTGATCTCTTCTTGCACAATAGAGAGGTCTGGGTCCCGTACATTGAACTGTTGGCAAATGCCATCGCAAGAGGCACTGCCTTGCCAGACATATGGCGGGGAACAGAAATCATACCTATTTATAAAAAGGGGACCGCACCAACCCAGCCAACTACAGGCCGATAAGCCTCATAGCTTGTATTCAAAAAGTTGTGGCCAGAATGTTACTTCTCAGGATCCAGAACTGGATTGAGGAATCGGGGGTCATGTCTAAACTCCAGGCTGGCTTCCGACCCTCCACCAGTATAGTGGATCAAGTTTTTAGGTTTTCCACAATTTATTGGAAATGGGTGATTTTGGGGGGCGGCACACTTTATGCAGTCTTTGTTGATTTGAAGGCCGCATTTGACCTTGTTCCACGAGATAGGCTGTGGCGTGCGCTGTATGACCAAGGCATGCCACCAGAACTGCTCACAGTTCTGATCAAACTGCACGATGAAAATTATGCGCAGGTGAGATGGGGTACCCAGAGTCAGGTGACTGACAGATTTCCAACGGCAAGAGGTGTCCGACAAGGATGTGTTTTGGCACCCACATTATTCACCTTATATATAAACCGGGTCATAGAATACTATAGAGATTCCCATACAGATGCTCCTAAACAGAATGGTATTACGGTTCCCTTGTTAATGTTTGCCGATGATACTCTTTTAGTATCCAAGACCCAGGAAGGGCTTCAGAAATCAATCGGCTGTTTCGAAAAATTCTGCATTGACTATGGGTTATCCGTAAATGTATCTAAGACCAAATTCATGGTCATGCATAAGAGTAAGAACATTAGGGGCAGAGTTTTTATGAATGGGGAACTCCTAGAGCAGACGAACAGTTTCAGCTATCTGGGCATAATATTAGGTTCTAGGCTTCAGTGGAAGCCACACATGTCATATTTAACCTCTAAGCATGCTCAGTTGACTGGTGTTCTAACAAGAGAGTTTAAGTCCTCAGCCACTAAACCACTGGCCCCAGTACTTAAAATCTACGATACAAAAGTCAGATCATCCATGTTATACGGAGCAGAACTATGGGGGGTCTCCGATATCACGAGCTTGCAAATGTCACATAATAAATTTCTTCGCTGTATAACAGGGCTCCCACATTCTACACCTCTTGTACCATTACGTTTGGATTTGGGGAGCAATAGTATACAGGACATTTGCAGGTACAGACCGCTCGCATATTGGAGGAGGATGTGGGTGACACCTGAATTTTCTCACTATGCGTTAGCTCTGTTGGAAACGCGAAATATGGACACAGGGGGTGAACTCTTGTGGTTTAGGAAGGTCAAATCTCTACTCAAGGCCATAGGTATGAGGGAGCTATGGGATAACCCTCAGGAGAGTATTTTTCCTTCAAAAACCAAGTTAAGAGAGCGTATTGGGCGATGGTATCACAGGAGGCATTTCAGTCACACACTGATCCTACGCTTACCAGGGCTTTCTTGGAGCTGAAACATTTTCCTTTGTACAAGAGATATTGGGATCTACATTGCCACTTGACAGGAAACTGTTTCATCAATTCAGGGTTGGGACCCTCCCTCTCAACCAAGTTACCTGCAAATGGTCAACAAGTAAAAATGATCACTCGTGCCCTTTCTGTATATCTCATACAGAAAACATAGCTCATGTCCTGTTTGAATGCCCAGAGTATAAAGCCCCTCGCCATAAATGGATTAGATCGATCTGTATCCAAAAGGGGATTCAGACTGGGATAGCAGCATTGAGGATTTTTCAGACAGATTGTTCTGACGCTCTTGTGATCGCGCTCGCAAAATTCCTAAAGTGGATGTGGTCAATCCGTAGTAGCAAATTGAAAGTATTGCAGCTCCTGTAAATCTATCATGGTATAAAATGTGGACATTTATTTTACTAATTCTTAATGTTTCTTATCTAAACACATTATTTATGTTTTTATTGGTCAAGATGAAATACCCTGTTTGTGGAAATATAATCTGTTGATCCTAAAGATGTACTTCTCTGTAAATAGTAATGTAATGAAATGTATTTTTAAATGTCTGTGTCTTTTGTGACTCAAAAGTCGAAATAAAGACTAATTTGAATTGAATTGAAACTAAATGATGCTATCCGCAGTGGATTGGGATCTGATCAGAAAGAACATCTTATCATCTTGACGGGGGATTTTAATTGCCACCTATGTCCGTGTAGTGACACGGCGATATGTGCTATGGTGAACCTCAGGGGTGACCCTTGCACACATTTTGAGCATTCTCTACTCGGAAACCTTTTAAATAATTTCTTATTTGATTGGGACCTGGGCTTTGCAAACGAACTTTGTGTTCCTCCTATTAATTTTGAACCTACCTTTTGCGGGCGGGGGTCCCGTACAATCATTGATTTCACATTGGTTTCTAGTAATTACCACCGCAGTGTGCTCTCATTCACTTTAGAGCACATTGCGCTTTGCGACCATTATCCAATTGGTTCTAGTTACGTAATAGGGCAGAGAGACAGTAAAGTAACCAATGTAGCGGAAAATATCTATTTACATAGGATCTCTCTGGCCAGAACAAATGGATATGTAATCAAATGGTGCAAAGTAAACCCAAATAGTTTTTTAGAGAATTTGGTAATGTAACAGACAAATGACTTTCTGATCTGTTTAGAAGAGAACCCTAACCCTATCAAGGTCACTGCAGCATTTCAAAGGATCCAAGCCCACATTAGCAATAAACTAACAGGATCAGCACAAAAGGGGGGCCAGATTAGAGCAGAGGGATGGTTCAATTATGAGTGTTCCAAAGCTCACTGCCATTTGTTCCGGACCCTAAAAAAAGCCCCGGGAAACCAGCTGGACATTAGAACAGCCAGAGCCTCCTACAAGGATGCCCTAAAAAAACGGAGGATGGAATTGAAGCAGTCTGCATGGGAAGCTCTAACAAAGACGAGTGTATTAAAAGATACTACTGCATTTTGGAATGCAGTTAACGCTCCTTTTTTTGTGGAGAGAAATGCTGATCAGATAGAGATTGTCATCGAGGAAACCCTTCGGGTTAACTATTTTACTGAGTTATACAAACAAGGGACTTGCATCGGATTAACAACATTAGTGAGGGAAGATATGATTCCCACAGGATCTGATGCTCCAGACTTATTCCCCCTCAACGTAGTTTTCTCTTTGGACGAAGTTGAAACAGCATTGGCAGAGAGTTCCAACAGCAATGCCCCGGGACCAGACGGCATCCCAATTGACATCTATAAGGATAACGTCGCCCTATGGGCAGCACTCCTGACCAATGTTTTAAACAGCTGTAATACCACAAGCTTCCCAACCACTTGGCAGGAAGCTATTGTTGTCCCTATATTCAAGAAGGGGGATAGAAATGATCCCAAATGCTATAGGCCTATCTCTCTTCTTGATTCACTAATGAAGGTTGCGGGCAGAATTCTTTTAAACCGTCTTCAACTATGGGCCGAGGAAAATGCAGTTTTTTCAAAATTCCAGTACGGCTTTAGGTCAGGCCTCGGTACTGTCGAACAAGGTTTAAATTTGGCCTTAGTAATAGGTAAATACTCGGCAGCAAAGAGAGGCGATTTATTTATGACCTTTGTAGATCTCAGCTCGGCCTTCGATTGCTTGAATCACGACATCCTGTGGGCTACCCTGGCAGAACTTGGTATTGATCCTAACATTCTTAATTTTTTAAAAGAGCTCTATAGAGGAGTAGGGGCGAAGGTCCGCTTTGGAAAATTGGGAGAATGTACATCTAAATTCCCGATCGAGAAAGGGGTGCGTCAGGGATGTATCCTAGCCCCTTTTCTCTTTAATTTATATATAAATGGTGTGGCAGACCATTTATCAAAACTAAAGGCGGACTACCCACAAATAGATGGTGAAAGTGTCCCTATCCTCCTGTATGCCGACGACGCGGTCATCATGGCCCGAACACAAATTGGCCTTCAAAAGGCCGTAACCAGCTTCGCGACATACATGGGCGATAGGGGTCTTAGGATCAATATTGGAAAGACTTTTACTATGTGTTCTGTTAAAAGGGTTAATACCACCTGTAACATTAACTTAGGCAAATCCAAGATAGGCTTATCTGATACTTTTTCCTATTTAGGAATTGTTTTTAATAAAAAGGGTACCTGGAGAACTGCAATTACTACAAGAAATCTAGCCTTTTCACGGGCTTTAGGTGCTTTGAAGCAATTCGCAAATAAGTTGGGGGATAGGCCAGTGCGCATTTTGATTGACATATACAAAGCGAAATGCGTTTCGACTACCACATATGGAGCTGGCATCTGGGGAGTTACAGATTGCCATGAAATCCAAACAAAAGAAAACGGTTTTCTATGCTATCTGCTTGCTGTTCCTCGCTCCACCTCCACCTATGTCTGCCATAAAGAATTAGCGCTGTCCTTTATTTCTGATTTAATTAAAATTAGTCCTATGCTACTGTGGCATAAGATTTGGACAACAGTAGAAACTGTTTTTAACAGGGCGATTGTTGCTGACTGTACCATACTTGAAGGCTCCCATAGGATAAAATGGTTGTCTTATGTTCGGGAATTTACTAGAAGCATTGGGCACCCTGAATTTTATGATTCCCCCGAGACACTGTCCTTGATCCCCAAACGGGCATTGAAAGAACTTTGTTTGGCCCATCTGGAAGATCAACGTTGGTACCTCGAGAGCAAGAAGACCTCTGTTATTCACCATCATTTTCTGCTGCAAAATATTGGGCTTCCACTTTACCTATCACCTGACCAGACTAGCTATAGCAGAATGCTTTTAGCACGTCTGAGAATTGGAAGTTTCTTCAGGATGATTACTTTTCCTGTCCAAAATGACTGGTCATCACAGTTATCAATTTGTCCGTGTGACGATCATTCTACTCAATCAATCAACTATTCATTTTGTTTTATTTTGCAAATTCTATCAGTGGGGACAGAAAATATATTTGCTACCTCTTCTTAGAGTTTGGAACTTAAGACAAAGCAGACCTGCGTTATTCAAATTAATGACCCTAGATGATGAAATGACTATTATTGCTGTGTCCAGTTACCTGAAATATGTTATTAGATGCAGATTGACTATTGTATGATTGCATTTTTTATTAGTTGTTGATCTATTTTTGCATTTCGGTGTAAAGGGAGCTTTGAGATCTGGTATTCATGAATCATGTATAGTTTACAGCTTCCCTCAAATTAATTGTCATTATTTTTACTGTATGTAATCTCTCTACCTGCTTTTATGATTTTAACAAACAATCGAATAAAGCTATCTTTGATTTGATTTGATTTGACTGATATATAACTTTTCGAAGGAGTTCACACTACTGTTGTCAATGTGATGTTTTATTTTAATTTCACCTTCACTTTTTTCACCACGATGTCTGTCACTTATTATGTGAGCTCCTGAATACTATTATTTTTGAATAAATACCTGTATATACTTAACCCTACGATTCCCTTTGTATATTACTTATTGCTGCTTTTCCAAGAATTAATTTCCCACACTCAATTGTTAGTGCCCCCCCAGAGGGTCACTCCTGAATGGACCTTTAGGCCACATCAGAACCATTGTTTCTATAAACAGCATAGAGAGATGAGGTGCATTGTTGGTGAGTGATGGTGAGGTAATTCATGTAGGAGGAGGAAATGGGGGAGGGGGCGCCACAGTTGCATAGTGTGCGACCAGTGCTTGGGCCAGCCTTGGCTGGGAGTGTTAGCCCCCCCTGAAATTCGGGTCTAGTTGGTCCCCCTGATCACAGCATCCGTCATGGGCAGCATTTAACATAGTGCTTTCAAAAGACACCCCTGCATTTAGAAAAGAAATGCAGCAAGTTTTATATAGTGCAAACTCAACCCAAAGATATTGGAGCGATTTTCATTATTTTTTTATTTATTTGGCCCTTAGACTCAAAACCATCTCTTAAGTCGGCAGCTCGAGTATTAAGCCACAACCTCTACCACAAGAGCTGCAGCATTTTCAATATTATATACAGCTTTATGCCGCAAACAACCATTGACAAAGCCAATAGTCCTGACTTCTTGTAGGTGTAATGTTACTTGTATTATATATCTGGATGCAATGACAGAAGAAGCTAAATATCAGTCGGTTGGCACACTATGCTAAGCACAGATTTTTAGCTTAATTGTTCTTAAGCCACACCGTTAATTGAATCAGTCATGCCTCTTTGAGAGACCCCCAGTTTTTTCATCCTACTTAAAGCCCTGGTCCACAAGCACGGTCAGGCTCTTGGCGCACATAGCCTCCGCTGCAGTGCACAGAGACCTTACTCTGCCGCACACGGAGGAAGAAAATTAGAGGGAACATTGGTCAGGAGCCGTAACTAACGGACCTGCTGTCATCAGTTATGGCCCTGAAAGTACGATGCGACTGAACACTGTTTGGTCGCACTCTTATACCACACAATGGTTCACGGAAACCTGGATGAACGCCTCCTCAGCCCCCGACATCGCCATTGCCATCCCGGACGGCTACAAGATCATCCGGAGGGACCGCGTCAACCAGACCGGAGGAGGCATCGCCATCGCCCACAGAAACACCGTCTGCATCACGACCAACACCGATGACACCCTCGCCACCGCAGAGCACCTGCACTTCAAGATTCACACCGACCCGAAGACCACCCTCAGAGGAACCCTCATCTACAGACCCCCGGGACCACGCTCACACTTCAGCGAGGCCATCGCAGACTTCATCAGCCCGCTCGCCCTCGCCTCCCCCGACTACATCCTCCTAGGAGACCTCAACTTCCACCTGGAGAACGACCAGGACAACAACACCACCCTCCTATTAGACAACCTCGGATTCAAGCAACTGGTCAACACCCACACCCATTACGCCGGACACACGCTCGACCCCGTCTTCTCCTCCAGCAACCACATCTCCTTCAGCCACACCACCGAGCTCCACTGAACCAACCACAGCTGCGTACACTTCAACTTCAGGAAAACAGCGACCCACCACCGACCTCAACAACCCCCCCCCGAAGATGCTGGAGCAAGATCACCACCGACCGACTCACCACCTCCTTGAGCCTAAACCCTCCCACCAACACCACTGACCCCAACGAAGGAGCCCGCAACCTCACACAGTGGATCACCGACTGCGCCGACACCCTTGCTCCACTGAAAAACCCTCCCAGCAACCTCAACAGCAAAAAAGCCGCGTGGTTCACCAACGATCTTAAAGACTCCAAGAAATCCTGCCGTGACCTCGAGAAAGCCTGGCACCACAACCAATCAATGGAAAACATGACAGCCCTCAAGAACGCCACACGCAAACACCACCAGCTGATCCGCACCACCAAAAGGTCATCCTTCAGAGAACACTGGACAACAACACCCACAACAGCAAAGAACTCTTCAACGCCGTGAAAGAGCTCTCCAACCCCAACGCCAGCAACAACGACATCATGCCTTCTCAAGACCTCTGCAACTCTCTGGCCACCTTTTTTCACCGTAAGATCGTCGACATACACGACAGCTTCGGTGCTCAGAACTCGTACCCCACCACCGAACCTACACCCCCCACCACCACCCTGTGCGCCTGGACTCAGGTCAGCACGGACGATACCACCCACGCGAAGAACACCATCCACTCGGGCTCCTCAGCCGATCCCTGCCCACACCACATCTTCAACAAGGCCGACTCCATCATCGCACCCAAACTTCGGGACATCATCAACAACTCCTTCAAATCCGCCACCTTCCCGGAGAGCTGGAAGCACGCAGAGATCAGCGCCCTCCTGAAGAAACCCGCCGCAGACCCCTCAGACCTCAAGAACTTCCGCCCCATCTCGCTCCTCCCCTTCCCTGCAAAAGTCATCGAGAAAACCGTCAACAAACAGCTGACAGCCTTCCTGGAGACGAACGGCTCCCTCGACCCATCGCAGTCCGGATTCCGAGCGAACCGAGACCGCCCTCATTGCGGCCACCAACGACATCCGGACCCTGCTGGACAATGGAGAAACCGCCGCTCTCATCCTGCTCGACCTTTCGGCTGTGTTCGACACGGTCTGCCACCGCACCCTGACAACCCGCCTCCGCCACGCTGGGATCCAAGGAAAGGCCCTGGAATGGATCACCTCCTTCCTCTCCCACAGAACCCAAAGAGTCCGTCTCCCGCCCTTCTTCGCAGAAGCCACCAAGATCATCTGCGGCGTACCTCAAGGCTCCTCGCTCAGCCCCACCCTCTTCAACGTCTACATGAGCCCCCTCAAAGCCATCGCACGCAATCACAACCTCAACATAATCTCCTACGCTGACGATACCCAACTGTTCCTCTCCCTCACCAACGACCCCACCTCCGCCAGAGCCAGCTTCCAGGACAGAATGAAAGACATCGCAGACTGGATGAAGCTCAGCCGCCTGAAACTGAACTCAGACAAGACGGAAGTCCTCATCCTCGGCCCATCCAACTCCGCCTGGGACGACTCCTGGTGGCCCCCTGCCTGGGCCCCCCACCCAAGCCCACGGACCACGCAATCAACCTGGGCTTCATCCTTGACTCCTCCCTCACGATGGCCAGGCAAGTTAACGCCATTACCTCCTCCTGCTTCAACACACTCCGCATGCTCCGTAAGATCTTCCGCTGGATTCCCACTGGAACCCGGAAACCGGTCACCCCGGCCCTCGTCACGAGCCGTCTGGACTACGGGAACGCCCTCTACGCTGGGACCACCGCCAAACTACACAAAAAACTCCAGCACATCCAGAACGCCTCAGCACGACTCGTCTTGGACATCCCCCGACACAGCCACATCTCTGCCCACCTGAGGGACCTGCACTGGCTCCCCGTCAGCAAGAGGATCACGTTCAGACTCCTCACCCACGCACACAAGGCTCTCCGCGACTTGGGCCCCGAATACCTCAACAACCGCCTCACGTTCTACACGCCAGCCCGCCAGCTCCGCTCCGCCAGCCTCACCCTCGCCACCGTCCCACGGATCCGCAGAACCACCACCGGAGGAAGATCCTTCACCTACCTGGTCCGCCAAGACCTGGAACACCATCCCCACCCACCTACGACTCACCCAGGACCATCTCTCCTTCAGGAAGCAACTCAAGACCTGGCTTTTCGAGCAGTAGCAGCCCCCCACCCCGGCCCCCCAGCGCCTTGAGACCCTAGCGGGTGAGTAGCGCGCTTTACAAATGTTCTGGATTAATTGATTGAATGGGAGCATGCATTCCGAGTGGAATGCATGCCTGCATTGTGAAAAGCAGGGGTGCAGTTCATCCCTGCACCTTGTGGCCGGCAGCCCAAGGTGCCTGCCACCGGGTGCAGGGATCAACAGAGGGGCACCATAGGTGCCCCCAGGCCGCCATTCTACAGTCTCGCATCCATGGGGGCCCTGTTGGGGGCCCCCAGAGACAGTTTCCCACTGCCTTTTCGTGCCAGAATCACCGGCACGAAAAGGCAGTGAAAAACTGTCATCTTACTCCCTCGGTCGTAAAGAGGCGACTGAGGGAGTACTGAAGGATTTCCAGACGGTGGACGGGCTCTCCGAGCCCGTCGTAAGCCATCCGGAAATCCAAGTCGGATCATCAGAATGGCTTGGTCAGAAAGGAATCCGGCCGACATATTCCGATGCGGTCGGAAGGGCTCCGAACATCGTTCTGAGCCCTTCCGACCCAGATCAGATTCCAACCCAGATCAGAATCAGGCCCATAGTAGAGGCAAGCAGAATTTGCAGGGAGCATCCATTCCATAAATGACTTGCATAAAACTTTGAGGAAGTTCACTTTATGTACTGCTTATGAAATATTAATAAACTTTCAGATAGGAATTACACTACAACACTGTGTGAATGAAAAATTATAGCTACTACAAACAAGCCTCTTCCCCCACCCTGTATCCCCAAAATGATCTAATGTATGACCCCGATACAAAGCCTGTTCCTTTCTGTAAACAAACATCACACAGAAATTATGCAGGAAAATATTATTTAAAACATTATTTTATGGTTGTCATTGCCATACATTTTGACCCCCAGCCTGGGAATCTGTCTTGGGAAAAAGAAGTCCTTGAGATCCCATAGAGGAGATGCACTCTACAGGGTCTACAACTGAACAAATGGGAAAGTGTGTTATGTGACAGAGGAATTCCTCTAATTCTGAAGTATTGATACCACTAATTATGGTTCAGAGTATCTAATGTTACACTTCCCAAAAATGTGTATTTAAACACCTGCTCCAATACACCATCATTTATCCTTGTGTTATACTGAACTAATTAAAACAGCGGTATAAGGAGATTCCATTCTATAATATACATCTCAAGAAAATCATGCTTCAATCACTGTTACAGATATAGTGAGACCACACTGTAAATTGCTGTTGATGGTGATGAGTTTTACTTCAAGGCTCATGGCACACTTAATCATATTGTATTGCCAACATTTACTCCTTTGGAATTTCCCCTATTTCAAATGGGCTCAGCCCCATCTAGGCACACTGCCTATAGAATAAATAAAATGTGTTACTAATTAATCTGAAATGTAATCAATTCTAGAACACATATGAATTCTTTCTCTAAAAGAGAGGATCTGCACAGTTACATTGTTTAGTTTGGAATTACCAAAAGCGTTTCTCAAAGGCAGCAATGCACTTGGAGCAGGCTTTAATCTGATAGGTCCGTTAAACACAACAGATGTCATGCTGTTGTCACCTGTGTCCTCAAAACTTGATGACATCCAATTTCAGCATCAAGCAAATGACCAGCGGGCATTCTCAGGAAACAACATAGGCCAGCTACGCAACCAATTCATAAAGACTGCAAATCAAGAATGTGAAGCAATCTATTTCTTCAATACCCCATAAACTGAAAGCACTTGAATAGTAATCTGTTTTGTAACAGATGGCGTGCTCAGATAAGACTGTAGAAAGAACATACTCCAAGACATAACACTTTCTTCATGAATTTACTCAAACCAAACACAAGCAATCCAAGTCATCTGGAATCTGCAGACATCAGTGTATTAATTTCGTGGTGACTAAAGTACATCATTTGTTAGATTTCTACCAGGATCCAATTACCAGCAAGTGCACAGCATGTGTCAGCTTTCTTGACACCCTGATGCATCTGCCATGACTCCAGGCCAGGTCTAGAATATTGTGGGTAAGGGAATTTAAGATTTTTTGTACAATCATGTGCAGCCTCTGTCTGGCCATACTCCTCGTTCACCCCATACTTGGCGTTTCCCTTAAACTTTAGAATTATGTAAATGATGTGCACAATACATCTGGTCACCTCAATAAAAAAAACTGGCACAATGGCATAAAAACCTATTATTATGCCTATCACATGGGGGCAAGACTCGAATGTCTACTGCCGCACTTGGCAGTAGATATTCTTTCAGTATGTCTTTCCTAAATATGAAACACGATAAAGATGTATTACTAGGGAAATTAGCGCTTCTGGTAAAAATGTGCAGGGTTTGTTCTAATCACTAAGGGCCAGATGTAGGTCACCAAATACCGGTCGGTAACGGCCGATTTCGGCCGTTACCGACCGGTATTAGGTGATTGAAATGTAGGGGGCCTATATTTAACAGAATCGGTAAATTTACCGATTCGGTAAATTTACCGATTCTGTAAAATACCGATTCGGTAAATTTACCGAATCGGTAAATCTTTATGTAGGTGGCACTGGAAACAGTGCCACAGGCCCCTAAGAATTCGTTATTTACCATGTAATACTATTGCATGGTAAATAACGAATTCCTGTGTACATGCACATTTGTGCATGTACACCTGTGCCATGTGACACACATACATGCCACATGGCTCACAAGCCTGAATCAGGGGTGCAACAGGGTGTCAAAGTGACACCCTGTCCCCCTTGTCAATTCGGTAATTTTACCGAATCGGTATTTACCGATTCGGTAATTGCCATAGGTTCCTATGGGTCTCAGGGCCCATAGAAATCAATGGCAATTTACGAATCGGTAAATACCGATTCGGTAATTACCGAATATTCCCGATTCGGTAATTGATTTGGTAAAAATACCTACATCCCGATTGCCAGTTCTTAAATACTGAATCGGTATGATTGGGTATTTAAGAATCGGTAATCTGGGATTACCTACATCTGGCCCTGAGTGCCTAATGAATGATCCACAGACACTTGATCAGTGACCCAAAATTCAGAGATTGAAGATTACATAAAAGAGGGATCCAATTTTAATATTTAGAATTTCATGTTGCCCACAGGCTTACCAGGGTCGGACTGGGAACCAAAACCGGCCCTGGCAAAGTGCTCGGCCGGCCACCCCGGGGAGGGGGGGGGGTTGGGGGTGCGACCGAGCTCTTGCCTGGGCCGGTTTTCGGCCGATTCTGTTACAGGGCCGATTTTGCAGCTATGCTGCAAAAACAGCCCTGTAACAAAATCGGCCCCCAGGTGCCCAAAACCAGCCCTCACCCGTGCAGCGCACCGGGGGATTAACCAGTGCCCGCAACGGCCAGTCCGGCCCTGAGGCTTACGGACCTATTTTAAGGTATTCTAAGATCAGGCTATAAATGATTTCAATATATTTCACAAGTGCTGCTTTGCATTTTAAAATTATACCTCTATTCCTGCAAGATAGCTATGTTGATCCAAGCGCTCTCTGGAGGATCATCCTAGAATTTGTCTTCCTTTGATGAAACCTTTTTTGTTGGCTTTTAGGGCTCTATGCGCTTATCATGTGCTAAACAGTGATAACGTGATTGTGCTTTCTCTCTTAAACATGGTAAATTTGGCCTACATCTGATTGCTACATTTAATTTACTTGTAAGTCCCAATTAAATTGTACTACAGTGGGCTGCAGCACTCATTGTGCCACACACTAATGTAGCTTGTAAAACATGTCTCAGGCCTGCCACTGCAGCCTGTAGTACAGTTTTAAACAGCCATTTACACCTCGCAAAATAAACCTTGGGTTACCTTCATACACTTAAAAAGTAAGAACTTCAGTTTGGGAACAGATGGGGAAATGCTTCTTCCATTAATTTGAATTGTAATTTCAAAACCTCTTTAATGTTAAAGTTGAATTTTGAGTTACTATGTCAGTTGCTATTCTGAAAATGCCACATTTAGAACGTTTACAAAAAAGTGATGGCTGGAATGCTTGAATTAATCTCAGCCACTGCCAATTACTCGGGCTGCATCACAGTCTATTGTTATTTTGCACCCCATGCCACCTCAGTTTGGCCCAGTCATATGCAAATCAGTCTTGACCCTGCTTCAATGAGGACAGTCCAGTATGAACTGCCAGGCTAGGTCTTTACTGAATCGGAATACAAGCTACCTAGACCAGTTTCCCCCTAGTTGGGGCTCATCTGCCATGTATATCTTGGTTCTAAGAACAGTGTGCATGGAACCCATATTTGGGGATAACAGCCCAACTTAGGGCGACACAATAAATTATGCAAAAAAGTGATGTATGGAAGACTTGAACTAATCTCAGCCACTTGTAATTACTCAATCCGCATTCCAGTCCATAGTTATTTTGCACACATTTACTCATCAGTTTGGACCCAGTCAAATGTAAATCAGTCTTAGGCCTGCTTCAATGGGATCAGACCAGCCCTAACTGCTCATCAGCCAGGTATTGGTTGGTTCCTGTGACACTTTGTATGCATGACCCACTTATGGGCATACATGTCCAATTAGGGTGACACACTAAAGCATACAAAAAAAGTGATTGATGGATTGCTTGAATTAATCTCAACCACTGTTAATTAGTTGGGGCACATCCCAGTCCATCATTATTTTGCACACCATGCTGCCTCATTTTAGACCCATATTAGTACATAAGTAGGAACCCCCACATAGGGTCCCGGGACCTAGCTCTGGTGTGGGTGACTGATCAAATTGATCAGTTTGACCATTGGAAGAAAGAAAATCATTTTTCTTTCTAGTGTCCCCTCACTCACCGGGGTTGCCCCACGGTGACATGCTTCATCATTGGGGCCATCCCAGTTCTCTACGAAAAGGGGCGTGCTTCGACTCACGACTACGTAGGAGCACTAAAGTGTGAAAGACTATGTGTGATGTAAAAAAGTGTGGTGGAGTGGATGTGAGTGAGTTAAAAATACCATGCTTAGTGGGCCTCAAACACATTTATTATTGCTCCTAGGCAGGTATATTACAAGTGGGGTTAGTGTCACTGTAGGTCAGCCTTTAGTAGGGTTGATTCAGTGAACTTAAAAGGTCAACATGTTTCATGCTACCCCTAGCATTTCTTCAGGACCATGCAGGGACCAGCCCTGCATATGCCACTCCTAAGGACCCGGATGGGTGCACAAATGGAAACAATATATACTTAATGAATAAAGCATGCATTCACATTAGAAATACATACATCTGTTTCAGACTGGTGGTGTTATTAAAGTGTATATTAACACTTCATGGTCTCACAGGGGATCGCTTTCACTTATGGGAAACACTGTTCCTATCTGGTGAAAACGCTCGGTCAAACCTGACATTCACCTCCCTGGGACCGCATTTTAGACCCAGACATATGCAAATCAGGCTTGACCTTGCTCCAGTGGCAAAGTCCAGTCGAGGTCCTCCCTTAACCAGAACAAAAGTAACTTAGGACCGGTTTCTCCCTAGTACGGTCTCATCAGCCAGGTTTAGCTTGGCTCCAGTGACACAGTGTGCATAGAACCCAGATCTGGACATACCCCTCCCACTTTGGGCAACACACTAAATCATACAAAAAATGATGGATGAAATGCTTGAATTAATTTCAGCCACTGGCAATTACTCTATGCTGCAACCCAGTCCATCGTTATTTTGCACACTGTGTCACCTCTGTTTGGACCTAGCCATGTGTAAACAGTCTTAACCCTGCTCCAATTGGAACTGTTCAGCCTGAACTGCCAGGCCAGGTCCTCCCTGAACCTGAACACAAGCAACCACTGTAGTGTACCTAAACTTGTGACTTTTACCTAGTCCAACGCGACCAGATACCCTGCTTTTTGGTGCTATTTTCACATAGGAGTTTAAAAACGTGTACCACTGGTTCTACTGAATGGATTTTTGTCATTTTGGTGTGATTTTATTTATTAAACTTTTGTCACTTTAGTACTGTTTAAGTGCTGATTAAATACGTTACATATTACCTCTAGATTAAGCCTGACTGCTTCTATGCCAAGCTACCAGCGGGTTAAGCACGGGTTTATTGAGTGACATTTGTGGTTCACCCTTACAAGGATTTATTATTTGGGTCAGGTTTCCACCCCTCTCAACTAATAACCCAATTTCATACAAGTTATATGTTTACTTTTCCCATTCATAAATATTTTGAATGTGTGTGCTTCAAGACTAACTTGTTTTTATCTGATTTCTTAGTGGGCGATAGAACTATTTCTGGTATACATTCTGTATAGGAATGTGTAACTGGTCAAAGTCTTCAACAACTATAAAAAAAATCAATCAGAGGCACATGTACTAGATTGAATTTGGCTGAAAGACTTGCAGCCTGATTCATGTACATGCCGTTTTGCGTGTCCCTAATAGCGAATCATAGCGATTCGCTATTGAGGACACGCAAAACGGCATTCATGTAGGAATTGCTACTTAAATAGCGATTCCTACATGTTCTTTATTTGCGAGTAGCAATTTGCTACTCGCAAATACTCCCCATTCATTCCTATGGGCCAAGAGGCCCATAGGAATGAATGGGGATTTGCGAGTAGCAATTTGCTACTCGCAACTAAGATCGCGATTTTAAGGGTGCCAGGGGTGTCCAAAGGACGCCCTGTAGCACCCCTAAAATGCACTTTTGGACAGGTGTTGCGCACACACATGTCCAAAGGACATGTGTGTGTGCTACATGCAACTTTGAAAAATGCTTTTAAAAGCATTTTTCTGAGTTTTTGCTATTTACCGACAGGTCTGACCTGTCGGTAAATAGCGGCCCCAAAAGTTCAAAATCGCTATTTCTTGATGTTTCATGAATAGCATTTGAGGAATCTCTATTAGAGATTCCTTAAATGCTATTCCTCGCATATTTGCGACTTCTTAAATAGCGATTTTTGCATTTGGTGTCATGAATACCAAATGCCAAAATCGCACTCGCAAAGGGCCAGATTCTCAGAATCTGGCCCTTTGCGAGTGCAATTTACCTACATGAATCAGGCTGTTAAAGCCCATATTCTAGGAATTCCAGATTATATAAGCAGTGTAGGTATAATATTGCATCACGCACCTCTTGGATCAAGCTGTATCATCCTTGGTTTCATTTATCATCTTTAGTTCACATATGCCGTTAAAAAATATTTTAATTAACATAGTGGATTAGGTGAGGATCCGATGGATGGAAAGTAGTACATGATGGTGCATTCTGCAATTAAGTAATATGGAACAACGGTTCTGTGGGTTTCCTTCCTTAACAGGTCTTTTCCATATACGAGAACCATTATAAAACATACCTATCATCATAACTTAATCAGTTTAGAGCTTTCTGGGTGCAAATCAATTCAATTAATGTTTGCCTCTTGGATAATGTAACAGCTAACAATGCCAACAAAAGCACAGTGCTCAAAAGTAAAAGTGATGTGAACTGTATGTGATAGACAGCCATTCAGGGGGAATATGGATATTGTTCATTGTTTTTAATTTTAAGTTTGCAAGGACGCATTTCACACTGAAATATAGCATGAAATGATGCATTTGCAGTTTATATAATTATGCATAATTTTCCCAAAATGTTGTTTATTTCAGAACCATTCTGGCCTCTATGTTTAGAATTTTCTGCAGATATAAGCACACCTACATTTTACAAATGCATGTATTACAGTCTTGCTAAAAAGAAATCAGGACGAAGAGGTCGTTCAAAAGAATGAGAAAACATTTGCCCTGCCTACATTGCTGCTAGAAGGTTTTGGATAATTCCACTTTGTAATTGCCCTGCCTACATTGCTGCTAGAAGGTTTTGGATAATTCCACTTTGTAAAAATCTAGGGTTTGCTAACTGTTCCGAGGCCTTCAGAATAATTAAGACTGACCTCTCAAGTGCAACTGTCTTTGCAGTGGCTACATTTCTCGAAGCAGCATGGCATAAGAGAATGTTTATAATGTCTAGGGCACTCCAATCCTGATCCAGACCATGCACCAGTTAGTGTAACAAATTTTTATGTATTATGTCATTTTATTCAAGATTTTTAGCTGTTAGTGTTAAATCGCTTCTATTGTTGTGTATTGGGGCCTTGTCTTTGAGAATCACTAGCCTGTACCTGTGTGCTACCCCGCTAATGATGTAGCAGTGATGTCTGATTTTTTTCATCTGTATTGATCTTATGCTGTATCTTTTATGGCAAAATTGCCGAAATAAAGATTAACGAATGAGTTAAAAGTAAAAGTGATGTGAACTGTATGTGATAGACAGCCATTGAGGGGGAATATGGATATTGTTCATTGTTTTTAATTTTAAGTTTGCAAGGACGTATTTCACACTGAAATATAGCATGAAATGATGCATTTGCAGTTTGTATAATTATGCATAATTTTCCCAAAATGTTAATTATTTCAGAACCATTCTGGCCTCTATGTTTAGAATTTTCTGCAGATATAAGAACACCTACATTTTACAAATGCATGTATTACAGTCTTGCTAAAAAGAAATCAGGACGAAGAGGTCGTTCAAAAGAATGAGAAAACATGATGCTGAAGTACTGGAGATGTGGTCTTGTAGCACATGGTTAGCATCCAGCCAGAACCTTTTGGTACTTGTGAAGGGTGATGGAGGAAAGCCTATTTCTACTGTCCAACACTTCTTGGACCAAGAGAGGTGTTAGAACGGAACAGTAATATCTCTCTTTCCTCACTCTTACATTTTAAACAGTTACTGTTCATTCAGTTTCCCGCCTTTGACAATGAAGTTTGGAAAGAGGAGCATGTGGCTTCTACATCATATGATATGGAGATGATTGAATGTGTATTACTGGCATATGAGAAGATTTGTATACCAAAGGACTTGACAACTGATACCAGGGGTACCATATATATGTTAAATGACGTGGGGCTCAGCGCTAATCCTTGTGGTACACCCTGAATAAGGGTCCTGTGAGTTATGTTATATTAGGTGTTCTTTTAAAGTGCACGAATACCACTAAAGGCTTCTTAGCGCTAGCTGAAGTGGCAGAAAGCAATGCGATCCAGTGAGTGATACTTAGCAGGAAGAGAAAAGCCATGCCTTCAGGGATTTCCTGAAGGTCAACAGATTAGGCATGGCTCTGATATGCAAGGAAATGGTAGTTCAGGCCTTTGATGCTCCAAGCACAGAGCCTCTGCCACTCCAGTACAGGTACTTGAATCTAGGGGTTTCCACCAGTTTGGCAGAGGCTGAGCATAGCAACCTGCCTGATGTATACCAGGAAAAACTCTTCCTCAGAAAAACTGGTCCTTGTTCATGCAGTGCTTTATACGCAATACACAGTGCTTTAAAGGTGACCCTCTGCCTGATAGGGAGCCAGTGTAGTTTCCTGACCACCTTTGAGACCAATTGGTACTTGAGAATCTTGCAAAGTATGCTAGCTGCTGCTTTCTGCAAGGTCTGCAGTTTATTAAGAACATGCTGGGGCGCATTCAGATATAGTCCATTGCAGTAATCGATCTTCAACAAAATCACTGAGGTGACCACTGTTTTCTGCAAAACAGGAAAGAATTTTCTTAATCATTTTCAGAGTGAAAAGGGCGGCAGAGATAACTGCTTTAACCTGATTGACATTGGACAGTTTATCATTGAGGAGAACTACCAGGTCATTCACAGACCAAACTGGAGAGGGGAGTGAACCTAGTTCTGACAGCCACCATTCACGGGACCAAAAGGAAGGCTGAGGCCCAAACACCACCTCTGGGTTTCTAGAATTGAGTCTGAGGCAGTTCCTACCCTTCCACAAACTGACTCCCTTCATGCAGTCACAGAATCTGGTGGAAACATCCTTGTCTTCCGTGGCCAGTGAAGCAACAATTTGCATGTCATCAGCATAGGATGTCAATGCAAAGTCAAAAGATCAAATCAGTTCTGCCAAGGGGGCGACATATATACTAAAGATAGTAGGGCTAAGTGAGGACCCCGGGGGACCTCACAATGAAGAGAGAAAGAGAGATAAAGTCACCAAGTGATACTGATTGCTTACAACAGCAGAGGAAAGAGGTTAAAAACTCCCAAGCTGTCCGGTCACCCCAATCCTGCCCAAGCACTCCTTCAGCAGCACGTGATTCACAGTGTCAAAGGCTGCTGATAGATCAAGTATGATAACGGCAGGTCAACCTCCCTGATCAAGTTATAGCTTGATCTCCTTGGTTGCTTTAATGAGGGCTGTCTCACTAGCTAAATAGTGGGCGAGAGATCAACTGCATTCTCCCAGTTAGAAAAGAGGCCAACCATTGTAGAGATACATTTTGATATGCCGACTTCTTTAAGACTCAGTAAAAGAATGGAATGAGAGAAAACATCAAAGGCTGCCAACTGATCCAAAACAATTAGAGCTGCGGGGTCTCTCAGATCCGAAGTGACGGCCAATAAGGCAGTTTCAGTACTGGACCGAGCAGGATGAAGTATTTTATTCTTTTCTACGAAATCCAGGAGATAATTATTGATGTATTTCTCCAAGATTTTGCTTGGGAAGGACAGATAGGAGATCACTCTAAATTATTGGGACCTGATGAGTCAGAATTTGTCTTTTGTTAATAGAAGGATCACTGTTGCATGTTTCCAGACAGCTGCAACATCGGCTGTAATAATGGAATCATTAATTCGGTCTCTAAAAAGTTGTTCGACAGCAATCCTGGGTCTGTTGGAGAGCCATACTTGCAAGCTAGTATTGCTTTCATAGTGTCCTTCAGGGAGATTAATGGAAACTATCCAAATAGCTGATCTGGCTTCTGTGACATACTGGGCTTTGACTCAATATAATGACATAAAACCTTGGAAAATGGTGCATATATTGTCTCAATTATCTTGTGAAATTAATCTGCCAGCACATTACAACATGCAGGAGAATGCAGAATGTCCTGTTTTAAGGCATCAGGCTGAGTAAATGTAATTATACTGTCAAAGATTTCTCTCGTAAAATTATTACTGGAGTTATCACGGATGTGTTTATTGCATTTCTTAAGCTTAGCTTGTAAGTGACTTTGTCATGTGTGTGTAGTTGCATGTCCGGTTCTTTCAATCCTTTTGCAACTCTTTTATATAGATCAATTCTGATTTATTAATTTTTAAACTGTTGATTACAGAATGTACATAAAAAACAAGACAAATTGCACGATCAATCACCTACAACCCGGATGCCCAAGTGTATCATAAATCTTCAAATGAATAAACGGAAACAAAGCCCTATTAGCAATCACCCACCCCATCATTCGGTAAACAACCGTTACAACGCAACTTTTACAACAGGCTACTTTTACAACGCAACTTTTACAACGCAGGATCCATTACAACGAAGTACCATTACAACGCATTTTTTTACAACACAACTACCTTTACAACGCATACCATTACAACGTAAGTATAGGTAAGTATATAATTATAGTAAAAATGTTATATGATTGGGTTTTTGGGTAAAGGGGTATTTTCAGGGTTCAGGGCTAGGTTTGGGTTTTTGGGTAAAGGGGTATTTTTAGGGTTCAGGGGTAGGTTTGGGTTTTTGGGTAAAGGGGTATTTTTAGGGTTCAGGGCTAGGTTTGGGTTTTTGGGTAAAGGGGTATTTTTAGGGTTATGGGGTAGGTTTGGGTTTTTGGGTAATGGGGTATTTTTAGGGTTCAGGGGTAGGTTTGGGTTTTTGGGTAAAGGGGTATTTTTAGGGTTCAGGGGTAGGTTTGGGTTTTTGGGTAAAGGGGTATTTTTAGGGTTCAGGGGTAGGTTTGGGTTTTTGGGTAAAGGGGTATTTTTAGGGTTCAGGGGTAGGTTTGGGTTTTTGGGTAAAAGGGTATTTTTAGGGTTCAGGGGTAGGTTTGGGTTTTTGGGTAAAGGGGTATTTTTAGGGTTCAGGGCTAGGTTTGGGTTTTTGGGTAAAGGGGTATTTTTAGGGTTCAGGGGTAGGTTTGGGTTTTTGGGTAAAAGGGTATTTTTAGGGTTCAGGGGTAGGTTTGGGTTTTTGGGTAAAGGGGTATTTTTAGGGTTCAGGGCTAGGTTTGGGTTTAAAAAAAAATTAAATTAAATTAAAATTAAATAAAATTAAATTATATTAAATTTAATAACTTACATTATTAAAAATAATATATACTTACCTATACTTACGTTGTAATGGTATGCGTTGTAAAGGTATTTGCGTTGTAAAAAAATGCGTTGTAATGATACTTCGTTGTAATGGATCCTGCGTTGTAAAAATTGCGTTGTAAAGGTATGCGTGCTAAAAGTATGCGTGGTAACATCATACATCCCATCATTCCTACCCCCTTTTACTCAAACTTTTCTGATTATCTATTCATCCCTGCCCCTCACCTTCCCTTAATGAGAGTGGCTACTAGTGGGGCGTTCTCCAGGACTTGTGTTGGCTCCTAAATTTATGGGTTCCCAATTCGCTGGCAGAAAATGAAGCACTTTGAGGTATCTGAGGCACATCAACTCATTGGATTCAGATGAAAGAATAGCAATATATAGTTCTCACAGTTGCTGGTGCGTATCAGAATTCTGCGATGCGGAAATTGTTAATTTCCCCATCCATAACAGATGCCGAATCCTGTATAACCATGCGTTATCCTTGGGGACTCTGTCTGTATCCCAAAGGGAGAGAATTTCCTAATTCAGTGCCCCCAGTGCTAATACAATATGTTGGTCTTTCCAGGATTGTCAAGGATTGGTTAACGCAAGGAAGATATATGCCGGGAAGAGAGGAATCTGGGTTCCCAAATAGTTATTATAGTCATCTAGGATCTTTTGCCAGTATCAAAACAGCTTTGGGCAGCTCTGTAGTAAATGGAGCACTGGACTTGTGGCACCGGACCTGGGCCAGCACCTCTCACTGTGGTCCAGGTAACATTTGTGCAAATGAGTCGGGGTTAGGTACCAGTATATGATTATCTTGAAGGCTGTTTGTATCCGAGCAACATTGAGTGTTGTGTCATGGAAATAGGTAATAACTGGCACATGCATCAACATTGGAGTTTGCGATTCCTTAATTGCGAAAAATAAGGAATCGCAAACGGCAATGCATCAAGAAATCGCTAAATAAATTGCGATTTCTTAAAATTCCTTAATTGCGATTCTCAATTTAAGAATCGCAATTAAGGAATCCCTTCCCATTCATTCCTATGGGCCTAGAGGCCCATAGGAATGAATGGGGAGACATTCTCATTTTGCGAATGGCAATTAAGGATTCGCAAAATGAGAATGTAATTTCAAGGGTGCAGGGGGGGTCCAAAGGACACCCTATTGCACCCCTGAAATTTGCCATTAAGTACATTTTTCACACACACATGCCCAAGGGCATGTGTGTGTGTAAAATGGCACTTTGAAAAATGCACTTTTGTACATTTTTCAAAGTTTTCGCAAATTACCATGAATGTCAACTTCATGGTAATTTGCACCTCTTATTTGCGAATTCGCAAATTTTAAAAGTTTGATGCATTGCATTTAAGGAATCTCAATTTGAGATTCCTTAAATGCAATCGCAATTTAAGAAATCGCAATTTTACGATTTCTTAAATTGTGAGAACAACAAAATGCATAATGCATTCCAAAAATGGAAATTGCATTCGCAAACGGCCGAATTTTGCGATTCGCACCGTTTGCGAATGCAATTTCCTTTGATGCATGTGCCCGTAAATGTCCTTCTATTCACCGTGCAACAGCGAACACCCTAATTCTGCCTCCCATAATTTCTGCCCTGCATTTTTTCTCCCTTAGAGGAGGCTGGGCTTTGCGAGCATAGAGTTAGGTGATTATGAGTTTATCCCCATATTTCAGAAATATCCATTTCTTGAAGCAAGTAATCTCTCTTTGAGCATATGGTCTGATGGAGGGGTGTAATGTTGAATCTGGAGATAGTGTTGGTGTTCTGTTTCCGGGAGCCCATAATCGATTCAGTTTGCCAAATGGTATGATCCCAACTAAGTTGACCAATTGCCCAATTTCTATTCAGTCTGATGGAGCAAGGACTCGTACAAAAGAGACTTTCTCGGATGCCATCCTCTCATATAAACCCGTAACGTTGTATTAATAATGTATTGCGTAACTAATATGCACCACATTACATATATTTTTAGCTAGACGAAGCTTGCATAGGTGTTTTACTAACAAGTAACTTGAGTGGCCGCTTGGAAGCTAACATGCTAAGCATCTGCTTTGCTGAACCTAAAATGAGCTATTTACTAAATGCTAATGCGGGGAGAGTCTTTATAAGTAAATACGATTAGAGTAGAGATACATGGTATACAGTGATATGGCTTTATTTTTAAATTAATACGTTTTCGTTTGACCTCTCTATTAGTTCGTATGTGGGCCTCTGGATGATGCTAAAGTCTACACTACATGTGACTCCTCACGCAGGCGCAGTGATGGCAAGTCAGACGCCATGATGTCAAATCTTGAAACCCGTCCAAACCCGTCCTGGGTACATGTCCTGGGAACCTGCTGGACATCCTGCTTACTCAATTGACAACTGTAATATGTATACATAGTTGTTGATAAAAATGTGAATATGGGTGGGAAATAAACCCTGGGAAAACAAATTTATGGGCGGGAACATAAAACAAAGAACAAAAAAATGTATTAAAACTTAGCATGGTGTGATGGTCATTCCCCTTAGCTTGTCCAATCAGAATTAGGAGTTTCAGAAAGTTGAAACATTTAGGGGTGGTACATGCCATTAGAAAGGTACAATTGAGGTAGTTTAGTTAGAACAGTGTGGCAGTCGCAGCAAGACTAGAACGCTGAGAGACCGGAATGCTGTCCAAGTGCTGATCAAATATTGAAGCAGCAGACTTAGAATTTTTAAGCCAAATAATTAGAAGAAGATCGCGGAAGAATCGAGGAGGTAATCTATTAGAAGAAGATCGCAGAAGAATTGAGGAGGAAGTTAGTGTGAAAGAGGGGTGCGACGCAGGTGTTGAATCCAGAAGAGGTCATCTATCCTGTCCTGAATCCTGTCCTGAAGTCTTTGTCACCTGATCTATCCCAGGGGACCCATCAATTTCTTGGCCAAGAGGCTGATGTCCACACCATCCTTGGTAAATATATTTCTGTGTAGTATGTCAATGTGCTGCTCTCTCTAGCCTCTTTTTCCTGAGGTACTGTTATTGTGATAATCTCATTTAAAATAGATAACTAAATATTAGGTAAACGGATCTTACTTCCTCAGAGAGATGGAGTTTGTACTGTAATTTGTTTGGCTCATATGATTTTAACTAGATGAAACATTTAAACTTTTCTCGAGTCTGTGGCTATTTAGTAAAATAGAAGATAAAACAAACCTATCATTTCACCATTAACTAGTTCCAATTAACAGGTCCATTGACCAGAGGAAAGAACTTTTTGATCAGTGAAACGATTAGTTAATGAAACAGGTAACTGATGTTATTAAAACATTTATAAAAATTGACCCCCAGTGGTGATAACCAGCCTATGTGAGTGATTGTGTGTTTATGGGCCCAGGCGAAAATATGGTAAATGAGTTCCTGAGGTTGGTAACCCGCAGGATCAAGTCCACTTGTTAACAGTGAAGAAAATTATTTGGGCGTAGGCCTGAGGTGAACTCGACATCATCGATGATTGGAGTCGTTGAAGAAGGGAATTATGTCAGTCCCCTACGCAGTGCCTTTCTTTCCCAGACTGCTAGTGTGGCTTCTATTAAGTGGGCTAAGCATAGGCCCTAGGCCCTGTATTTCCATGGGAGCCATGGGACCTTGCTTACATGTGTGCTCACTATCCCCCAATCCTCGAAGCATCAGTGTTTCTTGGTTTCAGTGCAACAACTCCATTCCACCATATAATGCAGCTTTATTGCCTCATAGTGTTGCGTAAGATTGGGCACCCTCATTTCCCTCTTGGCCACAAAGGTTGGTCATCCCCAGTCACAGGTCTGTAGGAGATGGGTGTGATGCATGTGCAGCCATGCCCCACCTCATATAAACAGTTCTTTTCATTCTGGAGTGTTTTCAGAATATTGAATTGGGGCATCAGTGGAAGGACCTTGAAGAGGAACAACATGTTACAGTTTTGGTATCGCGTGGGGTGATCTGTATCCCCAATAGAAGGCGGCCAAGGCTATTAAAGACTGAGCATTTAGTTGGGCTTGATGATTTAGGGAGACAGTGGGGTTGAGAGCCTTTGATTGTCGTATATTAATATTAAACCCCGAAAAGAGCTGGAGTTCTTCGACAAGACCGGGCACAGATTGAAGTGGGTCTCTTAATGCTACTGTCAAGTCATCAGCATAGAGGGTGATAGTGTGAGTGTTCCTCCGGAGCACACCCCGGGAATCACCCCGACACACTGGGCCATCGGCTCCATATAGAACATAAATACCAGCAGAGACAATGGGCACCCCTGTTATGTACCTCTGTGTACTGGAAAGGGGCCCTCGATTACCCATTCACCCACACCACAGCTGTGGAAGAGCTGTACCCACTTAGAATCCATCCACAAAACCTATTCCCAAGGCCAAAGTGCCTCAGAGTGGCAACCAAATATGGCCAATGAGCCCTATTCAATGATTTTTCTGCGTCAATATCTAGTAGCATCATCTCCTGCTGAGACTGTTTAACCCCATCTGTAATGTGTAATATCCATTTTTCATTGTCCTTGCCTTTTCTACGCGGGATAACCCCAGCCTGGTCTGAGTCCACCAGTATGTGCATGAGGGGATTTAGTCTATTGGCTAAAATACTGATGAAAAACTTTGCATCAACATTGATTAACAACATAAGTCTGTATGAGCTACACTGACAAAAGCTTTTCACAGGTTTGTGAATGACGATTATGGAAACCTCCAACATAGATCGTAGCAGGGTCCCAGTGTCTGCTGAGGAGTTTAAGTGCCTGGTGAGGATCGGCGCCAGGGGTTGACAGAAGGTTTTGTAGTACAATGAGGTGAAGTTATTGGGCCAGGGTATTTAAAAAGCTTTAGTAGAGCAATGGCTGATATGACCTCTTCAACCCGACTGGGTTTTTTCAAGGCTTTCTTTCTGCTCAGTGTCCTGCAGATATGTGTTGATACCTTTGTCCTGGAGTCTTGAGCAGAATAGAGAGTTTTATGAAAAATCTCTAAATACCACAGCTAAGTGTTATTCTTCAATGACCTCTGCCCCATCTGGGTGAGAATGGTGCAATTTGTTTCACTATGTTGTTTAACCACTTGCATACTAAGGAAGTGATGGAGCCATTCAGTGCAGCAGTGCTTGGGTGCTCAGGAATGGCTCCAGCACGTCCTTGCACTGGTGGCAGGAAATCCCTCTGGTGCTTACACCAGAGGGATTTCCTTATTTTGATTTCACTTCAGGATTCCGGGGAAGAGTTTTCCCAGAAACCCATGGCATTTTCTTTTCCATTTTGTAATGATGATCATGGTGAATGGCACTCTGATGGCCTTACAATTAAAAATGAAAGTGAAATGATCTGACCGGCTCATTTCACTTTTACGACTTCATTGCTGGGGGCCTATCTCTGAATATCGACTCAGACAGGCGAGGTATCATTAGAAAAGGGGTTAAACTTTCATCTCCAGTGGTACCTTTCCTTCGTGGATCCCTGCTTAGGGATCGCTTCAGGAGGGCTATCCCCAAGTAGGGATCCACCCATTAGGCACCAGGGACTATTCTTTTGAGGAGGGAACAATTTCCCTGGCAATGGGCTAGTACTCCCCCCCAGGCCCAAACTTCATTCTGCCCCCATTGCGGCAAAGCGGAGGTTATGACCTCCAATATATCCACAGGGGGAGCAGACGACTACTAGATACAAGTGCTTGTTTTTTCAGGCCATAATTGGTTGGGGCAGCCCTCCTAGCAGTGGGCCTGGCCCCACCCCCATAAATAACACCCAGCAGTCTTCCCACCCACCGTCGGGTCTGATAGAAGGTGTTTTCCTTCGATCTGCTCCCTGGTGGGTGGTAGAAAACTCACTAGATCACCAGGGAGTGGATTGTGAGAGGCAAAGCTACCCCCGCAATGGGCTAGTGCTCCCCCAAGCTCAAAAGTTCACCTGGAAGCAGGCTGGACGTCGTTATCTCCAACCTATGTCTGAGGTGGGCAGAAAGACCAATCAATAGAAGGGAATTGCATAGGTGCTAAAATGGGTGGGAGCCACCCACCCAAGCATCGGGTATAGTCCCCACACCCCCAAATAACCCTCAACAGTCTTTTTGCCTCGTTCAGAGAGATACAGGAGATGTTTTCCTCCAATTTGCCCCCGGTGTGGGACTGAAAGCCCACTAGACGACTAGGGAGTGGAATTTGAGGAAGGAAGCAGGCTCCTCACAATGACCTACTGCTTCCTCCTTCCCCCAGGCACAAACATTTTTATGCCCACTTTCGGGGTAGAAGACCTACTAGACACCTGGGATTTATTGTGTGCAATATTGGGTGGGGGTGGCCCACTTAGGCCTAGGGTCTCGCCCCCTCCAAATAACCCCCAGCAGCCTTTCTGCCCCCTATCAAGGGCAGAAAGGAGGTTGTTTCCTCCAACTGTGCAATGATGGGAGGTAGAAAGCCCACTAGCCACCAAGGAGTGTATTAGGAGGGGGTTGCGGTCCAACTAGCAATAGGTTAATGATCGTGTTACCCCCTCTTTCATTCCAAAAAGTCTTTGTGCCCCCCTGCCTGGGACAGATTAAAGGAATTACCTCCAATCTGCCTCTGGGGAGGCAGAAAGTCCACTAGATACCAGTGTTTGAGTTTTTGTAATTGAAAAATGAGTGGAAATGGCACATCAAGGCATCAGGACTAGCCCCTACCCCTCATATGACTGCAAGACTCTTTCTGCCTCCCCATGGGCATCAGAAATAATTATTTAACTCCACTCTTCCTCTCTGGGGAGCAGAAAATCAACAGACACTAGCAAGCTTTTAATTACTACAAGGGGAGGAATGCTGGGTGGTGTCCAGAAGTTTACATCAAGGAAATGCAAGGAAAATGTGCAATTTTCGGCAAAGTTTGAGCTTTGCAGGGCATTGTGAGTAAGAAAACTTTTAGGCATTCAAGTGAAGCACACAACCATCTAGTTTTCAGAAATCTTTGGGTTTGATAGGTTTTCCTGGGTGTCCATCGATCCACGGCCAAAACAACACTGCCATCCCCTTTGCCAAATTAGAACATTTTTATGAGAGGAGCTATTGATGTCTCCACACCTTATTTTGGGTCCTTTCCTATTGCGGGCACAAACCCTATTCACAAAAGTCAGGTACAGTTGTTATCGGTAGACTAGGGGAAATGCTGGGTGGTAGAAAATGTGTGGCTCTCTACAGATTTCAGAAGATTTCCTCACAGAAATGTATGTTTTTAGTCAAACCTTGAGGTTTGCATGGGCTCTGGGTAGGAAACCTGGTGAGAGCCACACAAGTTGAGCTATGGTCCTCCAAAATCCATAGCTAGCTACATTGCAAAAAAGAGTTTGTTTTCAGGGGAAACATTTGATGTGTCCATGTTGCATTTTGAGGCATTTGCTGTAGTGGGCACTGGGCTAACACACACATTCCTCCAGGAGACTTGTGGAAATAGTAGAAAATGTGTTTCTTCTTGTTGATTCCAGAACTTTCCACCACATAAGCTTGGTGAAAATGTGTTTTTTGTCGAAGTTTGAGGTTTACAAGGGCTTCTGGGTAAGAAAACCTGGTGATAGCCATTCAGGTCATCCCACTGTGGATTCCCCAGGGTGTCTAGTTTTTAAAATTAGGCAGGTTTGCTAGGTTTCCAGAGATGCCGGCTGACCTAGTGCCTACAATTCACAGCTAGCCACAGTGCAAAAAATCTCAGTTTTCAGTGGAAAAATGTGATGTGTCCATGTTCTCTTTTGGGACCTTTCCTGACATGGGTACTAACCCTACCCGAAAAGTGAGGTACCATTTTTATTGAGAGCCTAGGAGGAATGCTGGGTTATAGGAAATGCGTGCCTTCCCACAGATTTCAGATGTTTTCCTCACAGAAATCAGAGAAAGATTGATGCTGTTAGCCAAACTTTGAGGTTTGCAAGGGCTGTGTGGTAGGAAAACCTGATGGGAGCCACACAGGTCACCCCAACCTGTATTTCCCTAGGTGTCTCATTTCTAAAAATGTAATGGTTTCCTAGATTTCCCTAGACGCTTGCTGAATCAGGGCACAAAATCCACAGCTATCCACATTGAAAAAAGGGTTTGTTTTCAGAGGCAAAAATGTGATGTCTCCATGTGTTTTTTTGGCCCTTTCCTCTTGCACGCACTAGGTCTACCCACACAAGTGAGGTGGCATTTTTATGGGGAAACATAGAAATACAGAACAGCACAACATTTGTCATTACCAAATTTTATTTCTCTGCATTTGTGCCTCCCAGGTGTAAGGCAGTGTGTAAGAAAAAAGACATTTTGAAAAATGCCCTATCAATCACATGCTAGTAGGGCTACCCACAAATAATTCAGAGATGTACAAATAACCACTGCTCCTAAACTCAATATTTGGGGGCCTATTGGGATGATGGGCGGACTTTGTCCACCCGCCATCCTGTTGTAGGAAGGGACCGCCCGCCATAAGGGCGGTGGTCCCGTCCTTGGAATTAGGATGGACCCGCCACAGTGGCGGGTGCATCCCGCATTTTTAACATTGCGGAGGGGGATGCTGAAAGCACCGCCTGCCGCAATGCTAAAAAAGCATGTTGTGCGTTTCAAAGCACAACATGACAGGCACCGCGCGGTGCCTGCCATGTTGCACTTTGAAATGGGGGGGTACCATAGGTACCCCCCATGTGCACCCCCCATGTGCACCCCCCAACCCCCGGAGTACCACAACGGGACCCCGCAGGGAGTCTCCGCATGCCTTTCCGTGCAGGCATTCCCCAAAGTCCATCATAATATGGCTGGCGGTTTCTAATAGACACCGCCACCATATTAAACATTTTTTGCCCCGGCCACAAGGCGACTGGGGCGGATAAGCGACGGACGGTCTTTCCGTCCGCCGCGGTCCCCCACCATACTAATATGGCGGGGGGGAAATGGGTGGCGGCCGGGTGGCGGGCGGGAAAGGATGTCGGGGGATCGCCAATAGCTCCCATGGGGGTGGCGATCCACCCGACATCCTAATGGCCCCTTGGTGTCCATTTCAGAAATGGATAGGTTTAGTTAATATCCATTTTTCACTCTTTTTATTTTACCATATGAATTGTTCTATACCCGGTACACAATGTAGGGTGCAGTGCAGTTGTTGGCTCTGAGAACCTTAGGGGCTTGGAAAACCTACAAACAATATACAGCCCCACAACCTGAAGTATCAAGCAGAAATAATGGTATATTGCCTATCGGCCATCATGACAAGAACCTACAAATAAATATGTCACAAATAGCAATTTCTACTACTCATTTTTTATATTTTTTATTTCAATGGATAGATTCTTTGAAAAAACTTTGAGGGATTTACACAAATGACCACTTACCGAATTCAGAATGTTGTCTAGTTTTCAGAAATCTGTAGCTTTCGAGGATCACCTATGGGTTTCACAGCAGTTCCCACTACAAACTGGAAGTAGATTGAAAGCATACTTTATTTTTAAATGCCAAAACTGTGGTTAAGAAAAAGGTAATTCGATTCCGCTCTGCATGTTCATAAAAGCACAGCAAACATTTAGCTGATGCCATTTTTAGAAGAAAAAATAGACATGTTTTTGTGGAGCACTATTTTCCTCTTTTTCCACAAAAATATGTGATTTAGATATATATTTTGCCTATTTTCTCAGACCCCTCCAATGCAATACCTTTAAAATCCCTAGGATTTTGGAAAAAAAGTTCACTAGTTTGGCGTGGGTATCTTAAGTGGAAAAAAAGGTATGGAGCCCAAACACAGACTACCCTAAAGAGCCACAAAAGAGTTTAGCATTCTGCGGGGAAAAGGCCTAGCAGCGAAAGGGTTAACGCGCTGCTTATGTACCAATAGTTTGCCACATTTGTCTCCCCCATATACAACTTGAGTTGTAAATGTAGCCTTGCGTATTCTGCCCTATCTAGGTCTAGTAAAGTTGGGTTTGCACTGCATGTAATCTGCGCCAGACCCTTGGGGCTCCTGTGCATTTATGGTTGACTTTGAGTTCTTTCACCTGTCCCTCCAGATCAGCCCTTTTTTCCTTTTGCAGCTTAATTTCAGTGACACTGATGGCTATCATCTCACCCCTGGTCACCTTCTTTAGTGCTTCCCATAATGTGCTTATCAGGGATCAGTGTCGTTGTCCGTCATAAAGATAGCAATAGTTGGAGTGGTCGCCAGGACAATATCTGTTTTTGGGATAAGACTGTCACACAACCTCCATGGTCATAGGACTCATTGGGCTCTCTTCTCCCATATGGAGCTACAGCATAGGGCGTTGTCAAACAATGACACAGGCTCTTTGCACATTCCTAGGATCGATGTTTGGAGAATTAGTTTGTGTAATCGCTACAGTCTGGGTGTGCCACACTCCACAGATCTTCATTACTGCCCCATCCCTGCAAGCATGCTAGGTCCCCTCGGGAGTCCAAAGCATGTGCTTGATCTATCAAGGTTTTTGTTCAGAACCAGCAATAATAAGCGACTGTCCCGCTACTTGTACATCCTAGGGCAATGCTCTCCCCTTTAGTTCCGAAACGTAACCTAACACCTCTCCTCAAAAGTTCCGGGAGAGAGGGATGACCGCCTCCTCTTCTTCTTGTCAGCCTAGATAATAGGTATTGCTGTGGATAGTGGCAAGGTTTCAAGCTCTGCCACTCCTGGTTTACAAGATGCATCTCCTGTAATAGGCAAATGTCTCACCAGTTCTGTTCTAGCAAGGATCGTATCAGCCCCTCTTCACAGGGTTGTTTAAGCCTCTCACATAGTAGCTAATTAGTTTGACATCAATGGTGTTAATGTGTGGATCACTGAAGCCCAGGATGTTGGGTCCGAGACTGAGGGATCAGGAGGTTAGTACGTATGGACAGCAGCCCAAACAAGAGGACATATTCATAACGATGTGGGGTGGAGTCAATCCTTCTACTGTAGTGTGATTATAGCCACCAAAGCATCCCAAAACCAAAACAGAACAGATAAAAAGTCCTTTCAGTATGGTTAACCAAATGGAAAGTCCAATGAACAGTTCCTGGACAGGGATCTGGCCAACATCCATCATTTGCTATTCAGGGAAACTTCCCTCCAACTGCACCAAGCTTTTAGAATTGAGCAAGGGGCAGGAACCTGAGGTATGACCGATCTCATACAAAATCAGAACAGCTTTTGAGATCATTCTGAGTTTTGGTGGCCTGCTTTTTCATTGAGTCTGTCCAAGACCACCTGTCTTTCTTGTGAGATGGTATCAAGGTTGGGACGCAGGCAAATGTCTTCTCCATTGTGCCTGGTTGTTTAAGCCTCTCACACTAATTAGTTTAACATCAATGGTGTTAACTTTTGGATCATTGGAGCCCAGGATGTTGGTGCCAAGGCTGAGGGTCGGTCTAAGCAATAAGTACGTGTGGACAGTAGCCCAAAGGAGAAGATGCAATCAAAACAGTGCAGGGTGGAGTCAGTCCTTTTTACTGTATGATGAGTATAGCCCCCAAGCAGAAATGGAAACAGTAAAACAGATGAAAAGTCCATTCAAAATTGTTAACCAAATGGAAAGTCAATTGGGAAGTGCCTGGACATGGATCTGGCCAACCTTCGTCATTCGCTATTCAGGGATACTTGCCTCCCTGAAGATTGTAGAATTGAGCAAGGGGCACAGTCTGAGGGTATGACCCATCTCATACAATACTAGAACTGCTATTGAGATAATTCTGAGTCATGTCTGCCTGCTTTTTCGGAATGCCTGTCTATGACAGCCTATCTTACTAGTGTAATGGGATCGGGTCGGAACGCATGCCCTTTGGTGATCTCTGGAACTACGGCCATTGACGCAATCCACCAACCGTAGTCTTGCAGAATCTCTTTTGATGAAGTTTGTGGGGTATTCTCCACTGTGTCAAGGATTGGAGGAGGCTCCAGTAGTGAGTTGATCTGATGCAGCTTGTCTTCCCAGAATATAAAGAAGAATCTGGTGCCCCAGTTAAAGGCAATGTCTTTGGTTTTGAGGTACTCCGTGATGGGTTTGAACTCTTTATGTTTCTGGAGAGTCACAATGGAGAGGTCCTGGAAGAGTGCAAGTTTACGGCCTTGGAACATGAGAGGTTGGTCACCACAGGCCCTCTGAAGTATAGTGTCTTAGAGCTGGAAGTCATGAACACACACGAGGATAGTCGGTGATTGTCTACTATTTCCATAGGGAGCCCTGCTCAACTGAAAATTGTTCTGCGAAGCCTGCTATGCTCTCTCCCTCTGTGGCTGCTGGCAATCCCTTATGCAAATGTTGCTCCTGCATGACCAATTTTCTAGGTCTTTGGCAGGAACCTGTAGAGCACAGTACTTTTTACTGTGGATGTTTCTGTTTCTTTGTTCATGTAGATTCATTTTCTTCCAATGTGGATACCCCGCTGCACACTGTCTCCGATCTTGTTTCACCTCATGCTGGTCTTGTGAGAGCTTGTGTTTCACCTTTTGTAGATCTATACATAGGGAATCAAACAGTGATTCCATGAATGCCTTGTTGTTAGGCATGGTCCTGTTGGTCCTCTGTGGGGTAGCTCCTTTGTTCAGCCGGCTTCTCCTTGGGGGCCTCATTGGCAGAGCATGTAAGCATGTCTCTCAGGTTATGATCCTTTTTGACCTTAGATTTAGCCATTCTTGGTTCCATTGAGTAAGGCAGCTGCTCGGAGGCTAGACGTGTGGGCCCAGGAAGCATGAGAGCGTATAGTTCTTCCCTCTGTACATGCCCCAGACAGCTTTGAAGGGCCCATGGACATCTAATCTGCAAGGCTGGGTTGGGCCTCAGACATGGCCCTCACTGCCTTAGATTGACTCATTCCACATCAGTGCTTGGGATACTTCATCTCAGCTACCACCTTGATTCCAGTGTCATTGGACCCCATTTGCACATGGCACTGGTGTCCAGCAAACGGTGTTCAGCATATGGTTCTTTAGGGTTTGGAAGATCGAGAGTGGGCTCCAGAGGTATTCACACACTCCCCATGTAATTCTGGCCTCCGTATGCCTTGCCACTATGGTAGTATCGGGGGCTGGTTGACAGATGATCACAGGGAACTTCTAATGCAGCCACCATCTTGGCTACGCTTCCTGCAGTCTCTTTTTGAAGGCATAGCTCTTCACTAAATCAAGGGAAAGATGCTTATGTTGACGCCTATGAGTAGAGAAAGGGGGCACTAGCTGATCCAAGTCATTTAAAATCCATTTATTAAAATGAATTGCATGGGCTTCAAAGTCATGATCCTTGTGGATCTTGTTCTTTGTCAGTAATTGATTGCGATTCTGTGATTTTAAACTACAACCTGCATGATTGACTAAGAGGAAGTGTTTGTTTTAGCAGCACAGTCAATATGAAGCAACATTTAAAACGCTAAAGCTGAAGCCTATTCAGGGATGTGACAAAGGTATAACGGTCAGAGTAAATAATTAATACACCTCCACCTGATTGGAGATTTTTGCTAGAGTAGACAGCTGGGATAGCTTGAGCTATATTTTTGGAAGAAGAGCCATTTAAAAAGGTTTTAGTTAAGAAAAATGCTGATTGGGGACGCGCGCGCTGCACCTTTCAAGATGGCCACCTTAGATCAGTGCGCCACGTTGGGGATCAGTGAGTAAATATCGAGGGACACAATTTCGAGTGATCAGTATATAGAAGCAAAAATATCAAGGGACATAATATCGAATACCTATTTACAAACAGGCAAGTACCAAAAAATTGAGTACAAAATATTGTTGTTAAAAATGTAGGTAACTAAAATATCGATTTTTTTAAATCTATTAAAACTAATATGAAAGTAACTAAATAATAAACACAATTAAATCAAACATAGTTCAAGTCAAGTCAAATTACTTTATTCGTATTTCATACTGAAAGACATAAAAGCACAAATAAAAATACATTTAGATCACTGAATAGATAAGTAAAAAGTTCAGATAAAATTACAGCCTAATTGTCCTTCTTAATCTAATCACGCATTTTAAGTAGCTTGCTAAGAGCCCCACTGTCAAAGCATCTTCCATGCATTGTAACTTAACATATGCAGCTCTACATTGTCTTAACCCGTACTGCTTCAGGATCGGTAATAGATACATATTCCTTGGGAACATATAAAACCTACAAAAAAGGGTTACATGCATTGTCGTTTGCACCGAGTTTCCATCACAGGAACATGGTTCTAGGGTACGTGACCAATCATTTATCTTAGGAAAAGTAACATGCCTGTGCACAATGCCTAGACAAAAACGTGTTAACAACATCCGATCATGCGGTCTTGTTACATACGACAGATATGGTTGTATTCCCAGACATGTCAACATAATGTGATTGTCCATTACCGATTCTTTTTCTTTCTCCCAAGACCATCGCTTTTCCTCAACATAAGACTAATAGTCCATTTTTAAGGCTTTTCTGGAGATGGTGTTTATACAGTCTGGGTTTGTAAAGTATTCCGGGTGCCCAATCTCTTCTGTTAACTCCTTGATATGTCGTATCCATGGAATGTGATAGGCATTATCCAATTGTAGATAGTCCATGATCACGTCCTGATTAAAAACTGCTTTGGGGGTATTCCATATCTTGTACCAAAGCAACAAGGGGCAGGTCTTTATAATGTCCACAATATGCCTCATGCCTAACTCAGAATGACAGATATGTGTTGCTGTTGAGCCAGGTACTGCTAATAAGTAGCGCAAGAAATTATTTTCGCAATTTTGTATACATTGTGTGTTAGAGAACCCCCATATACCTGCGCCATATGTAGCTATTGTGACACATTTAGATTTACAGATTTCGAGCAGCTCTGAGACCGGTCGACACCCCAATTGTCTGGACAAACTAACAAGCACCCCAGAGGCTGTTAAAAACATATTTTTCCTAGCTAATATTGCGGCTGACCAACTACCCTTCTATTCAAAATGTATGCCCAGATAGCACAATTAAATAAAACATAGTTAAAATAATGTAAAAAAAGGTTAAAAAGTATAAATAATAAATGTAAAAAAAACTTTTTTTTAAAATATACGAGCTTACCCGTCGCGCGTTGCTGCGATCTCCGAAGAAAGGAAATTCAAGGAAACTCGTCATGATAACATTCAATTTAAATTGTGTCATATTTATTGAAATGTATTCATTTTAATATGGAAAACATTTAAAAGGCGCCTTTTAATTCTATTTATTTATTTGAGTGCTTGTGGATACATGATTTTTTGTTTTTCCGTCTGGTGCGTACATCAGTATTCGAAAGATTATGAGGGCCTAGGGGGGCCGATATTCAAAAAAATGCTATGCCAGAAACCTTCGCGGGAGTGTACTCAACAACTTTCCAAAGTTTCCTGGGAATTGGATGAATGGTGTTTTAATTCTCTTTATTTATTCGAGTGCTTGTGGATACACGATTTTTTGTTTTTCCGTTTTGTGCATACATCAGTATTCGAAAGATTATGAGGGCCCTTGGGGGCCGATATTTAACATTTTTTAAGGCAGAAACCTTCACGGGAGTGTACTCAACAACTTCCCAAAGTTTCATGGAGATCAGATGAATGGTGTTTTAATTCTATTTATTTATTCGAGTGCTTGTGGATACACAATTTGTTATTTTTCCATCTGGTGCGTACATCAGTATTCGAAACATTATGAGGGCCCTGGGGGGCCGATATTTTAAAAAGAATTATGCCAGAAACCTTCGCGGGAGTGTACTCAACAACATCCCAAAGTTTCATGACGATCGGATGAATGGTGTAGTAATGCACAAAGGACAAACAAACAGACAGACAGACATACTTTTGTTTTTATATATATATAGATTAACTTAATATGAAAAAATAATTAATATTCTTATTGATAAATTATTTAAAACATTATTTAAAATATAATTACATATATATAAATAAACATATTATATACATTTAAAAATACATATTATACAGTAATTTAAATAATAATATTCATCTTTTTTTCAAATTAATATTTTACACTACATTAAATGGAACAAAAATAAAAAATTTGCCTAGCATAGTGAATAAAAATAGTATTCACGCTACAAGTGCAAAAGTATAGATAGCGGGTAGGAACAAATTACTATTCTTACTCCAGTGACTGCAACAGTAGGTAAAGCGTTGCGTAGCGGGAGGGTAACAATTACTATTCCCACTCCAGTGAGTGCAACAGTAGGGAAAACGTTGAATAGCGTAGGGGTAAACATTACTATTCCCACTCCAGTGAGTGAAACAGTAGGGAAAGCGTTGGATAGCGTAGCTGTAAAAAATTACTATTCCCACTCCAGAGAGTGCAACAGTAGGGAAAGCGTTGGATAGCGGGAGGGTAAACATCACTATTCCTACTCCAATGAGTGCAACAAGGACAATTTAATCCTTCCTACTAGGTTCTCTCTGAAAACCAAAGGTGGCGAAACCTTAAATCATCTTGCCACTAAAGCCTGGAACAGCATGCCCAAATACCTGAGATCCCTAAACCAAGAAAAACACTTCAGAAAATCTCTGAAAACCTGGATTTTTAATCTCCCCGATGACTACACCATGGCAGCCATCTAATTCTTAACCTTTGGAAGTAATTCGATTATCTACCTGGAAATCAGCGCCAAGATGCTCCTTTCGGAGCGACCGTTGCGCTCTATAAATACCCCTACAAATTACAAATTACAAACAGTAGGGTAAGTGTTGGATAACATAGAGGTAAAAATTGCTATTCCCACTCAGGGAGTGCAACAGTAGGGAAAGTGTTGGACAGCGTAGGGGTAAAAATTACTATTTCTACTCCAGAGAGTACAACAATAGGGAAAGCGTTGGATAGTGGGAGGGTAAAAATTACTATTCCCACTCCAGTCAGTGCAACAGTAGGGTAAGTGTTAGATAGCATAGGGGTAAAAATGACTATTCCCACTCCAGAGAGTGCAACAGAAGGAAAAGCGTTGGATAGCGTAGGGGTAAAAATTACTATTCCCAATCCAGTGAGTGAAACAGTAGGGAAAGTGTTGGATAGCGTAGGGGTAAAAATGTATATTCCCACTCCATAGAGTGCAACAGTAGGGAAAATGTTGGATAGCGCAGGGGAATAATTTAGTAGACCCAGTCCTACAATTTAATTAAAATTAAATAAAAAGTAATTAATTATTTCAATGTAATTTTCCTCCCACTATTTTCCACTATAAATGTCACCTCCAATAATCTAAAATAATAATACATTAACTTAATTAATTAACGTTTAATTAATTACGTAATCACAATTAACAAAAAAGAATAATAACAATGATATCTAAATTAATTGATACAATTAACAGTATAAATAACTTTGATTAATTATTATATGAATAGTAATCAAAAAGTATTTTCAATTAATTTATTACACACCATACTCCCCTATAAACACTCGACACACACCTCAAAAAATGAACATAATGTACATATTGATACAATAATATTAATAATTAATATGTATTTATTTAATAATTAATACACATTTACACAATTTATATAAGTATCGATTAATTTAAAACGTGTATTAATAACTTTTTATATTTAATATTGAAGTAATTAACTTAATTACCAATATTAATTATTGACCATAGAATTATTTCTTAATACATTATTTTTATTTTTATTTAAATCAAATTACTTCCCAGCCTACTCCCCTATAAACCCATAACAGGCTACGGAACTAATATACGCAAAAATGAATTACCAATATTAATTATTAACCAATAAATTATTAATTAATAAAAATAACAATGAAATAATTAAATTAAATTACTTCCCACCCTAATAAATTATATATAGTTTTAATTTATATTAAATTACGTCCCACCCTATTCCCCTATAAACCCACAACCCGCTACGGATCTAATATACGAAAAAATGAATTACCAATATTAATTATTAACCATAAATTATTAATTAATAACAATAAAAATAAAATATTTTAATTAAATTGCTTCCCATCCTATTCCGCTATAAACCCACAACCCACTACGGAACTAATATACACAAAAATTAATTAACATAAAATTAATTATCTTAAAAAATTGTAACATACATTACAAAATATGATATACTTTTGACACATCTACTAACATATAATACAATTTAAAAAATCGATATAATGTCATTCTATATAATGACATTCTATATAATGACATTCAATATAATGACATTCGATATTACTTACCTATATGTCGATATTATTTCCAACTATATTATATCTATTCTATATTCTATCCACTCGATATTTTTAATTCGAGATTGTGTCCATTCGATATTTTTAATTCTATATTTTGGGTGTTTACCCTGCGCTGCATCGGGAGACCTCCGGGGTAATTGGTGGTTTAAGCACTGCTTTCTGGGTTCCATGAGGAGTTCTCTGCTGCGGAACGTCCCCTGAACATGAGGCTGCCTTTTGGATCCTTCCTCCTACCTCTGACTATGTAAAATGTCATTGGACACCTTTTCCTGCCTTCTGGCCCCATTTTGTTTCTTCTCCTGACTGGAATATTTCTTCTCAGCTCTACTCCTTGCATAAGGCACTGTGTTTACACATTAGTTTTTTGACTTGCATCTTTTACTTCACTGTATCTTGCTCCAGCTATTTGAAAGGGAATTTTTCACGCCATAGGCCTTTTTATTTTCATTTTTTAATTAAAGGGAGAACTTATTTATTTATTTATTTCACACTGGTTTGACTGGAACTTTTTATTTCATGGGCAGATATAAACATCTGTTGCATTTGACCAAAAATTCTACAACTGATCTGCTTGTGATGCACTCGGCTTCCTTGGCACCCCCTATGGATGACTTGCATATCCCTGTCAGTATGGCTCATTCTAACTCCTCCAGGGCAGCTTCTTCATCCCCTATATCTTCAAAATTAAATTCGCCCTCATCTACTAACAAAAGACCCAAACAAGATTCTCCTTCTCCACCGAGACCTGCTTCGCCTGTGTCTTTAGACACTGTTTTAGAGAAAATATGTGCTTTACTCCCATTTATAGAGGAAACCAATGCACGGCTACAGGTATTGGACACTAAATGGTTTATGCTTGACTCCAGGATATCCACGGTCAAACAACACGTCAGTGACCTTCAAGATACCTCTACAAAAATGTTATCTCTGGAAAGGGAGGTGATCCTCTTGATGAAATCTGCTGAGGATCTCAAGAACAGGAATAGGCTCAACAATCTTCGTCTGTATGGTCTTCCTCAGGGTATCGAGGGAGATGGTCCTGAGACCTTTTTCCACCTCTTTTCTTCTGAAGCTTTTGGACCTCCCTGCTTCAACTTCTCTGAATATCCAGTGTACCCATGGACTGGGCCCTCGCCTTTCTTCCGCATCTGCTCCCTCAAGACCTCGTGGCGTGATCCTTCTTCATTTTGAAATTCACTGATCTTTTGCAAGTCATAAATGTAGCCAAACTTAAGAAACAACTAATATGGTCAGGATCTAAAGTGTTCCTATCCCAAGACGTCTCTAAAGTAACAGCTAAACGACGGAAGGGATTTCTAGATCTCAGACCAGCTTTACGTTCCATTAGTGCCTGATACAGTTTTTCATCTATGCTTGTTCAAAGTAACTTTTCAAAACAACACCTCTACTTTTGAAGACCCTGCAGCTCTTCAAATATTTCTCCATACACACTCTACGACCACCATGGATACAGCTGGTCCTCCTTCCATAACGTGACTCTTATGTGCAAGTCTCTCTGAATTTTTGAAAGTCTCATGTAACGCTCATTCCAACTCCCAATAATCAGTTCCTTTGCAGGTTATATTTTGGTAGTTATATCTGTATGTAATCACCCATTTTGTATTTTTGTTCTTATCATGATTACAGATCGGCTAGACTCCTTACATATCCCTTTTCATAACACTGCCTCCTTTTTGATCCCCCAACATGGTCCATCTCCCATGATGGATGTGCTGTCTTCTTTGTCTGTCACCAGTCCTAGTTATTTGTCTGTTTCCCCTTAAGGTATGTATTACAGTCTCAGTTTTCTGTATGACATGTACTGTCTTTTCTTATTATCTCACTTACTCCATCTCTTTTTTCCCTTTTCTTTTTCTCTTTCCTTTTTCTTATTGATCTCATTGGATATTTTATTCTATAACTTTCTTTACTCAGTATTCTTCTTCTTTCTCTACATTAATGTTGATAGTGTGATTTTATATCTAATTCATTCTCTTTACATTCATAGTTGTTTCATGGAATGTGAAAGGTTTTATTAATCCTATAAAGAGGCAGAGAATACTATCTCATTTAGCCACATATAATCCTGACTTAGTTTAATTTCAAGAGACTCATTTGACAGAGACAGAGGCTTTGAAACTTAAAAGGCAGTGGGTGGTTTAGCCTTAGGGGTCCATCGGTAACCGGGACCTCCCGCCATAAGGGCAGGGGTCCCGCGGGGGGTATTAGGATGCATCCGCCACTGTGGCGGGCGCATCCTGTATTTTTAGCATTGTGGCGGGCGGTGCTCTCAGCACCGTCCGCCACAATGCTAAAAATGCACTTTTACATTTGCATAAACAAAGCGTGGTGCCTGCCCCTTTGTTTATGCAAATGCAGGGTGGTACCACAGGTACCCCCCCCCCGTGTGCACCCCCCCACCTCTCCTTCAATCTGGGGGCGTGAAGAACGCATGTCTTTCCATGGCGGCATCGCCGCCACGGAAAGGCATATCCCTAAGCCCATTGTAATACGGCTGGCGGTGTCTAATAGACACCGCCACCATAATAATCCTTTTCTTCCCCGGCCACAAGGCGACCGGGGCGGAAAAGCGGCGGACGGTCTTTCCGTCCGCCGAGGTCCCCCCGCCATACTAATATGGTGGGGGGAATTCGAATGCAGATGTCGGGTGGATTGCCCCCGCCAGGCTGGCAGAAGCCACCGCCAGCCTGCCGGGGGCAATCCGCCCGACATCCTAATGGGCCCCTTGGTGTCTCCTACGACCACTAAGAAAATGGGGTAATTATTCTAGTTCATAAATGTTTGAAATGCTCTGTTATATCTAAGGAAATTGATTTAGAAGGTAGATGGTTATTAGTTAAGCAGTTCATTATCAATATTTCTCTTTCTGTTTTTAATAGTTATCGTCCAACTCAACCGGATTATTCCATTTGGCCTAATACAATGGCAAAAAATGCATTCAACATGAGGAGACATTTTTATGTCTCGCCTGGCGCAAGCAGCGCCAGAGAGGACCTTTTGGAATCAATTTTCCCCGTGGGCTCATGCACGCGTCTGCATGGACAAAGATGGCTGCTCTCGCCATCTGTCCATAGCAGACAGCATGTGCGTGTCCGTGGACTGTGGACAGTCTGACGCCATCTTGCAATGCTTTCGTTGTGATAGCAACAAAAATGCCGCTTCTCATTTGGGTGTACAAAATGTGCATGGGTGCGTGATGCTTTACATCGTGTGCATGCGCGCATGCGCGCACGTAGCACACCCGGGCTTTCTCTCTCTCTCGCAAATTACAGGTTTTCAGAACATGCAGATTCAAGTCTTCTCTAGAATTGTTTCTTTTATTTGTTCTGCATGTATTTATTTGCATATAATAATGTAGTATCCTCAGAGCATTATGAATAGCCATGAATCGTTAAACTCTGCAAACATGTACAGGTTTCATATTCGAACCATTGTCACAATGAAAGTTGAGCTTTAGAGTACTCACCATAACTGCAAATGCCTTGCATTAATGGCTGATTCACTCTTACAGACACTCTCTCACAGACTCTCTCTCAGAGACTCACTCTCACAGACACTCTCTCACAGACACTCCCTCACAGACTCTCACAGATATTCTCTCACAGACACTCTCTCAGACACTCTCACAGACTCTCTCACAGACTCTCTCTGAGATACTCTCTCACAGACTCTCAGACACTCTCTCACAGACTCTCACAGACAATCTCTCAGACTCACAGACACTCTCTCAGAGACTCTCAGACACTCTCTCGACACTCTCTCACATACTCTCAAAGACAGTCTCTCACAGACTCTCACAGACACTATCACAAACACTCTCTCACAGACTCTCACAGACTGTCACAGACACTCTCACAGACACTCTCACTGATACTCTCTCACAGAATCTCACAGACACTCTCTCACAGACACTCTCATAGACACTCTCTCACAGACACTCTGTCTCAGACACTGTCTCTTAGACACTCTCTCTGAGACACTCTCTCACAGACACACTCTCACAGACACTCTCTCACAGACGCTATCACAGACTCTCACAGACTCTCTCACAGACTCTCACAGACACTCTCTCACATACACTCTCACAGACTCTCTCACAGACACTCTCACAGGCACTCTCACAGACACTCTCTCAAAGACACTCACAGACACTCTCACAGACACTCTCTTACAGACTCTCTCACATAATCTCTCTCACATACACTCACAGACACTCTCTCAGAGACTCTCACAGACACTTTCTCACTCTCACAGACACTCTCACAGACTCTCTCACATACCCTCTCACGGACTCTCTCACAGACACTCTCTCACAGTCTCTCAGACACTCACTCACAGACTCTCACATCCACTCTCAGACTCACAGACACTTTCTCACAGGTTCTCAGACTCTCACAGACACTCTCACAGACACTCTCACAGACTCTCTCACAGACCCTCTCACAGACTCTCTCACAGACACTCTCTCACACTCTCTCAGAGATTCACTCACAGACTCTCACAGACTCTCACAGACACTCTCTCACAGACTCTCACAGACACTATAACAAACACTTTCTCACAGACTCTCACAGACACTCTCTCACAGACACTCTCACAGACACTCTCTCACAGACTCTCACAGACACTCTCTCACAGACACTCTCACAGACACTCTCTCACAGACACTCTCTCATAGACACTCTCTCAGACACTCTCTCAGACACTCTCTCGTAGACACTCTCTCACAGGCACTCTCTCACAAACTCTCACAGACTCTCTCACAGACTCTCACAGACACTCTCTCACAGACTCTCACAGACACTCTCTCAAAGACTCTCTCTCTCAGACTCTCTCTTACAGACACTCTCTAACAGACACTCTCACAGACTCTCTAACAGACACTCTCCCACAGAAACTCTCTCACAGACACTCTCTCACAGGCTCTCTCACAGACTCTCTCACAGACTCTCACAGACTCTCACAGACACTCTCTCATAGACTCTCACAGACACTCTCTCACAGACTTTCACAGATGTTCTCTCACAGACTCTCACAGACACTCTCTCACAGACACTCTCACAGACACTCTCTCACAGATAATCTCTCACAGACACTCTCTCATAGACTCTCTCACAGACTCTCTCTCACAGACAGACTCTCACAGACACTCTCTCACAGACACTCTCTCACACTCTCACAGACTCTCTCACAGACACTCTCTCACAGACTCTTTCACAGACACTCTCTGACATACACTCCCTCACAGACTCTCACAGACACTCTCTCACAGACTCTCACAGACACAGTCTCACAGACACTCTCTCACAGACACTCACTCGCAGACTCTCACACTCTCACAGACACTCTCTCACAGACTCTCTCTCACAGCCATCTACCAGACACTCTCACAGACTCTCTCACAGACTCTCACAGACACTTTCACAGACACACTCGCACAGACACTCTCTCACAGACACTCTCTCAGACACTCTCTCACAGACACTCTCTCACAGACACTCTCACACTCTCTCAATTACACTCTCTCACAGACTCTCTCTCACAGACTCTCTCACAGACTCTCTCCCACAGACACTCTCTCAAAGACTCTCACAGACTCTCACAGACACTCTCACAAACTTTTCTCACAGACTCTCTCTCCCAGACACTCTCTCACTGACACTCTCTCACAGACACTCTCTCATAGACTCAGACACTCTCAGACACTCTCTCACAGACTCTCACAAACACTCAGACACTCTCTCACAGACTCTCTCACAGACTCTCACAGAGTTTCTCACAGACTCTCTCACATACACTCTCTCACAGACACTCTCTCTCACTCTCTCTCAGACACTCTCACAGACACTCTCTCACAGACACTGTCTCACAGACTTTCACAGACACTGTCTCACAGACACTCTCTCACAGACTTGCACAGACAATCTGACAGACACTCTCACAGACTCTCTCACAGACAGTCTCTCACAGACTCTCGCAGACACTCTCTCACAGACACTCACAAGCACTCTCTCACAGATACTCTCTCACACTCTCTCGCAGACTCTTACAGACCCTCTCTCACAGACTCTCACAGATACTCACTCCCTCTCACTGACTCCCTCTCACAGACTCCCTCTCTCCGACTCCCTCTCCCACTCTCTCTCACTGACTGACTGACTCTCTCTCACTGACTCTCTCTCACTGACTGACTCTAGCTGACTCTCTCTCACTGACTCTCACTCTCTCTCACTAAAAGACTGACTCTTGCTAAAAGACTGACTTTTGCTAAAAGACTGACTCTCGCTAAAAGACTGACTCACTCTCCCTGACTGACTATCTCACTGACTCACTCTCTTTCACTCACTGACTGACTCACTCTCTCACTCTCATTCCCTCTCACTGACTGATTCTCACTCTCACTGACTTACTGACTGACCTTCACCCTCCTGATATTTATGCCCCCATAACAACAAAACCCACAAAAATCAACCATTGGGACAGGCAGATACAATTAGCCAGCATTGACAGGACGAAAAATACTCAAGACATTAATTTTAATACTTTTTAATATGGTTTTTAGTTGTACATAACGCTTTTTTGGTCATATCTAAGGTAACAAAAATGCTTCTGACTCTTCTTTATTATACGTTTTCAGCATGCTGCAAACTTCTGTACAGCACAGCTTAAAGACATAGGTAAAGTAATTATCTCTGGCTAAACACGTATAAGTTCCCAAAGGTGCTACCTATTGGCTATGCCAATGCTTGTTTATTTTATGAGGTGACTGTAACCCAGTTTTTGACACTTTCATTGATCGACAATCCCAAGTTTGTTTTATCCCTCACAGGACCCACAAACAATTCCAAAGTATAATATCTCAGACACACCGTGTGGATGCTTGGAGACTCTGTAACCCTGACAATACAGAATTCTCTTTTTTCTCTCCCCCACATGGCATCATTTTCCTTTCTCCTGGCACAACACAAAACCTCACTTCCTCCTCAAATGAGCCCATTGTCATTTCTGACCATGCCCCGGTTGTTGCTGGTTTCGACTTGCTCTGCTCACACCTCAAATCTTCTAGATTGAGGTTTAATAATTTTCTTTTGAAGGATCCACTTTTTTCTTCTTCTTTCATTTCCTTTATGGAGGAATTCTTTTCTTTAAATACGTCTCCAGATACTTCTCCTTCACTGCTTTGGGACACTTTTAAAGCTACAGCACGTGGCTTTATTATAGGCTTTGTTTCCAAGAAAAAGAAACACTTAATTAATCAGCAAAAGATTTTGATAGCCAATATCAAATGTTTAGAGCACCAATTTTATACCTCCTTATCTTACTCTGCGTTACAGGAGAATGTTCGCGCGAAACTCGACTTGAGAATGTTCGCGCGAAACTCGACTTTAATAAAACAACTACTGATAATGCTGCAACGGTTCTTCTCTGAACGATTATTTGGTGGACGTAATGAAGATGGCAAGCTCCTGGCTAATTATCTTAAATCCCTGAAGGAACATGTTTTGATAGATTCCATTTATTCATCAGACGGAAAACTCCTTTTTAAAGATCAGGACATTTTAAATGAATTTATGGAATTTTATAAAACTCTATGTACCCGAGAGTCCTCTTCACATCCCTCCTCTATCGATACATATCTTGATCACGCCCCATCCTCATCTCATGTAGACCTATACCTTGCTCCTCTAGAATCTGATTTATCTGTCCTGAAAATATCTCAATCTTTAAGTCTTCTTAAGAAAAATAAAACTCCAGGCCCAGATGGTTTCAGGGTAGAATTCTATTTACACTTCTCAAATCTTTTTTTCCCAAAACTTTTACAGCTCTTTCAATATTTTCATACTACTGGTAAGGCACAAGGTACTTTTTTAGAAGCTGCAATCTGTTTAATCCATAAAGATGGTCGGGATCCCAAATAGTGTAAAAATGATTGTCCTATTTCCCTTGTGAATGTGGACTATAAAATCTTTGCCAAATTACGCGTTGCGTCAAGAGCCTCTTTTACCCAGGCTAATTGGTTTAGAGCACTGTGGTTTCGTTAAGGTTAACATCGGACAACTCTTGTTTCTTATTACATGTTTTAAATAAGGCCTCAACTCTTTCATATCCTTTAGCTGCAGCCTCCATTGATACAGAAAAGACTTTTGATAGAGTGAACTGGTCCTTTTTATTTAAAACTCTTCATTGGCATGGTTTTGGTCCTAAATTAATTTCTCTGATCTCTCTGTTATATTCAGTTCCTAAAGCATCTGTCATAGTTAATGGTCTTGTCCCTCAATCTTTTTATTTACAGCGAGGTGTACATCAAGGTTGCCCTCTTTCACCCCTCCTTTTTATTTTATCACTTGAACCCTTTATATCTTATATCCGCCAGAATACGTCTATTTCTGGTTTTATTTATGGTGATCAACATTTGAAGTTATCTGCCTATGCAGATGATATCTTACTCTTCACAGTTCATCCCAAAACTTCTATCCCTCCTCTTTTGCAAGAAATTTCAGATGTCTTCCTTGTTTCAGGTTATAAAATTCAGACATCACCGAATTTTGTTTTAAACATTATTTTGATGCCACTGGGTTCTGCTGGAAAAGCTCTAAATTTAAATACTTAGGCATTTGGTTTAAAAACTCCATATTAGATTCAGTTAAAATAAATATGAAGGAAGTGCTGAATCGCATTTCTAAACTTCTCTCCTCCTGGAACCCTCTCTTTCTCTCTTGGTGGGGACATCTTGGTTCTGGTAAAATGATTATTACTATATATTTCTATGATTCCCATTCACACCCTGAATTTCTATTTAAAAAAAATTCTCTTCTCTCTAAATTTTTATGGAACAATAAAAAATCTAGAATTTCCCTGTCACATCTTCGTAAACCTAAATCTATGGGAGGAGTGAATTTTCCCGAATTTTGATTGTACCACAAGGCCTTTTGTCTTTGAATAGCTTCTAAATGGCTTCTTACTGAAGTCTCCCCTTTTACACCTTTGTGGGGCACAATTGAACGATCTTTACTTGCACCTTTTTCTGTTAAGGAAGTACTTGCCTTCACAACAAAGGTCAATGTTACCTCCCTTCTGTTGTTTAAACACACTTGTTCATTATTAAAATCTCACTATCAATTGGAAATCATCTCTAGGGATGCTCTCCTTCAGTCTCCCCTTTGGTGCAATCGTCTCATTACCATTACTAATAGGCCTCTTTTCGGAAATCCTGGAGACTTAAGGGAATTATCTGGGTTCAGGATATGTGTGATTGTGTACCTCCATGTTCCTTTCCTCAATTTCAGAACACCTTTAAATGTCCGTGGTCGTTCTGGCACAAATTTTTAACCCTTATGGGAATAATCCTAGATGTTTTTATTCTCTCGCCTCTATTAAACCTACTCCCATAGTAGATCCACTACTCAAAGTATTAACTGTATTTCCTAAAGCTTGTTTTAGGATCTTCTTACCCCTGATGTTGTTCGTTCTAAATCTAAGATAGAGACTGCTTGGGAGACAGATCTGGGCTGTGATTGGAGCATACATTTTTGGAACAGACTATTGGGTAGGTGTTTGGAGATTTCTAGATCTGCCTCCACTACTCAGTTCATGTTCTTTCTCTACCATAGATTGTATTTTACGCCCTCATCCATAGCTAATTTTACACATACTATTGATAAGGCTTGTTGGACCTGTCATTTTCCTATGACTGATTTGATGCACCTACTATTTTATTGTCCCACTGTCTCTTCCTTTTGGAAGGGTGTTTGGAAGCACCTTTCAGCTATTTTTAACCTACATATTCCTTTATCAAATACTATTCTTTTTACAGGAAGTTTATCCGGGTCATTGGGATTGTCTTTACATGAAAAAGGTGTATTTGACTCGATGTTGGCCTTAGCCTTCCAGCAAATCTCACTTAAGGGAAATGATCTACTAAACTTTCAGAGAAGTCCTGGTGGAACAAACTTTGTCATTATCATAGATTAGATATTGCATTTGCCTCCTCTGTTAAACCGTATGTAAATAGGGATTTATTTTGGTCATCATTAACCAATTATTTAATGAAGTTTTCAATTCATGTTAAGTAATCATTCTGTGAATTTTCAGCCTCCATAAACCATTATAGTCTCTGTTTTCTCCCCTACATTACTTTTCCCTTTTCCTTTCATTATTGGATTGTATTTCTGTTGTTTTTAGTATTGGATTGCTTCTTTAATAAGTTTATAATTTGTTCTCACGATCTTCAATTATAAAATGGTATTATACTCCTTTTTCTTTTTTCCTCCCTCCCCTTTATTCCTATGTTATTGCTAAAATGAAAACAGCTTTCTACTCTGTTTTATTGGCTTTTTCTCTATTTCTATGATATTACACATATATCGTTTTTCATGGCCTATTTCTTTGTAATTGTTATTTACTTAATACATTTTATTAAAGACAAAAAATAATAATGCTGATTGCCTAAATACCTTTAAGTAGTCATGAATGTCGAGACTGCGGTTATCGAGGACAAAAGTGTAAAATGTAAACAACATGAGGGGTCAGCTTTATCATAGTAGGGTTTCTCCGTGGAGTAAAAAAGGGCTCTGAGAATTTGTAGAGTAGTTAGGATAAGTCAGCTCCATATCTGAAAACACTATCTGTTTAGGACCATCTGAGATGAAACCGCCAAGGCTCCAGGCACAGTGCATGGATCATGCATGGAAAAGCACAGGCAGGTTTATCTTTGGCACGTCACCTACTACCAATAATTTGCATCAATACATGTATCCTACTCCCAATAAATATCACACCCACCTCTACTAAATTAAGCTACCACGTGAAAATCTGAGTATAAGTATGGAATGGTTTCCTTAGGAGTACATAACTAATTTCAATAACCACTGAAATAAAACACTATCCCTCATTTTAAGAGCAGCATACTGGCCCATATAAAGCACTTAAATGCTTCGTCAGAGGTAGTAAGATCTATATGAATGCAATTACAAAACAGCATGTTTATTTTTTGTGCTATAAGTCACTATAGGAAAAATAGAATCTCTACCTGGTTCTACACAATCTGACCTATTATTTAACCTGACTTACATTAAACTGATTCAAATATCTTTTTGTAACACCATAAAAACTGTTTTGTGGTGTGTTAAATTTTATGATACATGTTCTAATTTAAGTCTTCGTGTCTGCAAATACATTATGTCAGGATTTAAGCAGTTTCTGGGAAGGATGACAGTGTGGCCATGTATTATAGGCAATAAAATAACCTCTACCATATGTTAAAATGATACTGCAAGTCACTACGCAGTTCTCTGACTTTGTAAAGAAACTCAGGGGCATATTACCAAGGGGGGCGATAGACAATTATAGCCGGTTTAGCGGCCGTTTTCGGCCACTGAGCGGCGATAATTCTATCGCTCTATTAGCAAGCTGTCGCTAACTGATGTTAGCGACAGCTTTTAGGCGATAGCGAGCGGTTTGGGGCCCGCTTTGAATGTCAGCGATATTTATCGCTAATGACATGCAAAGTGGGCGTACCGAACCTGTTAGCGACTGAAGGCAGTCGCTAACGTCGCTATCGCCTATTAGCAAGGCAGGCGTAGCGATGGAAATATTCCCGCTATCGCCAAAAACCAACGCCTGCTCAGACCAGTTCTTAGCCATGTTATCCAATGGGAGGTGGATAACATGGCTAAGAGCATTTCGTCGCTAATGCGTGAATATCGCTGTATTCTCAGCGATATTCACGCATTTCTCCTGATTTTTAGCGCTTTTGAGATAAACCTTGCTAATAGCAAATTATCTCAGCGATAAAAACCGGTGATGCGCGGCGATAAAAATATTGCCCCTAACCCTACGTAGCAATAAATATCGCTATTTGTTGGTAATATGCCCCTCAGCCTTCAACCTCTTTCCTTTATGTGGTCACGGAACTCCTTGGTGACTTGAAATATCATTTTAATCTATGGCAGGAGGTTCTTTTTCCCATAGATGATGTGTCATTCCATTGCACTTAAACCTGGGCCTGGCTATCTCCTTAACGTATTTGCTTTGCCTGATTGCTCTAACTTTATTTGTCTGTGAGAACAATATTTTCTTATGGTAACTTTGATTGGCTATCAATTTTACATTGTGCTCCTGAACAAGAAGTTGAAACATTATAGCACTGTTTCTATTTTATTCAGATGAAATGTAGTTGTGTTTAGAGGGAAACGTTTTATATTACAGTTTACTTGTCTTCCATCTATGCACTGTTCATGGACTGTGCAACATACTTCATTAAGCTGAGACTCATCTTGAATGTGTAAACTTTCCCGAAAATACTTAACAAAATACTTTGTTGGGGTTCTATTTCTGATAGCATCTCCGTAAGGATTCCTGTCACTTATCTATTGTGCAGCTAATATTGAATTCAAAATGTTTCAACATTGCCATAGTTTATGCATAGCGAAATCTAGGATACAGATGCATGCCTCTCTAACCCTTTCCCCTCTGCCTCAATTCCTATAGCTATATATCGTTTTGTGTAGCTCTCAATTTCGTAAACCCATTAATATTTGATCCTCGTCATGATTTGGATTGCAGCCCTGTTTCTATAAGTCACCCTTTATTTTCTGCTCCAGAAATCCATTATGTGATAGATATTCAATATTGCCTGTCTCTGAATAAGTTATCCTGTAACTGCAAGGCCCATCATTCACATTACCTTGTTTCCTACATTTCTGCTGACCCATGCATCCCTCTGGATGCAGCAACAGAGCTGAGAGTTTCTTAGGCTTGAAACATTTCTTCCCCTCACCCTACTCTCGATAGCCTATGTCATTTCTTTCTGTAACCCTCTCAGGAGAACCTCTACAAAGGCTAAACACTACCCATTTTCAGTGGCCGTTAACTCCCATGATCCCATATTGCTGCTGCCATTACCTGTTCCAAGTCCAGTTCTCCAAACCGCAGGTGTAATACCAGGAAATGTTGCCTCAATATGGAAGAGAGTTAGGTTTTTTGACACTTCCTACTCTAGTACAGACTCAGGCGTGGAATGTCAAGATGATGGCAGAAATCTAAAGGAGACACCCACAGGTTCCAACAAAGAAGGGCTCTCTTTTTTAGACTCACGCCAACAGACCTTTGGCCAACAACGGGGAAAAGGAAGGGGACGGGGCAATTACAATCAGACCCCCCAGTTCCTTTGACGTCCTCATACGAGGAGCCGGAAAAATTGGGAGTAGATAACTCAAAGAAAGCTCCTATAATAAATCTCTCAAAATATGCCCTGTCAGACAGCGAAATTACCCTCTTAGAGAAAGGTCTAGGTTTTGCTGCCTCTACAACTATTGATAAATATTCACTTGAAAGAGATCTTCAGGGTTTCTTTAGGAAGATCCATTTGACAATTTTCTTTGAAGGTAAAGACAGGCAAATTGGCTCTAACAAATCTGGGTTGAAGAATAAATCATCCTGGACTCCTAACATCAATATGGTCCCGAAGGATATCGAGGCCTTTGAGCGCAGTGTAGACAAAAGTGTAGATGATCTGTTAAATCAGAAACAATGGACTAAATATAATCTTACCAAAGCTGAGGGAGCTGCTCTCTCAACATTACAAAATAACTTTGATTTAACAATCAAACCAGCCGATAAAGGTGGAGGTATCGTTGTTATGGATACCACAGATTATAATAACAGGATGTACTCCCTACTACACAATAAAGAACATTACAAACCATCTAATCTTAATGAATGTACTCTTCTTAAAACAACAATCCATACTTTATTACAACATGCAAAAGAAAACGAGGTAATATGTGAAGAGGAATACATCTTCCTCAATAGTATTAATCCCACTACTCCAGCATTATAGGGACTCCCCAAGGTCCACAAAAGTATGACTAATCCACCTATGCGTCCAATAGTTTCCAGCATTGGCTCCCTCACCGAGCCTTTGAGTAAGTATGTAGATGTATTTTTACAGCCTCTTGTTGTGGCTCAAAAGGCTTATGTTAAAGACACTACATCTATTATACAAAAACTAGAAGGTCTCAAATATAACCCGACAACCCAGTTCTTGGTTACATTGGATATCGAGGCGTTATATACTAATATTCCACAGGACGCCACTATTGAAATGATCAAATCCATGCCTCGTACAGAAGACAGAGACCTAAATGCCCATGAAGTTTTTATTATTGATTTTGTATCTATAGTGCTTAAAAACAACATTTTTTTATTTAACAAAGACCTATACAAACAAACCAAGGGGACCAGCATGGGAGCAACCTGTGCTCCCAGTCTGGCATGCCTCTATGTTTCCAGATTTGAAGAATATCACATTTTTAACAGTTTAGCACCATTTTTTGAAAATATTACCAACTGGTCCCGTTATATTGACGATGTTTTTTTTATTTGGACGGGCCCTTCAGAAACTCTGGAAGAATTTATCAGTTGGTTAAATTTAGGAGATGACAACCTGAAATTCACTTCCCACTTTGACAGACTACGATGTGAGTTTCTTGACTTAATTATCAAACCTGTCGACGGACAGATCAATGTTGAGCTATTTACAAAACCAACCGATAAGAACACGATGCTCCATTTCACCAGTAATCATCCTCCCAGTCAAGTCAACAATATCCCTTTTGGTCTGTTCTTGCGTCTTAAACGTAACTGCACAACAACTCAGGATTTTGATAGACACGCTATGATCTTCAAACAAAAGTTCTTAGACAGAGGATACCCAAAGCGTATGGTGAGACATGCTTACAAACGGGCAAAATACTATGATAGGGAGAGCTAGCTAAGCACCAAACAGAAAACAGATACCAACGCCCAATCTCTCATGTTTGTCACTAATTACAGCTCAGTGAGCAACAAAATCAAAAATATCATTAATAGAAATTGGCACCTTATTAATGATAAACAACATAACAATCTTCCTAAACCAATGTTCTCATATCGCAGAAGCCGTACTATTTGTGACAGCATAGTGCATACATACAGAGACAACAACAACTTTCGGCAACAGAGTATAGATAAAGCGCCCCTTCCAACTGGTACCATCCCCTGTGCAGGATGCTCCAATTGTAAAGATATCATCAAAGGTAATAACATTAAAAACAAGAATAACTCTGTTGCAATAAAAAGCTTTATGAACTGTCGCTCCAAAAATGTCATTTATATGATCCGCTGCCCATGTGACCTGATCTATATAGGTGAGATGTTACATGAGGTACGCGTTCGTATGAATGAACATAAATCAGCAATAAGGACCCAAAAGAAAGGTGCACCTTTAACTGAGCACTGGCAAACAGAGGGTCATGACATTAAAGATTTTCAATGGTGCTGCCTTGAAGCAGTCACCATGAATGCCAGAGGGGGAGACCTAAACCAAAAACGTACAAAAACGTGAGCAGTACTTTATGTCAAGGCTAAACAGTGTTAGACTGGGACTGAATAGCCGGGAAGTTGAACTGACAAAGACCACACCATTAGTAAGCTGGACTTTATCAACTTTCACCCCCCGACCTATCACTAGTGGAATAAAGCTTTCTTTGTTGAAAAAAAGCTTTCCTTTTTTTCATTCAAAAAAAGTTTTTTATAAAGTTCATTAAACTAATGATGAGAACAGTAGATATAGTCATTATTATTATGGCTTATCAGAGGCTGTTATATAATAACCTATTCATTTGCTCATGCACTACATAAAGAAATGGCTGTGATTATATAAATTAATAATATATATATATATATATATAAATAAATTTTGCCAAAAAGCAATATTGAAATGAGTTAGGGATGGCCGTATTTGTCAATACTAGATTCGACGGTGCGGTAATAACAGCCATACCCCGAAGCAAGAACAGCATTTAGCGTTAGGTAATCATCGAAGTGGATGACAGATATAATCGGAACTATTACGGTATATCATATGCAGCTATATAAAACGAAACGATTCGCCTAGGGATTATGCAAGCAAAATCGCTGTAACTTTATAAATTTTGCTTAAGCAATATTGGAAATAGCAAGGTAAGGCTGAACACGGTAACACGAAGCACGATGGTGCGGTAAAATTAATCATGCTTGAGAGTAATAATAATATTTACTTATAATCCCTACATATTTTAAAACATCTAAACATACTCTTATATAAATTTGTACATATTTTTATATAGGAAAAGACCATAAAGATTGTTTATTCAGGAAACCGCGATCACGTGACTTGAGTTTAGCCAATAACAGGATACCTTGCAGGGACCAATAGGGATGCCGTTTGTATTTAAGTCATGGCGGCGAGCCGGAAATACTTTTAATTTAAAACTGAAGAATCCCGGACGCTACGAGCGGAGGAGCAGGGAGGCCGGTCCTTTTGATAATGGTAGGCACACGATGGATGGTGTAGTAGCAAAGAGTTTTCCGTATTCTAGAGAATTAGTGATTTGCGGTTTTCGATTGATAACATACTATCGTGGAAAAATATTCAGATTGTTAAATTCTTTTTATGGGCAAATTTGTTAAAGCAACGGGCATATTCGACCATCGGTGCGGTATGCGTTTGGTAGTTTCTTCAGTTATAGCGTCCCTTTGGATGCATAACGATAATGACGAAGTATAAACAAATAGCCCTTGATGAGAGTGATAAATAGAAATGTATAACAGCATCATCAGCTTATATGTACGAGTACAGACATTAACAAGCGCATATTGAAATCAAGACATTAATTAATAGTTCTTTATGTACAGTAACATCAATCTAAAATAATAAAGATTAAACAGAATTAAAATAAAGAAAGTTGTAGTACTCATAGGGAATTTCATATATCTGTACACAAATTTCTAGATATCGCGAGAATTTTCCGATACTTTGCGAGAGCAGACCAGGCATATCCAGCACGCGACTGCAGAGATCGATTGAGTTTTCTCTCCCGGTGAGTCTTAAAAACCAAATATGACCCACTAAGACCCAGATAGGCATATGTATAAAAGTGACATGAGCCTCTTTCTATTTTTATAGAACGAACACCAGTAACATTATTCACAAACGGTGGCCCCTCCGACGCAGCACGGACCCAATTGATTTGTTTATAAGGTATATCTCTATATAATTGTAATCAATAGGAATAGGAGTGGAGTACAATCATGTATGATACATGATATTAATTTAAACATACTCCCTTGTTTTCTCCAACTTTTCAGACATTAACAAGTACAACTATATCCAGCCCTATTATTCGGGCAAGTTGTCGTCTTAACTGTGGACCTACACCAGGACACTATTTTAAGACTTGAGCTCAGTTATTAAAAACCTGAGTATGACATACAAATTTCGTTTTGAGGTAAGAGATCCTTACCTTATTGATCACAGTTTCCCCTTTCCAATTGAGTATGAGCACTTATAGTTTTTGTGCCATATGCCAAAATGATTCTTCCTGATAGTGTGATGTCCCACTTGTTTTACTGGCACAACCATTAATATAAAAGAAAGGATGTATTTTTGATATCTGATTAGTCTGTAAAAATAGATTCCATCTAGCTGATTGTATCTGTAGAGTCACTGTATCACCTATGAATAAGACAGTTCTTTTTGATAAGACCTAGATAACAATAATAATCAGGGAGGTACTGTGTGAGTCTTGAGCTCACGATAGCCAGATTGTTTACACCTGTCTAATACATACAAACCTATACATGCTGCTAGTATTGTTTAAGTAATTCTGTGTTTTTCTTATAGAAACTGTCCTGAAGAAGGTTTTTAACCGAAACGCCGCGTCGACTTTTGTTTTCAAGACAAATTGTAATTGTTTGTTGATTGTATAGTCTCTACAGACTACTGTTTATTTGAATTATTTTAATTTATTTGTGTAATATTCTGTATGTTGTGTATCAATTTGTTGCTATCTCTATGAATATTATTTGATACTTGTAAAAATACTTTTTTTAATTATTAAATGTATTAAAACTATGTGCAATTTTATGCAAAATATATCTCCAGTAGTATATTTTTTTAGAAGTTGTGAATGTTCAAATTCAAAATTATTATCCTCTTATTTAGGTCTTACAGAAATGTTGTGTAGTGGTATAAAACTTTAGATACACCATTCGTGGTTGTGCAGTAAAGTAGTGCAGTGGGCATTTGAATCTTAAATTTTCTACCCCACGTGGGATTTCGTGTTTTGGGACACCTCCACTTTTTCTTAGGTGGGCTGTTGGTGTACATTTGGATAAAAATGTATCAGTCATGCCACAGATTACAGGAGCCTCAAAAACATAGGTAAATACTCTGAATCCATAATCATGCCCTATCATTTTGGCTAGAGTCTAAACAAAGTTGTAACAAGTGGCTCAGTTATGTCAAAATTGGGTTATTACAATGGACTATCACTTAACCTACCTGAATATTTGCTCAACACCCTATAGTGGCCTCAAAATTCAACTGCCTGCCCCGCCATTAATACGAGCCACACATACTATACCATCCCAGTGTTGTCCTGTTGTCCTGTACAGAACTGCGTTACATTCAAGACCCTGGATATGGTCCACAAGGTTAGGCAAAGAGAAGGTTCCATTTTCCTGTGGCACGTTTCACCAATGTTTTCCTGGGGTCAATCCAACATTAGACCAGGCCAGCTATCTGCATTCCACCAGCTTCAAAAATGTAATTAGATGGTAGAAACCAGGAGTGGCTTGTCACTCATTTATGAAATATAACTTCGATATGAAGAAAAACAACTTGAATTTGGAAGAAAATTGAAGCCCTAATTGTTCCATTACATAATAAAGCTACTTCATATGAAAGTCACTCACATTTTTTTTACCCAGTTTAAGAACAAAGTACATCGAAGACAATGAGTATGTGTGAGCTACAGAAGTCAATACATAGATTCATGAAATTTATAAGAAAACCACGTAATTCAGTAAAGCATATGCCCCTCCCTCTTTTCTTCGGGTGCATCGCGGTGCTGAGCAGCGGCCTAATGTTGCTGTTTTGTAGTTATGAGTACGTCCCGGAGCGCCTGCTCTCTTTCTGTGTTAGGCACAACACACAAGATGATGGACGGAATTTTGCACAATGGCAAAACATTCACCCCCAGTCACAGACCTGGGTTTAATCCATCGTTTTTTTGCTCACCAAGCCACCCCAGTTCAGACATGGCCATATGCAAATCAGTCTTGATCCTGTGCCTCATGGGAACAGTCCAGCCCGAACTGCCAAGCCATGTCTTCCCTGGACCGGAATCAAGCATCCTAGGGCCGGTTTCTGGCTATCAGCCGTCTTCAGCCAGGATAGCTTTACTCCAGTGGCATAGTGAGCAAGAGACCCACGTCTGGGCATACCCTTCCCACATAGGGTGAACAGCAAAACACACAAGATGATGGACGGAATGTTGCACAATGGCAAAACATTCACCCCCAGTCACAGATCTGGGTTTAATCCATCCATATTTTGCTCACCAAGCCACCCCAGTTCAGACATGGCCATATGCATTTCAGTCTTGACCCTGTGCCTCATGGGAACAGTCCAGCCCGAACTGCCAAGCCATGTCTTCCCTGGACCGGAATCAAGCATCCTAGGACCGGTTTCTGGCTATCAGCCAACTTCAGCCAGGATAGCTTGACTCCAGTGGCGTAGTGAGCAAGGGACCCACGTCTGGGCATACCCTTCCCACATAGGGTGAAAAGCAAAACACACAAGACGATAGACAGAATGTTGCACAATCTTCTGTGTTAGGCACACCGCATACCTATGCGGAAGCCTGGTATCTGACAATTTGCATGACAGGAATTCCACAGCTCCGGTTGGTATCCTGTTCTCTTGCCTGTTGTGTCTGAGATTCCTGCTGGTGTACCTTGTTCCTGATTATAGTCTTCTATTCCAGTTTGGATTCCTTGCCTTCTATTTCCTCCTTACTGGTAGCTTCTTTCCTTCCTTTTCATCCCTGGAGTCCCACTTCTATCAGAGGTTTTTCCCTATGGGATTTTTTTCCTTTAGGGACTCCTTTTGGAAGGCATGGTCTGCTTTGGCCTTTTTCCTTGTCAGCAGCACCGTGGCTACCAGAAGGGATCGCATTTACCTCAGACATTCCAGAACCCTCAAGAACCGAAGTCGAGAATCTCTCAAACACGCCTGAACCGATAGGAACACTACAAGTTGGGACAGATTTTGACCTTTGGAGAAATCTCTCTCTGATACCCCCATTTAATTTAGGGTGTTCCATTCATCTTCCCAGCGTGGAGGTTGATTTTTCAAGAACAAATCCATGACCATTTCCAGGATGAGAAAGGGTCAGAAGACAATTTGTGCATGATGACAAAATAAAATGTTTGGAGGTGTTTATAAGCTCAAAAAGTTAACAATATCTGGGAACAGTTACATCCCACTTCTTCCATGAGGGTTACACCTGTCATAGCAATCAATTATGTGGGTGTAAAGAGATTTGTATTTGCTAGGTACCAGTTTGTGAATGCATGCAAAACTCCAACAATATGCATAATTTTACAGCTTAAAATCCCTTGGTGAAACAGTACCTTAATCTTGTATAATCTTGTAGGTACAAACAAAGCAATCACAAGGAGATGATGGAGGGAGCGCCAAAACTTTTCAGACACTCACCGAAGTCACAGATCTGGGTTGAATCCATCATTATTCTTTAGCTCACTTTGTCACCTCAGTTCAGACCCAGCTATATGCAAATCAGTATTGACCCTGTGCCTCATGGGAACAGTCCAGCCCAAACTGCCAAGCCAGGTCTGCCCTGAACCGGAAACAAGCATCCTGGGACCGGTTTCTGGGTAACACCCATCATTAGCCAGGCTAGCTTGAATCCAGTGTCATAGTGAGCAAGAGAGCCATGTCTGGGCATACCCTGCCAACTTACGGCAAACAAAGGAAACACAAGGAGTTGATAGACGGAGCGCTGAAACGTTTCAGACACTCACCCACAGTCACAGATCTGGGTTGAATCCATCATCATTCTTTAGCTCACTTTGCCACCTCATTTCAGACCCAGCTATATGCAAAGCAGTCTTGACCCTGAGCTTCATCTGAACATTCCAGCCTGAACTGCCAAGCCAGGTCTGCCCTGAACCGGAAACAAGCATCCTGGGACCGGTTTCTGGGTAACACCCTTCATCAGCCAGGCTAGCTTGAATCCAGTGGCAAAGTGAGCGAGGAACCCATGTCTGGGCATACCCTGCCAACTTAGGGCAAACAAAGCAAACACAAGGAGTTGATGGACGAAGCGCTGAAACTTTTCACTGAAACTTTTTAGACACTCATCCCCAGTCACAGATCTGGGTTAAATCCATCATCATTCTTTATCTCACTTTGCCACCTCAGTTCAGACCCAGCTATCTGCAAATCAGTCTTGACTCTGTGCCTCATAGGAAAAGTCCAGTCCGAACTGCCACGCCAGGTCAGTCCTGAACCGGAAACAAGCATCCTGGGACCAGTTTCTGGGTAGCAACCTTCATCAGCCAGGCTAGCTTGAATCAAGTGGCAAAGTGAGTAAGGGACCCATGTCTGGGCATACCCTGCCAACTTAGGGCAAACAAAGCCAACACAAGGAGATGATGGACGGAGCGCTGAAACTTTTCAGACACTCACCCCCAGTCACAGATCTGGGTTGAATCCATCATCATTCTTTAGCTCACTTCACCACCTCAGTTCCGAAACAGCTATATGCAAATTAGTCTTGACCCTGTGCCTCAAGGGAACAGTCCAGCCTGAACTGCCAAGCCAGGTCTGCCCTGAACCAGAAACAAGCATCTTGGGACCGGTTTCTGGGCAACACCCTTCATCAACCAGGCTAGCTTTAATCGAGTGGCAAAGTGAGCAAGGGACCCACATCTGGGCATACACTGCCAACTTAGGGCAAACAAAGCAAACACAAGGAGATGATGGGCATTCCCTGCCAACTTAGAGCAAACAAAGCAAATACAAAGAGATGATGGACGGAGAGCTGAAACTTTTCAGACACTCACCCCCAGTCAGATCTGAGTTAAATCTATCATCATTCTTTATCTCACTTTGCCACCTCAGTTCAGACCCAGCTATATGCAAATCAGTCTTGACCCTGTGCCTAATGGGAACAGTCCAGCCCGAACTGCCAAGCCAGGTCTGAAGGTACACCAGCCAATTCACAATAGAGTCTTCAAGGTAAAATCAAGATAAAATTATTTGTTTGCTTGAAACATTCCGACAATCCCGAGAACAGATAGTATCAGTGCAGCTGGTGCAGCGGTACCGGGCCCTGGAAGAGGTCGACAACAATCCGATTACTGCTGCCTTTAACTGCATAACCGAAGGTCACTTTACCTATTTTACCTGGCTTGCATTTGGGCGTGTGGTATCCCTTCGACGCCTTGCCTTTTTAGTTTTTACAATTCTTTCAGTATTAGAGCCAAACAGATTTACGTAAGATGAACCCATAAAAAGCACATGACTCTGGGAAGAGGCATTCTGGAATTTCCTCTTCTGTATTGTATGACTTACAGGACGTATGAAAGCACGTGTTTAGGGCTGGTGCTATTGTGCGAGGTAGTAAGCACAGGAAGAATCTAACAATGTGTGGTGACAGAAATTAGTAAAACAAATGCACTTGGGCAAATAGTTATCATTACCTAGATTAGTGACACGAATTGTATATACATATATATTCAAAGACAAAACTAGAGGTTAACGCACAGTTATAGTTAGGGAAACGTTTACACTTCCTCACATAAACAAAACCATTAAGCTAAATAACATTAGAAATTGTACACTTGTAGTTATACCATCCATTTTACACGTGTGTCTCTGGTTAACAACATTAGAAGTACTCCACCTAAATAAATACACTTTTAAACTCCACTAACAATTTCCTACGACTATGACACGCACGTACTTATAGATACAGGTTTAAACATAAAAAAAAATTTTTTGGGGGGGGGGATATTTTTTTATTGATAGTTTGAGCAACAGGGTTGACAGCAGTGCGTACATTCGTCAGGTAAGTGATACAGCTACTAAGCATACTACGTGTCCACTGTAGGAATTTCGCTGCATAAATTGTACATAGAATCTGATTTCAGACTGCAGAGCATTATTCGTGTATACATATCTTTGCAAAAATTAAATCTGGTACTGATTATTTAATATTTTTAAGATCAACCCAAAAACAAATTAAAGTGTGGAGGAAATAATCATGTGACTGAAAGAAGCGGTAGTGTAGTGCATCAAAAGGGCTGAGAGGGAAAGGTCCGATTATTCAGGGTCATTAAGTAGTTGCATAATAACTATGTATGTGCAGGTGTATAACCCAGGGTGCGGGCTAGGAAGAGCCAGGGCTGTCATCCCTCGGGGCTGTGTACGCAATCAATTTCAATAATGAGAAGGCTACTACTTGTCTAGATTCCACCACCTCCAGATATCTTTGACAATTTGGGGAGTGAAATGTAACCGGTCGGGTTGTCCTTGCAACATTTGATGCCACTTGCTCCGCCATAATGCCAGCGCGCAGGTTTGAGAGCCATAATTTAATAGGTTGGGACACAGCCGATTTCCAGCACATTGCAATTCTGCGCCTGGCCAAAACCCAAGCCAAGTCAAGGAATTTGTTTGTGGCTTTACGACAGCGGTACTTGCAAGTCCTTAATGAACTTGCGAGGTATTAGAACGGGAGGGCAGCAAAACAGTACAATAATCTGGTAAGTACCAACATTTTTAAAATGGCTATGCAGCCCATAGGGGAAAGTTGCAGTGCAGTCCAGAACATTAGAAAAGATCTGTCACTGGTTATTGCCCTACCCAAGGTGCCGTCCAGTAAATCCCTTGCAGAATGATAAATCCAGATCCCAAAATATTTAATCGAATCACAGGCCCAAGGGAGCAGTGTAACCGGGAGTGCCTGCCGCTGATCAGGGGAAAGTGACATCATTGGAACAGCTTGGATTTATTCCTATTGACCTTCAATCTGGAGGAGTTTCCAAACTGGTCCAGAAGTTCCATGAGACTTGGAAGTACCGTGGCATCCTCCTGTAGATACACCAGGGCATCAATTACATACATAGATATTATATTCCAATGATTGCCTGCTTCTATCCCCCAACTTGTGGCGAGTTATCAGAGTGCTCAAGCCAGTGATTCCATTGCAAGAGCTGAATAATCAGGGAAAGGAGGCAACCTTGTCGGGTGCCACGGCCTATAGTGAAGGAATCAGAAAATGTGGTACCCATTTTTACTCGATCTATGGGCAAGTTATATAACTGAGAGATCCATTTAAGGAATTTAAGCCCATTCCGAGTTTGCCAAGCACCGCCATCAATTAGCCCCATCCCAGGGTGTCAAAAGTCTTCTCTATATCGAGGGATGCGACCCAAGGGTGTACACCCATCTTACGCGCCCAGTTCATCAGCATGAAAAGGCACTGCAAGTTCAGGAAGGTATTCCTGCCAGAGATAACCCCATTTTGGTCGTGATCCACCACATGCTGCACTATTGGGACCAGACAGTTGGCCAGCACCCTCTTTGGTATCTTGTTGTCGGAGTTCAATATGGAGAGAGAGCATTATGACCCCAAGAGTAGTAGATCCCTGTCCGATATGAGCTAGACTACCAACACCACTTCCCTCAAGGTGGGGGGTAATACTTCCACTGTGTAAGCCTTTGTGCAGGTCCTGAATAAAAAAATGTGGAACAAGCTGTGATCTATAAATTGATTAAAACTCCAGTGGTAAGCCATACGCCCCGGGGGATTTACCTTGCGCCATTTGTTTAAACGCATCGGAGATCTCAGTCTCAGTAATTGGGGCTTCCAATTCAACACGTTGTGTGTCTGTATGTAGCGAAGGATTGTATTGATGTTGGGTCCTTTCCTTGTGGAGCTTTATATAAGTTATCGTAATATGAATGAAAGGCAGCTTTAATACTATCTTATGTGTTAAGAATGCATCCTGTCCCATCTTTTATAGCTGTGATCAGATTCCTAGGCGAGTCTGAGTGCAGCAGCCAAGCTAGGAGTGCTTTATTGATTTCTACATGCTTCCTGGCCAAGTGTTCCCTATATTCTAGGGCTCCCAGCTTCTCCAGAGTAGTTCTATGCACTAATCTAGCCTGCGCCAGCAGGGCCACAACCGTTTGGTCTGTGGGGGGATAATTGTTCATACTGTGGTAAGTCTGCAGCAACATAAATAAGCATTGTGATGTGTGTGTGGAGTGCACCCCAGCAGCCCGTCCCAGCCCAAACCCCTCCTCCCCAAACTCTCAACGCGCATAGCATGTCACATCATTCACAAAAATAAAAGGATAATCCATACAGGAAATAACAGAGAGAGATTATAAGAGACTCTCAACTCCCATTCCCAGGCCAGTTCACGAATGGGTGACCAGCCATTTACACTGTAATGCAATAGGACAATATAAGGTGACAGTCTATACCAGCGGCACTTTCGAAGTGAGGGGTGGCCACACTTAGACAGTGGTGGACCTGTGTGGATAGGTCTGCAACCCACAGTCATCGTATCTAAAGTGCTATCATTCTATCAAATCGCAGCCAAGACAGTTGTGATACATTCACCTCCACATCTCTACCAAACCTGGTAATTGAAGCCTATATAAAGTCCTCGGCCATTTGAGGTGCAAGGAGCGGGCTGCCACCCAGCAGGGCAACAACCTGCGATGCGGTCACCTCCGGAGAGTCATCAAATCTGTTCTCTGCTTCTGATACTCTAGGGGATGAAGCCGCCACTTGCCGCCCCACATCCTCCACTGTCTGAACCCTTTCTTTAGCTGCTTGTTTTTTAGTTGGAGCATGTGGGCAACATCTGTTTTGTTGCTTATGGCGTCTTTGTGTTTTCCACACAGAACAGGATCTTTTTTAACCCCAGAGGGGCCATGATGCCTCTGAGTTCTAGCCAGGACCAGGCATCCTCTGGTGTTGTGCAAACAGAAGTAGTGCCTCTAATGTACTATCTGGAGTGTGGCAGGGAAATACAAGGCATATTTACTACCATGATCATGGAGTCACTTCTTTACTGTTATGAAGGCTGACCTTCTGCATTGAACTTCTAAAGTATAATCAGGGTAAATATCACTTGGACATTCTCTACAGACCAGGGGCCCCTGGCCTGTGACACTTGTAGGATATGGTCTCTGTCCATATAATTGAAAAGGTGGGCAACCACTAGTCGTGGAGGGACACCCAGGGGGGAGATCACCGGCCATGAGATACCCCCCATAAGGGGCAGTCCACCAGTCGCAACTGTAGTGTCCCGGTGGCTCCACAGCAGGCCGCAACAGCAGGCATGGGCCCCTCCATCCCCTGAACATGTATGCGGAGAAGAGTCATTCCATCTAGGAAGGCTTGTATTGTATTGATGTTGGGCCCTTTCCTTGTGGGTTTTTGTATAAGTTAGCATAGTAGGAATGAAAGGCGATCACAAGCAGGCAGTGGAACCCGCAGTAACCAGCAGGAGCGCAGATCCCAGAGCCTGAGGTCTTTGACAGGATTTAGCACAGTAGGCCTCAGCACTCGATCTGTAGTGCGCTGATATAGTGCCTTACTGTGTGGAGGAGATGCATCGGGTGTTGCCCCCAAGCCATGCAAGGCACCTGGGTGGCGGCACAATCGCAATCAAGTAGGATTTAGAGGTTATATGCAGGTTTCAAACCAGGCCAGGCATGGAGATTTCTCCCACGCGTCTATCTTGGCTGCAATCTTGGACACACTCCTACATATTAGAAGTTATCAGTATTCATATGAAAGCAAAAATATCATGTTGTAAGTACAGTAATAGGAAAGGATATACCTTGTGTAAGGAGAAGGTATGAGTTATAGTTATAGAAAATTGTTAATGGAGTTTAAAAGATCGGTTCTGATCAGCACAGTGCTGATGATGCATTGATTTTGTAGCAAAACAGCTGAAGAGCCCACTTCTGAGGCCCAGATCTAGAGAGGGCAGCTCAGGCAAGGGTAAGACTCACAGATGTCAGAGTCCAGCAGCACCAGCAGAGTTGCAAGAAGTCTTTTGTGTCCCTGAGGTGGGAGGAAAGCCAGCAATCCCTTCGAGATCACTAGGAGGGAAGGCGAGTCCAGCTCTCCTTCAGCAGAGTCAGTGAGGATCAGGCAGCAGGGCTACAATGAGAAAAACAGTTCTTCCAGGGAAGCAGTCCACTTGAGTTCTTTATGCAGCACAGCAATCCTTCTGATAGAGATTCGATTCCAGATCCAGAAGTGTCTGATTTTAAGGGGGGGAGGGTCAGAAACCCAGAACTTATGCCCAAAAGTGCCTTTGATGTAGGGAGTGACTTCTAAGCAGTTCTCTGAAATACACCAAGATCCCTGCCTACCAAATCCTGCCTGCCAAGCTATCTCTGGGGGAAATAAGTGCTGTGTGTGGACAAGACACTACCTTTTGAAGTGGATTTGTCAGCCCCTCCCATTCTTCCCAGCCCAGGAAGACCCATCGGAATGCAGATGAATGCGGATGAGTCCTAAGAATGCAGATGAGCCTCACCTTTCTGTGTTTGTGGCTGTCTACAGGGAATCCACAAAGTGTAGCTGTCATCCAACCCAAACGTGTATTGAAATAGGCTGTAAGGAACAAAGAGCATTAAGTGCAGTAGTGGCTGCAATCCACTATGGTTTTCCCAGCCGTATTTGCCAAACGTTGTTCTCCCGGTGACTGGTGTGGGACTACATCCCCCAGCCATCTTTGCAGCTGGCAGAGCCAGAGGCTTCACAACATACTTAAAAGTGCATGAAGAATCCTGCAGCACGGGAAGCATGCGCCCAGGCCAAGACCGGGCCCGCTTACACCCTTCATAGATCAACAGAGGCTGGGCTGAGTCCTAACTCTTTCTTGTGCTCTTTTTCATGACTTTCTCCTGGATGTGCTGGACTAGCCGAAGCAGAAGGCATTGTGTGACTTTCTGTTCTAACTTTTTGGGTCCTTTGTGTGGTGGAAATTGGGAAAAAGAAAGTCACTTTCATGGTATCTGGAAGCAATCAGGTTCAACCTCGGACAACTATTGACAGTTTCCTGGTGTGGGGAGTGGATGTAATATTAAATGAAATAAAGTTGGCGGAACAGTGGCTCTCCCTTACAGCGTAGGTCGTTGCTTTATCAATGTCTTCTATGCCATCCAGGTCTTCCCCTTCTGCTAGCCCTCTACCCATTCTTCGGTCTGCCTGCCCAGCTATCTTGCAAACTTTGCTGGTAGGGCGAGGCAAAGTTACCAAAGTTACTGAAGATATATAGAGGTTTAGGATGAAAGAGATAATCAGGGGAGGACCAGCTCTGAGGAAGAGGCCTGAAACTACTGTCTGTTCACCTGATCCTGAACTAGTAGCAAAACAAAGGAAAAGAACACTCAAATCCAATCTGAGGAATTCAAACCAGGAGCAGGGGACACATGGGCAGAGGGCAGTATCATCCTCATCACAATTGGGTCCTGATTTATGGGCCAACATAAGTGGGCAACTTAATGAATTAATGGACCTAAAACAGGGTCCTGTGCATGACCAGCTTGCATCCATCAAGGCTACTCTAAAAACTCTGACTAATCATGGCTAGTTCCACCCAAATAATTATTTGCCAGTACAGATGCCAGGGATTGAGAGAAATATTGTTGTTATACCAAATGAGAATTTACCCATCAACTCAATGCGGCCTGCATCGATTTCTCCAGCCGCGGGCAGGCACTGCGTCTGTTTCTTCGGCGATGTGTCGGAAACGGGTGCAGATGCATTGCACTTCTTGTCATTGCATTACTTTTCCAGCTCCCAACAGTAGGAACAACGTCCAGAGGCCCAACACAGTTGCAGGCACCCCTTGGCAGGTGAGAACTCCCAGCAAGGATGTTCAGGGGAGCTGTTGGTGAAGTCTTTGTATCCCTGAGACTTCACAACAAGAGGCAAGTTCTACTTCAAGCCCTTGGATATCTTCCTCAAGCAGGGGACACAGCACACAGCAAAGTCCTTGTCATTTCCTTGGCAGAAACAGCTACTGCAGGCCAACCTCCGACAGCACACAGCAAATGGGCCATACTTCTCCTTCAGTTTCTCCAGCTCTTCTCCTTGGCAAAGGTTCCTCTTGAATTTCAGAAATGACCTAAAAGTCTGGGGCCTGGGCCCCACTTTTCTATAGCACAAAATCCCTTGTTCTCTGGTGGCAGAGAACCAGTTCTGCTCTCTCTGGTGCAGCCTCCGAGCAGGAGGTGGAGACAACATTGTCCAATGCAGACCATTTGATTTACAGGCCCTGGGCACACACTTTACACTGTACTATGGACTTACCAGTAAATCAAATATGCTAATCATGGAATTACCAATCCATAAACACAATTCACAGAGGGAGCACTTGCACTTTGGTACTGAATAGCAGTGGCAAAGCACCCAAAGCATCTAGATCAGAAATAGGAAAGTCCAACACACAGTAAAAACACAAGAGGCAAAGTACAAAATACAGGGAACCACACACCAAGGATACCAGGTCTAACATGTGTCCACTCCAGCTGAAATGTGGGGAGAACTACCCACCGTCTTGGGAGTTCTCTTCTCTAAGTTGGCAAAATCTGGACGGACCATCAGCATTGGCATGTTATGTACCAGTATGGTGTTCCACCGTAAAGCACATTCCCTGTAGGGAAAAGGACCCCCTCAACAACTTTGAGGTCACACCCCTCATCTGTATCAACCATCTGAGGGGCCTGTGATCAGTCTGAGCCTGGAAATGAGTCCCAAACAAGTAGAGCCTCAGATTCTTTAGTGCCCAGACCACAGCAAAAGCCTCACGCTCAATTGCACTCCACCTCTGTTCCAGTGGAAGTAACATCCTACTAATGAAGGCTACAAGTCGGTCTAGGCCCTACTCATTTAGTTTTGAGAGCACAGCCCTCACACCATGGTCTGAGGCATTTGTCTGCACCACAAATTCCTTTGAGAAGTTTAGCACCTTGAGCATGGGCGCCGTGCACATAGCAGATTTCAGGGCATCAAAAGCTTTTTAGCAAGCGTCAGTCCAGATCCCCTTCCTGGACTGCTCCCTGGCAGTCAGCTCAGTCAAGGGGGTAACAATGGTGCCATACCCCTTGACAAATCTGTAATATCCGATGAGGCGTAAAATGTCTCTCACTTCTGCCTGGGTCTTGGGGGGTTTCCAAGCCAGAATGGTGTCAATCTTAGGCTGTAGGGGCGCCACCTGGCTGCTTCCTACCTGGTGTCCTATGTACACCACTGACCCCTGCCCGATCTGGCATTTGCTGGCCTTGATCATGAGGCCTGCCCTCTGCAGGGCCTTCAACACCTCCCAGAGGTGGTACAGGTGCTCCTCCCAAGTGGCACTGAACACTGCGCTGTCATCCAGGTAGGTGGCACGGAAATCCTCCAGTCCAGCCAACACCTGGTTGACCAACCTCTGAAAGGTGGCAGAGGCATTCTACAACCCAAAGGGCATCACCCAAAATTGGTAGTGCCCCTCTGGGGTTTAAAATTCAGACCTTTCCTTGGCCCTATCAGTTAAGGCAATCTGCAAGTACCCAGACATTAAGTCAAATGTACTGAGGTACTTGGCAGATCCCAACCGATCTATGAGCTCATCTGCTCTTGGGATGAGGTGTACATCAGTCCTGGTGACAGAATTGAGCCCTCTGTAGTCCACACAGAACCGAGTTCTGGTGTGGTACAGGGTGCTGCAGCCTTTGGGACCAAGACCACTGTGCTGGCCCAAGGGCTGTTGGAGGGCTCAATTACCCCTAGCACTAACATCTTGGAGACCTCCTCCATGATGCATGCTTCGATTCTGTCAGTCACCCTGTACATTTTGTGCTTCACAGGAGGACTGTCCCAATGTCCACATCATGGAACACCACCGAGTGACATCTGGGTTAGGGAGAACAGGGCGGAAAACTGTCCCAACAGCTGGCAGCAGTCTCTCTGCTCTTCAGGGGTCAGGGCGGGGGAGAGGATAACACCGTTTACTGACCCATCATGTTCCTTAGCAGACAGGAGTTCAGGAAGAAGCTCAGTCTCTACCTCCATTCCAGCATCTGTCGCTAGGACCTCTCCAAGTGGGGCTTTTAGTGGTTCACATGTGGGATCCACAAAGTGTTCCTTGGAGACTGCAAGTCCACCAGATATGTGACTTTACTCTTGCGCTCCACAGCCTCAAATGGTTCAGTCCACTTGTCCTGAAGCACAGAAGGCTCCACTAGGGCCATGACCCACACTTTTTGGCCAGGCTGAAACTTGATCACACCACCGTTTCATCTCCTCCTGGCTGGCTTCCAGATTTGCCTGAGCAAGTTGCCTAAAGCGCTTAGTCTGGTTCCTGAAGGCCAGCATTTAGCTTTCTACATCCTGGGAAGTTTTATTGGGAGCTTTCTCCCAGCCTTCGTTGACCAAACTCAGAGGTTCTCTTACAGGATGCCCATACAGGAGTTCAAAGGGACTGAACCCTAAGGAATTCTGTGGTACCTTCCTGTAAGCAAACAACAGGCATGATAAGAGGACGTCCCATGTATACATCATGGTCTCACCAAGACCCATAATCATGCCCTTCAGGACCCAGTTTAATCTCTCAACCAGCCCATTACCTTGGGGGTGGTAAGGAGTGGTGAACTTATAGGTAACACTGCACTCCTGCCACAGGGACGTCATGCACTAGGCTATGAAGTTGGTACTCGGGTCGGATACCACTTCTCTGGGGAACCCCACATGGGAAAAGATCCCCATCAATGCCCAGCCCACTACGGGCCATTGTGTTTATGAGAGGGTTAGCCTCGAGGTACCGGGTGGCATGGTCCACCAAGACCAGGATGCACATGGCTGTCTTGGGATCCAGAGGCCCACAATGTCTATATACCCACCCTCTCAAAGGGGGTGCTGACTACAGGAAAAGGCTGAAGAGGAGCCTTGCATTTCTTCCCACTCTTACCACTTGCCTGGCAAGTCTGGCAAGACCTACAATGTGTGTCAGAGTTCTTGCACATTTGGGCCAGTAAAAGTGGGTGGCAAGCCTTTCAAAGGTCTTGTCTTGACCCAAATGCTCTGCCAAAGGCACATCATGAGCCAGACCCAGTAGGAAGGCTCTGAAGCTCTGGGGTACCACCAGCACACGGGCTGACCTAGTCTCAGCAAATCCAATGTGATCCAGACTGATCACCTGCTGCCTGGTTTACAGCCTGCTGCCGCAAACCAACAAGAGAAGGGCATTCCTGCTATTCCTTACAGAATTCCTCCCTGGAGGGGCCCCATACCTGCTGCCAATGGGTCAACCTAGGCAGGTCCCCCAGTTAAGCCACTTACTTCCCTGTAGGCACCAGTGCATCCTCCTCAAGGTTTTCCTCCTCCTGGACTGTGGAGACTTTGGTGGCCGATTTCCTTGCACCCCCTCCCTCTTCTCTTTATGGCAGGCACCTGGGCCAATCTTTCAGGCTCCAGGTCCTCCTGATTGCCCTTACCAGCTGCCATAGACTGAGTGGTCACACATGCCCACTCAGGCAGACCCAGCATCTCCAAATGAGACCTGTTTTCCACCTTCTCCCAAGGGGAACGCTCCAGATTATTGCCCAGCAGACAGTCAACGGGCACGGCTGGCCTCACAACTACTTTCAAGGTACCGGAGACCCCCTGCTCAAAGGGAACCTGTGCCAATTTGCAGAGGCACTCTGAGTTGTCAGCTACAACTACTAGGTAAAGAACCTTGGGAACCACCTGCTCTTCAAACTCTAGCCAACAACTGACAGCTGTCACACAGGCTCCAGTGTCTCTCAGAGCCTGCACTCTATGGCAATTTATGGTCACCCACTGCCCGTATTTCTTAGTGTTAGCAGATAGGTGGGTCCTTGGGACCATCTTACTGTCTCCTAGTGAGAAAATGGTTAACTCTGTTGGCTCCCATCCTTCCTGGGAACCCAACCGCTCTCACAAGGCCACACTAGTAAACTCACAGGAAGGTGCATCTGTGGGTTCAGTGGTGGTCTTCTTGGGACACCTAGGATCCTCTTTGAAATGACCCACCTGATTACACGCATAACACATGTGGGGCTCTTCTGGACAGGCTTCCCTGTAGGGACCCATGGCTTCTTCTCACTGTTGGGCTGGGAACCCTTTCCTTTGTTTCATTGGGAATTACTTTGGGGCCCTTTTTGGAACTCCTTCTGTTTTCCCTTGTCCCCCCCCACTCTTCTGCTGGGGCCCTGCCCACCCTGGGAGGAGTCTCCCATATAACCTTTGTGGACCCTCGTACTGACCCAACGTTCCGGATCCACAGCAAGCTTCCCGGGGTCAGTCAGCCTACTGTCAATCGAATGCTGGCATAGCTCTGGAAAACAACTACCAGACAAGTGTTCCCATGGAATCAAATCATAGAGCCCCTTAAAATCATTTACCTGGCTAACATTCACCCAACCATCCAGTGCTCTGCAAAAATAGGAAATATACTCCACCCAAGTGCTTGACTCCAGCTTATTACAGGCCCTCAACTTCTTCCTGTCTAGTTTTTGGGTCAAACCATACCTCCTGATCAAGGCTTCCTTCATAGGGACATAAGACATCTGATCCTCGCCTGGTAAGGCTACCAATGTTTCCCTCCCTTCTTTGATGAAGCGGCTCTACATCCCCGTTCCCCAGTCTTTCTCAGGGATTCTGTGGGACCTCATTGCTACCTCATATGCCTTAAAACACTGACCAATGTCCTCACTCCTAACAAACTCCTTGATCACTTCCTTGGGGATGTAAACCCTCCCTTCTCCAGGCACTAACAACATGCTCCCCCAATTGGAACTGGACTCCATACTCTTGGCCTTTCTGTCAAGTTCCTTCAAACCTCTCTCATGCTCTAAGAGCATCCGCTTTTCCTCCATGGCCCGTTTCTGTCTCTCTAACTCCAATTTCGTACTCACCATGTCCCTCTTCTTCACCAACCTGAGCTTTGTAAGTTTCATCTCATGCACTCTGCTTCTCTCTCTGTCGTCCAACCTTTCTGGAGATCACCCCTTTGAAGACCCACTGCTGCCCCATGGATGGTAACTTCCCTCCAGGCAGACCCAATAGCCCATCCTGCTGCCCATCTAAATTCTCAGCCTCTACCATAGGCTCCTCGGTATGCTCACTACCCTTCCTTGATTCCAACCAACCCCTCAGCGACATTAGGTATTCCTCCTTTTCTAGTGAGTCCTCTTACTGAGATTTTACATTTCTTGCAGACAGCTTTCAATTGTGGCACAGTGTAGGTTCCAATCATATCCTCTTCAAATTCAATATCCACAGATGCAATTGATGCTGGTTTTTTCATGGTGAAAATTGGCAGTTCTCATTTGCAAAAAATTCCAAGAAGAAAAAGTTCCACCAATTGAATGTGGTTGCGTGATGGTCTGCACTATACTAGTAGTGTACATCAATCCCTGTATGTAGGGCACAAATGCAAGTCCAGATCCTTACCGCTGATCGCCAATGTTAGAAATTGGCAATGGTTTTCACCATTCTCCAAATATGGACCCTTCTTCTTAGTCAAGGTAAGGGGGGGTACACTTCTAAAATAACCCCTGCTCACCCCCTTGGTAGCTTGGTACGAGCAGACAGGCTGAGCTCAGAAGCAGTGTGTAAAGCATGTGTGCACACATACAGTACTACAATGAAAACACTACAAATGGACATGACAACAATTTAGAAAAATAAGGAATCTTTATCTATACCAAACAAGACAAAAAAAATCCACAATACAGTAATCAAAATATGACTTTTAAAAGGTAGAAACAGTTATGTTCATAGCAAACTATAAGTGAGACACTTTTAACACAAAGTACCTTGGATGCATCACAGTCACAAACAAAAACAGCCACAGGGAAGGTGATGCATCGGTTCCTTATGCCCAGGGAAGGTGGTGCATTGGCTCCTTATTTCAAGGAAGGTGCTGCGTCAGTTCCTTACTGAAGGGGTGGTGATGCGTCTGTTTTTCACTGTGTAGGGAAGTGGTGCATCGGTTTCTTACTGAAGCACCAGTGTTCTTGTAGACTTGGCGCCCGGTGCGATGCGTGAGGATTGGGGATGCGTCAGTTCTGGATGTGGCAGCGGCAATGGCGCAGCGTGGGTTTGTCCAGCCATGGTCCCACAAAGCGTTGGTTCCTGAGCCGCACAACAGGGCCTGTGTCAGAATCGGTGCGGTGATCTCGGCCTTAGTAGTTCCATGCACTCGATGTAGCGATTTCTCCAGCCGTGGGCAGCCGCTGCATCTGATTCTTAACCAATGCACCGGAATCGGGTGCGGATGCATCACGCTTCTTGTAGTTGCGTTACTTTTCTAGCCCCCAACAGTAGAAAAAACCTCCAGAGGCTCAACACAGTTACAGGCACCTCTTGGCAGAAAACAACTCCCAGCAAGGAAGTTCAGGGGAGCTGGTGGTAAAGTCTTTGTATCCCTGAGACTTCAAAACAGGAGGCAGCTCTACTTCAAGCCCTTGGAGATCTTCCTCAAGCAGGGAACACAGCACACAGCAAGGTCCTTGTCCTTACCTTGGCAGAAACAGCCACTGCAGGCCAACCCAAGACAGCACACAGCAAAGGGGCAGTACTTCTCCTTCAGTTTCTCCAGCTCTTCTCCTTGGCAACGGTTTCTCTTTTATTCCAGAAATGATTTAAAAGTCTGGGATCTGGCCCCACCTTTTATAGCACAAAATCCTTTGTTCTCTGGTGGCAGAGAAGCTCTTTGCCCAGTCACAACCAGTTATGTCCTCTCTGGTACAGCTTTCTGGCAGGATGTGGGGACAGAATTTTCCAAGGCAGACCAAGCACATTGAAGTGTGAAAGAAATCGCCTCTTCCTACTCTGAATGCAGCCCAGGTCTATTCAGCCCAACCCTGACTTACCCTGGAAAGGCAGGACACACCTAAGCATGGGCGGATCTAGCGGATCTCGCGTACGCGAATTTACGGATTAACGGATTCGCAATCCGCGACAATACGCGAACTCTCGCGGATTTGCGGATTTTCCCGTTTTTTGTGTTGGCGAGCGTTCGCACGGATTTTGGGACAATTTCGCAATTGCGAACTTACTTTTCGGCTCGCAACGGCCGCGACTATGTTGTTTCTACGTCTGGTTTATCATCACAGGTTCACAGCACCCTCTGTTTCACCACTGCCACCCTCTGGGACACCCATGCCACCCTCTGGTACATCCTCACTGCCACCCATTAGGTTTGTTTATCACTGTAGTTTATGGGGGTTGAAAAAAGCAAACACACCTCCCCTACTTCAACTGCCATGAATTAATTTGGGGTTGATTAATGTGTCAGTTATTTTGAAAGTTCCAGTCTGGCTGGCACCTGCTTCCTTCCTTATCTGTAATTTGCTTTCTGTTGCAGTGCAATTTTTTTTCACAGGACCTTTATGGTCTACTTGTAGCTATTCTATGAGCCTGCTGTTTGGGTCATAGCAGGGTCATAGAATAGTTGCAAACTCTGGAGGGGCCCCTCAGGAAGCACTAGAGTGAATGTTACTAATGTTAAGTTTGAACTTTTGCACCTGCTCATTGCTTTCAGTTTAGCAAAAATCGTTTTTTCAGCAATTTCGCGCGTTTTTTGGGGCGCGAATCCGTGCGAGATGGATTTCGGAAGCCGCGAATGCTTGCGAATACACTAAATTTTTTTTTGCGACATGTATGTTCGCGTGATTTTGTGCGTGTTCGCGAGGCGCTTGTAGCTATACGTTTGCCAAGTTACCCTAGCGGTCGTACACGGGCGCGGCCATATTGTTTGCGTGACGTAATTCCGTTTCCGGCCGCTATGTGTAATCTCGCAAACTGTGCTGCTCGCTAGTATTATTTCGCGTGTGCTCGCGAGGAAAATCTCGCGCGAACTTACCCACGCGGTCGTGAATGGGCGCGGCCATCTTGTTTCTCATTCATTGCTATGGTTCTGGGCATGCTTTCTGTATCCTCTCTGAATCTCTGCCATCCTTTGCTTGTTTGAAGTTTATTTGATCTATTTTACTTATTATCTATCCCTCTATTTTTCTAGCTCTATATTTTTGTGTTTTCTGCTGCTTTTAGTTACTTTTAAACTACTTTTTTAAACTCTTTTCTTTTCTTCTTCACTATTCTATTTCTTCTTTATCATTTAACTTTATTTCTGCCCAGACCATGGTAAAGGGAGCCGGGAAGCACCCTGAGAAGGGGAAGGGTCCCGCACCCCATGCCCGGCTCCCGTGCGGGCGTTTGAGGGGGGAGCAAGTGGTGCCACGGGAGATCTTTAGCACGGAGGAGGTGGCCGCACTCATCTTCCACGTCCAGCGCCGCCTCCCCAAGACGATCCTGGGAGGCGGCAAGATCGCAACCAGCTATGGCATCCGGGAGCGCCGGAAGCGGTGGGAGAAGGTGTGCCGGGCCATGTTTAAGCTCTCTGGGGTCCGGCGCACATATAACCAGGCCACCCACCGCTGGACAGATGTCATGGACCGGGAACGGGACTTGCTGGACGCGCTCGGCGTAGAGGTCCCCGGGCTTGGTGAGTAGTAGTAGCTATTCATCACTACTCTGTTTTATCCGGCTCTGTTATTTGCAAATCTTTGTTCTTTACCTAGAGCAATAATGCTGCCGATTACATTGTAGGTAAATTATATTTCAAAATCTTCTATGCATTTCAGGTGCACTGCTCTCCTTCTCAGTAGCCTTGCTTGCTACTATGCTTATTTGTTTTGTATTTTGTGTTCATTTCATTGGCCTGAGAAATTATGTATGAGTGTAGTGTAAAGATAAGAACTGCGTAATGCTAGACACTAAGGGTCATATTTTCAATTACCGGCGCATCCCTGCAAAGTAGCAGGGATGCGGCAGTAATTGTGTGCCATGCCACCACCACCCATTGGCCCAAAACGTCACAGAAACCTTACGCATCTGTGCCGTAAAGGCGGCGCATTGCTGGAGTTGCGTGCCAACGATGGCGCAGCTCCAGCAATGCTCTTGGGTACCCTATCTCCCCAATGCTGCATCAAGCCGTACGTCGGCTTCAAGCGCGCAGGGTTTGAGTCATGCATCATTGTCCTAAAAGTGACTGATTGACATCTTGTAGATTTCCCTCAGCCACTTTTAGGATTCGTTCCTGCGCAGGTACGCCCTCCCTTGCGCCGGAACGCCCCCTGATGGCGCAGGGCTTTGCAACGGATGCATCGCCCATATGTGTTTTTTTTTAATATATACGCCGCACCAACACCATGGGGAGTCTTTTGTTCTGCCGCTGCGTCACAAAAGTCACGCAACAATGGAGGAAAATGAGCCGCAAGGGACTTCTAAATCAGCCCCAACAGACTGAAGTCCAGTCCTTCCTTTAGACACATGGCTATAAGAAGAAATAGTGGTGGTGGTCGGTGGATTGATAGTTTGAGTATTCACTGATCTGCAAGCAGGATGGACTTTGTCTGTCACTTCGCGTGCTGCGGACTGCTGCCTGCCAGGCCTAGGCAAACCTCTTTAGTAGTCTGTTTATTGAGTTACATAGGAACTTTCTAAGTCAACGGTCCGCAAATCAGGCAATACGAATAACGTAGTATACCACATGAGATAGATCCCGTGGAATAGTTGTCTATCTATTTGCTATTTCTCCAAAATATTTTGTTATTGTTCTTTTGAAATGTTTGATTTGGTTGACAAATCTCATCCATGTTTTCTGGTCTTTCTTTCTTTCATGTTGTACATCAGCTCCCCCCAAGGGCAAGAGGAGTCGGACACAGGAGGAGGAGGAGGAGGGTGCTGTTCAGGAGGATGCAGGCCAGGATCGGGCAGGCGAGGGCTCCTTTGCTGGCCCCAGTAAGTTTAAATTTTAATAAAGAGTACCTATTTTTTCCTAGCGTTCCTCATTCGATTTTTTCTAAATCGTCTTTGATCTTCTTGTAGACTGGATATAAATTCTTATCCTGCCTCGAATATGACTCCCTGTGGTATTACTAGATTATTCTTATTAGTCTGTCTGTGTAGCTAACTAAGATTGGACATTTGGCAATTCCATTGGACCCCCATTCTATTCAGCAATAGCTCTATGCACTGTCTCCTTACTGACTAGATAGTGTGGCAGAGTCATTTAGCTCCCGAAGTCACCGATGATTGATCCCCAATGATCTTTAGATTATCCTACGCAGGACAAGAGTACGGAGTCACAGTCAAGAAGTGTCAGAGGCACTCATGCTTGCAAAAATTCCAAAACCTTTAGCTCATCCACTCTAGTCTGGAGGACCAAAAACCACAGAGTCTATTTAAGTTTAAAAGCTTTATTAAAAGTAAACACATTTATTAAAATCAACTTTGTCATAAAACTATTTAACTGAAAACGGAAAAGTGCTTAGTGCTGACGATTAATTGGACACATTTCTTGTGGTCGAGCCGAGCTCTCACCTGGTTTGAACTTGATCCTGGTCGTGTTCTTAGAAGTCAAGCTTCTGTCTGTTAGGAGAAAAAGTGGTGCGTGTTAAAAATAAAAAGTAAGCATTCATCAGTTGTGCATAAAAGTGCAGCAAGACAACAGCCTTCCCTGGAAAAAGGGAAATTTTTACTTTAGAGTAGACAGTCACAAATTATTACATTGTATTCTGTTTTTTTAACATTTCTTTATTACTCCTAGACCAAATATTATATAGTAGTGAGTGGTGTATTCTAACATTCTTAAATGTACTTTGTAGGTGGAACATCTGGTGGCGGGGCCAGCGCGGAGGTGGCGGTGTTGGGCGAGGACTCGGAGGACTCTGGGGAGGATGCGGTGCAAGAGCCGGCGGACGGTCCTGTGGGGGTTCGCACGGTGGTGGCGGGAACAGGTAAGCTATATATTCCTTACTTATTGAGATTGAAGACTGCATAGTGTGCTTTCTGCACGGGTGTATTACAAATCAACCAGGTAGTAGCCTCCTCGAAATGTACTCCGACTTAGCTGTGAAGTTTTTGGTGAGAAGAATCCCAATAAGATCTTAGATGAACGTGATGGATGGGATGAACGAAAAGCGAAAGAAGGGTGTAAGTAAGTGGGACGCAAAATTTTATGATGGCTGGCAAAGAAGAACGATATGTGTTTGCTTGGCCCCCGAGGTGGCTGGGAAGGAAAGAATATGGTATGGTGCATGGCTGGGTCAATGATGAAGCAAGGATGGGTGGATGGACAGCAGCCTGGGTGGGTGAAACAGAAACTGTATGTGTGCGTATACTTTGAATGAATGGATGCCTGGAGCATGGTATTCTCTGACTCTTAGATAGCACATGTGTATCTAGAGAGAGTAGACTGTCGCTGGATGAACTAAGTGTTACCTTGAAGAGCATGTACCACCGCACCCGCACGTCCGTTCCAGTGTAGGGAAGGCAAGGAAAAGAAATTGTAAATGTGTCCAATACTACCATGAATAGTAGCAGTACTTTGTATTGCAACTGCAAGCACAGCATATATCCGGTTATTACGGTGGACACTCCGTACCTCTCTTAATAACTTTAGTTTAGTTGTAGTACGTCATTCATGTGTGGGTGTATCGCTGTTCACTCAATATTAAGCAAAGCACCTAAAGTCATCCCATATGTCATCAAATACGTCCCATGTGAAGTGATAGATAATCAAATTATTTAGATTCTTCATTTTCCTTTTCTAGTACTCATTTGCACTGTAGGGTCAAAGGTAAATTAATTAAGCAGTAGCCCTTGTAACAGAGTATTCTCAGTGCCACCCGTAATAGAAAAGTAATAGCTTCACCACCTGCATGTACTGGACCGGTACAGTAACGCCAGTCTGTCTCACTCATCATGGTGTGCAACTGTTTTTCTCGGGTGCAAGTTCACTGTGCTGCCATTCTGCCGGCTTGCATAAGATAACGTACCAATTTTCCTAAACAAGAGAGAAGAAGAAGAATAAGACTGGTGTACTGTCATAGTCGACTGTAATGGAAGTCCATAGTGGTCGTAGAATTTGTTCATTAAACTACCACTAATGTTAGAGCAAGGATGCAGAAGTGGGAGGTTACATAGATACTGTCCTCAATAGTTATGTACTGTGCTTTCAATTTGCTACTTGTACTGTGACCCAACTTTCGGCTCAATCACTTTGTGTTATTAATGCTAAGGAGCATTGGTTACAGACTATGTCTTTCTTTCTTCATATAGTTGCTCCTTCCAAATTGACATCACGGAGGGAGCAGGCTCGAATGGCCCGGCAATGGAGGCTGGATGCCACTGTCACCGAATATCGGCGGCTGGTGGCCCTGGAGGAGGAGGAGGACACGCAGTCGACCGGTGCAACCACAACATCCTCGACTGGGACAGCTGCATCCTCCTCCGTGACCCCACGGGCCGCCAGCATGCGCAGTGCTCCAGCGGTACGGAGCCGGGCTAACAAAGCCAACCGCCACCGCCAAGCAGCAGAAAGACCAGCTGCCCCCCACAGGAGCTGCAAGGCACGCCAACGCCGCCTAGGAGTCCGAATGTCCTACCTGGAGCAGGAGGTCCATAAGTATAAGAACTTGGTGGAGGGCCTCCGCTTCGAGCTTGCCACCCTCCGCAAGGAGTATGATGCCCATGCCGCAAAATTCACCAGCACCCTCCAGTAGTGGAGTGTCCCTTGCCCTTTTTTTAGAGACTTTTGGGGGGTGGGATTTGGGAGTTGGGTTCTTTTTGGGACTTTTCAAAGACAATCGTTGGGGTTAGGGAGGGTCTTGAGGGAGATTATTTTGTTAGGGCTACATAAATATACATTTTTAAACTTTATCTGACCATACCTGTTTTTTACTGCTTTTCAGTCTGGTGGGTGGGGGACGGGGGTGTAACAGTAAGTTTGTTTTCCTGAACAGTCGTAGGACTTTAGTAGTACTACCGTCAATCTCTCGTCTAGTCCTAATACTCCATTATACTACCTCCCACCAAACGCTTATCTTACCTGTAATTTGTGTTAGAAATTAGGGCTAGGCCCAGGGCTGGCTCCACGTGAAATGGGGATTAACGTTGGCAATCCTGGGCGGGTGAAATTTCCTCATTGCGGTGGTACTAGTGGTGTGACACAGTGGCAGTTGCATGCCTATGGAAAAAAAGAAAACGTTTCCTGGTTTGTCCTTACTGTAGCATTACAACGGTTACGGTACGATCGAGAATATAGCAGGTGACAGTACACTAGAACAGTGCCATAATGTAGCCTAACAAATGGTAAAGTATTTGCTTGCAAGTATAACTAGTACTTGCGTTGAATTTATTTGACATTGGCTCCTACTACTAGAAGAAATAGTACTGAAGCTGAGTAAGTCTAGAAGATATCCTCGTATTCCTTCACCAGCCTGTTGCTATGACCTTATCCTCCCCAGCAAGTGTGTGGAATTATTGATGTCATTTTAGTCAGACATCAAGCAAAACAACACAGCCCGGGGAAGAGGGTTAGGGTTTGGAAAATGGATGGGAATGGGGGTTTCTTTTTGGGTAGGTTTTGTTGAGAGAAGAAAAAAAATGCACAGCCTGGACAAACAATAATTGAAGATAAAGAAATCTTTGGGTACAAACTAAAGCTAAGCACATGCAGTCACACTCATAGAAGAAAACAATGGATACTGTATCTGTATTCTGTATGTTGTTGGAGTTGTCCTGTTGAATTTGGTAAGTAAGTTGCATGCAGCAAACAATTCCTCTTATTAGCGGCACTCCTCCATTCCAGCTGACGCTTCGTCCATCAATGTTGGTGACCACTGACAGAAGACACCCTGTCCACTGCCTGCCTGGCAGATGTTGACTGAAACCCGGCCTGTAATTATTGAACGGAAAACAGGAAGTGCTATTACAATACCACTGATAAATAAATATAAGGTATGTACGCTGTGTGGTGCAAAAAGTCACACTTTGATTTCCCTAATAGACAGTACAATATTTTTGAAATTGCGTGCTCTGTCTGAGTCACCTTTTTAAGGATAAATAAGTATGGCCAAAATATTATAGCGGATCTTTCCCCTCAAGGTAGGTGTACTGTAAACTGTGTTTTAGAACAAAATTTGACCTTCCCAGCAATGCTCCCACCAAGACCCTTACTAAAGCCAGTCGCAAAAATGTAGAAGACCCCCAATCAGATCTCCAAAAACGATGCCTAGCAGAAAAATGGTGACAAAACGTACTTTGAAAGTAACAGTAGGCCCAAATACACCCTTACCGACCGTGGATTGTATTCAAACCACTTGCAAGCAAGCAAAAGTATCCATAGCCAGCATCGCTCCAAGAGTGCTCTAAAACCCCAGAACTGCGTTGCAATAGAACACCCCGAAACACATGCAATCCTGCTGCTAGGGCTAACCCTAACGAACCCTAACTTACAAAAAGTGCCAAAAGGTTTTTCCTTAAGGATTTTGTCCAAAACACTTCTATCCGGTAGTAGACCTTCCCAGGAATGCCCCAGCCAAGACCCGCCAACCCACCCGCAAAAAAGCACGCGACAACACCCCCAAACAGTGAAAAAGCTAAATCTCATACTTACAATATCTCTCGGCCTTCGGTCCAAACGCGCTGTGCAGCTAGGTCATCATCATAACTCCTGTTTTCCACCACGGATTTCCTGAAAAGCAAATGCAATCAAGATTAGACTGTCGCAGCAGTGCTCCCAGACCCCAAAACTCACCCACAAACACCCGGAACCCCGCCAAAGAGCACCTCAAAGGCAAGCAAGTCAGCAAAAACGGCAAGAAATTTCCACCTCATATTTGGTCCAAAACACTTTTATCCATTATTAGAGCTTCACAGCAATGGGCCCAAAGCCGTCAACTCACCCGCAAAGAAGTAGAACACCCCCACAAGTGCTGAGTCTTTCTTCATTGGGCGTAATCCAGCACTCTGCTTTGAGGGAAATCGCAGTCTGGAGGAGGAGGATAGAGGAGCATGTTCTTCAGAACTTGTGAACCTGAGGAATGTAGACTGCGGCACCTTCAAATCAATAAGCAAACAAGTGAAGACAGTTCTGCTGATGGTCTTGTTTTTGGGATTAGGTGATTAAAGTTTGAATTAAATTAACTGTGCAAAACAAAGAAAGACAGACACACAGGAATAAAAGTGAATAAGGACGAAAAAGAAAGTTATTGATTCATTGTCTCATTTTCAGGGCTCGGTGTCAGGGAATAAGAAGAAGATTTCGTCATCATACTCTGCGAATTCAGGCAGGATGAGGTCAGTGCCACCGAACAGAGAACAAATCCCCTCATCTACGTTGCCGTCCTCCTCATCTTCATGCGGCGTGCTTTCTCGTACTTTGTAATCTGGTGGTATGAGGTGCTGATTCATCTTGATCATTGTCAGCCGCTCAACATTTTTGGGCGAGAGGCGGCTCCGTTTGGGAGTTACAATGCCACCAGCAGCACTGAAAACACGTTCAGAAGACACACTTGCGAGTGGGCAAGACAAATAGTTTATAGCCAGGTTGGAGAGCTGTGGCCACAATTGTTTTTTGCCATGCCAATACTGCAATGGCTCATCATAAGAAAGACCTCTGTTGAGTCATTCAGATAGTCCTGCACCATCGACTCAAGGTCATCAACGGTTCCTCCACTTTGCTTACTTTTTGATGTGCCTGTGACATTTTTTCGAGAACCATACCCAAGCAAACTTAGCCAATCCTCCACAGCAGCCACTGTTACTGTTGTGTGTGGTGCAGATCATCCAGTTGCCGGTGTCTTTAACGGCTGAGAGGTCACTTGTGCCCCAGCCACAGGTGCAGAAGTGGATTCTTGTGACTGGGGATGGCCTGCTGATGCTGATGCTGATGTACTGCCTTCTCCTTCAATAACCTGCCGTTCTTTTTCAAACCTCTTGGCTGACCAGGCTAGCCAATGTTTGTACTTTTGAACATCTTGATCAGCAAAAGGAAAGAATGCTTCGCCTGCCAGCGCCTTTTTGTAGCGTGGATCCAGAATAGTAGCACAAATGTAATGCTGTTATGACTTGATCTTTTGAAGACGTTCATCACCACGTAGGCGCTCTAATAATTTCTCAGACAAAATAAAAGGGTCTTTTTTTTTTACATCTTTTTCAAACTCAGAAGACACCGCCATCAGTTGGTGCTCCAGCATGCACAACAATGGGATAGCTTTTCCCAAATTACAGTCCTCCTGGCTGACTGCACACGTGAAGAACTCAAAAGGACGAAGCATGTCTGTCAGGCTTTTAACTATGTCCCATTGCGCCGCACCCATCCGCAGGTCCTCCTTCTGAGATGTACCCTCTGTTAAGAAATACTGATCGAGTACCGTATACTGCTCATACAGACGCTCAAGCATGTAGAAGGTTGAGTTCCAACGTGTTGCCACCTCCTGGATGAGTGCTTTCACTGGTATTCGACTTTGAAGTAGCAGCCTCCTCAGATGCTTCCGGGCCTTAAAAGAATGGCTGAAATGGTTGCACATTTTGCGGCAGGTGGCCATTAGCGCGAACGCTGCACTGTCTCTATCACTCAAGAATTTTTGAACTACCAGGTTGATACAGTGCGCCAAACACGGCACTCTGAAATAGCCACCCAGCGACATGGCCTTAACTACATTGGCGCCATTATCCGTGGAAACATAACCAATCTGGCGTTTTTTTGGGGATAGCATTTTCAAGACCTTTTTGTTAAACTCGTCCAAAATGTTTTGGGATGTGTGACTTTTCTCCAAGCCAAACATGGCTAGTGTTGCATGTTTCCGAGCAGCTTTAAAAACTTGGTCCGGGTCAACACCTGTGTTTAGCTTTGCTTTAACACCTGAAAAAGAGACCCAGTGTGCAGTGATGCACATGTAATCAGCGCCTGCGCCACTGGTCCACATGTCTGTTGTCAGATGTATTGTGTGAACAGCACTCTTCTGCAAAGCTGCCCCAATCGCCTCCAGCACATCTTCATGTAGTGCTGGAACCGCAACTCTGGCAAAATAGAACCGGCTAGGAACCTTCCATTTAGGGCAGAGCGTTGCCACTAATTCTAGAAAACCTACCGCTTCTACAAAAGAAAAAGGGAGAAGGTCCACAGCTAGCATTTTAGCCAGCTTAGTGTTATACAGACGCGTCAGTGGGTGGTTGCGTTCATATGGCACGTCTGAAGAAAACATGGTTCTAATGTTGCCCTGGACCAAGCATTTATGGGATGATAATGACTTCGTTGACCCAATTTTGCTCGCTGGTGAACTTTTGCGCGTTGGTGTCTCACTCGCTCCAACACTCTTAGTGTGCCTCACATTGGGTGTGCTGCTGACAGGGGTACTGGGTGTAAGGGAAGTGTTTGACACGTCTTCTTCCTCCTCGTCATCATCAGATGCAACATCAACGTTTTCTTGACTTCCAATTCGGGCTTCCTTGATCGCATCTAGGTGCGCAAACCATTTGACAGTGTGCTTTCTCTCAAGATGACCTCTCTGGCCTCCGGTACCATAGTTGGTACCTGACTTACCACGACTAACTGCAAGCTTACAAAGGGTACAAATGGCAAACTTTGGACTTTTTTGGCAAACAGTAAAGAAGTCCCAAACTGGGGACTTGAAGTGTCTGTGGGGCCTGGAGGAGGCAGCGATACTGGTGGTGGTGGTCATGATGCTAATGCCAGATGAAGTGGAGGATCTGGATTGCCCAACTTTTGTACGTTGTGCACTTTCACCGCCACTAATTAAGGTCGAGGTGGATGGAGGTCCCTTCTTGCCAGAAAGAAATATGGAAGCGGTACGAGTTGGTGTACTACTTAACTCCAATGATTGTGGTGGTGTTTCCACTGCCTCCTCGTCGACAACATCATCATCATCACGCTCAGCAGCTTTTCGGGCTAGGGTCAAAATGTCTGTTTGCTGCATGCCCGCTGGAGCTGCAGTGACCTTTATGATGACTGGGTCGTTGTTGTCAGAGTCTTCATCAGCAGCAGTATCCGCCACTTCTTGTTGAGCCTCATCATCACACTCCATAACTCTGAGACTTTTGGACGAGCTTCCTTTTACGCTTAACTACCTTTGTCAGATCATGGTGTGCCTCACTCTCAGGCAGTGGTGCTGGTTCCCAATTTTGATCCGTATCATCAGAAGGAGGTGTGCTTGAAGAAGATGTAGACACCACCCTTGATCTCTTCCTTGCTAGGGGTGTGGAAGACAATGAATGATCATCAGGAGGAGTGTCTTCCTCAAATGATACCTCGCCTTGATTGTTGATTTCCTGATGTGCCCCTACTTCGGGAGGAACAACTATTGTGGGCACTTGTGACCCTCCATGCACCTCTGCTTGCGCATCTCCTTGCGCTGCCTCTCCTTCCACATGTACTTGGGCTTGTACTTGCACATGTGATTGTTGTTGCGGCTGTGGTTGTTCAACACTCGTCAGATGAGCTACAACAACCTGTGTTGATTGAGGGACATTGCTGCTGCTTTCTTGCGATGATGTAGAAAAGTAAATTTTGCCATGTTATATGTGCCTACGTGTTCCCCATTTTATGTCATATGACAAAGATCCAGCAGGGTTCCATCGCGAATTAAAAGACATGCTCCGTATGGGAGAATACACGTATCCAGATATCATTAAAATGTTAAAGGTCCTGGTGCCCGCAGGGGTATATGAAAAACTCAAGGAAAAAGAATGGGAGGTGGGAGAGAAAAAGATTGATTGGACAGCTCTAGAAGCTGAAGATAAAATACGAGTACCAGGTACTGGTCTTGGGGACAAATGTAAAGAATTGCCCGAGTTATTGATTCAGGTTTTGCCAAGGTTACTAGCCACGAAAAAGGAAGATTGGGATGCAATCTCAGCATGCAAACAGAAACAGGATGAAGACACTAGTGATTTTTATTCTAGATTTGAGAAATGTTTTATTATCAACAGTGGTTTGAAGACAGGTAGCGAATCGTACCCTCATCTTTTTGTTACCAAACTAGTCGAGAATTCAAGTCCACAAGTTAAAAATCGAGTATTGAAAGTCGAAAGTACTTGGCAAGCTAATACCCCGTCACAAATGCTCCAGATGCTCCAGTATCACCAGAACAGAATCAGGGAAGAGCAAGAACACGAAAGGAGACGTATGAAAGACACGAAAATGAAAGTATTAGTTGCACAATCTGTTCCACAAGACAGTCAGAAGAGGGGTCCGAATCAAGCCAGTCATCCTGCAGCTCCCGTTAAAGGGACATGCAATTACTGTAAACAGCCAGGTCATTTTATAAACGAGTGTGCAGTTCTGAAACACAACATAGCTACTGGTAAGACTAAAGAAAGACCACGTCCGCCTAGACAAGAACAAGTTTCACAGACTTCACCGTCATCACAGAATGCACAACAGCCAGTTCCAGCACCGCAGCCTATCACTGCAACACAGCATGTTACACAGCAAATGTACCAGTATGCTCAGTCAGAGTATCCAGAGTATCAACAGTATTCATGAAACAGCCTAGAGAGGGAGGTAGGCTTGCCTCTCATCGAGATACCTGTAGATCAAGAGGGTCCCTATGTACACAGTCAAGTATTAGGGAAAGACAGAAAGTTTCTGATTGATACAGGGGCAAGTAGGACTACTATCAGTCATGACGCGGTTCCAGGGGCTCCGCTCTCAGGCTCTAAAAATGTTTCCCTTGGATTTTCAGGAAAGCCTATTGTTAACGAGATTTCAAAGCCAGTTTCCCTAGAAGTTGGTCCATTGTCCCGAACTACTGATTTGTTACTTACGAAATCATGTCCAGAAAATTTATTAGGCATCAGAACGTTAAAAGAATTAGGTGCAGTTATTTGCTGTTCTCCAGAAGGAGTCCGATTGTTTTTGCGTGACTTCAAAGGTCACTATGTATTACGCGATTTTGATCCAAGGTTACTAAATGTCCCGCAGCATCTATGGGCGCAAGGTCCAACTGATGTAGGTTTTATGCACATCACACCCCATCGTGTGACTCTCAAGCAAGGTATAGTCCTGCCACGAATCAGACAGTACAGATTGCCACCTGAGGCTGTAACAGCCTTATCCAAAATTATTGATGAGCTCATTGCTCAAGGAGTGGTCGTAGAAACTGACTCCAATGTATGTAATTCTCCTATCATTCCAGTCATGAAACGTACTGATCCAAATGCACCTCCAGTATATCGATTAGTGATTGACCTTCGAGAACTTAATAAATGTATCATACCTCAGTATCCAGTAGTCCCAGATATTTCGTCCCTATTGACAGCTATTGATTCTGAAGCTACATTTTTCACTGTCATAGACCTCAAGAATGCATTTTTCAGTGTCCCGATTCATCCAGACAGCCAGTACCTTTTCGGTTTTTGTTTAAATGGAAGGAGCTATAAATTCACACGAGCTCCTCAAGGTTTCACAGAAAGTCCTAGTATTTACAGTCAAGCACTTAAAAGACTACTAGACAATATTCACATGCCAACTGACACTGCCCTGCTCCAGTATGTAGATGATCTACTGATCACAGCCCATTCTGAACGTGACTGCGAGCGTGCGTCACTTACAGTTCTGTATTTCCTAGCCGAGATGGGGCACAAGGTGTCCCCTTCGAAGCTTCAGTTCTGTGTCCAGCAAGTGATCTACTTAGGCCACTTACTGTCCAAGTGGGGTAGGCAGTTGACACCAGACCGTATTCAGTTAATAGCGAGTCTTCCACAGCCCAAGACACAGAAGGAGGTACGTGCTTTTATTGGCCTCACTTCTTACTGCAGACAATGGATTCCTCAGTATGCATTTCTGGCAAAACCGCTGATACAGTTAACGACACAGGAGGCAGCCATATCGACTGTTCTCCCTTGGACATCTGAACATACACTTGCTTTTAATGAGTTAAAGAAAGCCTTATGCCAAGCACCTGTTCTAGCTACACCGAACTACAGTAAGCCTTTTACACTTTTTGTCACAGAACGTGATGGTACTGCATTATCTGTTCTCACACAAGATCAAGCAGGACAGTACAAGCCTTGTGCTTATTTTTCTAGCACATTAGATCCAGTAGCCCAGGCTTTGCCTGCGTGCCTCAAGTCAGTTGCAGCCACAGCTCTAGCAATCAGACAAAGTGATTCCATAGTATTAGGACACTCCCTGACAGTACAAGTTCCACACTCCGTGGAAGTTCTTTTAAACCGAACACAGACTCAGCACTTGACCATTGCACGTTTAACAGGTTATGAACTGACACTGTTACAGCCACACATAGAAATCAGACGCTGCAACGTTTTAAATCCTGCTACACTGTTACCGTCAGTTACTTCAAATCCTACCACGCATGACTGTGTGGAAGTTGTTAACACTATGACAAAGCCAAGACAAGACCTGACAGACATTGCATTACCTAATCCCGACCTGACACTTTATGTGGATGGTTCATGTATGAGAACAAGTACAGGAGAACTAGTAGCCGCGTATGCAGTGACTACTGACACTGAAGTTATCGAAACACACCGTATTGACACCCTGTCTGCTCAAGCAGCAGAGCTAGTTGCTCTGACCCAAGCCTGCATACGTGCCAAAAACCTGAAAGTAAACATATACACAGATTCACGTTACGCATTCGGAGTCGTACACGACTTTGGAGTGCTCTGGCAGGAGAGAGGTTTCATGAATTCTCATGGAACCAAGATTCAGCATGGTCTCCTCATTCAAGCTCTGTTAGATGCAATACATTTACCGACAGCTATCGCTATCATGAAGTGCAAGGCACATACAAAAGTTACTGACATCATTTCCCAAGGTAACGACCTAGCAGATCGAACAGCCAAGCTTACAGCTCAGACACCAGACATTCCAGTTAACAAGACACAGACACTTATTCCAGAACAGACTACCTGTATGACAGTTAAGGACCCTACACAAGATGTCATAGACATACAGTTACATGCTACTCCCGAAGAAATCAAGAAATGGTCCGAACAAGGAGGGGTCCAGACAGATCAGGGATGGGTGACGAAGGGAAAAGCCACATGGTTTCTCCCCGACTCCATGGTTCAAGTCATTATCAATACCGCACATAGTCCAGCACACCTAGGAGAAAAAGCCATGTTAGACAGTATTCAGAACCTTTGGTTCAACAAGCACTTACGAGCTGCAGCCAAGCAGAAAGTCCGTACCTGTATGATATGTTGCCAGTTCAATCCAGGTAAAAGTGTCCCGGTGGAACAAGGTGGATTCCAACCTCCTGACCACCCTTTTGAAGTCCTCCAGATGGATTATATTCAGATGGAGCGATGTCGAGGTTTCAAGTATGTCCTTGTAGTTGTATGCGCTTTGTCCAGGTGGACAGAAGCATATCCAGTTCCAGATTATACAGCCGCGACCACTGCTAAGCAGTTGGTTCGTGAATTCTTTCCCCGCTATGGACTCCCTAGGGTCGTGTATTCTGATAACGGCCAGCCATTCTCATCTGAGTTAATGAAACATGTTTCCCTTTTGTTAGGGTACCAGTGGAAGTTCCATTGTGTGCGCCATCCCGAAGCAGCCGGTCTCGTAGAGAGACATAATCCCTGAAAATCCGTATTGCCAAGACATGTAAAGAGAAAGGTGTAGACTGGCTAGTTGCCCTGCCAGTTGCTCTATTCTTCATGAGGATGGTTGCACATTCCAGATCCGGTCTGTCCCCGTACGAGGTCGTATTCGGCCGCCTCCCAAACATGTGGGGTACACCTAGACCCCGCAGTGTTACAGATGTTTCCAGCAATATGTTGACAGATTACCTAGCTTCCTTGATGTCTGCCCTACACTCTTGTCGTTCACAGGTTGCCGCTGCATTTCCAGACAATACTGAAGTGAAACCGCACGAGGTCATACCAGGGGACCTCGTTCTCGTAAGGAACTTTGATCGTTCAAGCCCGCTGGAGCCCCGTTGGAAGGAGCCTCGTCTTGTCTTGCTTACAACAAGGACCGCGGCCAAGTTGGAGGGCAGGAAGGGATGGGTCCACCTGTCCCATATAAAGAAATTCCATGGACTACCAGACAAGACTTTTTCTAAGGACTGCCGCATTTCTACAGACTGCCTAAAAACAGACTCTGAACTCAAGCCTCCCCTGTTAGAGGAAACTCCGCAACAGGAGTATAAAAAGAAACTCCGGTCTAGTAAAATAAGTCAGCCAGTTTAATTGTCTAAGTCCCTCTCGGGTGAAACGGTTAGACAGGTCCCTGACATGTATGAGATAGACCCCCATAGTGAGAGAGTTAGTCAAAACTCTATACGATGTATCGTCATTCTAAGTTTTATATTGTTTCTAAGTCTTATGGTTACCTGCACAAGTTATGCATTACATTTATGTTTTCCAGTTTCTCATGTAAACAAGTTTTCTAATGCTACAGTAGAGCACACATTTAGTGATCTGCCTCCTCACGAGCTATCCTATCGTCTTGCTATGAGTAATAATACATTCATCCGAATGTTACACTATTCACACCAGACCAGCAATGCCACTAATTGTTGGGTGTGTGGTCGACTCCCCCCTTTCCAGACACCGAAGGGAGTTCTGCCACTCTTTCCTTATCCGTTTTCACATAATGGTTCGTGTGGAGCATGGTTCACGTTAACGTCATCCTCCAATGATATGTCCCTTCTGAATAGAACATGTTTTCCAGACAAGCAAGGTCTCTCCCATAGAACAGGGTTGGATCTAGAAAATGAAGTATATGATTTAGGTAATTATTCTTCGAATTTCATGGTCCTGAATGTTCAGTCTGATACTACTCCAGACTTACCTGCTATTTCAGTACTACCAGTCAAAGGCGAATTATGTGTCAGAAATAATGGTTCCGCACATGTAGGACATAGTGATTGTACTACTACTGTCGAGTATAGTGACAGTGGGAAATCTATTTTCAAAGCCTCACGTCATTCTTATTTTGTTTGTGGTCAGACCGTATATATTCGTCTGCCCCTCGATTGGGATGGAACATGTTACGTTGCCTTCCTACTGCCACCAGTTTTTCTAGCCCCATCTGATTATCACAGAAACACACATCTAGTTCACGTCAGACATAGAAGGGAGATCGAGTCCCCAATTGTCGATCAAACTGAAACTACTCTAGAACAATATCAAGACTTCAATAAAGGTTTCTTCTTCTTTATAGGACCTATCCAGAATAGTAAGTTAATACGTAGACTAACCAGAACCCTTGAAGCAGTAGTGAATGAGACTACTTCTGCTCTAGGTAACTTAACCGAAGAGCAATCTGCTATGAGATTTGTCGTGCTCCAAAATCGTCTCGTTCTTGACGTCATACTGGCCGATAGAGGAGGAGCATGTAGAGTCATCGGATCTAGTTGTTGCATTTTCATTCCTAATAACGCGCCGTCTGTTTATTCAGCTATAACCAGACTTCATAAAATTGCCCATCAGTTACACCAGAATCCAGGCACCTGGACATGGTCCGGTTGGCTCTTGGATATCATATCTGCTTGGGGATGGAAAGTATTGTCATTCCTAGGTATTGCAGTAATGATCATATTCAGTTGCTGCCTCTGTATACAATGTGGCCCTGCGATTTGCGGCATGTGCGCTACCTCTTGTATTCCTAGTCCTAAGTCCCGTTCCAAGACAATTCGAGACGAGCAAATGATGCTATATGAAATGATAGATGGTATCATGAATATAGATGTTTCCTGATGGAAACGTAGGGCACAAGGAGGGAATGTGGAAAAGTAAATTTTGCCATGTTATATGTGCCTACGTGTTCCCCATTTTATGTCATATGTGCATGATCAATATGCATGTATTCCCCTCTGATCGATTAAAGACGCAATTACAGTTGTGTCCATCTCCAGTATGCCAGTTTCCAGTTTTCGTGAATACAACGAATATCAGGCTTATGTAAAAGCTACGTTGCCACGTTTTATAGTGTGCACGTTAATTCATTGAATTATCCCCGTTTCTAGGCCTCAAAAGGGCCCGGACTCAGTTTCAGCTCCTGTTTCCTGAACCCTCTCCGAGGAGCGATACAGCCCCCACCTGTATCCCTGACCCTTCGCTTACTTCTTGCCTCGCAGTGCCCGGCTCGGCCTGGCTCTGCCTCCCAGTCTGCCAAGAGTATGTTATGTTTCTAGTTATCAGTCCAACCCTCCTTCTCTGCATTCCTAAGCTACTGAATCGCATCAATAGTTTCCGTCATGGTCTAGCCTTTATGTCTCCATGTAAGAGAAATACTGTATTAATATTCATAGAATATCACTAGCACACGCACTACATATAAAATTATGCATGCACCAGTCTTAGAGTCTATTAGCCTTTACCCTGATAACTTTTGGATTCTATCAACATGTACTATAAACACCAGATACTAGATATGCCTAGGTACATGTCGCTCTGACCCTCCAGACTTTCGTCTCCTCTTCTAGTGCAGAAGTCATAGCCCCCAGTTCTCCCTGGTAACACGTCATTGCCAGTTTACGCGCACCACTAGGTTAGAGGTCCCATCTGCTCAGGTAGCCCCCTCCATGTTTCCGCCCCGTTTATGACATATTCTGTTACGTTTGCATCACATGTCCATGTATACGCCCTGTACACACCTCTTGTTACACCCACTTTATGCCTTATCTTTCGCGACTGCTACAAACTCCGCCTACTGCTACGCCCACTGTATTGAATGTAATGTATTTTGTTTAACTATATATATTGTGCACGGATATTAAAGTTTGCTAGCCAATTCCCAGATCCTGCCCCCGGCAGCTGCCATCCTATTCCCATGCAGGCTGTCCTGTTCCTGTCCTTTATGTCTGATTAAAAGCCTGTAAACTCCAGCTACCTCGAATCTTGACTCTTATTTATTGAGCTATCTGTTTATAGAGTATCCTGAAAAATAGAACCGGTAATTAATTATTTATTTACCACAATGAGCCAACATCACTGGTCGATGGTGATTGAACAACTATACTGGCTGCCTCTGCAGCACTCAAGGGCTTGGACTTAAGTTGGCGTGGTGGTGGTGGTGGCACTGAGCCCAATGGAGCGGGGGTGCTGCTGCCAGCTTGGTCCCCAGCAGATCCCGCTGCTGCTGCAGGCATACTTTTTTTTTTACTCCCAAAAAAAGGGGCGGGCGGCACACCAGTCTCCTTGGTAACTTGCTTCTTCTGCTCCTTACTGGCACCTTTATTGCTAGAGGAGCTACGGGTAACTTTTTTTGGGGCCATCTTCTTCAGAGCAGGTCAGAACAGCAGGCAGCAGTTGCACGAGTTGCAGAGTTGTCTGTGTCCAGACGTGACGTCGCGTGACGTTATGCTGCACACACACACCGCTGCAGGACTTCTTCCTGGCACTGGTGGTTCTCTTGAGTCTTGTGCACCTAAAAGCAATGGAAGACAGAGGAACATCAGTTCAGTTATACACCCCAAAAAATCGACAAAACACAGAAAAATCAGCACAATCCCATGCCATCCATGATGTTTACATTGAAGACACCCCACAGAAAGACTAGGGCCATGCAAGTATGCAACACTCACTACCCCTGGGCATAATGGATGAAAAGTAGGCAAAATAAGTGCAGGCCTCAGACACTGCCTCTCTTCAAAATGGCCCCTTACACCCCAAGCCAGTCCACATCAACAGTACACCCCAAAAAAACAGAAAAACAGCCCAAAATCACCACAATCCAATGCCATCCAGGATGTTTACATTAAAGAGAGTGAGACCACACTACAGGCACACTCAGTCCATGCACCACTACCCCTGGGCAAAAGGCCACACCAACAGCCCCCAAAAAACGACAAAAACAACAAAAAACAGCACAATCCCAGCCCATCCATGGCCTCAATGGTGTTTAATTTCAAGAGGACACCCCACAGAAAGACTAGGCCCATGCAACACTCACCACCCCTAGGCAAAGGGCCCCACCAGCAGCCCCAAAAAAACGACAAAAAACAATAAAATCACAATCCCAGCCCATCCATGGCCTCAATGGTGTTGAAATTCAAGAAGACACCCCTCAAAAACACTAGGCCCATGCAACACTCACTACCCCTGGGCATAATGGATGAAAGGTAGGCAAAATAAGTGCAGGCCTCAGACACTGCCTCTCTTCAAAATGGCCCCTTGCACCCCAAGCACATGTTGCCTGTACCAGCCAGCACTCAAGATGGCCACCACCACCACCCACATGGCCAGTCCACATCAACAGTACACCCCAAAAAAACAGAAAAACAGCCAAAAATCACCACAAACCAATGCCATCCAGGATGTTTACATTAAAGAGAGTGAGACCACACTACAGGCACACTCAGTCCATGCACCACTACCCCTTGGCAAAAGGCCACACCAGCAGCCCCAAACAAACGACAAAAAACACAAAAAACAGCACAATCCCAGCCCATCCATGGCCTCAATGGTGTTTAAATTCAAGAAGACACCCCACAGAAAGACTAGGCCCATGCAACACTCACTACCCCTGGGCATAATGGATGAAAAGTAGGCAAAATAAGTGCAGGCCTCAGACACTGCCTCTCTTCAAAATGGCCCCTTTCTTACACCCCAAGCCAGTCCACATCAACAGTACACCCCAAAAAAACAGAAAAACAGCCAAAAATCACCACAATCCAATGCCATCCAGGATGTTTACATTAAAGAGAGTGAGACCACACTACAGGCACACTCAGTCCATGCACCACTACCCCTGGGCAAAAGGCCACACCAGCAGCCCCAAAAAAACGACAAAAAACACAAAAAACAGCACAATCCCAGCCCATCCATGGCCTCAATGGTGTTTAAATTCAAGAAGACACCCCACAGAAAGACTAGGCCCATGCAACACTCACTACCCCTGGGCATAATGGATGAAAAGTAGGCAAAATAAGTGCAGGCCTCAGACACTGCCTCTCTTCAAAATAGCCCCATACACCCCAAGCCAGTCCACATCAACAGTACACCCCAAAAAAACAGAAAAACAGCCAAAAATCACCACAATCCAATGCCATCCAGGATGTTTACATTAAAGAGAGTGAGACCACACTACAGGCACATTCAGTCCATGCACCACTACCCCTGGGCAAAAGGCCACACCAGCAGCCCCAAAAAAACGACAAAAACAACAAAAAACAGCACAATCCCAGCCCATCCATGGCCTCAATGGTGTTTAAATTCAAGAAGACACCCCTCAGAAACACTAGGCCCATGCAACACTCACTACCCCTGGGCATAATGGATGAAAAGTAGGCAAAATAAGTGCAGGCCTCGGACACTGCCTCTCTTCAAAATGGCCCCTTACACCCCAAGCACATGTTGCCTGTACCAGCCAGCACTCAAGATGGCCACCACCACCACCCACATGGCCAGTCCACATCAACAGTACAGCCCCAAAAAAACAGAAAAACAGCCAAAAATCACCACAATCCAATGCCATCCATGATGTTTACATTAAAGAGAGTGAGACCACACCACAGGCACACTCAGTCCATGCACCACCACCCCTGGGCAAAAGGCCACACCAGCAGCCCCCAAAAAACGACAAAAAACAATAAAACAGCACAATCCCAGCCCATCCATGGCCTCAATGGTGTTTAAATTCAAGAGGACACCCCACAGAAAGACTAGGCCCATGCAACACTCACCACCCCTAGGCAAAGGGCCCCACCAGCAGCCCCAAAAAAATGACAAAAAACAATAAAATCAGCACAATCCCAGCCCATCCATGGCCTCAATGGTGTTTAAATTCAAGAAGACACCCCTCAGAAACACTAGGCCCATGTGTTAGACTTGGGCCTTAGGGCAGGTTCACCCCTAATCTTTTTGCCTTTATTTGTGACCCTGTGTAGTGATTTTTGGGTCTTGGCGCACTTTTTCCCTGTGTCCCAGAGTGAAAGTGCGTGCGTGTAGTATGGCTGGCCTGCCCTCCCATAGGAATGCATGGGGAATGTGTGTGTCCCTGGTAGTTCCTGATGTGTGGGGAGTGCAGGCTCGAGTTTAGTATGTATGAACTCGTGAGAGCGAATGCTGCAAGATGGTGTCTGTGGCATGTATGTGTCTAGAAGGGAAGTGCTACTTCTGGACATTGATGTATGTGTGCAGCGAGGGTGCTGGAGGGTGATTGGCTGGAGCTGGCTGGCATGCCAGGCTCCAGGAAGTCTGGATGGGTCTGCCCGGTGGTGAGTGTGAGATCAGCATGAGTAATGTGTGGGAGGAGTGCACCTGGGTCCTGGATGGGCTGGGGTTTTCCCCACACAATGCTGGCTCCGCCCCCCTGTGGTTTGTCTAATGACCCAAGCCTCCCCAGTGAATGAAAGGGGTGGTTGGGCCATCAAGGGTACTCCCAAGCCAGCTGCAACTGGTTTCCCCCCACCCTGCACCCTGAGGACAAAGGAATTTATGGTATAAAAATGGGGCTGTGTCCCCACAGAAACTGTTCTCTGTTCTACTTTTGGATCCTTGCCAGAGGGGGCTGTTGCTGCTGCTGGGGCCAGGAGGACCGCCACTTGGCTTGTCTCCCTGCCTGGAGACCCAGTGTGCTGGCTCTGGCCCTGCCTTGCCCCCCTGCCTGCCTCCAGACCCTGCTGGAGCTTTGCTTTTTGCCAGAGCGCCTGGAAGCGCTTTCATTTGACTTATAGCGCTAAAAACGCTTTATTTCTCCCCTAAGCGCTGGGAGCGCTTTATTTGTATTTCAAGCGCTAGGAGCGCTTTTCCTGTGGTCCCCGGCGCTTGGGAGCGCTTTGTGTGCAGCCGGTGCCCCCCGGCATCTGCCCGTTTTATTTTGCCGATTTTTGGCGAGCGAGTGCCCACCTCGCTTTATATTTAAATTGGAAGCCGGTGCCCACCCGGCATTGCCCCGTCCTTGGATATTTAATTTATCACGAGGGAGCCCACTCCTCGGATAATGGGACCCCGCCTGCCTATCTAAGGGGAGCCGCCGCGCTGCCCGCGGCGACCCGGAAGTGTTCGTGAGCCCGGCCAATCACAGCGCGGCCCGGGAGAGGAGGACCGGAAGTCCCGCCCCGCAGCCGAGCAGCGAGGAGAGGAGCCGGGAAGCCGAGGCGTAGTCCCCGGCGAGGCTCCCCGAGTGCAGGGAGAGCCCCGCGCTGCCCGAAGAGGTGAGCCAGAAGGGTTCCTGCCCCCGCAGCACCAGCGAGGACCCGGTGAGTGCGGGGGGCGGGTTCTTTGTTGTTCTGCAAGCGGCCCCGTTGGGAGAGGGCCGCTCCAACGAGAGGGGCCAGTTCTTTGCTCGTGAACCCTAGAGGCTCTTGGGGGCATTTCCTATTTGCGAGCCTTGTGAGGCTCGAGTGCCGGCACCCTTGTTTCGCGAGCCCTGAGAGGCTCGAGGCAGTTCTTGTTTCTAGAGCCCAGATAGGCTCACCGGCCCTTGGTATTTACAAGCCTGCGAAGCTCCGAGGGGCATTGTTTTGTTCCCTTGAGTCCAGGAGGGACTCCCACGACGCCCCATCTGTTCTACGAGCCCCAGGAGGCTCTGGGGGCATCTCCTTGTATTTCGGGCCAGAGAGGATCCTGAGTGCCATATTTATGTAGAGCCCAGCGAGGCTCTTGGGGACACAGTCAGGTGGTCAGAGCCCCGAGGCTCCCACGCTGTTCCTCCCCACCAGTGTTCTTGAGCCCACGAGGCTCCAACGTTGCTCATCTATTATTTACAACTGTCCAGCACTTAGTGGACAGTTGCTACGTTTAGGCTTTGTGTGCTGTGCTGCCTGCGCAGCTTCCCTGACATTGAGACTCAGGGCATTCCAGCCCCTTTCGAGGCCAGTTGGCCTGAGGGACAGTTCTAGTGTGGTGCTACGTGCACCCTGCGCAATTTGTGATTTACTTGCTGATGTAATTTCTGCGCAAATGTTCTACCTGCACCCCTGAATATGTTTTAATGTTTCATGTGCAATTGTTTGTTATTACCTCTGCTAAAAGTGACCTGCTTAGGTAATTCTTTATGTGTTTATCCCCTTTGCTAAAAGTGACCTGCTTAGAGGATTGTTTGTGTCATTACCTTTGCTAAAAGTGACCTGCTTAGGTAATGCCTTGTGCTTTTATTTCCCTTTGCTAAAAGTGACCTGCTTAGAGGAATGTTGATGTTTTATTGCCTTTGCTAAATGTTACTTGCCTAGGTGATTATTTTAGGTTTCCTTCCCTTTGCTAAATGTGACTTGCTTAGGTGATAGGTTTCCCTTCCATAGGTCCTGATGATAAGGTCCTAGTTCCCTGCGTGATTTCCCTACAGTGTTTAGGGTGGCGTAGGAGGTATTTTCCCTTTACCAGTAGTTACTGGTTGTATGCTACATTCACTATTTCTGTGTTACAGTCATTGTATGTTTATGTGCTAAAGTGTTATACCTACAAGTGCTATTTTTAAAAGTGCATTCCCCTGACAGTGGTCCAGGTGGCCCTGTCTTGTACATAATCCCTTGTAAATCTTGCCCGTGCCTGTTGGCACATTGTAAAGTGTGTGTGTTATCTAATGTGTTTTTACTATAATACAAAGGCTATTTTTATATAACCTTGTGTGGAGTTTCCTTTGTGGTGGGCCTTTGGTTGTTGTCGCTGGGGTGCGCGCGCAAACGCTTTACACATCGCCTCTGAGATTAGCCTTGCTGCTCGCGCCACGTTACCTAGAGGGTGAGCGGGGGTTATCTTGGTGTGTGACTCCCTTGCCCTGACCTTGGAAATGGTGGTCTCTGACTGACCTTGGCGCAAGCCTTGGCCAGCCAGAGGTCCCGTTTCTAACATTGGTGGCTAGCGGTGCGGATTGGACTTGCGTTTGCGTTGTACCACAGTGGCGACAGGCCACACTTCAAAGCTCTACAGTTTTAGATAACCACATTTTTGGGATTATTGTTTTTTAGGGAAGTTCAGTTTTGCTTCTCCTGAAAGGTGTCATTTGTATTTTGTCCAGTACCTTGTTCCCCGCCCTGCTCCCAGAGTTTGGTACCTGTGTCGCTAGTGGTCAGGTTGAGATAATCAGGGGTGGTAGAAACTGCCTTACCAGTCCGAGGGGAGGGTTGTGTGTGAATGAGTGTGTGTTACGCTGGACAGTGGAGTGCAAGTTCTGAGATAGGAATCTTGCTGAATTTTGTTGATTGTATACTCCTGTTTAGCTCAGACCCCCAGGTTCCCTGTGTGATCTCGTCTCTAGAACGTCTGCCAAAATGGAGCCTGTTTTTGATCTCAGTGATCTAGTTTGGTACAGTATGCAGGAGTTGGAAAGGTTCTGTAGAGAGAGAGACATAGGGGTGGATGAGTCAGATACTGAGAACCAACTTAGGAACCACCTGGTCCAATGGTATAAGGATCAAAGGGATCTTGAGCGCAGCGAGGAAAGGGCCCAGGCCACACGCCATGAGGGTGGTGAGTCTGTGGGGAGCCCTGAAGATTCTGATGAAGAATGTGAGTTGGATGATGACAGTGGTTGGGCCCCAGCAGATAGTGAGGACCCCATAGATAGGGAGTCCCTTGCTAGGCCCAGTGTCAGTACCAGCGCCCCATCCCTTTCCCTGTCCCCAGAGGATTGGTTAGATAGGAAGGAAGAGAGGGAGCATCAGTTAGCAATGGAACAGCTCATGTTAGAGCATGCCCAGGCTATGGCGCAGCTAGAGATCGAAAGACTCTTAGCGCAGGAGAGGATAGAGGTGGAGAGAAGGGCCATCATCCGTGAGAGCGCAGCCCTAGAGAATAGACTCTCCCCTACCCACAGTTGTAATTGTCTGGATTCCCCAGAGAGGGTGGAGTCCAGTGGTGGCAGCTTTTTAAATGTCAGTGTAGACAGTCCCACTCCCAGTTCCCCGAGTATGGTTCCTGTTTCCCCAGAGGAGGAGAATAGGTTGAGGTTTAGGAACCTTAAGAAACCATCTCACCAGAAGTGGGGGTATTTTGTGGATGACTGTTCGGATGCAATGTGGGGTTGGCTGACGGCTAACTCGGACAATGAGGTGGACGGTGTGGTGAATATGTTCCTCAAAGAGCAGTTGCTCAGTGTTGTTTGTCCAGAGTTGCGCCAGCACCTGCTGAAGTTGAAGTGTTTTTGTCCTTGGGACCTTGCAGAAGAAGCAGAGCGCTGGGACAGTGCGAGAGGTTCTTTAGAGTCACTAGTGAGTGATTCCAACAATAGTGGGTCAGGTGTCTTCCAGCCCAGTGTGGTGGAGGAGGGTGAGAGTAGCCCAGCTAGGTCCCAGGTTAGTGAGGAGGGTGTAGGGGCTGACTGCCTGTCTCAGTGGAGCAGGAGTGAGTGTGTGACCGAGAGTCCCCAGACGCCCGAAGCCCTGTCACAGAGCCTGGATGGTTTCTTTAGGGAACACCAGGATGGGAACGTAGGCTTGCCTGTTAGTTCACTTGAGGGAGATCTCCTAGTGGGTAGAGAACCTGGAGCATCTGTAAGCGGAGCTTCCATGATTATAGAGTCTGGCAGTACTGCTCCAGTAGGGAGAGTACAGGAGTCCAGCGTGAGGAGTGATTGGGGGAGTTCCCCAGTGGAAGAACCAGTGGGTCAGGGACTACCCAGTGGGGCTAGGATCCCGTCTAGTGACCATGGTGACACCACTTCTGTGCTGGGGGATCTTTGCGCACTGTCAGGTGGACAGGAGGCGGGAGATCTGCGCCAGACAGACAGTCACACAACATATGTGTCATTTGCTAGCCTCAGGGGGATGGTGTGTGAATCCCCAGAAGTCCTGGAGTGCCAGGCAGTGATTCCACCAAAGGTTCTAGACCGGAGGTTGGAGGTCCAGGTTCAGGATTCGCCTGACCTGAAGGGTGGGAATACTGTAAACAGTGTCCTAACCAGTTCTTTCTCCAGAGGTACCGCCCCGGTTGGGAGGGAGCAGGACTCTGGAAGGGGGTGCAGAGGGTGGGAAAGCCCACCTCTGACCCCGGTACCACCTGAGGGGTTAAACCCTAGGTTGGGAGAGTGGTGTTTAGAGGGTACCCCTCGCAGGAGGAGGAGGAACCCTAGGAGAAGAGGTAAGGGGAGGAGAGCCTTCCCTGAGACTCCTGGTCCACCTACGGTTGTAGACCCTAGGTTGGAGAACCAGTGGCAGTCTAGCCCTGTCTTGCAGACAGGAAGAGTGGAAAATGGCTGTTATGTGCCAGGGGTTACTACCCCCACTTTGTGAGTAGGCAGGATCTAGTGGTACCTGGATGGCCTAGGGCCTGGTCCTCGCCGAGGGCAGCTGGAGAGTACCAGTAGGGTAGCCCAGTTAGTCCCTACAGTAGTTTTAGAAAGAACCCCAGGGGTTCACCGTGGCGTAAAACAGGAGGGTGTCCCTGCAGTTGTGGGCCCGCGTCCTTGTTTTATCGCCCCAAGCAGGGAAGTCCATCACGGTGGTGATCGGTCTGCCCTGCGTTTTGGCTGGAAGGGGGTCGTGTTAGACTTGGGCCTTAGGGCAGGTTCACCCCTAATCTTTTTGCCTTTATTTGTGACCCTGTGTAGTGATTTTTGGGTCTTGGCGCACTTTTTCCCTGTGTCCCAGAGTGAAAGTGCGTGCGTGTAGTATGGCTGGCCTGCCCTCCCTTAGGAATGCATGGGGAATGTGTGTGTCCCTGGTAGTTCCTGATGTGTGGGGAGTGCAGGCTCGAGTTTAGTATGTATGAACTCGTGAGAGCGAATGCTGCAAGATGGTGTCTGTGGCATGTATGTGTCTAGAAGGGAAGTGCTACTTCTGGACATTGATGTATGTGTGCAGCGAGGGTGCTGGAGGGTGATTGGCTGGAGCTGGCTGGCATGCCAGGCTCCAGGAAGTCTGGATGGGTCTGCCCGGTGGTGAGTGTGAGATCAGCATGAGTAATGTGTGGGAGGAGTGCACCTGGGTCCTGGATGGGCTGGGGTTTTCCCCACACAATGCTGGCTCCGCCCCCCTGTGGTTTGTCTAATGACCCAAGCCTCCCCAGTGAATGAAAGGGGTGGTTGGGCCATCAAGGGTACTCCCAAGCCAGCTGCAACTGGTTTCCCCCCACCCTGCACCCTGAGGACAAAGGAATTTATGGTATAAAAATGGGGCTGTGTCCCCACAGAAACTGTTCTCTGTTCTACTTTTGGATCCTTGCCAGAGGGGGCTGTTGCTGCTGCTGGGGCCAGGAGGACCGCCACTTGGCTTGTCTCCCTGCCTGGAGACCCAGTGTGCTGGCTCTGGCCCTGCCTTGCCCCCCTGCCTGCCTCCAGACCCTGCTGGAGCTTTGCTTTTTGCCAGAGCGCCTGGAAGCGCTTTCATTTGACTTATAGCGCTAAAAACGCTTTATTTCTCCCCTAAGCGCTGGGAGCGCTTTATTTGTATTTCAAGCGCTAGGAGCGCTTTTCCTGTGGTCCCCGGCGCTTGGGAGCGCTTTGTGTGCAGCCGGTGCCCCCCGGCATCTGCCCGTTTTATTTCGCCGATTTTTGGCGAGCGAGTGCCCACCTCGCTTTATATTTAAATTGGAAGCCGGTGCCCACCCGGCATTGCCCCGTCCTTGGATATTTAATTTATCACGAGGGAGCCCACTCCTCGGATAATGGGACCCCGCCTGCCTATCTAAGGGGAGCCGCCGCGCTGCCCGCGGCGACCCGGAAGTGTTCGTGAGCCCGGCCAATCACAGCGCGGCCCGGGAGAGGAGGACCGGAAGTCCCGCCCCGCAGCCGAGCAGCGAGGAGAGGAGCCGGGAAGCCGAGGCGTAGTCCCCGGCGAGGCTCCCCGAGTGCAGGGAGAGCCCCGCGCTGCCCGAAGAGGTGAGCCAGAAGGGTTCCTGCCCCCGCAGCACCAGCGAGGACCCGGTGAGTGCGGGGGGCGGGTTCTTTGTTGTTCTGCAAGCGGCCCCGTTGGGAGAGGGCCGCTCCAACGAGAGGGGCCAGTTCTTTGCTCGTGAACCCTAGAGGCTCTTGGGGGCATTTCCTATTTGCGAGCCTTGTGAGGCTCGAGTGCCGGCACCCTTGTTTCGCGAGCCCTGAGAGGCTCGAGGCAGTTCTTGTTTCTAGAGCCCAGATAGGCTCACCGGCCCTTGGTATTTACAAGCCTGCGAAGCTCCGAGGGGCATTGTTTTGTTCCCTTGAGTCCAGGAGGGACTCCCACGACGCCCCATCTGTTCTACGAGCCCCAGGAGGCTCTGGGGGCATCTCCTTGTATTTCGGGCCAGAGAGGATCCTGAGTGCCATATTTATGTAGAGCCCAGCGAGGCTCTTGGGGACACAGTCAGGTGGTCAGAGCCCCGAGGCTCCCACGCTGTTCCTCCCCACCAGTGTTCTTGAGCCCACGAGGCTCCAACGTTGCTCATCTATTATTTACAACTCTCCAGCACTTAGTGGACAGTTGCTACGTTTAGGCTTTGTGTGCTGTGCTGCCTGCGCAGCTTCCCTGACATTGAGACTCAGGGCATTCCAGCCCCTTTCGAGGCCAGTTGGCCTGAGGGACAGTTCTAGTGTGGTGCTACGTGCACCCTGCGCAATTTGTGATTTACTTGCTGATGTAATTTCTGCGCAAATGTTCTACCTGCACCCCTGAATATGTTTTAATGTTTCATGTGCAATTGTTTGTTATTACCTCTGCTAAAAGTGACCTGCTTAGGTAATTCTTTATGTGTTTATCCCCTTTGCTAAAAGTGACCTGCTTAGAGGATTGTTTGTGTCATTACCTTTGCTAAAAGTGACCTGCTTAGGTAATGCCTTGTGCTTTTATTTCCCTTTGCTAAAAGTGACCTGCTTAGAGGAATGTTGATGTTTTATTGCCTTTGCTAAATGTTACTTGCCTAGGTGATTATTTTAGGTTTCCTTCCCTTTGCTAAATGTGACTTGCTTAGGTGATAGGTTTCCCTTCCATAGGTCCTGATGATAAGGTCCTAGTTCCCTGCGTGATTTCCCTACAGTGTTTAGGGTGGCGTAGGAGGTATTTTCCCTTTACCAGTAGTTACTGGTTGTATGCTACATTCACTATTTCTGTGTTACAGTCATTGTATGTTTATGTGCTAAAGTGTTATACCTACAAGTGCTATTTTTAAAAGTGCATTCCCCTGACAGTGGTCCAGGTGGCCCTGTCTTGTACATAATCCCTTGTAAATCTTGCCCGTGCCTGTTGGCACATTGTAAAGTGTGTGTGTTATCTAATGTGTTTTTACTATAATACAAAGGCTATTTTTATATAACCTTGTGTGGAGTTTCCTTTGTGGTGGGCCTTTGGTTGTTGTCGCTGGGGTGCGCGCGCAAACGCTTTACACATCGCCTCTGAGATTAGCCTTGCTGCTCGCGCCACGTTACCTAGAGGGTGAGCGGGGGTTATCTTGGTGTGTGACTCCCTTGCCCTGACCTTGGAAATGGTGGTCTCTGACTGACCTTGGCGCAAGCCTTGGCCAGCCAGAGGTCCCGTTTCTAACACCATGCAACACTCACTACCCCTGGGCATAATGGATGAAAAGTAGGCAAAATAAGTACAGGCCTCGGACACTGCCTCTCTTCAAAATGGCCCCTTACACCGCAAGCACATGTTGCCTGTACCAGCCAGCACTCAAGATGGCCACCACCACCACCCACATGGCCAGTCCACATCAACAGTACACCCCCAAAAAACAGAAAACCAGCCAGAAATCACCACAATCCAATGCCATCCATGATGTTTACATTAAAGAGAGTGAGACCACACCACAGGCACACTCAGTCCATGCACCACCACCCCTGGGCAAAAGGCCACACCAGCAGCCCCCAAAAAACGACAATAAAATAAGCACAATCCCAGCCCATCCATGGCCTCAATGATGTTTAAATTCAAGAAGACACCCCACAGAAAGACTAGGCCCATGCAACACTCACCACCCCTGGGCAAAGGGCCCCACCAGCATGCCCAAAAAAACGACAAAAATCAGCACAATCCCAGCCCATCCATGGCCTCAATGGTGTTTAAATTCAACAAAACTGTTGTATCATGCACCCATAACCAACCCTGGGTCCTACTGGATACTGTGGCTACCCACAATATAATTTATTTAATGTTCTGAAAAAGTTCCAAAATTGTAGTTGCAGCAACTGTAATGCCCCAAACAAACTTACTTGTGAAAGTTGATTTCTAATCCAAAAGTGATCCAAAGACAGTCAAAAAGGCCTCAAATCCAAATATCCAGCAGCACCCACAAAAAGTAATCCTTCCAGCTCCAGATCCAAATGAAAGTGACCAGGAGATGGACAAAGCACTGGGAGGAGCCTGCTGGACAGGAACAGGAAGTTGGAGACTGTGGGGCACTTCCTTCCTCCCCCCCCAAAAAAATGGACTCCTTGCAAAAAAAAAGGCCATGCAAATGTCAACCTGAGGAGTGATTCTGATAAAAATCATAATTTTCTGAAGGTTTATCCTGTTTGCTGGTGATTTTCTTGTGCAGAATTGCAAAATCTCTATTTCGCAAGTGCGAGATTGTTCCTTTCCGCCGCAACTACGTGTTCGCAATTGCGAACTCTCGCGAGGTGTGCTGTGCAAGGTGGCAAGCCGCGATTACGTATTCGCGGGCGCCAAACGCCTGCGGGATCACGCAGCAAGATCCAAAATGGCGCGGCACTCGCAAAATATGATCGAGAAAAACAACTCGGCAAACGCTTAATGACGGAAAGTGAACGCCGTGCACCACGCCGCGCGCCGCAACCAAGCAAAAAATCCGCCACGAGCGGATTCACGGATTTTCGACAAATTCGCGAGAGTTCGCGGATTGCGAATTTGCCGAAAATCCGAAAAATCCGCGATCGGAGCGGATTTTACGCCCATGCTTAGACACACCTCACCCCCCATGTGTTTATCTGAACAGAATGCACAGCCACAGCCCCTGTCACTCCAAAGCCAGACAGACAATACACAAATCTAGCAGAGGCTCACAGGATGTCTAAGCAAGAAAATACCTACTTTCTAAAAGTGGTATTTTCAAACATAGAATGTAAAAATCATCCTCACTAGAAGATGCATCTTTATATTCTGAGCTCAGGCATACTAAACTTTACCTTCCCATCTTGTCCCAATGGGAAGTTATATTTATAAGATGTTATAAATGAACTTCCATTCTACCCTATGAGACAGATAGCCTTTCAATATTGAAAAACGATATAGGCAGTATTTCACTATCAGAACATGCCACACACAGCAGGGCATGTCCTACCTTTCACATACACTGCATCCTGCCCACAGGGGTACCTTTGGCTTACCTGAGGGGTGATTCACTTGTATGAAAAGGGAAGGTTAGGGCCTGGCAAGTTGGTTCACTTGCCAGGTCGACATGGCAGTACCAGACTGCACACAGACACTGCAATGGCAGTTCTGAATTAGATTTACACGCTGCTCATGTGGGTGGCACAATCAGTGCTTCAGGCCCACTAGCGTGTTTAAGGTGTACAATGGTTCAGGGTTGGCCTTACTAGGTCCAGAAAGGTAGCGACACAGTGTGTCTGTATATTTTTGCCTTTATAGAAATTAATACATTTAATGTAAGTGTGGTAATTGAACAAACGCGGGAGCAGGATTCTAGGAAAACAGTTCGGGTTTATTTTCATTTAAACATAAAAAAGGGGGCTCAACAAGGTAATATATACGTTCAGGTGCTCACATAAGTGGATAGGTGCGTATTGTGACTAAGTGAAGAGTGACATAAAAGCATAACATCACATTGACAACATGGAGGGACTCCAATTCAACTATATACAAAGGATGGGGCCCCAGTTGTAGGGGTCGAAGACATTTTGATCTTTAGTTAAGATCTTCTTCAGGACAGAGTGTGAGCAATCTGAAACTGAAGTAGAGCAGAAAACGTCACCTAAGACTGGTGACATTTTAAAGTGGTGTGGCGTAAATACCTGTCTTAGATGTCATGAGGTGAGTGAGCCTAATTCTTACAGTTCTGGCGGCCAAACAAAGACCATAGCAACAGGAACAGAAACCCACTGAACAACCTTAACAAAAACAATAGGGGTCAAATCTTGGTTTTAAGCAGCTTAGCTAACAAATTAAGATTTTATCATGGTTACATAGTGATGCAGTTCATTTTACACAAGCTCACTGTGATGTGTTTGCTACATAAAGCTTAACCTCTTATATCGGAGATGATATCTTAATGATTCCATTTATAGAGTCATTCAGGTTACAAATCCCACTTGTGAGTCTGCGCGCTCTTTTCATTTACATTTTTACATGTATTATTGGGTTTCATTTAATTTCCTACAAATGATGACTTGCGAGTGTGGGACAAGCAAGACTGAAAGGACTGCTAATGTTACCCGTCCCCCGCACATGTTGCCTGGTGATTACTCAAGTCGCCTGATTAAAATTAAATATTCAAGAGTTAGACACAGCATTAAAGCGCGCTTAAATGGGGTTTTCTCACTACTGGCAAATGTCCGACCCTCTTGGCTGTGCTCTCTGAGGCTGAAGAAGACGCCACCGCTGGACAGCTATAAACTAAATTTTGTTTCAAACTAGAGCTGAACGTGTACTGTGCTAAGAACATAACATTAGAAAGAGATTAAGGATTTGCCATCCCAAAGACAAGGCTTCATAATGGGAATATGCATGACCGCGCATGTGATCTGAATACTAGTGTCTTTTGGTGAAGAGAAATAATAGAGATAACACAGTTTGCAACAATGCATCTGTCACTCAAGAACATTAACGCGAGTGCCACGCGCCTATTTGAAACCTGTGCAGTCGGTGTCATTTACAGCCCTTATGTGTCTCTTACGCAGGCCCACTGCCGGTCACACATCCGTTTCTCAGCGGAACAATGACACATCCACTTGGGTTAACAGTCACAACAACATGTGTCTTGAACATAAAGGAAACCGTGCTACCACTAATATCTTACATCAGCAACAAAGGGAACCGTCGAGAAACAATGAGTGGGAAATTGTGAGCCGCGGCATTTCCTGAACGATATGCAAATAAATTGTCACTGAGATCTGGTTGGGTGCTGATAATAACTATCACACAGATTTACGTTATTTTAAGTATTGTGGTTCTGTAGATAGCTGCGCTTAAACTTACCTGACGGTCCGTCCGCTGCCTCTGCTGTCTGCTTCAGTTCTGGGCTGGGGTCCGCCTTTGGCGCCTTCACGGTCGTCGACGTCTCCTGCGTGAGTGGTTACTAGCTGGCAAGCCCTCTCAGGCTCTTAGCCAATGCAGACGCTGCTCCAGAGTCCAGCAGCGCCACGATTGGCCTGGAGCAGGGTCACTTCCTGCCCATTAGGAGACCGGGGGCTGCGAATGAAGCAACCCTCACTCTCCTAAGGGGAAGGCTTAGTGCGCATGTTCGGGCTGGTATTAAAAAAGACCTGCCCCAAAAACGAACATGCGCACTATTGCGCTGTCACTCATCCTGAGGGCTGCCGAAGCCCCACCCCCTTCAGCGTCCCTTCTACTTCTGTCTGACGCTATTTCCATACAATCAGGAGTCCTGATTGCTGGAATTAGCGTAAAAACTTAAGTACAACGATTTCTAATTCTAAAAGGGGCCGTGGGCCTGTGGCATTGGTGGGGCAGCTCCCGAACGCCCCCAATGGACGAACCGCCACTGCCTAAGGGCTTATTAGGTTTTCCAAGTACAGTATTAAGTGACTGCCTGCTCCCAGTGATTACACCAAGCCATTTATTCAGGTACAATTAGTTTACAATAGGGAATACTCCTGTAATTTGGGGTTAGGTCAGCCAGTGCTTGAAGGGTGGCGCGCGGGCTGGTTGGAACCTGGGGGCTGGAGGGGCTTAAGTTACGTAGCACAGCGCGGGATTATGGCACTTACTTAGCACTTATGGGTAAGGCCAATAAGAAGAAGAATGGATGGGTCTTGTTCTTCGTGTGTTGGTTGATATGCGTCGGGCAGGTGTATCTGTTGGAGGGGAAGGGAGGGTTATGACCTAAACTGATTCTTGGTTGGTTTGAGCAGTGCAGGAAATAATGGTCCAGGTGCACTTACGTTGCACTTGGAGATTGAAAGGAGCAAAGGAAGAGTCTTGTGCTTCGTATTATTGCTGCCAATGTAGTGACCAATCGTGGGTTGCTGTTGGAGGAAGAAAGGTGGAAGACCAGGCCCACTAGTAGCATTTGATTTACATGCCCTGGCACACACAGTGCACCGTAGTACGGACTTACCAGTAAATCACATATGCCAGTCATGGAATCACCAATTCATAAACACAATTTAAAGAGGGAGCACTTGAACTTTGGCACTGAACAGCAGTGGCAAAGAGACCAATGCATCTAGACCAGCAAAAACGAAGCCCAACACACAGTAAAACACTTGAGACAAAGGCAGAAATACAGGGGAAACACACCCCAAGGATGCCAGGTCTAACACATCTTATTTACAATTCATTAGCTTTTGAATAGGTTGCTTGGATCGGTCAGATGCCAGTGGAGTAACATTAATCTGAGACTATGTGGTATGTCAATGTCAAGTCTAGAAGAAGTCAGAATGGATGGTTTTGCACTCAATGGAGCTTCAGCTAGACTTCTCTGAACTGCATTACAGAGTATGTTGGGTTCCAGCATGCTTTTAAAAACCAAATCTAAATACACACATATGTTGGCTTTTAGAAGAGTTTCCGGAAATACAAGATTTCAGCAGTTACACCATCTCTGTGGTGGACACACACTGTATGGTAACACAAATAATACAAGTTCAAAACTGGAAAAAAGAAAAATAGATCATTAATTTATGGACCATAGTCATTCTGCTCAGACAAGGTCAGAAAGGCCTAAAGACACACTAAAGAAATAGCAAAAAGAGATGAAACCAAGAGCAAGGCAAAGCCTTTAAAGACAACAAACCATAGGACATTTTGACTGAGCAAACCTTAATTGGGACCAGGCAAAGACTTGCTCATGTGGAAGGAACGTCCTTGGTGTAGGTGTGTGTATACTTTCAACAAGAGTTCCCAGTCTTGCAATACTTAGCAGTAATCCTTGCTGTGGCTGGGCATTTAAATCTTGCCCTTAGAACAGATTACGGATTTTCAATGTTCGTGCTTAAATAGAGATTGAACTCGTAACTATAAATGAGAGAAGTTCCTGGGTCTATCTGTAGCCACGCAGTGCTTGAAATGGAAAAATAAAAGTGCAGGTACCAGAGTACCTGCTTGTTTCTGAGCAGTGGCAGTACTCTCCAATTAAAGGTATTGCATTTCTCTTGAGAAGTGCCGGTACTTTCCTCCTCAAAATAAGAAAGTGCTGGCACACCCTACTGTACAGTACCGGCCCATTTAAAGCACTGTAGCTACGGTATCCTGCAGCCGCGAACTGGAGCTGGCTTGTGGTGTGGCAGAGCCATTACCTGTTTCTTTGTGAAGTCTCAAAGAAAACAAAAGAACATGAGCACCATATGTCCTTGTATGCAAGCACATGATGTAATACTGGCAAATCGGATCATACAATGTAGCAAGAAACATGCACAAGCGTGTAGCTGTGCTTTATTCTGAGATCTGATAAAGAGTAAATAAAGATGATGAGAAGTGCATATGTTTTTTGATTTCAAAATATTTTATTTATAAAGAAGTGTCAAAGAGAATAAGGAGCAAAATACAACAAAAGTGATACAATTGAATCAAGATAAATACCCAATCAGGGGCTAAAAATAAGATGTAAACAAAATAAGTGCGTATAAAAGTAAAGGTAACGTATTATATAATACAGAAACTGATTAGGTAAAGGTTATCATCAAAGCAATAAACAAAAGTATCACTATCAAATTTTGAAATAGAGACAGGGGAGGAAAAAGAAGAAAAGAAAGAAGAAAGAAAGAAAGAGCAATAGGAAAGATGAAAAAGGATAGAGGAAGAAAAGAGAAGAAGGAAGAAGGAGGATTCCCACAGGAGTAACCCATCATATAAACTCATATAACACCACGGATACAGACAAATCAAAAAGGATACTGAGCAACCAACCCTTTTGATGACAGATCCATATAATCATCCAAAGCTTTCCAAACCCCACTAGAGATAGAAGGAGAGAGATGAGCATGATTAATTGAAACGTGAGCGCTGCACAAAAAGGAGACCCACGCCCACCATGTATGATAGGAAATCGAAGAAAAGGATTTCCACTCCATAAGTATAATTTTCACCGCAACAGTCAAAAGAAGATCCATCAATTGTATTTTCATGGGATCCAAGGGGAGAGGAGTAGGGGCAGCCAGTGGTCCCAATAAAATTAAAGGGAAAGAGAGTTGGAACTCAATACCAAAGATAAGAGAGAGATGTTTATGGATGAGGTTCCAAAAAGGCTGAAGCAGGGAACAACCAAAAAACATATGGTGAAAATCGCCCGGCAACAATCCACAGCTCCAACATAAATTGTCATCTTTAAGATTGAGCGAATGTAGACGCACGGGCGTCCAATGAAGGAGATTGAGAGAGAAAAATTTAGACTGCATTAAAGATGGAGCAATTTTATTGCGAAGAGAGAGTTTACCAATCAGTTGCCAAGTATCTGAGGAAATATGATGCGTAATGTGAGGAGCAAAATGGTGTAACCATTTTTGCTGAGCAACCGTCTGTGCGGGTAGTGAAGCAGATGATAAAAATTTATAAATCTTGGAAGCAACGTGACCAGATTTAATCCATATATGAAAAAGTGAAACAGTAGAAGAGGTAGGATGAAGACGAACCTTAGCAAGAGCCACTTTAATTTTAAGAAAAGTATAAAAATCAAGATTTGTTAAAGAGTGTTTCGTAGCCAAGGTGGAAAAAGGTAATGGCTCATCAGAAGCGCCATAAAGGTGATTAACAAGAGAGATCCCTTTAGTTGCCCAGTATGACATGCGGACGGGAGGAATGTCGAGTTTAAATTTAGAGTTCCGCCAAATAGACGTCCACCTAGTTTTATGTAAAGGAATTGCCATTTTCTTATCTATTTTCCTGACCGCCGCAATTGTATCTATAATTATAGAACGAGAAAACAGGATATGCAAATTAGATGTGGTGCAAAAAGAGGCAATAGGCAAAGGAGATGCTAATTCCTGTTCTATTAGCAGCCAAGAAGGAACATGAGGAGATGGAGGAGAGAACCACAAGGCACCTTGAGAGGCCAAAAAGGCAGTTTGGTATTTGTCCCAGTCAGGAAAATTGCACCCTCCCATATCGCAAGGACGGCGCAAAAATTTGTATGCAATTCTAGCACGTTTGTCGTTCCATAGAAATTTAGATGTCAAAACATCAATTTCGCGAAAAAAGGAATCTGATAACTTAACCGGAAGCATGGATGAAACAAAATTTATAATAGGGGTGATCATCATTTTGAGAGTCTGGAGGCGACCCCACCAGGAAATATGTTTCGGAGACCATGTGTCCAAAAGACGACGCACTTTAAGGAGAGTCTGGGATTCATTATAGGCAGTAGTAGCATAAAGGGTAGAACAAAAGTAAATCCCTAAGTATTTCAGGTGTGTAGACTGCCACTTAAAGCCCGCAGAACCCATATGCGAAGGGAAACAGTAGGCATTGAGAGGGAACATTTCCGTCTTATCTCTATTTAGGGTATAACCTGAAACCGATGAGAAGAGGGAAATGGTATTTGAAATAGCAGGTATTGCCAGGGGTATATTATCGGAAAAAATAAGAACATCATCTGCGTAAGCAGCAGTTTTAATACAGTGAGATCCAAATGAAAAACCTTTAATATCTGGGTGTAAGTCAATTAATCGAAGAAGAGGATCAATAGATAATAAGAATAAAAGTGGAGATAAAGGACAACCCTGTCGAGTGCCCTGACGAAGATTAAAAAATGACGATGTAGCCCCATTAACTCTAATGTTAGCTCTAGGTTGGGAATATAAGGACATTACCATGTTAATGAAAGAGTCCCCAAGGTTGTGAGCGCATAAAACAGCTCGAAGAAAAGGCCAAGAGACCTTGTCGAAGGCCTTTTCCGCGTCAAGGGCCAAGGCCGCGGCAGGGAGTCGAGATCGCTTAGCTGCACCAAGAATATGACAAAAGGTGCGTATATTGTCTCGCGCAAGACGACCCTTTACAAAACCGGTTTGGGAAGGATGAACAAGATAAGGGATAAGGGCTTCCAATCTTTTGGCCAGGATTTTAGCACAGATCTTAGCTTCCATGTTAAGAAGAGAAATAGGACGGAAGTTTTTGGGATCCGAATGGTCTTTCCCTTCTTTTGGGATCACTACTATAGTTGCTTCAGCAGCAGTACCAGAAACAGACCCATCCTGAAGAAAAGAATCAAACACAGATTGTAATTTGGGAACAAGTGTAGGGAGAAAAGTTTTATAAAATAAAATAGGATAACCATCAGGGCCTGGGGCCTTACCAGAGCGAGTAGCTTTAATTGCGGTAACAATTTCCTCAGGGGAGATTGGTCTATTTAATAAAATGCGATCATCCTCAGAGACCGACTGAACCGGAACCGATTTTAAGAAATCCCGACAATGATCAAAAGAGGATTGATTAGAAGGAGTATATAATTTGTTATAAAAATCACGAAAGACTTCAAGTATTTCATCAGTTTGGAATTTTTTAGATCCCGAGTGGTCAGTAATAGAAGAAATTTGCGAGGACTTAAAGGAGCAATCTTGGAATTTCAGTGTAGCCGCCAAAATTTTCCCAGCTCGATTTTTTAACAATACATTTTTGGATTTTTGCGCTTGTACTCCAATATGGGCTCTTTTAGTAACAATAGTATTATATTTGTATTTCAGTTGTTTTATTAGCTGTAGACAAGATGAATCCTTAGAATGTCTAAAAGTGGCTTCCAGAGTTTTGATTTCAGAGGATAAATCTGTGAGCTCCTTTTTAATAGCAGAATTCCTTTTTTACATACAATTAATAACTTGACCACGGAAATCAAAATAGGATGTATAAGCGGAGAGGAGGAAGATGAAACAAGAGAAGAATGAACAAGGAGATAATCAATACGAGAAAAGGAAGAATGAGGCGAAGAAAAGAAAGAAAAGTCACTACCAGTGGGATTGTGAAGACGCCATATATCTTGAAGGTGAGTAAAGGAGCACATGTTAAGCATTTGTTTGTGGGATTTAGGGGGGCGAAACTGAAATGCAGAATTTCTATCTAAAAGAGGATCCATTGGTAAATTAAAATCTCCGCCAACAATCAGATTGCCAGAATGCGGGGTGTCATTCAATTTTTTGGTAACAGATTTCCAAAAGTTCGGATCGTCAACGTTAGGAGCATAGATATTCATCACATAGAGATCATGATGCCCATCCGACAGTTTAGATAGCAACCAACGACCCTCAGAATCATGATCAGAAGAGATTATAGACAAGGCAGAATTTTTTGAAAGTAATGTAACAACCCCATTCTGTTTGCCCGAGGCATCAGAACAGCAAACATCCGAAACCCATTCTTTCTTCAAAAATACTGCCTCTCTGGCAGTGACCTTGGTCTCCTGAAAAAGGACTAGATCAGAAGATAGAGACTTACAATAATCTAAGATTTTCGACCTCTTCACCGGATGATTCAATCCCTTAACATTAAGGGATAATACATTTAAACCCGGCATGGAAGTACATAAAGATAGAGAAAAGACGCCATGGACAACAGTGAAACAATCATCCTCACAGAGACAAAAAACCACCCAGAAAACAGAAGGAACAAAGTGGGAGAATCCATGTGGGGAATCCGAAGAAGAAAAAAAGAAAGAAAAGGAGAAAAAAGAAAAGAGAGAAGAGAGAGAAGAAGCAGAAGCAGGAGGGGAGGCCTAAAAAGACCAACTTCATACTAGGGAGAACGTGGAAAGGCGAGCAAGGGACCCGTACAAGGAGAAAAATAATGAATAACAATAGCCCCAATAATATACCACGCTGATGGCATGTAAATGAGAGCTGGGAACAAGCAAAAGTATCAACGAGTAATAGATTAATATTATAAAATATCATAGTGCAATGAAAAAATCAGTACAGTCTCAATGAGTCATTACTCCAATAGCAAGAAATATAATTATACTAAGTAATAATACTAGACGATCTAATAAAGAGACAAAACACTGTGGTAAAGCATGAACAATAGATGAATGCATGCAGATAACCATGTATATCCTAGAAATAAGAAGTGCATATGTTTGAAAGCAAGTCTGCTCTGTGCCTTAAAGCTGTGATGTCTACAGCTCATGTAAAGCATCATAGAATTACCAAGTTAGTACACGTGCTCTAGACAATGACATTTTATTGTAAACGAGTTCTTTTCTCTGCGCTGCTATTGCGCACAGGTGCAGAATTGTGTTCTTGATACAGACTAGGTGAAGCAAAACAATGAGAATTCATGATATACAGAATTGTAGAAAATGTATTGTAATTACGATTGCAGTAGCTTCACTAAGAGCAGAGTTATTATCTATTTTATGGCAACATATATTATACACAAAACTGCTTGGATCACTTTTGATTATCATAATTATTGGGAATCAGTGTTCTGAACATTTTGGAAATATACAGGCACATGCATCAAAGGAAAAACCGGTCACAAACGGGCATATTCTCAGAATCTGTCCCTTTGCGACCGGTATTTTTGCCTTTGGGATGCATCACCCCAAATGCAAAAATCGCAATTTAGAGATTCCTTCAATTGCAATTGCATTTAAGGAATCCCAAATTGAGATTCCTTAAATGTAATGCATGAAAGTAAAGAAATTAGCGATTTTGCTAATAGGAGTAGTAAATTACCATGAAGTTAAACTTCATGGTAATTTGCAAAAACTTTGAAAAATGCACTTTTCTGCATTTTTCAAAGTTTCATGTTGCACAAATCAATGTCAGGGGGTGCAACAGGGTGTCATTTTGACACCCTTGTACCCTTGAAAGTGCATGAGCAATTTGCGAGTACCTTCTGGTACTCGCAAACTGCTCATTCAATCTCTAATTCATTCCTATGGGCCTGGAGGCCCACAGGAATGAATCGGACAGCATTCCTTAATTGCGACTAGCAATTTGCAAGTGGCAATTAAGGAATGTGTAGGAATCGCTATTTTTATAGCGATTCCTACATGCATAGGCTTTTGCGATTCCTTAATTATCGTAATTAAGGAATCGCAAAAGCCTACGTTGATGCATATGCCAGATAGTCTTCTGTGACCACTTTTTAGACAAGGTTAGCAAAACTGTTGAATATGTGCTGTAATACGAATCTTGCTGGTGAGCAGGATTGAGGTAAAGTCTTAGTAAAACTGTGGCAAGTTGGTTATGGTGAAACTGCATAACCATTCATGATGATAATGGGTGAGCAATTCCTGTAGTAGAATTTTGTAACGGTATTCGGGAGCACTGGATGTGTGCAGTTCACATGTTAATAGCTTCAGGGGAAGTCTCTCTACTTTAATCCCTGACTTGATGTAAAAAAAATAGTAGCAAAAATGGATCTGTTCTTGATCTCAAATCATTGATAGAAATGTTTCTTGTGCTCCAAATTATTGTTTAGGGCAATATTACGAGTCTGGTGTACTGGGTCTGGTCTATTGCGAGTTGACCACGGGCAAGCGGCGTGGAGTTGGACATCTTGCACGGTGGTGATTACTATTACCAAACATATCAATGCTTTTCTGTGCATTTCAACTGCATTTGTGTCAGATGCACTCATAAGCATGATATATGTGGGACAATACCATATACAAATGTACCTGGGTTCGGCTTATATGTGGACATTTCTGGCAATGGGCATAAGGTACGAAAAGGACTCACCTGTATATCGCTGCACACAGGGTCGTAATACTTGGGGTGAAGATCCTTCTGTGAAGGGGGAACTGGATAAAGGGATTCACATTGGAATTTGCCTGGAAGACAAATAAAGGGCTGAGTACTCACCCCAAATCTTCTGTTGTCGTGTAGTTCTTAGGAATCCCCAGGACCTGTGTGTTTTGAATGACCTAAACTGAGGGATTGGTGTTCAAACCAATTCTGGACACCCCTACACAGGATACATCAGTCGTTAGTCCAGCTAGCTCTAAAGTGCCACCACCCCCCCGCTCTTACAGTGGTGTGGGTAGTTTCTGGCAACCACTGAACATGACAACCCCGATTCCCCAGTGATCGTGGAAAACAGTACAGTACTTTTCGCTTAGTCACTCGTGCTTACTTATTCTCAGAAAATATACAGGATGGCCGTTAGGACATTTAAATAAATATTTATTGGTCCAGCAGTCTTGTGTAAAACATATTTGCTGCGACAATTAGGAGACAGAAGCATACAAAAGAAACCGCAAGTACCAATATAATATACAGTAGATACATTCCTACCATAATGCTAGGAATATCTATGAACATATACAGTTCAGATAAGACAATAGCACTTGCATACTCCGATAATGTACGCCCTATGTAATCTGCTTAAATGTACCTAGCCTAGATATGTAGGTGTAGCATGTATATGTGTATAGATATATATGTATATAGCCAAGAATCCCCTAGGGAAGAACCAATTCCCTAACCTGATGGTAGAGAACGAAGGACCCCCATCTCTGCTCCAAGGATGACAGTCCGCAAGGGATGTCAGATTGCTGTGTGTGGAAGATTCAGCGTGCAGGACCCCATGTCAGCATGGAAGGAATTCTCCTCTAATTTGTGGGGGGGAATAAGGGACTTATGTACAAGAGTGGTCACTCCAGGGTTTCTTCTAGAATCAATATTGAAAAAAATCATGAATGTCTTTCTTAATAATGCGTTAATACACAGCAGGTTTTTTGGCCAAGGATGAAAAAAGCGGTGACCCTTATACAGAATAATTATGCAGTGCCTGAGGACATGTTTATATACAGGTACAGGTACAGGGATTATGACAAAAATACTAAGAGCTTGGTGTCAAGAGACAGGAGCAAACTACTAGGTAAAAGGTCACCTATTAAGAACCATTATAGTCGTGTGGAATGGACAATGTATGTTAAAAGGGGACATACATGACAGGACTGGCCTAAAGGACATGACATCCACTCCTCATCAAATGGTCAACAAGGTCATCTAGGTAATAATAAAGCTAAGGCCATACAAATAATTTAGAACTAAGATACTAAAATGCATTTTTAAAAGCCTGTAAAAATGTCCATGAAAGAATAGCCATTTCCCTAAAAGTGTTCAGAGGGTCCTCTAATCTTGTATATGCGGTTTTCATTACACTGAGCATCTTGAAAGCCATTAAACTTAGTTAGAGCACAGAAGGAGAAAAAATAAACCAAAGTCCATTTTGTCCTTCAATTTGGTAAATGTTTAAAAATTGCCGAAAAGTTCTCAGCACAGGGAAGGCCAGAATGTTTATGAATCATGTGCTGAAGACTCAACATCGCTAAACATTGCATTCACAAGTGGCAGTCCCTCCAGCACTTCCAATATCATGTTGAGTGAGCAAAGATGGTCATCTCTGGTTCCCACAGCAGCTGCCAGATATGAATTCAATGCCTGCATGCCTGGAACTGATGCCTGTACCTCTGTAGCAGAGCCGATTTCCCTTCCAACAGGAGCGGAAGCATCTCTTGGAGGCTCTAGAAATGCTGTCATCAATATGGGAATACGCTGTGGACAACAGTAAACGGGGGCCTGCAATGGCTCCAGGAGGACATCTTCTATTGGGCGGCGCAACTGATGGAAGTGTCAGACACAGGTCCAAAACGCATCCAAATCCGCAAAAGAGGCAGCAGAACACAGGCAGGACACAGTCTAGCCAGACCGGTCTAAAAGACAGGTACCAATGTTGACTCAGCTCTCGAAGCCAAGGCGTACTCAAGTAGAGCACCATACGCTCACAACAAAGTTGTTCGAGCAGTGTTCTGTCTTAAGGGATTGATACATCTATGGCAAATCAATATGATTCAAATCAGGATGCCCGCCACTGATAGCAGGACCAGAGGAAGCCCTCCAAAAACGCTTCCAAGAACGGATTGTATGAAAGCTGGAATTACTCCGAAGATGGCCTGAAAGGTGGTTAACAGACCTGATCCAATACGCTTAGATAAGTCTACAGTCCCCCTCGTATCAGACATGTTCAAGATACGATGAACCATTTCTCCGAAATGGAGCGGGAAGTTTGTATGGACCAGGGCCTATGTCTCTACCGAAGACCTTGCAACCTGGAGATCAAAAGTCTCTCTGGCTGAAGGTAAGGCCACATTTTGTTTAAAGAACATGGCTTTCAGTCTGCTCAGAGAATTAAACCTTATACTGGAAACGTTCAATGAAGGCCACAGTGGCACCTCCCTAACTATGCGAGCTGAGGGAAACAATACTTGCTTACAACAAAAAACCCTGGAGTTTACTGAGACTAGATACGCAATGCCTGGTGCCATCCTGCAACAGCCTTGATCATTCAGCATTAAATAACTCCCATTCAAGAGTAACTCATAAACTGGATGAATCACAGCAGCTGGGGAGCCTTTCAAGTAACAAGATAAGTTTGCCATTGAAGCATTACACTCTCTGTGAAGCGAGACCTCCTTGCACACTAAAGACCCACTTAAAGCCTTCCAACAGTCTGTACCACTTAAGAAAACTTCAGTCTCCTTATTTCTACACCTATGTCTGTACGGCAACTCCCAGGTTTCCTGCATGTACCCTTCACCCAATGCTCCATATCTGACTACCTGGTGGTATCTAAGGCAGTATTGGAACTGGAATGTCGTGATTGACAGCGTGATATAGCCATGAATTAATCATTCCATAGATGGTGACTCTGCTACTGTGAAAAGTAAACTCTCTCATTTTTTAATGAGCAGCATGGTGTACTTTGCATCTCTCCATGCCATGGTCTTTTGTCTGTTGGTAAGGTCATAAGCCAAAAACAGACTTGTGGCGTTAATGTACAGCCTTGGCAAGTGGCCAGAATGCGTCCAGCTTAAAAGCATAATAGAGTACAATTGAGATTGCCCATGTTGTAGAATAGACAAATCTTGTTCCATTATGTCAATTGCTGAGGACACAGTGTTACCCAGTGAATAAATACGTGAAGAGTGTGGTCATTCCATTGTCTACCATCATCAAATACCTTTATTTTCGATCACAGAGATCTTACAAAGTGTGTAATACAGCGCAGGCTGAAAAAGTATAAAGATAAAAATCATTTTACAAAGTACATAACATGACACTAATTAAAACAGTGCAGAAATTAAAGTCATTGTTCAAAAGTGGACCACAATTTGATAAATATATTTTTAAGAAATACAAAAGACAATTCATGTGATACATTTAAAACGTTTAGGGCTAGATGTAGGTAATCTGAATTTACCGATTCTTAAATACCGAATTTTACCGATTCGGTATTCAAAAATCGGTAAATGAGATGTAGGGAAAAATCTGTATTTTTTACCGAATCGGTAAAATTCGGTATCGGACTTTCGGAAAATACCGATTCGGTAATTACCGAATCGGTATTTACCGAATCGGTATTTCCCATTCATCCCTATGGGCCAAAATGCCCATAGGAAAGCATTGGAAATACCGATTCGGTAAATACCGAATCGGTAAATACCGAATTGGTAAATACCGAATCGGACAGCAAGCAAAAGTGAAACTGAACACAACAGCCAATCAGGTGCAACCACCCTCCCCCTTCCTACCAGAAAGTGGCTACACAGGCAGCTGCAACTAATTAGAAGGTTCTGGAGAGGCAGTTGGAGCAGAGAGACTGGGAGCAGCAGCAGACAGAGTTTGTGCTCTTTAAAAATTTAAACATGGCAAGCAGCAAGGACACAGAGCAGACAGAACGAAAAAGAAAGCTCAAATTCAGCAGCATGGAGCTCCAGGTCCTTGTGGAGGAGGTGGTAAAGGTGTACCACAGACTGTTTGGAAGGCATTCCCTTACTGTGCCTGAATCAGCAAAAAGGAAGCTTTGGCTTGAAATCCTAGAGAAAGTCAATGCAGTGGGAGTGACCGCCAGAGTCACTGAAGATTTAAAAAAGAGGTTTTATGACCTAAGGAGCCTCACAAAAAAAAATAGCTGACCACCACAAACAGACCTCACAAACAGGTGGAGGAAAGAACACTGCACCGCCCCTCACCGACCTGGAGGAGATGGTAGCCACAACCTTGGAGCCTGAAAGCGTCCATGGACTGGGAGAAGTGGACAGCTCGGCGAAAGCTGCAACTAGAAAAGGTAAGATGCATGCACAGCAATCCCCCTCACACCCTCATCCATCCCTCACCCCTTGCAGCTAAGTTACCCCAGTCCCAGTGTGTCTGTGCGAAACAGTAGCAATGCATCATGGTACATGTAGTCAGTTAATGAAAGAGCATGTCACACAGCACTGTAACCACCAAGTAAGGCAAATGAATGCAGACACAATGAAGGGCCGGCAGCATGTAATAAGTGCAATTTCATATGTTTAATTGTAGTGGCTGTGAGACATTTGCACCTAGCTGATATGTGCTCATATGTCCACAGGTCACTCATCCAGAAGGCAGTCTCAGGAGGCAGAAGGCACGGCACCCGAGAGGGATGACAGTCATGAGCCAGGTCCCAGTGCATCACAGGACACAGGTGTTCCGAGTGGGCAGCCACCTTCCCAAGAACATGACATCAGTGAAGAAATGCAGGCCTCCCCAAGACCTTCACAGTCCCCACTATTGGTTTCGTCACCCGAAATGCCAGCATCCCTTGAAACTGAAACACCTGCTGCACACCCTAGCAGGAGGCATGTTGTTTCCCCACTGATTGTAATGGAGACAGCTGCTGGTGAAATGGTGGGTGAAGAGTCACAAAGCTTGCCTGAATCTGACATCTCTGCCACACTGCAGTCCAGCACAGAGCCTGTACCACGTACCACTAGACGCCGCACAGTACAAGGAAGGAGTGTAGGTGCACGTGGGGAGGGGTCCAGTGTCTTCCAAGGCCTGGAGGGATCCATGGTCAGGATTCAGAGGATACAGGGCAAGGGCATCATGTCCTGTCAAAGACAAATGCGCAACCTCAACATCAACATGCAGGAAATTGGCAAGGGCATCAGGGAACTGGTGGAAGTTAACAAGAGCATGGCAACAAGGCATACCTGACATGACCCAATCCATGCAGCAACTGTCCACAAAACTGGACTCTGAAATAACATCAAGGCGCAGAGAGAAGCAGTGTGCAGAGAGAACTGAGAAATCTATCCACCGCCTGGCAACAGCCACATCCCTGCTATGCAGGCGTAGCATGAATGGTCAGGAAGTCCTGACTCAAAACAACAATCAGCTGACAAGGGGCATAGCCGGAATGACCGGTGCGCTGGAGGCTCTACTCAATGCTCAAACTGCACAAACTGCTGCTATTGACGTGCCGGACACTGAAGGTAGCACCAGTAGGAGCAGCACGGCAAGCCCCCCATGTCGTAGAGACAAGGAGGAGCAGCAGGCGACAGGGTGAGGGTACAGGCCAAACGCCCAGTGAACAGGGTGAGCCACAGACACCTGCCAGTGCAAAGCGTGGCCGCAAATGAACAGTTGATACTATGGCCTAGTGCCATTGGACATTCAATTTATTGATAATAATGTTTTTGTTGCACATTTGTGCCATTTGAACCTGCCTAGTGACAATATACAACTACGGCGGGTGGATTCAACACCTGTTTGTGTGTGTTTGATCACTGTGAGCATTGCTGTGAAATGCTTACTGTTGCACTTTTGTTCTTTAACATACCTAGACATATACTAAATAAAACACATTCTTGTGCTTTCAATATAGGTCTCAGTCTCATCACTTACTCAGAAATAGTTGCGTGTTATTTCCTCACGTCTGTATCAGCCATCACTTGGTGTTGACACTCCAGCAGGTTGTGTTTCACGCACAGCAATGTTGTCGTCATGATCCTCATAGTCTGACAACTCCACCTCAGTACCCCTCTTCACAGTGGGATTGTGCCAAATAGCACAGGCAGCAATGATCTTACAGCAGGTGATGGGGGTGTACTGCCTTGCACCTCTGCTCTTGTGCAAGCATCTGAACCTGCTTTTCCAGATACCAAATGTTCGCTCTACCACATTCCGTGTGCTCTTGTGTGCCCGGTTATATCTCCTTTGGCTGGGTGTTGAGGGGTTGAGGGAGGGGGTGAGTATGAAAGAGCGGAGGGCATATGCACTGTCTCCTAAAAGGTAATGGGAATACATTACTCACATGCATACATGTACATCTTACTGCAATAGGTGTTATAGGGGTCGCACACTGTGTCTCACCTAGGAGGTATCCTTCACCAAATTCCCCTGCAGTCAGCCGTGCATAGATGCCACTGTTTTGAAATATATAGGAGTTGTGGGTACTCCCAGGGAATTTTGCCACAAGGTCAGTAATGGCGAACTTTGCATTGCAGATCACCTGCACATTGATGGTGTGGGTGGACTTCCTATTCCTGTATATATATTCGGTGGCAGCAGGGGGACAAATGGGAATGTGCGTGCCATCAATGCAGCCAATTATATTGGGGAAACGTGCCATCTGGTAGAAGTCAGATTTTGTTTGGACCAGTTCAGCATGGGTTGCAGGAAAAGATATATAATGCTCCATCCTCTGTAACATGGCGTCAAGGAATTTGTGGAAAAACCTTGACAGGCTGCTCTGGGTCACCCCACCTACCGCAGCAACCACACTCTGGTAGCTCCCAGACGCAAGCAGGTGTAGGCTGCACAGCACCTGCACGTGGGGAGGAATAGCGTGTGCCCTTGGGGTAGTATGCTCCAACAGTGGGTGAAGGTCCCTGATGAGTTCTGTGATGGTGTCTGGGGCCAACCTGTACCTCTGGAGTATCTCTGCCTCTGTGAGCATGAACAGGGTTATCCTCTGTCTGTAGACCTGCTCCTCTCTCTGCCATTCCCTCTCTCCTTCCTCCTGTAGCCGTCTTGCAATGACATAAAATGCCGCCATTGTGCAAGAAGAATTGCATTTTGGTCCATTTTTATAGGTTGCACCTGTTTACCACCTGATTCCAATCCATGGTAAATACAGACTCTTAAATATCGAAGTTCAAGCAAATTCGGTATTTCAGAGCTTCCCTACATCTCAATATCCATTTTTAAGACTTCTTATTTACCGATTCTGTATTTTACCGATTCGGTAACTTTACCGATTCGGTAAATTTATCGATTCGATAAACTTACCGATTCGCACACCGTTGCGAATTGGTAAATTTACCGATTCGGTAATATTTCCGATTCGGTATTTTACCGATTCGGTAAATTAACAGATTCGGTAAATTTACCGATTCTGACGATTTTCGGTCTCCTACATCCCGAAAGCTCAATACCGGTCGGTAACGGCCGAAAATACCGATTTTCAGCCGTTACCGACCGGGCTTCCTACATCTGGCCCTTGGTCCATAGTGCACGCCAGAATCTGGCCTAACCAAAGACTACCACCCTGCCGGTGTCAGTGGCTAAAATTCTCAAAACCTCGAGGTAATGGCCTGGTCCAATTAGTTTACACAGCGAACAATCCACTTGCCCCTCAAGCTTCTATAAAGGGGGTAAAATAATAACATGTGGGCTAAAAATTCAGAAGTAGCCTTTTGTGAGACGTTGTCCTGGCATATGCTGTGCACTATTATAGTGATTCAGAAAAGGGGGTGGTGATGAACAGAGTGCCTGAATTAAGCAGACCACTCTTACCCAGTCCAAAGATCAGGGCTTGATCCATCACCGTTTTTTAGCTCACTGCACCATCCCAGCTCAGAACTTGGCTATATGCAAATTAGTCTGTTCCTGTCCCAGTGCATGATGGGAACAGGGCAAACCAAACTACCAAGCCAATTCTTATACTGGGAAGGATACAAGCTTCCGGGGACCGGTTTCTGCCATTTCAGGCGTCGTCGGCCCGGCTTGCTTGAATCCTGATGGTGCAATGAGCAAGGGACTCACATCTGAGTATACCCTTCCACGCTTATGGTGGACAAAATGATTCAGAAAAGGGGGTGGTGATGAACAGAGTGCCTGAATTAAGCAGACCACTCTTACCCAGTCCAAAGATCAGGGCTTGATCCATCACCGTTTTTTAGCTCACTGCACCATCCCAGCTCAGAACTTGGCTATATGCAAATTAGTCTGTTCCTGTCCCAGTGCATGATGGGAACAGGGCAAACCAAACTACCAAGCCAATTCTTATACTGGGAAGGAAACAAGCTTCCGGGGACCGGTTTCTGCCATTTCAGGCGTCGTCGGCCCGGCTTGCTTGAATCCTGATGGTGCAATGAGCAAGGGACTCACATCTGAGTATACCCTTCCACGCTTATGGTGGACAAAATGATTCAGAAAAGGGGGTGGTGATGAACAGAGTGCCTGAATTTAGCAGACCACTCTTACCCAGTCCAAAGATCAGGGCTTGATCCATCACCGTTTTTTAGCTCACTGCACCATCCCAGCTCAGAACTTGGCTATATGCAAATTAGTCTGTTCCTGTCCCAGTGCATGATGGGAACAGGGCAGATCAAACTACCAAGCCAATTCTTATACTGGGAAGGAAACAAGCTTCCGGGGACCGGTTTCTGCCATTTCAGGCGTCGTCGGCCCGGCTTGCTTGAATCCTGATGGTGCAATGAGCAAGGGACTCACATCTGAGTATACCCTTCCACACTTATGGTGGACAAAATGATTCAGAAAAGGGGGTGGTGATGAACAGAGTGCCTGAATTAAGCAGACCACTCTTACCCAGTCCAAAGATCAGGGCTTGATCCATAACCGTTTTTTAGCTCACTGCACCATCCCAGCTCAGAACTTGGCTATATGCAAATTAGTCTGTTCCTGTCCCAGTGCATGATGGGAACAGGGCAAACCAAACTACCAAGCCAATTCTTATACTGGGAAGGAAACAAGCTTCCGGGGACCGGTTTCTGCCATTTCAGGCGTCGTCGGCCCGGCTTGCTGGAATCCTGATGGTGCAATGAGCAAGGGACTCACATCTGAGTATACCCTTCCACGCTTATGGTGGATAAAATGATTCAGAAAAGGGGGTGGTGATGAACAGAGTGCCTGAATTAAGCAGACCACTCTTACCCTGTCCAAAGATCAGGGCTTGATCCATCACCGTTTTTTAGCTCACTGCACCATGCCAGCTCAGAACTTGGCTATATGCAAATTAGTCTGTTCCTGTCCCAGTGCATGATGGGAACAGGGCAAACCAAACTACCAAGCCAATTCTTATACTGGGAAGGAAACAAGCTTCCGGGGACCGGTTTCTGCCATTTTAGGCGTCGTCGGCCCGGCTTGCTTGAATCCTGATGGTGCAATGAGCAAGGGACTCACATCTGAGTATACCCTTCCACGCTTATGGTGGACAAAATGATTCAGAAAAGGGGGTGGTGATGAACAGAGTGCCTGAATTAAGCAGACCACTCTTACCCAGTCCAAAGATCAGGGCTTGATCCATCACCGTTTTTTTAGCTCACTGCACCATCCCAGCTCAGAACTTGGCTATATGCAAATTAGTCTGTTCCTGTCCCAGTGCATGATGGGAACAGGGCAAACCAAACTACCAAGCCAATTCTTATACTGGGAAGGAAACAAGCTTCCGGGGACCGGTTTCTGCCATTTCAGGCGTTGTCGGCCCGGCTTGCTTGAATCCTGATGGTGCAATGAGCAAGGGACTCACATCTGAGTATACCCTTCCACGCTTATGGTGGACAAAATGATTCAGAAAAAGGGGTGGTGATGAACAGAGTGCCTGAATTAAGCAGACCACTCTTACCCAGTCCAAAGATCAGGGCTTGATCCATCACCGTTTTTTAGCTCACTGCACCATCCCAGCTCAGAACTTGGCTATATGCAAATTAGTCTGTTCCTGTCCCAGTACATGATGGGAACAGGGCAGACCAAACTACCAAGCCAATTCTTATACTGGGAAGGAAACAAGCTTCCGGGGACCGGTTTCTGCCATTTCAGGCGTCGTCGGCCCGGCTTGCTTGAATCCTGATGGTGCAATGAGCAAGGGACTCACATCTGAGTATACCCTTCCACACTTATGGTGGACAAAATGATTCAGAAAAGGGGGTGGTGATGAACAGAGTGCCTGAATTAAGCAGACCACTCTTACCCAGTCCAAAGATCAGGGCTTGATCCATCACCGTTTTTTAGCTCACTGCACCATCCCAGCTCAGAACTTGGCTATATGCAAATTAGTCTGTTCCTGTCCCAGTGCATGATGGGAACAGGGCAAACCAAACTACCAAGCCAATTCTTATACTGGGAAGGAAACAAGCTTCCGGGGACCGGTTTCTGCCATTTCAGGCGTCGTCGGCCCGGCTTGCTTGAATCCTGATGGTGCAATGAGCAAGGGACTCACATCTGAGTATACCCTTCCACGCTAATGGTGGACAAAATGATTCAGAAAAGGGAGTGGTGATGAACAGAGTGCCTGAATTAAGCAGACCACTCTTACCCAGTCCAAAGATCAGGGCTTGATCCATCACCGTTTTTTAGCTCACTGCACCATCCCAGCTCAGAACTTGGCTATATGCAAATTAGTCTGTTCCTGTCCCAGTGCATGATGGGAACAGGGCAAACCAAACTACCAAGCCAATTCTTATACTGGGAAGGAAACAAGCTTCCGGGGACCGGTTTCTGCCATTTGAGGCGTTGTCGGCCCGGCTTGCTTGAATCCTGATGGTGCAATGAGCAAGGGACTCACATCTGAGTATACCCTTCCACGCTTATGGTGGACAAAATGATTCAGAAAAGGGGGTGGTGATGAACAGAGTGCCTGAATTAAGCAGACCACTCTTACCCAGTCCAAAGATCAGGGCTTGATCCATCACCGTTTTTTTAGCTCACTGCACCTTCCCAGCTCAGAATTTGGCTATATGCAAATTAGTCTGTTCCTGTCCCAGTGCATGATGGGAACAGGGCAAACCAAACTACCAAGCCAATTCTTATACTGGGAAGGAAACAAGCTTCCGGGGACCGGTTTCTGCCATTTCAGGCGTTGTCGGCCCGGCTTGCTTGAATCCTGATGGTGCAATGAGCAAGGGACTCACATCTGAGTATACCCTTCCACGCTTATGGTGGACAAAATGATTCAGAAAAGGGGGTGGTGATGAACAGAGTGCCTGAATTAAGCAGACCACTCTTACCCAGTCCAAAGATCAGGGCTTGATCCATCACCGTTTTTTAGCTCACTGCACCATCCCAGCTCAGAACTTGGCTATATGAAAATTAGTCTGTTCCTGTCCCAGTGCATGATGGGAACAGGGCAAACCAAACCACCAAGCAAATTCTTATACTGGGAAGGAAACAAGCTTCCGGGGACCGGTTTCTGCCATTTCAGGCGTCGTCGGCCCGTCTTGCTTGAATCCTGATGGTGCAATGAGCAAGGGACTCACATCTGAGTATACCCTTCCACGCTTATGGTGGACAAAATGATTCAGAAAAGGGGGTGGTGATGAACAGAGTGCCTGAATTAAGCAGACCACTCTTACCCAGTCCAAAGATCAGGGCTTGATCCATCACCGTTTTTTAGCTCACTGCACCATCCCAGCTCAGAACTTGGCTATATGCAAATTAGTCTGTTCCTGTCCCAGTGCATGATGGGAACGGGGCAAACCAAACTACCAAGCCAATTCTTATACTGGGAAGGAAACAAGCTTCCGGGGACCGGTTTCTGCCATTTCAGGCGTCGTTGGCCCGGCTTGCTTGAATCCTGATGGTGCAATGAGCATGGGACTCACATCTGAGTATACCCTTCCACGCTTATGGTGGACAAAATGATTCAGAAAAGGGGGTGGTGATGAACAGAGTGCCTGAATTAAGCAGACCACTCTTACCCTGTCCAAAGATCACGGCTTGATCCATCACCGTTTTTTAGCTCACTGCACCATCCCAGCTCAGAACTTGGCTATATGCAAATTAGTCTGTTCCTGTCCCAGTGCATGATGGGAACAGGGCAAACCAAACTACCAAGCCAATTCTTATACTGGGAAGAAAACAAGCTTCCGGGGACCGGTTTCTGCCATTTCAGGCGTCGTCGGCCCGGCTTGCTTGAATCCTGATGGTGCAATGAGCAAGGGACTCACATCTGAGTATACCCTTCCACGCTTATGGTGGACAAAATGATTCAGAAAAGGGGGTGGTGATGAACAGAGTGCCTGAATTAAGCAGACCACTCTTACCCAGTCCAAAGATAAGGGCTTGATCCATCACCGTTTTTTAGCTCACTGCACCATCCCAGCTCAGAACTTGGCTATATGCAAATTAGTCTGTTCCTGTCCCAGTGCATGATGGGAACAGGGCAAACCAAACTACCAAGCCAATTCTTATACTGGCAAGGAAACAAGCTTCCGGGGACCGGTTTCTGCCATTTCAGGCGTCGTCGGCCCGGCTTGCTTGAATCCTGATGGTGCAATGAGCAAGGGACTCACATCTGAGTATACTCTTCCACGCTTATGGTGGACAAAATGATTCAGAAAAGGGGGTGGTGATGAACAGAGTGCCTGAATTAAGCAGACCACTCTTACCCAGTCCAAAGATCAGGGCTTGATCCATCACCGTTTTTTAGCTCACTGCACCATCCCAGCTCAGAACTTGGCTATATGCAAATTAGTCTGTTCCTGTCCAAGTGCATGATGGGAACAGGGCAAACCAAACTACCAAGCCAATTCTCATACTGGGAAGGAAACAAGCTTCCGGGGACCGGTTTCTGCCATTTCAGGCGTCGTCGGCCCGGCTTGCTTGAATCCTGATGGTGCAATGAGCAAGGGACTCACATCTGAGTATACCCTTCCACGCTTATGGTGGACAAAATGATTCAGAAAAGGGGGTGGTGATGAACAGAGTGCCTGAATTAAGCAGACCACTCTTACCCAGTCCAAAGATCAGGGCTTGATCCATCACCGTTTTTTAGCTCACTGCACCATCCCAGCTCAGAACTTGGCTATATGCAAATTAGTCTGTTCCTGTCCCAGTGCATGATGGGAACAGGGCAAACCAAACTACCAAGCCAATTCTTATACTGGCAAGGAAACAAGCTTCCGGGGACCGGTTTCTGCCATTTCAGGCGTCGTCGGCCCGGCTTGCTTGAGTCCTGATGGTGCAATGAGCAAGGGACTCACATCTGAGTATACCCTTCCACGCTTATGGTGGACAAAATGATTCAGAAAAGGGGGTGGTGCACTATTATAGTGGGCACCTTGTACCAGTCCAAAGGACCCTTATTGAGGGTAGGTTTAAAGACAACCTATATAGAAAGCTATCCTAGTGGTAGCTGTGGAGAGCAGTCTTCAGGCTAAGTCTTGAAGGAATGTAAAGAAGCTTATTTTACCAGTCTATAATCTCATGAAGGACCAAATGAAAGGAGAAACACACCAGTTATATATATAAAATATATGAATTTATTCTAAACACATGCCTCTAGTCTCTTTATGAGGCTAGAGGAAAAAGAACATTCAGTAAACTTAATTAGCACACAGTAAATTAGCACAATATACGTTGAGCCCTAGGGGCGTACCAAACCATATATTCAGAAAGTGGTATAAGGACCACGACTGACATAGCTACAAGGGCTAGAGCCTTTAGAACTGCTGAGGCCACCAGAACCACCCAAGGTAGTGACACAGGGGACCCACGAGTGACGCGTGCAGTGTCAAAACACAGCCTCAAATCACCATTAACTTCTTTTGGGAAAGTCGCGGTTGGAAATTTAAAGATTAAGGACACTTAGAAGAGGACTTGGAGCAAACCCCTTTAAAACTAGGAGATTCTGGAGTCAACACCCACAGGAGCACCGGAGTACTTGAGTTACATCACCCAGGGAAGTCGGGTGCATAGGTGTCTTTCGTGTCGGGTTTCGTCATCGATTTCAATGCAAGCAGCTGCAAAGTGTTACTGGAGATCAAGTGGAAAGTGTCCAGGTGAATCCAGGGGTGTATTGGAGATATGAAGAACCTGAAAGCAGAGGGGACAGAGTCTGCGTCACTTGCCAGTGACCAGGAAAGTGATAAAAGATGCCAACCGATGTTGGTGATTTCAGGTGAAGAAGGTGAAGTTTGACTCTTCAGCCACGAGGACCAGGAGGCATCGAGGATGACCAGGAGCTGGATTTGAGCTGTCTTACAAAGGATGTCGAGTGCTGCGGTATTGGTTTCCAGATTAGACCCAACAAGCCTTGGCAACAGCAACCCATGAAGAAAGCAGAGATTGGCTTTGGTGCAGACCACCAAGGTCTGAGGGACTCACCCTTTGGAGGGGAGTCAGGGCACGTCTGGAGCAACCAGACAAGCCCAAAGAAAAGAAGAGTTACTTTTGTGGGGACCCACCAGTGAACGGACCAGGGATCGCAAAGGGGCCTCGAGCAGAAATGCTAGAAGCGGGCTCACAGAACACTCATGAAGTGTAGGCCACAATCTTCAGGAAAGCTCAAGAAGTTGATGCACTTGCAAATGTGTATGGTGTCCAGGAGTTCCGGTCCCACGTCACTCTTGAGGGCTGCGCGAGCTTTGCTGGGATCTAGTGTCAGCCTCTGAGAAGTCTGGAAGTCCATGTCCTGAGTTGCAAATACTTTGGGGTCCGGCGGGAGCCTCGGATATGCAGACTGGCAAGATGCTTCTTGGTGCCTGCCTGAGCAGGGGAGTCACTCCTTGACCCCAAGGAAAATTATTCCGTCTTCTAGTCGTGTAGAATGTCGAAGTTCCAGGATATATGTTGCAGAGTTTCTTCCAGGTGTAATCTGAAGTCCTAAGCACTGGTGTCCCATACTTATACTAAGTTAGGGGGTTGGACATACTCTGGGGACCCACCTATAGGAGGATCCAGTATACCCTTCCTCACTTATGGTGGACAAAATGATTCAGAAAAGGGGGTGGTGATGAACAGAGTGCCTGAATTAAGCAGACCACTCTTACCCAGTCCAAAGATCAGGGCTTGATCCATCACCGTTTTTTAGCTCACTGCACCATCCCAGCTCAGAACTTGGCTATATGCAAATTAGTCTGTTCCTGTCCCAGTGCATGATGGGAACAGGGCAAACCAAACTACCAAGCCAATTCTTATACTGGGAAGGAAACAAGCTTCCGGGGACCGGTTTCTGCCATTTCAGGCGTCGTCAGCCCGGCTTGCTTGAATCCTGATGGTGCAATGAGCAAGGGACTCACATCTGAGTATACCCTTCCACGCTTATGGTGGACAAAATGATTCAGAAAAGGGGGTGGTGATGAACAGAGTGCCTGAATTAAGCAGACCACTCTTACCCAGTCCAAAGATCAGGGCTTGATCCATCACCGTTTTTTAGCTCACTGCACCATCCCAGCTCAGAACTTGGCTATATGCAAATTAGTCTGTTCCTGTCCCAGTGCATGATGGGAACAGGGCAAACCAAACTACCAAGCCAATTCTTATACTGGGAAGGAAACAAGCTTCCGGGGACCGGTTTCTGCCATTTGAGGCGTCGTCGGCCCGGCTTGCTTGAATCCTGATGGTGCAATGAGCAAGGGACTCACATCTGAGTATACCCTTCCACGCTTATGGTGGACAAAATGATTCAGAAAAGGGGGTGGTGATGAACAGAGTGCCTGAATTAAGCAGACCACTCTTACCCAGTCCAAAGATCAGGGCTTGATCCATCACCGTTTTTTAGCTCACTGCACCATCCCAGCTCAGAACTTGGCTATATGCAAATTAGTCTGTTCCTGTCCCAGTGCATGATGGGAACAGGGCAAACCAAACTACCAAGCCAATTCTTATACTGGGAAGGAAACAAGTTTCCGGGGACCGGTTTCTGCCATTTCAGGCGTCGTCGGCCCGGCTTGCTTGAATCCTGATGGTGCAATGAGCAAGGGACTCACATCTGAGTATACCCTTCGACGCTTATGGTGGACAAAATGATTCAGAAAAGGGGGTGGTGATGATCAGAGTGCCTGAATTAAGCAGACCACTCTTACCCAGTCCAAAAATCAGGGCTTGATCCATCACCGTTTTTTAGCTCACTGCACCATCCCAGCTCAGAACTTGGCTATATGCAAATTAGTCTGTTCCTGTCCCAGTGCATGATGGGAACAGGGCAAACCAAACTACCAAGCCAATTCTTATACTGGGAAGGAAAGAAGCTTCCGGGGACCGGTTTCTGCCATTTCAGGCGTCGTCGGCCCGGCTTGCTTGAATCCTGATGGTGCAATGAGCAAGGGACTCACATCTGAGTATACCCTTCCACGCTTATGGTGGACAAAATGATTCAGAAAAGGGGGTGGTGATGAACAGAGTGCCTGAATTAAGCAGACCACTCTTACCCAGTCCAAAGATCAGGGCTTGATCCATCACCGTTTTTTAGCTCACTGCACCATCCCAGCTCAGAACTTGGCTATATGCAAATTAGTCTGTTCCTGTCCCAGTGCATGATGGGAACAGGGCAAACCAAACCACCAAGCAAATTCTTATACTGGGAAGGAAACAAGCTTCCGGGGACCGGTTTCTGCCATTTCAGGCGTCGTCGGCCCGTCTTGCTTGAATCCTGATGGTGCAATGAGCAAGGGACTCACATCTGAGTATACCCTTCCACGCTTATGGTGGACAAAATGATTCAGAAAAGGGGGTGGTGATGAACAGAGTGCCTGAATTAAGCAGACCACTCTTACCCAGTCCAAAGATCAGGGCTTGATCCATCACCGTTTTTTAGCTCACTGCACCATCCCAGCTCAGAACTTGGCTATATGCAAATTAGTCTGTTCCTGTCCCAGTGCATGATGGGAACGGGGCAAACCAAACTACCAAGCCAATTCTTATACTGGGAAGGAAACAAGCTTCCGGGGACCGGTTTCTGCCATTTCAGGCGTCGTTGGCCCGGCTTGCTTGAATCCTGATGGTGCAATGAGCATGGGACTCACATCTGAGTATACCCTTCCACGCTTATGGTGGACAAAATGATTCAGAAAAGGGGGTGGTGATGAACAGAGTGCCTGAATTAAGCAGACCACTCTTACCCTGTCCAAAGATCACGGCTTGATCCATCACCGTTTTTTAGCTCACTGCACCATCCCAGCTCAGAACTTGGCTATATGCAAATTAGTCTGTTCCTGTCCCAGTGCATGATGGGAACAGGGCAAACCAAACTACCAAGCCAATTCTTATACTGGGAAGAAAACAAGCTTCCGGGGACCGGTTTCTGCCATTTCAGGCGTCGTCGGCCCGGCTTGCTTGAATCCTGATGGTGCAATGAGCAAGGGACTCACATCTGAGTATACCCTTCCACGCTTATGGTGGACAAAATGATTCAGAAAAGGGGGTGGTGATGAACAGAGTGCCTGAATTAAGCAGACCACTCTTACCCAGTCCAAAGATAAGGGCTTGATCCATCACCGTTTTTTAGCTCACTGCACCATCCCAGCTCAGAACTTGGCTATATGCAAATTAGTCTGTTCCTGTCCCAGTGCATGATGGGAACAGGGCAAACCAAACTACCAAGCCAATTCTTATACTGGCAAGGAAACAAGCTTCCGGGGACCGGTTTCTGCCATTTCAGGCGTCGTCGGCCCGGCTTGCTTGAATCCTGATGGTGCAATGAGCAAGGGACTCACATCTGAGTATACTCTTCCACGCTTATGGTGGACAAAATGATTCAGAAAAGGGGGTGGTGATGAACAGAGTGCCTGAATTAAGCAGACCACTCTTACCCAGTCCAAAGATCAGGGCTTGATCCATCACCGTTTTTTAGCTCACTGCACCATCCCAGCTCAGAACTTGGCTATATGCAAATTAGTCTGTTCCTGTCCAAGTGCATGATGGGAACAGGGCAAACCAAACTACCAAGCCAATTCTTATACTGGGAAGGAAACAAGCTTCCGGGGACCGGTTTCTGCCATTTCAGGCGTCGTCGGCCCGGCTTGCTTGAATCCTGATGGTGCAATGAGCAAGGGACTCACATCTGAGTATACCCTTCCACGCTTATGGTGGACAAAATGATTCAGAAAAGGGGGTGGTGATGAACAGAGTGCCTGAATTAAGCAGACCACTCTTACCCAGTCCAAAGATCAGGGCTTGATCCATCACCGTTTTTTAGCTCACTGCACCATCCCAGCTCAGAACTTGGCTATATGCAAATTAGTCTGTTCCTGTCCCAGTGCATGATGGGAACAGGGCAAACCAAACTACCAAGCCAATTCTTATACTGGCAAGGAAACAAGCTTCCGGGGACCGGTTTCTGCCATTTCAGGCGTCGTCGGCCCGGCTTGCTTGAGTCCTGATGGTGCAATGAGCAAGGGACTCACATCTGAGTATACCCTTCCACGCTTATGGTGGACAAAATGATTCAGAAAAGGGGGTGGTGCACTATTATAGTGGGCACCTTGTACCAGTCCAAAGGACCCTTATTGAGGGTAGGTTTAAAGACAACCTATATAGAAAGCTATCTTAGTGGTAGCTGTGGAGAGCAGTCTTCAGGCTAAGTCTTGAAGGAATGTAAAGAAGCTTATTTTACCAGTCTATAATCTCATGAAGGACCAAATGAAAGGAGAAACACACCAGTTATATATATAAAATATATGAATTTATTCTAAACACATGCCTCTAGTCTCTTTATGAGGCTAGAGGAAAAAGAACATTCAGTAAACTTAATTAGCACACAGTAAATTAGCACAATATACGTTGAGCCCTAGGGGCGTACCAAACCATATATTCAGAAAGTGGTATAAGGACCACGACTGACATAGCTACAAGGGCTAGAGCCTTTAGAACTGCTGAGGCCACCAGAACCACCCAAGGTAGTGACACAGGGGACCCACGAGTGACGCGTGCAGTGTCAAAACACAGCCTCAAATCACCATTAACTTCTTTTGGGAAAGTCGCGGTTGGAAATTTAAAGATTAAGGACACTTAGAAGAGGACTTGGAGCAAACCCCTTTAAAACTAGGAGATTCTGGAGTCAACACCCACAGGAGCACCGGAGTACTTGAGTTACATCACCCAGGGAAGTCGGGTGCATAGGTGTCTTTCGTGTCGGGTTTCGTCATCGATTTCAATGCAAGCAGCTGCAAAGTGTTACTGGAGATCAAGTGGAAAGTGTCCAGGTGAATCCAGGGGTGTATTGGAGATATGAAGAACCTGAAAGCAGAGGGGACAGAGTCTGCGTCACTTGCCAGTGACCAGGAAAGTGATAAAAGATGCCAACCGATGTTGGTGATTTCAGGTGAAGAAGGTGAAGTTTGACTCTTCAGCCACGAGGACCAGGAGGCATCGAGGATGACCAGGAGCTGGATTTGAGCTGTCTTACAAAGGATGTCGAGTGCTGCGGTATTGGTTTCCAGATTAGACCCAACAAGCCTTGGCAACAGCAACCCATGAAGAAAGCAGAGATTGGCTTTGGTGCAGACCACCAAGGTCTGAGGGACTCACCCTTTGGAGGGGAGTCAGGGCACGTCTGGAGCAACCAGACAAGCCCAAAGAAAAGAAGAGTTACTTTTGTGGGGACCCACCAGTGAACGGACCAGGGATCGCAAAGGGGCCTCGAGCAGAAATGCTAGAAGCGGGCTCACAGAACACTCATGAAGTGTAGGCCACAATCTTCAGGAAAGCTCAAGAAGTTGATGCACTTGCAAATGTGTATGGTGTCCAGGAGTTCCGGTCCCACGTCACTCTTGAGGGCTGCGCGAGCTTTGCTGGGATCTAGTGTCAGCCTCTGAGAAGTCTGGAAGTCCATGTCCTGAGTTGCAAATACTTTGGGGTCCGGCGGGAGCCTCGGAAATGCAGACTGGCAAGATGCTTCTTGGTGCCTGCCTGAGCAGGGGAGTCACTCCTTGACCCCAAGGAAAATTATTCCGTCTTCTAGTCGTGTAGAATGTCGAAGTTCCAGGATATATGTTGCAGAGTTTCTTCCAGGTGTAATCTGAAGTCCTAAGCACTGGTGTCCCATACTTATACTAAGTTAGGGGGTTGGACATACTCTGGGGACCCACCTATAGGAGGATCCAGGGAGGGGGTGGCTACACCCCTTTCCCTTTGTCCAGTTTTGCGCCAGAGCTGGGGCTGAGTGCCCCTGTAACCGGTTTTAACTGGGATATGCACAGGGACACCAAGTGTGCCCCCAGCACTGTCTGAAAAGCATTCTATGAATGCACCCACCCAGCCCCATTACACTAAAGCCTGTCTTGGAGGTGGTTACACCTCCCTGTGACAGTAAACCTATTGTCCAGGCCTCCCCTGCCGGAGTTTCGTCCAGCAGTAGGAGGTCAGACCCGTGTCTGTGGCTGCAGCATCCATTTTGTGATGCTGGGGCTCTTTTAAACTATTACCGGTTAGGTAAGTGTGTACATGCCTTCTCCCTCTAAAAGGGTGGAATTCTACCCCTGCTGCCAGGACTGGCGGGGAAGTAGGATTCCAAAGTGTTTGACAACAAACATGACATGTTTCCATGCAGCCATTCCAAAGTTAGCATTTACTGCGAGGTTATAATGCACTTAAAAGTATATGGTCTGGCTGTATCATAGAACAGCTTCAGAGAATAGATTCTGAAAGCTGCAGAGGCTTTCTGCTCATGCATGGGCACCCTCTCACACAAAACCAAGCACTCTGCCTTCAGGATTGATAAGGCCTGCCATAGGAGTGACTTATAGTTTTATATGTGTCACAGTTTAAAGGTAGATAGGTAACCTAGGTAACCTATATCTTAGTAAGGGGTGCATGCACCACATTACCCAGGATGCTGTAACAGACCTGTGGTGCCATTTTGGAAGGCTTCCCGGGGGTGGTATAATGCATGCTTCAGCCCCTGGTTGTCCTCTGGGGTACCTATGCCCTTAGTACCTAAGGTACCATATACTAGGGACTCACAAGGGTTACCCAGTAACCAATCTGGAGTGTACCTAAAGTACATGCAATCATTTTAGATAGGAAGCAGCTAGGCTGTGGTCCTGGTTAGCAGGGCCCCAGCCAGACTAAAGTCGAAAAACAGTTAAACACCAGCAAAAAGTGGGGGTAACCATAGTAAGCAGATCCTACTCTCCTACACCTTGCACGATGGACACAGATCATCCGACGGAACCTTGTTACACCACTTTTTACAGAACAGTTTAGATAGATTTTTGGAACAAAATTGTATAAATATGTGCCAGGGGTGGAACAATTTCATCAATTGTTTCCTCATAAAATGGAACAAATTTAAAACTCATAAAATACTGGGTCAATGTACCCACCGATTTAGCCATCTCCTTCTCCATTATGGTTTCCCAGTACATCTTTTTAATACTGCACTTTGGCATAAGGAACAGTCTTTCAGGAATGGACCAGTACTCCTCCATCCCAAGTTGTTTTTTCAAAAAACGAACCCATGGAATAGAACTTACCTGGGGTCGCTTCAGGAGATCGATTGTCACCACTAAGTACGGGGCAAGCTCTTTGACAGACCACAAACTATGCTAAAACATTAGCAGCTTGTAGTACAACTTATTAGCCAGTGGTTTCTGGCCCAAATCCAAAAACATTGGAGCCAGGGGGGGTTGCTATTGGGAAAGTTTAAAAGTGAGCTTAAAAAGTGGTTTTCTATGGGAGTTCGAGAATTTATGTTCCCAAAACCCCACAGTTCAGGCCCATTGAGAGCCCCCCCTTGCCCCCGAATGCTTTGATACTATAGATTTCCAATGATGGAGTCACTTTCCTAGACACTGTGGGGCATATTATCAAGGGGGTTTATCTCCGCTTTTTTGGCTTTAAAAGCCAAGAAAGCGGAGATAAAATTATCTCCCTATTACCTAGCTGTCGCTAACACCAGTTAGCGACAGCTAGTAGGAGATAGAGACCATCTTGGGCCCCGCTTTGCATGTCAGTGATATTTATCACTAATGACATGCAAAGTGGGCGTGCCAAGATGTTAGCAACTGGAACAGTCGCTAACATCGCTATCTCCTATTACCAACTTTTGGAGATATTCGCGCTAAGCGCGAATATCTCCAAAAGCTAACACCTGCCCCATAGCAGTTCTTAGCCATGTTATCCAATGGTAGGTGGATAACATGGCTAAGAGCATTAGCTCGGTAATGCATGAATATCGCTGACTTTTCAGCGATATTCATGCATTTGGGACGATTTTTATCGCTTAGGAGATATACCTTGATAATAGCAAGGTTCCTAAGCGATAAAAATCGCCGCAGCTCGGCGATAAAAATATCGCCGCTAAACCAACATAGCGATAATTATCGCTAGTTGTTGGTAATATGCCCCTCAGTTTTAGGGAATTCTACTTTTTTTTCCTTTTTTTCACAGAGTTTTATATAGCGCGAACGTGACCCGGTATCGGGTATCAGAGCCCTTTACTTAGCACCAGTTACGTTACATGAGGACACATTCATTTTTGTTAGGCACGGGGAGATTAAGTGATTTGCTCAGAATCCCCGGATGTTCAGCGTCATTGCCGAGACTCAAACCATGTTCCCCAGATTCGAGGTCGACCGCCCTATCCTTTAGGCCAACTCCTCCCCTTATATGAGCGGTCTGCAGAAGTAGCGACAATTGGACTTTTTCAATATGGGGAGCCCAGTTTAGGTTTGATGTTAGATGGATGCCCAGATAGTCAAAAGCTCTAGGGGGCTACTTCCTGGTACATAGTTCGTTTAGGTGATTTAGTATTCCCCTTAGAGACAATCATATTTTTAGTTTTGGCCTTGTTGAATACCAGGCCCTGCTCCTTACAAAACCTATTAAAATCATTCAAAAATGTTGGAGTCCTTGGGGGTAATTTGGAGATTAATAGAGAATCATTCGCAAAGAGTAGCACAGGTACTCTATTCTCACCTACTTTTGGTGCATCACATCCATCTCTATCTAGGTAGTCCACCACCCCATTTATAAAAAGTGAAAATAACATGGGTGCTAAGACGCATCACTCTCTCACTCCACATTTAAAAGAGAATTGCTCAGTGAGGTGGTTGTTTTCCCCCCACCTAACTTGGGCTTTAATTAGAGAATGCAACCAAATTAAAATTTCTAATAGATTTTGGGGTAGGCCTATCTCTGCCACCACTCTCCATAACTTAGCTCGTGGTACTAGTTCAAACGCAGTGCCTAGGTCCACAAAGGCAACATATAACTTACCCCCACTAATACTGACCTCCCTCTAATAAATACACAGAAAGTGAAAAACCTCCTCCAGTGTGCTAATATTAGCATGAATGCCTCCTTGGAAATCACTCCGGATGTGGTGCTTGGAGATCCAATCCTGGACCCTAGACATCACCTGCTTGGAGAACATTTTCTGCAATGAATCAATTAGGCTTATAGGTCTATAATTGGCTGGATTAGCTCTATTACCCTTCTTATAGATAGGGATTATTTCCTCTATATTGCACGAGGGGAGAATGTTCATGGCTGATAAAATAGCATTTGTTGGCATATTAATATAGGAGGCCCAGACAATTAAGTCCTCTCTATACAGATCACTTGGAATTCGCTTGCGCTGCTCTAGGTGATGACCTTTTGAAATCGGTCTGCTCCTTTTCAAGCTCACTCGTGCTTGTGCTGGCATCCACCTTGCGGGAGCGAGCAGCGGCGCGCATGCTAATGGAAAACATATGGCTCTCGCGCCACCGCTGTTCGTTCATGCAAGGCAGATGTCAGCACAAGCACGAGTGCTTTAAAACAGCTGCTGCTTGTGCTCTTTTGAGCGATGGGAAATTACAGTTTTTCGGAACTTGCGGATTCAAGTTTTCACTATAATTGTTTCTTTTATTTGTTTTGCATGTATTTATTTGCATATAATAATGTAGTATCCTCAGAGCATTACAAATAGCCACAAATCGTTAAACTATGCAAACATGTACGGGTTTTATATTTGAACCATTGTTACAATGAAAGTTGACCCTGCTTCAGGGCCGGTCGCTCCACACACCGCGTGACTCCCCGTGAGTGTGCCAGGCTCCCCGCTGCTGCCTCGAGTTCGCCGCTGCCCTGCAGCTGTGCTTCAGGTTTTCCTTCGGCGGTCTCCGCCCGTGTTTTCGCCGCCCCTGCTATCATTGTATTTTGTTTGTAAATTGTAAATTGTATATTGTTGCTGTATTTGTATCTTGCCCTGTCCCTGTGCTTGTAATGCCCGTTTTTTTCTGTCCTCTGTACCGGCCCCCTCGCCTGTTTTTCCCGCTCCTCTCCCCCCGCTCTCCCCTGTGGCCCCGCCCCTTTTTCGTTCTCTACCCCCATTCGCCGCCCGCTCCCGCCTCCCAGCTGCTCCTCCCTCCCACTTCGCCATTTATGGCGGAGTCAACGCGTACGCGCAGCGGTCACGTGCAGCGGGAGCGCCGATTGTGTGCCGAAGGCGCGCCAAAGGCAAGCCCGTCTGCGCCCGTCCACGCCTGGACCGCACCCAGCGCCAGGACCCCTGGCCCCCGAAGATGCCAGCCCACACGACGGAACCCCAACTGCTACCGAGCCACTCCGAGACGCACCCACGGACCCTTCAGCTGCGATGCCTGCAAGTTCACCTGCCTCCCGACCTGCACCGCACCCAAAAGACCAGGCACCAGCAGCAACCACCTCAAGTGCATCCTGCTCAACACCCGCTCCGTCCTCAGGCACGCCGTCGAACTTTGGAACCTGCTTGACAAAACAGCACCAGACGTCGCCTTCCTCGCGGAAACCTGGATGAACGCCTCCTCAGCGCCCGACATCCCCATAGCCATCCCGGACGGATACAAGATCACCCGGAAGGACCGCGTCAACCAGACTGGAGGAGGCATCGCCATCGTACACAAGAACACCATCTGCATTTTGACCAACTCCAACGACACCTTCACCGCCGCCAAACAACTCCACTTCCAGGTACACACCGACCCCAAGACGACCCTCAGAGGCACCCTCATCTACAGACCCCCGGGACCACGCACACAATTCAGCGAAGACATCGCAGACTTCATCAGCCCGCACGCCCTCCCCTCCGCTGACTACATCCTCCTAGGGGACCTCAACTTCCATCTCGAGAACAACAATGACAGCAACACCACCGCCCTGCTGGACAACCTCGCCAACCTCGGACTCAAGCAACTGATGAACACCCCCACCCACAACGCCGGCCACACGCTTGACCCCGTCTTCTCATCCAGCAAGCATATCTCCTTCAGCCACTCCACCGGACTTCATTGGACTGATCACAGCTGCGTCCACTTCAGCTTCAGAAGAACCACGACCCACCTCCACCCGCACCAGGCTCCTCGCCGGAGCTGGAGCAAGATCACTGCAGAGCAGCTCTCCGCCTCCCTCAGCCAGAACCCTCCCACCAGCACAACGGACCCCAACTAAGCTGCCAGCAACCTCACACAGTGGCTGACCGCCTGCGCCGATGACCTCGCACCACTAAAGAACCCTCCCAACAGACCCGGCAGCAAGAAAACACCCTGGTTCACCGACGAACTCAAGGACTCCAAGAAGAACTGCCACACCCTTGAGAAAGCCTGGCGCCACGACCAGACCACAGACAACAGGACCGCCCTCAAGCACGCCACCCGCAGGCACCACCAGCTGATCCACGCCACCAAGAAGACAGCACTCAAAGAACAACTGGACAACAACGCACACAACAGCAAGGAACTTTTCAGCATCGTCAAAGAGTTCTCCAACCCCAGCGCCGGAAACAACGACATCACTCCCTCGCAAGACCTCTGCGACTCACTCGCCTCGTTCTTCCACCGCAAGATCACCGACATACACAACAGCTTCGGCGCACAGACCACGCACCCAACCACCGAACCAACGCCCGCCTACACCAACCTCTGCAACTGGACCCCGGTCAGCACCGAAGACACCACCCGCACAATGAACACCATCCACTCCGGATCCCCAACCGACCCCCTGCAACCACCATGTCTTCAACAAGGCCAACGCCATCATCGCACCCTCTCTCTGGGACATCATCAACACCTCCTTCCACACCGCCACCTTCCCGGAGAGCTGGAAGCACGCCGAGCTCAGCGCCCTCCTGAAAAGACCAACAGCGGACCCCACCGACCTCAAGAACTTCCGCCCCATCTCGCTCCTCCCTTTTCCTGCCAAAGTCATCGAGAAGACCACCAACAGACAGCTTGCCGCCTTCCTCGAGACGAACGGATCCCTCGACCCCTCGCAGTCCGGCTTTCAAGCCAACCACAGCACCGAGACCGCCCTGATCGCAACCACCGATGACATCAGATCCCTGCTTGACAACGGGGAAACAGCGGCCCTATTCCTCCTGGACCTCTCTGCAGCGTTCGACATTGTCTGCCACCGCACCCTAGTGCAGCGCCTCAGCAACATCGGAATCCAAGAGAAGGCACTGGAGTGGATCATCTCATTCCTCGCCGGTAGAACCCAGAGAGTCCGCCTCCCCCGTTCAGTTCCGAGGCCACCAAAGTCATCTGTGGCGTACCACAAGGATCATCTCTCAGCCCAACCCTCTTCAACATCTGCATGAGGCCCTCACAGCCATCGCACGCCAGCACAACCTCAACATCATCTCCTACGCCGACGATACCCAGCTGATCCTCTCCCTCACCAACGACCCCGCCACCGCCAGAGCCAGCCTACACGAAGGGATGAAAGAAGTCCCCGAGTGGATGAAGAACAGCCGCCTGAAGCTGAACTCAGACAAGACGGAAGTCCTCATCCTGGGATCATCGCCCTCCGCCTGGGACAACTCCTGGTGGCCCCCTGCCCTGGGCACCACTCCCAAGCCAACGGACCACACACGCAACCTGGGCTTCATCCTGGACTCCTCCCTCTCAATGACCAGACAAGTCAACGCCGTCTCCTCATCGTGCTTCATCACCCTGCGCATGCTCCGCAAGATCTTCCGATGGATCCCCACCGAAACCAGGAAGACCGTCACCCAGGCACTCGTCCCCAGCCGTCTGGACTACGGGAACACCCTCTACGCTGGAACCACAGCCAAACTTCAAAAAAAGAATCCAACGCATCCAGAACGCCTCCGCTCGACTCATCCTGGACATCCCCCGTCACAGCCACATCTCCGGCCACCTGAGAGACCTGCACTGGCTCCCCGTCAGCAAGAGAATCACGTTCAGGCTCCTCACCCACGCACACAAGGCTCTCCACGACCTGGGCCCCAAGTACCTCAACGACCGCCTGACCTTCTACACGCCCACCCGCCAACTACGATCGACCAGCCACGCCCTCGCCGCCGTACCACGCATCCACAGAGCCACTGCCGGAGGAAGATCCTTCTCCTACCTGGCAGCCAAGACGTGGAACTCCCTTCCCATCCACCTTCGGCTGACCCAAGACCATCTCTCCTTCAGGAAGCAGCTCAAGACCTGGCTGTTCGAGCAGTGACGTACCCCTCTCCCCCAGCGCCTTGAGACCCTTCCGGGTGAGTAGCGCTATACAAATGCATTGATTGATTGATTGATTGAAAGTTGAGATTTAGAGTACTCACCCTAACTACAAATGACTTGCATTAATGGCTGACTCACTCTCACTGACTATAACACTCTCACTGATACTCTCAAAGACTCTCACACTCTCACAGACTCTTACTCTCTCACACTCTCACTGACACTGACATTCTCACTGACACTCTCACTCACACTGACTCTCTCACACTGAATCTCTAACTCACACTGACTCTCACACTCTCACTGACTCACTGACTCTCTCACTCACACTGACTCTCTCACTCTCACTAACAGACTCTCACACTCTCTCACTCACTCACTCTCTCTCACTGACAGACTCACTGACAGACTCTCACTGACAGACTCTCACTGACAGACTGACTGACTCACACACACTGACAGACTTGACTCACTCTCACTGACAGACTCTCACTGACTGACTTTCCCACTCTCTCACTGACTTACTGACTCGCTCACTCTCACTGACAGACTCTCACTGATAGACTCTCACTGACAGACTCTCCCACTTTCTCTCTCTCACTCACTCACTCTCCCACTCTCTCTCACTCACTGACTGACTGACTCACTCACTGACTGACTGACTCTCTCACTCGAACTCACTGACTGACTCACTCTCACTGACTGACTCACTCTCACTGACTCACTCTCACTGACAGACTCTCACTGACTCTCCCCTGTTCTCACTGATTGACTCTCCTGCTCTTTCTCACCGACTGACTGACTCACTCACTCTCACTGACAGGCTATCACTGACAGACTCTCCCACTCTCTCTCATTCACTGACTGACTCTCCAACTCACTCTCACTCACTGACTGACTCTCCCACTCATTCTCACTCACTGACTGACTCTCCCACTCACTCTCACTCACTGACTGACTGACTCATTCTCACTGACTGACTGACTCAGTCAGTCTCACTGACTGAATGACTGACTCACTCTTACTGACTCGTTCTCACTGACTTACTCTCACTGACTCATTCTCACTGACTCACTCTCACTGACAGAGTCTCACTGACAGACTCTCACTGACACTCTCACTCACTCACAGACTGACTCTCTCACTGACTGACTGACTCACTCTCACTGACAGACTTTCACTGACTGACTCACTCTCACTGATAGACTATCTCACTGACTGACTCTCCCACTCTCTCTCAGTGACTGACTGACTGACTCATTCAATTACTCTCGCTGACTGACAGACTCTCTCTCACTGACAGACAGAATCTCTCTCACTGACTGACTGACTCACTCACTCTCACTAACTGACAGACTCTCTCTCACTGACTGACAGAATCTCTCTCACTGACTGACTGAATCACTCTCACTGACTGACAGACTTTCACTGACAGACTCTCCGACTCTCTTTCACTGAATGACTGACTATCACTGACTGACAGGCTTACTCACATTCTCACTGAATGACTGACTCATTCACTCTCATTGACTGACAGACTTACTTACACTCTCACTGACAGACTCTCACTGACTCACTCATTCTTACTGACTGACTGACTCACTCAGTCTCACTGACTGACTGACTCACTCTCACTGACTCACTCTCACTGACAGACTCTCACTGACACTCTCACTCGCTCACTGACTGACTCTCTCACTGACTGACTGTCTGACTCACTCTCACTGACTGACTCACTCACTCTCACTGACTGACTGACTCACTCTCACTGACAGACTCTCACTGACAGACTCTCACTGACGGACTCACTCTCACTGACAGACTATCTCACTGACTGACTCACTCACTCTCACTGACTGACAGACCCTCTCTCGCTGACTGACAGAATCTCTCTCACTGACTGACTGACTCACTCTCAATGACTCACTCTCACTGACTGACAGACTCTCACTGACAGACTCTCCCACTGGCTGACTCACTCTCACTGACTCACTCTCACTGAATGACTGACTCATTCACTCTCACTGACTGACAGACTTACTTTCACACTTTCACTGACAGACTCTCACTGACTGACTCACTCTCAATGACAGACTCTCCCACTCGCTCTCACTGACTGACAGACTCTCTCTCTCACTGACTGACAGAATCTCTCTCACTGACTGACTCTCCCACTCATTCTCACTCACTGACTGACTCTCCCACTCACTCTCACTCACTGACTGACTGACTCATTCTCACTGACTGACTGACTCAGTCAGTCTCACTGACTCACTCTTACTGACTCATTCTCACTGACTTACTCTCACTGACTCATTCTCACTGACTCACTCTCACTGACAGAGTCTCACTGACAGACTCTCACTGACACTCTCACTCACTCACAGACTGACTCTCTCACTGACTGACTGACTCACTCTCACTGACAGACTTTCACTGACTGACTCACTCTCACTGATAGACTATCTCACTGACTGACTCTCCCACTCTCTCTCTCAGTGACTGACTGACTGACTCATTCAATTACTCTCACTGACTGACAGACTCTCTCTCACTGACAGACAGAATCTCTCTCACTGACTGACTGACTCACTCACTCTCACTAACTGACAGACTCTCTCTCACTGACTGACAGAATCTCTCTCACTGACTGACTGAATCACTCTCACTGACTGACAGACTTTCACTGACAGACTCTCCGACTCTCTTTCACTGAATGACTGACTATCACTGACTGACAGGCTTACTCACATTCTCATTTAATGACTGACTCATTCACTCTCATTGACTGACAGACTTACTTACACTCTCACTGACAGACTCTCACTGACTCACTCATTCTTACTGACTGACTGACTCACTCAGTCTCACTGACTGACTGACTCACTCTCACTGACTCACTCTCACTGACAGACTCTCACTGACACTCTCACTCGCTCACTGACTGTCTGACTCACTCTCACTGACTGACTCACTCACTCTCACTGACTGACTCACTCACTCTCACTGACAGACTCTCACTGACAGACTCTCACTGACGGACTCACTCTCACTGACAGACTCTCTCACTGACTGACTCACTCACTCTCACTGACTGACAGACCCTCTCTCGCTGACTGACAGAATCTCTCTCACTGACTGACTCACTCACTCTCACTGACTCACTCTCACTGACTGACAGACTCTCACTGACAGACTCTCCCACTGGCTGACTCACTCTCACTGACTCACTCTCACTGAATGACTGACTCATTCACTCTCACTGACTGACAGACTTACTTTCACACTTTCACTGACAGACTCTCACTGACTGACTCACTCTCAATGACAGACTCTCCCACTCGCTCTCACTGACTGACAGACTCTCTCTCTCACTGACTGACAGAATCTCTCTCACTGACTGACTCTCCCACTCATTCTCACTCACTGACTGACTCTCCCACTCACTCTCACTCACTGACTGACTGACTCATTCTCACTGACTGACTGACTCAGTCAGTCTCACTGACTGAATGACTGACTCACTCTTACTGACTCATTCTCACTGACTTACTCTCACTGACTCATTCTCACTGACTCACTCTCACTGACAGAGTCTCACTGACAGACTCTCACTGACACTCTCACTCACTCACAGACTGACTCTCTCACTGACTGACTGACTCACTCTCACTGACAGACTTTCACTGACTGACTCACTCTCACTGATAGACTATCTCACTGACTGACTCTCCCACTCTCTCTCTCTCAGTGACTGACTGACTGACTCATTCAATTACTCTCACTGACTGACAGACTCTCTCTCACTGACAGACAGAATCTCTCTCACTGACTGACTGACTCACTCACTCTCACTAACTGACAGACTCTCTCTCACTGACTGACAGAATCTCTCTCACTGACTGACTGAATCACTCTCACTGACTGACAGACTTTCACTGACAGACTCTCCGACTCTCTTTCACTGAATGACTGACTATCACTGACTGACAGGCTTACTCACATTCTCACTGAATGACTGACTCATTCACTCTCATTGACTGACAGACTTACTTACACTCTCACTGACAGACTCTCACTGACTCACTCATTCTTACTGACTGACTGACTCACTCAGTCTCACTGACTGACTGACTCACTCTCACTGACTCACTCTCACTGACAGACTCTCACTGACACTCTCACTCGCTCACTGACTGACTCTCTCACTGACTGACTGTCTGACTCACTCTCACTGACTGACTCACTCACTCTCACTGACTGACTGACTCACTCTCACTGACAGACTCTCACTGACAGACTCTCACTGACGGACTCACTCTCACTGACAGACTCTCTCACTGACTGACTCACTCACTCTCACTGACTGACAGACCCTCTCTCGCTGACTGACAGAATCTCTCTCACTGACTGACTCACTCACTCTCACTGACTCACTCTCACTGACAGACTCTCCCACTGGCTGACTCACTCTCACTGACTCACTCTCACTGAATGACTGACTCATTCACTCTCACTGACTGACAGACTTACTTTCACACTTTCACTGACAGACTCTCACTGACTGACTCACTCTCAATGACAGACTCTCCCACTCGCTCTCACTGACTGACAGACTCTCTCTCTCACTGACTGACAGAATCTCTCTCACTGACTCACTCTCACTGACAGACTCTCCTATTCCCTCTCACTGACTGACTGCTCACTCACTCTCACTGACTGACAGACTCTGTCTCACTCACTGACTGACTCACTCTCACTGACTGACTCACTCTCACTGACAGACTCTCTCTGACACTCCCACTCTCTCTCACTCTCTCACTGACTGACTCACTCTCACTGACTAACAGACTCACTCTCACTGACATACTCTCACTGACAGACTCTCCCACTCTCTCTCACTCGCTCACTGACTGACAGATTCACTCTCACTGCCAGACTCTCCCACTCTCTCTCACTGACTGACTGACTCACTCTCACTGACAGATTAGTAGTAAAAGTATGTTTATTAGACCATTGATCTCTAAACAACATGCTACATATTACAATAAATAGTATAAAACATATACAAAACAATTTCACTGATACTTTAAAAAGGCGTTACCTTCACAGACAGTTACTACCTCCCTCCCACAGCTTAAAATGTCATATAACAATACTCCTAAAATTGCAACGAGCAACAGTCACACTAATGTAAGGATAGTATTTCCACCTAAACACAATTTACTTTGAGCGTGTCCCACTATATTTCCATGCCAATTTCTATCCAATCATATTTGGTTCCAGCAGAGTCCTTTTCACCGCCTTCATATATTTTGCCATGGCGATTGCGATGTCAAGATTTGGCATGTCAGTAAGTAGATTAATTGCTAGCGGGCGCTCAAATATACCATATTTTAAAAACATAGGTCGTAAAAACAATTTCCGCTGTGACACAAATTTTTGGCAGTCTAGTAAAATATGTAAATTGTCACACTTAATACCTAATCCACAGCAACATTTACCGTCAGGTTGTACCAATTCTGCTTTTCTATTTCCATGAGATGCCCAATGGTTAACCCCTATTCTCCATCTGAGCACTTCAGCTCTTAGTCCAGCATTAGGTAGTGTATCCAAATAGGGGTACCACATATCATTCTCCCAACTATTCATCATATAATTGACTGATACTTTCTTTCTCAGGTATATCATGTCATTTTGCCTGGATACTTCTCTTCCTGCTGATCTAAGCTCCCCATTTGAGGCTTCAACCTGTGGAAAAGTAAATTTTGCCATGTTATATGTGCCTACGTGTTCCCCATATTATATTATATGTGCATGATCGATATGCATGTATTCCTTTCTGATCGATTAAAGACGCAATTACAGTTGTGTCCATCTCTAGTATGTCAGTTTCCAGTCCTCGTGTAAGCTACGAATATTAGACCTATGTAAACCTACGTTGCCACATTTCACAGTGTGCACGTTAATTCATTGAATTATCCCCGTTTCTAGGCCTCAAAAGGGCCCGGACTCAGATTCAGCTCCTGTTTCCTGAACCCTCTCCGAGGAGCGATACAGCCCCCACCTGTATCCCTGACCCTTAGCTTACTTTCATGCCTCGCAGTGCCCGGCCCGGCCTGGCTCTGCCTCCCAGTCTGCCAAGAGTATGTTATGTTTCTAGTTATCAGTCCAGCCCTCCTTCTCTGCATTCCTAAGCTACTGAATCGCATCAATAGTTTCCGTCATGGTCTAGCCTTTATGTCTCCATGTAAGAGAAATACTGTATTAATATTCATAGAATATTCCTAGCACACGTACTACATGTAGAATAATGCATGCACCAGTCTTAATGTCTGTTAGCCTTTGCCCTGATAACTTTTGGATTCTATCAACATGTACTCTAAACACCAGATACTAGATATGCCTGGGTACATGTCGCTCTGACACTCCAGACTTTAGTCTCCTCTTCTAGCGCAGAAGTCATAGCCCCCAGTTCTCCCTGGTAACACGTCATTGCCAGTTTGCGCGCACCACTAGGTTAGAGGTCCCAGCTGCTCAGGTAGCCCCCTCCATGTTTCCGCCCCGTTTATGACATATTCTGTTACGTTTGCATCACATGTCTATGTATACGCCCTGTACACACCTCTTGTTACACCCACTTTATGCCTTATCTTTCGCGACTGCTACAAACTCCGCCTACTGCTACGCCTACTGTATTGAATGCAATGTAATTGTTTTTAGTATATATATTAATGCACTGTTATTAAAAGCCAGCCAATTTCCCAGATCCTGCCCCCGGCAGCTGCCATCCTATTCCCATGCAGGCTGTCCTGTTCCTGTCCTTTATGCCTGATTAAAGCCTGTAAACTCCAGCTACCTCGAATCTTGACTCTTATTTATTGAGCTATCTGTTTATATGAGTATCCTGAAAAATAGAACCGGTAATTAATTATTTATTTACCACATAATGGCGCCCGAATAGGGACCTGCCCTTTCCCCACGCGCCGGAGAAGCCACGCAGGCCCCCTGATCCTCTGCAGCCGTGACGGAACCATACCGTGCACGTGCAGATATTTCTGCTTCAAGTATCCCTCAGGCCCACGGAGGAGACGGAGGTTGCGGTCCAGTGTCCAGACGAGGCGGTGGAGGAACGCGGCGAGTCCCGACCAGAGCCCAAGCCGAGAGTCCAAGGTCCGAGGTATCCGGAGGCCCACCTGTAACTGAAGTCCGAAGTTCGTCCGTCCGTCGTCGTAGCAGTCCAGTCCAGTCCGAGGCCTTCCGTTCTTGCTGCCCGGTGAGTACCGTTGCTGGGGTAGTATCTAGACAGGGTCAATCAATTTGTCTCTGGTCCGTGGGTTTGGGTACGCAAATCCAACACGAAGTGTTCACTTAGGTGGGCGCGGGTCCTGACGTGTCTCTTTATGGGACCGGTAAGTTTCGTACTGTTTTAGCAGTGCATCTAGTCATTCTAGTAAGTTTCTGTTCCAGTAAGTTCTGTTCTCGAGAAATTCATGTGTTCTGTTTTCAGTATTCCAGGTAATATTCTGTCCGAACTGTCATTTTAAATGTTATTTCATGTGTTTTCAATGTCGTGGTATGAGTGATTTGTTTTCTTAAAGTTATTATTGTGTTTATCGTGTATTGTATTGTGTCCAGATTCCAGTCTTAGTTATGCCTCTGTTCACGAAGTTACGCCAGTTAAGAACTAGAAAAGGTCTGCTCGAAGAAGCAGTTCCTGTCCCGCCTAGGGACAGTCCAGGTCATTTTATGTATCATAAGCATGGCATAAGTGCCATATTATATCTAGACTTATGGGTGGAGTACACCAAAGAATTAGAAGAGAAATATAGATGGCCTGTATCAGGTACATGGGATGCCGAGTGCATCATGCGAGTAGAAGAAGCATTATGGAAAAAGAAATCCAGACAGTCCCAGAAAGATGCCATTGAGTTATGGCGCAAAGAATCTCATAAAAGAACCGAAAAAGAAATCAGAAAGACAGAATTAAGTAGGGAATCCTCAGAAAGAGCCCAAGAAAGGGAATTAATCGAAGTAGGTGAACGAGTTAAAGCCGAACAGTCAGACAGACAGAGAAATGCCCTCATTAAGGGTATGTATCCTCTTCTTGCCGAGGGCTTGCCAAAAGCAACCCCGGAAGCACCGAGTAATTTTCCGCCGCCATTAGTTCCGATTAAGCTACGTCACAAACCGACCGCAGCTGATATTTTTCTCTCGTCCTATTTGGACGACACAGTCCCGGAATATGCAAATCCTGCTCCGCCAGTTCCTGTAAATAATGTAATTCCTGTTCCTCCAGCCACCGGGGCACCTGTTACAGCACCTGTTATGGTACCCCCGGTCCAGCCCATAGTACAAGTTCCCGCTACATCAGTCACTCTGCCAGCCCGTACAATACCCGTCGACGATTCCAGTTTAGGAGCCGCGGGGGGAGGTCTTCCTGGTACCCCGCCGCCACACAAACGTGTAACGTTAGTCGAGTTACATGAACGTGCGTTACAGCGTACGCCCAAATATCAGTCCGTTGCAGATATCAGACGAGCTCTCACCGAATGCCGTTATGATCCAGTCCCAGGCGATGATAATACCCTACCGAATATGAAAGAAGATCTAGACAGAATGTATCGTTTCATCCGTACAGGGGATGATCCAGAAAGTATTGGTGAAGTCATGTCTCAAAGGAAAGCTGAGATTCAGCTCATGCTATTAAAGTTTCTAATCAATTGTTTAATAAGGGAACAAGATTGTCCGATTAAGGATCCGATCGAAATGGGAGTTCTGACAAAGTGGAGTGATCATATAGCCGAGGGTAGACACAAGACACTCAGTAGTATAGAGAGTATGTACAAGAAAATTCGTAGGGAAATAATAAAGTTACACGGGAAACGAAAAGCAGCACAAGTAAGTGAGAAAGAAGACAACTCTTCTACTGAAGAGGTAGACGACGAGAATCCCACCAGAATAGCGTATGTAGGTAGAACTAGACTTCCCGACCGACATTCACGCCTAGAACACAAGAAAGTTTTTCCTCCTCCAGCACCAGAACAAGGTTCTCTCGAGCAAGTATTTCAAGCTACCGATCACATTCTGAAATCACGAATCGGTTATAGTGAACTTAGTACCATGCATGAACAAGAACTAGCCCGATCAGCAGTCCGATGGGTTACTGATTCTACCACTTTTCCAGACGAAATAGTGGCACAAATGTTTCTGAAACTGCCCCCAGCCGAGCAGCGACTGGTGGGTATGTATATGATCCAGCACCTCATTACACTGTATGAGGGACAACATTCTGATCCAGGTCCGTTACATGATGTTCTGAACGAGTTACTCCAGTATAGATGGAAAGGTTTAGGTACCGATTTAATTAGTGTCATTCTAGAACAGCGCCACAAATATAGAACGTTTCTGAATCCGCATTTTGTTCATGTCTCACCCCCAGAAAGTAAATCATTTTACATAGATAGACAGCATCCGCTACGAGAAGTACACCCAGTTAGGACAGCGGGTGGTGAAATGCAACGAGTATTTGTTTACACCCCTATCACCAAGATGGAACTCTTAGAGATGAAGAAGTTAATTCCCTGTCACGACAAAGATCCAGCAGGGTTCCATCGAGAATTAAAAGACATGCTCCGTATGGGAGAATACACATATCCTGATATCATTAAAATGCTAAAGGTCCGCTTGCCCCCAGGGGTATATGAAAAACTCAAGGAAAAAGAATGGGAGGTGGGAGAGAAAAAGATTGATTGGACAGCTCTAGAAGCTGAAGATAAAATACGAGTACCAGGTACCGGTCTTGGGGACAAATGTAAAGAATTGCCCGAGTTATTGATACAAGTTTTGCCAAGATTATTAGCCACGAAAAAGGAAGATTGGGATGCAATCTCAGCATGCAAACAGAAACAGGATGAAGACACTAGTGATTTTTATTCTAGATTTGAGAAATATTTTATTATCAACAGTGGTTTGAAGACAAGTAGCGAGTCATACCCTCATCTTTTTGTTTCTAAACTAGTCGAGAATTCAAGTCCACAAGTTAAAAATCGAGTTTTGAAAGTCGAAAGTAGTTGGCAAGCTAATACCCCGTCACAAATGCTCCAAATGCTCCAGTATCACCAGAATAGAATCAGGGAAGAGCAAGAACACGAAAGGAGACGTATGAAAGACACGAAAATGAAAGTATTAGTTGCACAATCTGTTCCACAAGACAGTCAGAAGAGGGGTCCGAATCAAGCCAGTCATCCAGCAGCTCCCGTTAAAGGGACTTGCAATTATTGTAAACAGCCAGGTCATTTTATAAACGAGTGTGCAGTTCTGAAACACAACATAGCCACTGGTAAAACTAAAGAAAGACCACGTCCGCCTAGACAAGAACAAGTTTCACAGACTTCACAGTCACCACAGAATGCACAACAGACAGTTCCAGCATCGCAGCCTATCGCTGCAACACAGCACGTTACACAGCAAATGTACCAGTATGCTCAGTCAGAGTATCCAGAGTATCAACAGTATTCATGAAACAGCCTAGAGAGGGAGGTAGGCTTGACTCTCATCGAGATACCTGTAGATCAAGAGGGTCCCTATGTACACAGTCAAGTATTAGGGAAAGACAGAAAGTTTCTGATTGATACAGGGGCAAGTAGGACTACTATCAGTCACGACGAGGTTCCTGGGGCTCCGCTCTCAGGCTCTAAAAATGTTTCCCTTGGATTTTCAGGAAAGCCTATTGTTAACGAGATTTCAAAGCCAGTTACTCTAGAAGTTGGTCCATTGTCCCGAACTACTGATTTGTTACTTACGAAGTCATGTCCAGAAAATTTGTTAGGCATTAAAACATTGAAAGAATTAGGTGCAGTTATTTGCTGCTCCCCAGAAGGAATACGATTGTTTTTGCGTGACTTTAAAGGTCACTATGTATTACGTGATTTTGATCCAAGGTTACTAAATGTTGCGCAGCATTTATGGGCGCAAGGTCCAACTGATGTAGGTTTTATGCAAATCACACCCCATCGTGTGACCCTCAAGCAAGGTATAGTCTTGCCAAGAATTAGACAGTACAGATTGCCACCTGAGGCTGTAGCAGCCTTATCCAAAATTATTGACGAGCTCATTGCTCAAGGAGTGGTTGTAGAAACTGACTCCAATGTATGTAATTCTCCTATCATTCCAGTCATGAAACGTACTGATCCAAATGCACCTCCAGTATATCGATTAGTGATTGACCTTCGAGAACTTAATAAATGTATCATACCCCAGTATCCAGTAGTCCCAGATATTTCATCCCTATTAACAGCCATTGATTCTGAAGCTACATTTTTCACTGTCATCGACCTCAAGAATGCATTTTTCAGTGTCCCCATTCATCCAGACAGCCAGTACCTTTTTGGTTTTTGTTTAAATGGAAGGAGCTATAAATTCACACAAGCTCCTCAAGGTTTCACAGAAAGTCCTAGTATTTACAGTCAGGCACTTAAAAGACAACTAGACAATATTCACATGCCTACTGACACTGCCCTGCTCCAGTATGTCGATGATCTACTGATCACAGCCCGTTCTGAACGTGACTGCGAGCGTGCATCACTTACAGTTCTGTATTTTCTGGCCGAGATGGGGCACAAGGTGTCCCCTTCAAAGCTCCAGTTCTGTGTCCAGCAAGTGATCTACTTAGGCCACTTACTGTCCAAGTGGGATAGGCAGTTGACACCAGACCGTATCCAGTTGATAGCGAGTCTTCCACAGCCCAAGACACAGAAGGAGGTACGTGCTTTTATTGGCCTCACTTCTTATTGTAGACAATGGATTCCTCAGTATGCATTTCTAGCCAAGCCACTGATACAGTTAACGACACAGGAGGCAGCCGTATCGACTGTCCTCCCTTGGACATCTGAACATACACTTAGTTTTAATGAATTAAAGAAAGCCTTATGCCAAGCACCTGTTCTAGCAACACCGAACTACAGTAAGCCTTTTACACTTTTTGTCACAGAACGTGATGGTACTGCATTATCTGTTCTCACACAAGACCAAGCAGGACAGTACAAGCCCTGTGCCTATTTTTCGAGCACATTAGATTCAGTAGCCCAGGCTCTGCCTGCATGCCTCAAGTCAGTTGCAGCCACAGCTCTAGCTATCAGACAAAGTGATTCCATAGTATTAGGACACTCCCTGACAGTACAAGTTCCACACTCCGTGGAAGTTCTTTTAAACCGAACACAGACTCAGCACTTGACAATTGCACGTTTAACAGGTTATGAACTGACACTGTTCCAGCCACACGTAGAAATCAGACGCTGCAACATTCTAAATCCTGCTACACTGTTACCGTCAGTTACTTCAAATCCTGCCACACATGACTGTGTGGAAGTTGTTAACACTATGACTAAGCCAAGACAAGACCTGACAGACATTGCATTACCTGATCCCGACCTGACACTTTATGTGGATGGTTCATGTATGAGAACTAGTACAGGAGAACTAGTAGCCGCGTATGCAGTGACTACTGAAACTGAAGTTATAGAAACACACCGTATTGACACCCTGTCTGCTCAAGCAGCAGAGCTAGTAGCTCTGACCCAAGCCTGCATACGTGCCAAGAACCTGAAAGTAAACATATATACAGATTCACGTTACGCATTCGGAGTCGTACATGACTTTGGAGTGCTCTGGCAGGAGAGAGGTTTCATGACTTCTCATGGAACCAAGATTCAGCATGGTCTCCTCATTCAAGCTCTGTTAGATGCAATACATTTACCGACAGCTATCGCTATCATGAAGTGCAAAGCACATACGAAAGTCACTGACATCATTTCCCAAGGTAACGATCTAGCAGATCGAACAGCCAAGCTTACAGCTCAGACTCCAGACATTCCAGTTAACACGACACAGACACTCACCCCAGATCCGACTACTTGTATGACAGTCAAGGACCCTACACAAGTTACATGCTACTCCTGAAGAAATCAAGAAATGGTCCGAACAAGGAGGGGTCCAGACAGATCAAGGATGGTTGACGAAGGGAAAAGCCACATGGTTCCTCCCCGACTCTATGGTTCAAGTCATTATCAATACCGCACATAGTCCAGCACATCTAGGAGAAAAAGCCATGTTAGATAGTATACAGAACCTTTGGTTCAACAAGCACTTACGAGCTGCAGCCAAGCAGAAAGTCCGTACCTGTATGATATGTTGTCAGTTCAATCCAGGTAAAAGTGTCCCGGTGGAACAAGGTGGATTCCAACCTCCTGACCACCCTTTTGAAGTCCTCCAGATGGATTATATTCAGATGGAGCGATGTCGAGGTTTCAAGTATGTCCTCGTAGTTGTATGCGCTTTGTCCAGGTGGACAGAAGCATATCCAGTTCCAGATTACACAGCCGCGACCACTGCCAAGCAGTTGGTTCGTGAATTCTTTCCCCGCTATGGACTCCCTAGGGTCGTGTATTCTGATAACGGCCAGCCATTCTCATCTGAACTTATGAAACAAGTTTCCCTTCTGTTAGGGTACCAGTGGAAGTTCCATTGTGTGCGCCATCCTGAAGCAGCCGGTCTCGTAGAGAGACATAATCAGACCCTGAAAATCCGTATTGCCAAGATATGCAAAGAGAAAGGTGTAGACTGGCTAGTTGCCCTGCCAGTTGCCCTATTTTATATGCGGATGGTTGCACATTCCAGATCCGGTCTGTCCCCGTACGAGGTCGTATTCGGCCGCCCCCCAAACATGTGGGGTACACCTAGACCCCGCAGTATTACAGATGTTTCCAGTAATATGCTGACAGATTACCTAGCTTCCTTGATGTCTGCCCTACACTCTTGTCGTTCACAGGTTGCCGCCGCATTTCCAGACAACACTGAGGTGAAACCGCATGAAGTCATTCCAGGAAGCCTCGTGTTGGTCAGGAACTTTGATCGTTCAAGTCCGCTGGAACCCCGTTGGAAGGAGCCTCGACTTGTTTTATTGACTACAAGGACCGCCGTGAAGTTGGAGGGCAGGAAAGGATGGGTCCACCTGTCCCACGTCAAAAAATTCCATGGACTTCGTGAAAAATCTTTTGCAAAGGACTGTTCCATTTCTAAGGACTGCCTAAAAACAGACTCTGAACTCAAGCCTCCCCTGTTAGAGGAAACTCCGCAACAGGAGTATAAATTAAAACTCCGGTCTAGTAAAATAGGTCAGCCAGTTTAATTGTCTAAGTCCCTCTCGGGTGAAACGGTTAGACAGGTCCCTGACATGTATGAGATAGACCCCCATAGTGAGAGAGTTAGTCAAAACTCTATAAGATGTATCGTTTTTCTAAGTTTCTTATTGTTTCTAAGTCTAATGGTTACCTGCACAAGTTATGCATTACATTTATGTTTTCCAAGTTCACATGTAAATAAGTCTTCTAATGTTACAGTAGAGCACACATTTAGTGATCTGCCTCCTCACGAGCTATCCTATCGTCTTGCTATGCGAAATAATACATTTATTAGAATGTTACACTATTCACACCAGACCAGCAATGCTACTAATTGTTGGGTGTGTGGTCGACTCCCCCCTTTCCAGACACCGAAGGGAGTTCTGCCACTCTTTCCTTATCCATTTTCACATAATGGTTCGTGTGGAGCATGGTCCACGTTAACGTCATCCTCAAATGATATGTCCCTTCTGAATAGGACATGTTTCCCAGACAAGCAAGGTCTCTCCCATAGAACAGGGTTAGATCTAGAAAATGAAGTATATGATTTGGGTAATTATTCTTCGAATTTTATGGTCCTGAATGTTCAGTCTGATACTACTCCAGATTTACCTGCTATTTCAGTATTACCAGTCAAAGGCGAATTATGTGTCAGAAAGAATGGTTCCGCACATGTGGGACATAGTGATTGTACTACTACTGTCGAGTATAGTGACAGTGGGAAATCTATTTTCAAAGCCTCACGTCATTCTTATTTTGTTTGTGGTCAGACCGCATATGTTCGTCTGCCCCTCGATTGGGATGGAACATGTTACATTGCCTTCCTACTGCCACCAGTTTTTCTAGCCCCATCTGATTATCACAGAAACACATATCTAGTACACGTCAGACATAGGAGGGAGATTGAGTCCCCAATTGTCGATCAAACTGAAACTACTCTAGAACAGTATCAAGACTTCAATAAAGGTTTCTTCTTCTTTATAGGACCTATCCAGAATAGTAAGTTAATACGTAGACTAACCAGAACCCTTGAAGCAGTAGTGAATGAGACTACTTCTGCTCTAGGTAACTTAACCGAAGAGCAATCTGCTATGAGATTTGTCGTGCTCCAAAATCGTCTCTTTCTTGACGTCATACTGGCCGATAGAGGAGGAGCATGTAGAGTCATCGGATCTAGTTGTTGCATTTTCATTCCTAATAACGCGCCGTCTGTTTATTCAGCTATAACCAGACTTCATAAAATTGCCCATCAGTTACACCAGAATCCAGGCACCTGGACATGGTCCGGTTGGCTCTGGAGTATTATATCTGCCTGGGGATGGAAAGTATTGTCATTCCTAGGTATTGCAGTAATGATCATATTCAGTTGCTGCCTCTGTATACAATGTGGCCCTGCGATTTGCGGCATGTGTGCTACCTCTTGTATTCCTAGTCCTAGATCCCGTTCCAAGACAATTCGAGACGAGCAAATGATGCTATATGAAATGATAGATGGTATCATGAATATAGATGTTTCCTGATGGAAACGTAGGGCACAAGGAGGGAATGTGGAAAAGTAAATTTTGCCATGTTATATGTGCCTACGTGTTCCCCATATTATATTATATGTGCATGATCGATATGCATGTATTCCTTTCTGATCGATTAAAGACGCAATTACAGTTGTGTCCATCCCTAGTATGTCAGTTTCCAGTCCTCGTGTAAGCTACGAATATTAGACCTATGTAAACCTACGTTGCCACATTTCACAGTGTGCACGTTAATTCATTGAATTATCCCCGTTTCTAGGCCTCAAAAGGGCCCGGACTCAGATTCAGCTCCTGTTTCCTGAACCCTCTCTGAGGAGCGATACAGCCCCCACCTGTAACCCTGACCCTTAGCTTACTTTCATGCCTCGCAGTGCCCGGCCCGGCCTGGCTCTGCCTCCCAGTCTGCCAAGAGTATGTTATGTTTCTAGTTATCAGTCCAGCCCTCCTTCTCTGCATTCCTAAGCTACTGAATCGCATCGTTTCCGTCATGGTCTAGCCTTTATGTCTCCATGTAAGAGAAATACTGTATTAATATTCATAGAATATTCCTAGCACACGTACTACATGTAGAATAATGCATGCACCAGTCTTAATGTCTGTTAGCCTTTGCCCTGATAACTTTTGGATTCTATCAACATGTACTCTAAACACCAGATACTAGATATGCCTGGGTACATGTCGCTCTGACACTCCAGACTTTAGTCTCCTCTTCTAGCGCAGAAGTCATAGCCCCCAGTTCTCCCTGGTAACACGTCATTGCCAGTTTGCGCGCACCACTAGGTTAGAGGTCCCAGCTGCTCAGGTAGCCCCCTCCATGTTTCCGCCCCATTTATGACATATTCTGTTACGTTTGCGTCACATGTCTATGTATACGCCCTCTACACACCTCTTGTTACACCCACTTTATGCCTTATCTTTCGCGACTGCTACAAACTCCGCCTACTGCTACGCCTACTGTATTGAATGCAATGTAATTGTTTTTAGTATATATATTAATGCACTGTTATTAAAAGCCAGCCAATTTCCCAGATCCTGCCCCCGGCAGCTGCCATCCTATTCCCATGCAGGCTGTCCTGTTCCTGTCCTTTATGCCTGATTAAAGCCTGTAAACTCCAGCTACCTCGAATCTTGACTCTTATTTATTGAGCTATCTGTTTATATGAGTATCCTGAAAAATAGAACCGGTAATTAATTATTTATTTACCACAAACCGACAGTGTCACCTGGTCAAATTTTACTTTTAGGCTTTTACACATTGCGCACAATTTCATTCTAATCACCTTGGCCCATTTTAAATCGCTGTGCAAAATCTCCTCTTTGCACCATTGTGATACTTTTGTAACTTCCTCCGATCCCAATCTTTTCCAAAATCTTAAAAGAGCCACTTGTACCTGTATGTTCCATGATGTCACTCCCAACTCCAATCGGATTGCCTGGATCATAGAGGAGCTAGGCAGTGACATCAATGGTTTGAGACATTTCCCCTCCTCAATGTCCCAATTGTTCTTCCCACTCAAATACAAGACTTCGGCCCCATACTGCACTTGTGGGGGTATCATTGCCTTATATGCGTTCAGTAAAGGTCTATGTGACATATCCCCATAGATTTGGCTAAATTTCCTTAGCCCGCATCCTGATGTATGGGCTTTCGCACTCTGGGCTGCCAGATGGATATCCCATTTCAAAGACTTTTCGAACCAGATACCGAGGTATCTGTATTCATTCACAATTTCTAATTTACTGGAACCCAGATACCAGTTAAAATTCTGAGTTTTCTTCCCAAAACATAGGATTTTAGTTTTCTCCATATTTACAGTCAGGAGTTTAGCCAAGCAGTATTCATTGAAGACAGATAACTTCCTTTGCAATCCAATCTCCGTTTGGTCAAAGATTACCAAATCGTCGGCGTACAGCAAACAGGACAATTGTTTCCCCTGCATTTTAGGGCTGGCGCTTCTATTCACTTCTAAGGTGGCTGGGAGATCAGCTAGATATATTGCAAACAGTAAGGGGGCTAATACCCATCCCTGCCTTAAACCATTCTTAATCAATATTTTTGGTGTCAGGGCTCCATCTGTGTCTTTAATAACTTGCGCCCAATTTTGTTTGTGTAGCTCCTGGATAATTTTCAGGAGCCCCTCTGGGACATTAAGTTTTCTTAAGGCCTCCCACAGGCATCTCTTATTTACTAGGTCGAATGCCGCGCAGAAGTCTACGAAGCAGCAGCATAACTTCCCCTGCTTTTCCACCGACTTCCGCGCCACGGCCCACAGTGCGAAGCAGTAATCGATCGTGGAATGCCCCTTCTTAAATCCTCCTTGTTCTACTGGCACCATCGTCCACTGTTCCACCTAGTCTTTTAGACTGCCCAGGATTATTTTGGAAAATACCTTTTCCCCAATATCCAGCAAGTTAATAAGTCTATAGTTTTTTGGTGCTTTTCTGTCTCCCTTCTTGTGGATTGGTCTGATTACTGCTCCTCTCCACTTTTTGGGGATCTTACCTGAGTCCAATATTGCCAAAAACATACAGGAAAAAAATTCCACCCACCAATCTTGCTGAGATTTTATAATAATTGCTGGTAGGTTATCTGGACCTGCAGCACGGGTTAGGTTTAGACTTCTTATGATTTTATTGACCTTTTCTGTAGTAAATAAGGGTTTTAGGTCTACCACCGCCTCCATCCAGGGACAGATCTCCTCACATGCTTCTTCAGCATATGTTCCGTATAGCTCACCTAGGTATTCTTCCCATGCTGCTTCCTCTACTACACAGGGCATAGCCCCGTTAGCCTGACCTGCTGCTACCTTTATCAAATTCCAAAACTTTCGCAAGTTTTTAGATTCAATCATTTCCAGCAAGTTAACCCAGCATTTCTCTTTAAATTCTCTCTTCAGATTTCTAACTACCATTTTATACTCCTTCCTCATATTACTTAAATTTTGCTGTCTTATTGGATCATATTTTTTCCTCAGGCTACTTTCTTCCCTTCTTATTTCTCTTTTCCTGGTTAAACACTCCCCGTTAAACCAACTCGGCTGTTTGGCTTGTATTGATTGTTTAGCAGTTATGCATGGGTCCTTACTTTTTATATCTACTTTGAGGCACTGCGCCATTTCTTTGATCTTTTCCTCGAACCAAGGCACTTTTTTAGCCCTAGCATCTTTCAGATCCACTTTCTGTTGGAATCCAGCTAGCTTTCCAATATATTGCTCAGTTAATCTTGTTGTCAGCCGTTTAGGGTACTCTACTTGTTGAGGGAGAACCAATTCTCTAGAGCAATTATCTGAAACCCATTGATAAGATCAAAGTTCCACGCATGGATGAATATATAATCAATCGGGAAAAGTTGGGAACCTATCTTAAAGGTCTGCCTTGCAGGGCAGTCTGTTTCCCATCTGCCATTCAAGCAAAACAATCCTTTTAGCCCCAAAAATGTGCCCAACTTTGCGTCTAGTTTAGAGGTAGTACAATTTGGAAACACAGCAGGGGGTATATTATTTGAGCTTAAGAGGTCTTCAACCCAATGGTCATATCTCGAGGGGTTCAATCTATGGTTAAAATCACCCATTACAATTATCATATCATTTTCAAACTTTCCACACAATGTATCTAGGTCATTTTCAAAACGTCTCATTTCTATCTCATATTCTTAATTTGATCCCCATTGAATGTAAACATTTATTATTATCATATGATCATATGATCATACGCCCCTACCGAGCCCAGCAGGGATACATCAATGACCAATAACCATTTACAAGTCGTATAAACAATCATAGCCCTTTTTGCTATCTTGGTCGAGACAAGAGTCCTAATGCCCCCAGCAGGACGGCCAAACCTTTTCCTTCTTGCTGGCCTATGTAGTTGTACAAAGCCTTCAAATACGGGGGTATTGTCGCATAGCCAAGTTTCCTGCAAACCTACTACTTCGGCACTTCGGGCTAGGGTTTTTATACTTTCTACTTTTGCCTCCCCTCCTATTCCATTTACATTCCAAGATAACAGGTTCATGCTATGCGACACCCCTCCTCCCTAATCGACATCACTGGTACGGTCATCAACGGAATTTTGCCCATATTGGGCACCTGACCAGCTATCATTAAAAGACCAATCACCCCACGGTTTACCTGCCTCATGGTTCTCAACTACCATTCTCATATTTTCACCTACCCTTCCCTCGCCTAGGATTAGACGTATCTGTCTTCTTCCCAGGCCTGAGTGACAGGCTAGAAAGGCTCTGTCCTGCTGGTTCCTCGCCTCTAATTCACTAGTCGGTACCAACCTTATCCCTACCTTTGCTATCTCATTTTCCGCCCTCACAATTGCTGTTTTTACCAGTCTTGAGTACAATAGTACTATAGTAAGTTCTCTCCCATCATTATTATTACAAAAACCTACTTGTTTTAAATCCTTTGTTCCCAAACCCCTCAGAGTAGGGCATTTAGGGCCAGATGTAGGTAAATTTTATTTTACCACCTCTTAAATACCGCATCATACCGACTCGGTATTTAAGAAGTGGTAAAATAAAAGTACCGAGATGTAGGTAAATACAGATGTGCATTTACCGATTCGGAAACAATCGGTATTTACCGATGCGGTAAATACCGACCGGTAAATGCCCATGCATTCCTATGGGCTTTGAAGCCCATAGGAATGATTGGGCATTTACCGGTCGGTATTTACCGCATCGGTAAATACCGATTGACACAAGGGTGCAGGGGGTGTCACTTTGACACCCTCTGGCACCCCCAAAAGAGGCTCGGGTGCCATGTGGCAGGCATACCTGCCCTAAGGGCAGGTCTGCCTGTCATATGGCATAGGTGTGCATGCACACATGTGCAAGCACACCAGAATCGGTATTTTACCATCAAATAGTATTTGATGGTAAAATACCGATTTTTTAATGCTTGTGGGACTCAGAAGAGTCCCACCTACATATCAATTTTCCCTATTCCGTAAAAATACCGACTCGGTATTTTACATAATCGGTAAATTTACCTATCGGTAAATTTACCGAGTCTGTAAAATACAGGGCCCTACATCTCAAATTGCATTTACCGGTCGGTAACGGCCGAATTCGGCCGTTACCGACCGGTAAATGCCTACCTACATCTGGCCCTTAGAGAAGGAATATACAAGTTGGGAACGGTTTAGGGGTGTAACCTTCCAGCCTTTTTTTCTCCCTTTCTCTATTTTGACAGGTTCAAAATATAGCCACAGATTATCCACGTCCTTTATAGGAATAATACCGGGCTGTTTCCCCTCCTTCCCATTCCATTCCCTTCCTCTTTTTACTGAAGCCTCTCCCCTATCTGCTATTCTATTCATATTCATTTGCCCGTGTGGTAATTTCCATGAATGAATCACCTTGACCTCTCCTTTATTTATTGGTGCTAGTTTTATTTGCTCCTTTCTTTTAGCCGTTGCTACCTCCCCCACCCTTGTACTATTTTTGGGGATCCTCATTGACCTCCTATTTCCCACTAGAATTCTCTCTTCTTGGGGGGATACTGATTCTTTACTCCCTTTCTTCACAGTATCTGAGATTCCTTCCAGCCTTTTTCCCCCTGCCCTTGACTTCTTTTTTAAGCATGCTAATCTTTTCTTTACTCTTCGTACATTATATCTCCTATAACACAAAAAGTCCTTCCATCTATTTACCAGCATCGGGCATCTTGATATATAGACTTCCTGATGGTCAATCAACTGCTCACAAACCCTCTCCTCTACCTGCTGTGGGGGGTCCTGGGTCTGAGCCGGTCTCACTATCGTAGGCATCAGCCCCCTGATTCCTTGCAATTCCCCTACAATGTTCTGAAATTGGGTTTCATGGGTTTTTAATATACTATTGTTTAACATCGTCACTTCCAACAACCCTTGCAAGGTTTTTTGTAGCATTAGCATTATATCTAGCATTGATACTGAAGCAGTCGCAGATATGTCTATACCCAAGGTATTGTTAGGTGCCGAATTTTCTATAAATATTGCTCCTTGAGTTTCATGTTGCTCCGTGCTCTTTACGGTCATGGACATTCTAAACTGCTCCGGGTCACTTCTCTGTTCTCTTCTTGAGTTGGTTACGTTCATCTCTTCACAGGTCATATCAATGCCGCCTGTCAGGGAGAAGATCCGGGTGAGGAGGATAGTCTTGGTTCCGGGGTGACCTCAATAGGGCTGTGATTCAGTTGGTTACTAAAGGATACATCTGAGCTGATTACACAGTCCTCCTGATCCATTTGTTCAAGCGATAGCTCTTTGTTCAGGTCTTTATTCAATTCCGGGGTTTTCACTGGGGTTTGCAGTTTTTTAAAATGTTTTCCTACAAAGTCTTTGATTGATTTGGATACTTGTGCGCCTCCCTTTAGTCCACCTTGGGTGCCTTCACTCGTGTCTTTATTTCTTTTAGAAGACCTTTTTGTCACACCTTTAGGTGATTCCATACTCTCTCCCTGGGACTCGTTTTCAGGCACAATTTTCTTAGTAGTACTATCCGGCTCTTTCTGACCTTTAAGGTTTTTAAGCTTTTTTGGTGCCATCATACCGTGTCTTTAGCTTCCAACTTTGGGTAGAAATGCTTGTTTACTTAGCCTGTATTGTATATAGTTCCCTTTCCACCGGGGTAAATTACTACCGTCTGTTTGCTCCAGCCCCACCCTACTTGTAAGCGTAATTGGGGTATCTAATTTTTATTTCTCATAAAATAGTACCAGGTTTTGGTTAAGATTTTTAAGATAGATTAGTTATTTCCAAGAATGACACAATTATAGGTTCACTTACCTCTGCTGTGCGTGGACAGCCTCGCAGCCATCGCACGCCAGCACAACCTCAACATCATCTCCTACGCCGACGATACCCAGCTGATCCTCTCCCTCACCAACGACCCCGCCACCGCCAGAGCCAGCCTACACGAAGGGATGAAAGACGTCCCGGAGTGGATGAAGAACAGTTGCCTGAAGCTGAACTCAGACAAGACGGAAGTCCTCATCCTGGGATCATCGCCCTCCGCCTGGGACAACTCCTGGTGGCCCCCTGCCCTGGGCACCACTCCCAAGCCAACGGACCACACACGCAACCTGGGCTTCATCCTGGACTCCTCCCTCTCAATGACCAGACAAGTCAACGCCGTCTCCTCATCGTGCTTAAACACCCTGCGCATGCTCCGCAAGATATTCCGATGGATCCCCACCGAAACCAGGAAGACCGTCACCCAGGCACTGGTCACCAGCCGTCTGGACTACGGGAACACCCTCTACGCCGGAACCACAGCCAAACTTCAAAAAAGACTCCAACGCATCCAGAACGCCTCCGCACGACTCATCCTGGACATCCCCCGTTACAGCCACATCTCCGGCCACCTGAGAGACCTGCACTGGCTCCCCGTCAGCAAGAGAATCACATTCAGGCTCCTCACCCACGCACACAAGGCTCTCCACGACCTGGGCCCCAAGTACCTCAACGACCGCCTGACCTTCTACACGCCCACCCGCCAACTACGATCGACCAGCCACGCCCTCGCCGCCGTACCACGCATCCGCAGAGCCACTGCCGGAGGAAGATCCTTCTCCTACCTGGCAGCCAAGACGTGTAACTCCCTCCCCATCCACCTTCAGCTGACCCAAGACTATCTCTCCTTCAGGAAGCAGCTCAAGACCTGGCTGTTCGAGCAGTGACGTACCCCTCTCCCCCAGCGCCTTGAGACCCTTCCGGGTGAGTAGCGCTATACAAATGCATTGATTGATTGATTGATTGAAAGTTGAGATTTAGAGTACTCACCCTAACTACAAATGACTTGCATTAATGGCTGACTCACTCTCACTGACTATAACACTCTCACTGATACTCTCAAAGACTCTCACACTCTCACAGACTCTTACTCTCTCACACTCTCACTGACACTGACATTCTCACTGACACTCTCACTCACACTGACTCTCTCACACTGAATCTCTAACTCACACTGACTCTCAAACTCTCACTGATTCACTGACTCTCTCACTCACACTGACTCTCTCACTCTCACTAACAGACTCTCACACTCTCTCACTCACTCACTCTCTCTCACTGACAGACTCACTGACAGACTCTCACTGACAGACTGACTCACGCACACTGACAGACTTGACTCACTCTCACTGACAGACTCTCACTGACTGACTTTCCCACTCTCTCACTGACTTACTGACTCGCTCACTGTCACTGACAGACTCTCACTGATAGACTCTCACTGACAGACTCTCCCACGTTCTCTCTCTCACTCACTCACTCTCCCACTCTCTCTCACTCACTGACTGACTGACTCACTCACTGACTGACTGACTCTCTCACTCGAACTCACTGACTGACTCACTCTCACTGACTGACTCACTCTCACTGACTCACTCTCACTGACAGACTCTCACTGACTCTCCCCTGCTCTCACTGATTGACTCTCCTGCTCTTTCTCACCGACTGACTGACTCACTCACTCTCACTGACAGGCTATCACTGACAGACTCTCCCACTCTCTCTCACTCACTGACTGACTCTCCAACTCACTCTCACTCACTGACTGACTCTCCCACTCATTCTCACTCACTGACTGACTCTCCCACTCACTCTCACTGACTGACTGACTGACTCATTCTCACTGACTGACTGACTCATTCTCACTGACTGACTGATTCAGTCAGTCTCACTGACTGAATGACTGACTCACTCTCACTGACTCATTCTCACTGACTCACTCTCACTGACAGACTCTCACTGACAGACTCTCACTGACACTCTCACTCACTCACAGACTGAATCTCTCACTGACTGACTGACTCCCTCACTCTCACAGACTGACTGAATTACTCTCACTGACAGACTTTCACTGACTGACTCTCCCACTCTCTCTCTCAGTGACTGACTGACTGACTCATTCACTCACTCTCACTGACTGGCAGACTCTCTCTCACTGACAGACAGAATCTCTCTCACTGACTGACTGACTCAAACACTCTCACTAACTGACAGACTCTCTCTCACTGACTGACAGAATCTCTCTCACTGACTGACAGACTTTCACTGACAGACTCTCCGACTCTCTTTCACTGAATGACTGACTATCACTGACTGACAGACTTACTCACATTCTCACTGAATGACTGACTCATTCACTCTCATTGACTGACAGACTTACTTACACTCTCACTGACTGACTCATTCTTACTGACTGACTGACTCACTCAGTCTCACTGACTGACTGACTCACTCTCACTGACTCACTCTCACTGACTCACTGTCACTGACAGACTCTCACTGACACTCTCACTCGCTCACTGACTGACTCTCTCACTGACTGACTGACTGACTCACTCTCACTGACTGACTGACTCACTCTCACTGACAGACAGAATCTCTCTCACTGACTGACTGACTCACTCACTCTCACTGACTGACTGACTCACTCTCACTGACAGACTCTCACTGACAGACTCTCACTGACGGACTCACTCTCACTGACAGACTCTTGTACTGACTGACTGATTCTCTCACTCACTCTCACTGACTGACAGACCCTCTCTCGCTGACTGACAGAATCTCTCTCACTGACTGACTGACTCACTCTCACTGACTCACTCTCACTGACTGACAGACTCTCACTGACAGACTCTCCCACTGGCTGACTCACTCTCACTGACTCACTCTCACTGAATGACTGACTCATTCACTCTCACTGACTGACAGACTTACTTTCACACTCTCACTGACAGACTCTCACTGACTGACTCACTCTCAATGACAGACTCTCCCACTCTCTCTCACTGACTGACAGACTCTCTCTCTCACTGACTGACAGAATCTCTCTCACTGACTCACTATCACTGACAGACTCTCCTATTCCCTCTCACTGACTGACTGCTCACTCACTCTCACTGACTGACAGACTCAGTCTCTCTCACTGACTAACTCACTCTCACTGACTGACTCACTCTCACTGACAGACTCTCTCTGACTCTCCCACTCTCTCTCACTCTCTCACTGACTGACTCACTCTCACTGACTAACAGACTCACTCTCACTGACATACTCTCACTGACAGACTCTCCCACTCTCTCTCACTCGCTCACTGACTGACAGATTCACTCTCACTGCCAGAATCTCCCACTCTCTCTCACTGACTGACTGACTCACTCTCACTGACAGATTATCTCTCACTGACAGGCTCTCTCTCACTGACTGACACACTCACTTTTGCTGATTGACTCACTCTCACTCTCCCACTCTCTCTCAATCTCTCACTGACTGACTCACTCTCTATCATTGACTGACAGACTCTCTCTCACAGAATGGCAGACTCTCTCTCACTGACAGACTCTCTCACTTTCTCACTGACTGACGCTCCCACTCTCTCTCTTACTGACGGACTCACCCTCATTCACAGACTCTCACTGGGAGTCTCTCACTGACAGACTCTCTCACTCTCACTGACTGACTGACTGGCTCTCCCACTCTCTCTCACTGACTGACTCTTCCACTCTGTCTCACTGACTGACTCTCCCACTCTCTCTCACTGACTGACAGATTCACTCACTCTCACTGACAGACTCTCACTGACAGAATCTCACTGACAGACTCTCACTGACTCACTCTCACTGACTGACTGACTCTCCCACTCTCTCTTACTGACTGACTCTCCCACTCTCTCTCACTGACTGACTCACTTTCTCTCACTGACTGACTCTCCCACTCTCTCTCACTGACTGACTGACTCACTCTCTCTCACTGACTGACTCTTACTGACAGATTATCACTACACTCTCCCACTCTCACTGACTGACTAACTCACTCTCTCTTACTGACTGACTGACTCTCTCACTCTCTCTCACTGACTAACTCTCCCATTCTCTCTCACTGACTGACTCACTCAATCTCACTGACTGACTTTCCCACTCTCTCTCACTGACTGACTGACAGACTCACTCGCTCTCACTGACAGACTTTCGCTGACAGACTGTCACTAACTCACTCACACTGACTCACTCTCGCTGACAGACTCTCTCACTCTCACTGACTCACGTTCTCTCACGGACTGACTGACTCACTTTCTCTCACTGACTGACTGACTCACTCACTCTAACCGACTGACTGACTCACCCTCACTGACGGACTGACTCACTTACTCTCACTGACTGACTAACTCACTCTCACTGACTCACTCTCACCGACTTACTCTCACTGACAGACTCTCACTGACAGACTCTCTCACTCTCTCTCACTGACTGACTCTCCTACTCCCTCTCACTGACTGACTGACTTACCACTCACTCCCAATGACTGACTAACTCACTCACTCTCACTGACACTCTCTCACTCCCTCACTGACTGACTCTCCCACTCTCTCTCACTGACTGACTGACTCACTCGCAATGACTGATTGACTCTCTCTTATTGATTGACTCTCTCTCACTGACTGACTCTCTCTCACTGACTGACTCTCTCTCACTGACTCTCACTCACTGACTCTCTCTCACTGACTGACAGACTGACTCTCACTAAAAGACTGACTGACTCTCGCTAAAAGACTGACTCACTCTCACTGACTGACTATCTCACTGACTCACTCTCTTTCACTCACTGACTAACTGACTCACTCTCTCACTCTCATTCACTCTCACTGACTGACTCGCACTCTCACTGACTGACTGACTGTATCACTCTCACTGACTGACTGACTCTCGCACTCTCACTGACTGACTCACTCTCTCACTGACCGACTGTCTCACTCACTCTCACTTACTGACTAACTGACTGACTGACTGACCTTCACCCTCCTGTTATTTATGCCCCCCATAACAAAAAGAAACACAACAAGCAACCATTGGGACAGGCATATACAAATTGCCAGCATTGAAAGGACAAATAAAAACTCACGACATTATTTTGTAATACTTTTTTAATGTGGTCGTTCAGTTGTACATAATGCTTTTTTGGTCGTATCTAAGGTAACAAAAATGCTTCTGACACTTCTTTATTATAACCTTTCAGCATGCTGCAGACTTCTGTACAGCACAGTTTAAAGACATAGGTAAAGTCAATATCTCTGGCTAAACACTTATAAGTCCCCAAAGGCGAGTCCTCTTGGCTATGTCAATGCTTGTTCTACAAGCCACCAGATCAGAGTGGACATTAAATTTTACTGCCCGTACAAGGTCGGCCTTGGCTTTCCCACAGTCCTGATTATACCAAAATGCCTGAGTTTTTTGCTTAGGATGTATCTTAACATACTCAAGTTTCTGCTCCCTACGTGGTTTACCCAATTGATCCCTAATCTCATTAAATAGGGTTTCATGCTGGGTAATCAATTTCTCTGCTACTTCATATTTAAAGAGTTTAGACATCTCTTCCACCTGCAGGCATATTTTACCTTTAACTACTGTCAGGGCCTCTGGATGTTCCTCCACCCAGTCCCATCTAATTGTTTTCAATTTGTTTGCAATGAACAGTTCACCAGGTTTTTCCTTCCCCTGATATCCAGTTCATTATCACCCTGGTTTATTAGAGAAATAATCAGGGCACTATGGTCACTATCTGATTGATTGGCCACTGCCATTTCATGAACCAATGGCCAAAGTCTTCGGGGCAACCAGGCGATAATCAATCCTGGTAGCATAGCAAGGACTGTTGAAAGTTAGGTCTCCATTTTGATCTGATTTTGTTCTCCCGTTGGTGGCTCTCAAGTCATGTTGCAATGTAATAGCCACCACCGTGCTCCCTCTCTTTGTCACTCTAACTGGAGGAAGATCTAGCTTTGGGACATGCCAGACGCAATCCCACTCCTCAGTCAAGTCTCGGAGGATTAGGGCAAATGGTTCAAAGGTACAATTGAAGTCCCCAGCTACCAATACAGGGACACTATCAGTGGATTCAGATAATACATGATCTAAAATTTGAATAGTATTAGTTTCTTCAAAACCCCAAACAATTCTGTTATAAACATTATAGATCCTAATTTCAGACCACTACATAGTTCCAAATCTAGGGCTAAAATATCAGGGGAATCTACATGGACCAACGTAACTTTTAGGCCAAGAGTGTTTTTGACCCAGATCGCCAAATCTTCCGATGGTATCCCCTTCTCTTTCATTGTGGCGATTAGACCATAGGTAGGGAACCCACTTCTTTGTGGGGTGTGCGGACTTCATTTTTCTTGGAAGAGAATCACAGGGTCTACTAGCAATTTGGTAATCCCTGCCACGTTCCAGACCAAAACTCTTAAGTGTCTGGGGTGAACTTTGGTATAGATATGATTAGTACTATACTCAATGGATACTCCCCCTTGCTTGATATTGGAGAGATTGCCAACCCGCTCTCTCCTTAGATTCACATTTGAATGCTCACAATTAGCCTTCATGTTTGCGGCCAACCCCAGCACTACAGGAGCTTGTGCTAGGGACCCATTCATATTTGGACCAGCTGAGGGTTACATATTCATCTAGGGGCAGCAGTCCTCCTATCTGATCTGTAGTCATACCTGTGTTCCTGTGCCACTTATTTTAATTGGGGGCCCCCTTCTCATAGTAGACCTGGGTAGCCTATATACCTCTTTGTCCATTCCTACCGGCGGTCTATATCTAATAATAATAGAGATTTAGCAATGGGGATGGTACAAGAATCATTTGACATTTAATCATCAACTGGGGCCATACAAAATATTAAAACTTTACCTACATCCTTTAGCTACCATAGCTAAGACCTTTTTCAGGTTAATTCTATCAATCTCACGTAATCTCTCAGCAGCTTCATGTTGGGAGACTTTCCACAGTTCATTATAGATGGCATATAAGAAGCGTCATCTATGCGGTTTCTTGGGACCTTACAAGAAATCCCTAAGATACATGTTATCAGACAGAAGGGACAAGTGTTGCTTCACCTGTAACAGCGTTGAGGATTTAGCAATTCTAGGCATAACTTCCCAACACTATAAGAAGTCAGTATTCCTGGGTCATCTGTGTGTACATAGCGTGGGTCAGGCCTATGGATACTAAACCCTCCGGTGGTACCCCTGAATCTTGATTGACACCTATTTGTGTTGATAGGCCAAACCAACCATCCCTTCCAATTGGGAGCTGATGAATTGAATGTACCATTCTGTATCATTGTACTCAGTACCTCCTCACTTATCAGTGTATCATTTGATTGCCCTCAATAGGTGTGGGTGAGGGGATGTGTGGTGTTCTTAGATCTTTTATTTTTGCATACCCGTGGCAGGTAGTTTGTTGCACTGTTCTGTTCAGGAAGATTATCTGTAATGGTATGAGGCAAGCTCTAAATAAAGCCTCAGATCCCTCAACCTGCCATTCTTTTATCCCCAGATGGATTTTGTCCTTTGTATCCATCCAATAGTCAAAACTTTGTATAGACAGTTGGGAGATAAAAGGTGCTGTATAAATAAGCTTGGTGTTTGTCAGCATCATTTTCTTCACAGTTGCATACGTTTGTGCATGCTTAAAGTAGTAGTCTGTGCAAATGTGGCAGAACTTTCTTTCAGTGGCATCAGGCAATGATCCCATTGATGGTAAGTGTTAACAGTGCGTGGGACACTTGCTTTGTTGAAAAAGTGATGACCATAATGCTGGTAACAATACATGGTATCAAAAACAGGTATATCTTCATACAATTCTATGTAAGAAAATGCAGCTTTTTGTCAGAAATCGGAGAGAATATTATTTACAGTTTCAATGTCCCAATCATCAGAGAGTGTACTCGGGGTAATGAAATCATTCAATTACATTTTAAATACATGTCGAATTTTCAAATGTTCAGTAGAACTAAATACATTGTATGAAACCCTATCCCAAACTATACCATCCGGTACTGGAACGTCTATGATGTTCACTAGGGACAGGTCCATCTGTTTACGGTGTGATGACGTATGAGGTATCAAGACCAAGTTCACAGACTGTGCTGCAGAGCAGAGTGGGAAGTAATTTCCATTCAGTAGTGGGGAAAAGACAGTTACTATACCAATCCCAATTATCAGGAACAGGATCCCTAATGCAAACGAAAGATTCAACCAAGGGGACACAAAATAAGTCTTTTTCAGCCAGAGAGAGAATTGTCGAAAACGTTCTTTTTTGGAATTGGGTGACATTTGCTCAGGTTCACTTGGATTTTCAGAAAAGTCATCGAAGTTGATAAAGTAGCCAGACAGGGTTTGATCTATCTTTGGTAGCTCTGCTGGGATTGTAGAATTGGTAGGTGTCTCTTGTGAAGGCACATTGATGTATATGTCATTATTGGGACGAATTGCAATTTGCGTTTCAGTTACATATGGATGTTGTTCAATTTTAACTGTTGTAATTCATACTCCGTTATTTGATACTCCTGCATTTTACGCAGAGGTGTCTTGAAATGTTAATAGTCTTTCAATCTGAACTTTCTGTAGCAAGAGGAGATCTTTGGCTACTCAGGATTCTACGTGGCCTACTGTTAAGAATGGGCCACATAGTGTGGTTTGATCGGATCAATGGAGACAAAGTTTTCTCTTTTGACGGCAAGAGGCGGAAGAAGTACTGTTCTTGTTCCTTCAACTGCCAGGACAGGTACAAGTGCTCTGTAAGATGGCCCAAACTCCTTCATGTCCATGATCTTTTCTCTGACCATGTCCCCAATCTTTGGGACACAGGCAGGTCTTGCCGGAACCGGTTTCACTTCCCCAGTGGCAGTACGTTTTACTTGGGCGTTGCTTTGTAATGCCCGGAATTAACTGAGTTCCTGTAAAACAGCCAAACCATCATTCAATTCAAATGGTTTTACATCTGCCACTGTGCTGCCACAATCGAGGACAGGTACCCACATTCTTGTCCCAAACAGGATCTCATAGGGGGTACGTCCTCCCAAGGATTTTCTTGGCATGTTGTTAAGTGCCCTCTGGACCCCATACATGTGATTGAACCAACTTCCTCCCGCACCGAATACCCTTGCTGTTAAGGATTGCTTTAGGTCTCGGTTTTTCCTCTCCACCACCAAATATCCCTCGGGGTCGTAGGGGGGAGTACCGCATGGTCACACCCATACTTTCCATGGCTTCCTTGGAAGGCCGAGAGCTAAACACAGGACCACGGTTGGAGTATAACGTGCCAATTGTGTATGTCCCAATGAAGACTCGCAAATCCTAAATAACAGTTTAGGCGTCAGATGAGCGCTGAGCCCAGACCCATAGGAATCTAGAGCATGAATCCACTGGCACCAAAAGGTACTTGTAGGCCATCTGAATTTAGGGGGCCTCAGTGGTCTAAATCTGAAATGAGTAATGGTGTTTGCAGTGGCGGTGCCACACACAGTTCAACCTTTTATCTGCTGGCAGGTGTCACACTTTAGGGCATAACCCTTGGTTTGCTTAGACAAACCTGCCCACCAGCATCGACACTTCAGTAATGAAGTTGTTGTAGTGACTCCTAGGTTTGCTGAGCCCAGACCCTCGTGTGCAGCTAAAATTAAACCTAATCCGCGATCCATGTTTTCTGTAACTCTATCCCCCACTCTTTTTGAGCATACAGTGTATTTTGCGCATCTAATTTATAGGAATTCTTGAGTGGAAAGCCCTTTGGCACAGCAGAGCTGTTCTTCGAGGCGTTGACAGCTATCAGTATGTCTCTCTCTATCCTTGTGCTGAAACGAGTTATTGCAGCAATGGCAGCAGTTTGCACCGTCACCTTGGCACCTTCATCAGCCAGTGAATTCCCTTCAACGTGTACGCCAACACACTGATGAATCAAGGTGTGAATAACTTGAGCCTGTGGCAGGCATTCTTTCTGCTATGCCACCAGTTCAAATAACAATTTATGCTTAATTGTGCAACCCTTGGAATCCCTAAACCCATTCTGGCCCCATTAATGAAGATATTCATTATAAGACTGTACACAATAAAACAAATCACACACTATCAGTGTGGAGAATTCTCCATCCGTATATTGTAGTGCTAGTATCAGGGCGTTTAGTTCTGCCAGCTGCGCTGTACAATCTCCTAGCCATTGTGTAGTTGTATTGCTGGGATGGAACTTACCATCCCGCATATGTCCCTTCCCTATAGCACATGCTGCGCTATACTATTGGATTCAGTCTATTTTTCTCCTAATTGACCAGCCCATTGACGGCATTTATTTTGTGTTGGTTGTTTTCAAACATACCGCTACAACACTATTGTCCTTTCTCCCTTGGAGCCATGGCCCTACTGCACCATGAAGTATTCCAGCCATGATGACAATTAAATCACGGTTTCCTGCCCCCTCTGTTGTTGTCCTGATGAAGACCCCAGCCTAAGGTTTCCAGCTCTATCCTAGATCTATAGCGGTCAAAACTTCGACGATCTTGCACCATGCCCTCAATTAACCATATTATGTTATTGGTTTAAGTGGTTATCTCTAGAGGCTTATGTTTAAATTGACTGTATGACATTTATGTACCTAGTGTGGCTAAACTTAATGACCAACACGCTTTTGATTTTGCATTTTGAATTGGGTCCCATTGACCAGTATTATTTCACCATTTGTTTCCCAACCCACACTATTCCTTGCACCACCCCCATCCCCTCCCGGGGCACTGTTGTCTTTGTTGAACCTGAACAAATTAATTATATTAAATGTGACGCATATACTGTGTTCGGAATCTGTGTGATTGTTTTACATTGAATCTAAATTTTCTCTTTCTCTTAATCTGTGTTTTTGAGTTTCAAATACCTTTTCTTTTTCTTCATCCTTCTATGGTTTCACACTGGGACCACTTGTTAATGTATCATATACGAGCCAGGTCCCAGTGACTATTTGGGTATACCCCCTTTTCAGTACCATCCTCAGTAAACTGGGCATGTCTAATTTTCAAGCAAGCTTGAATTGGGGATTTGATTTCAGTTGTTCTTCCTGCTTGATAATGTAATCTGAATTACCATGGGTTTCCCTTTTTGTCTTTGGTCGATCTTCTGTCTTTGTTCTGATCGCCCGTTCCTCTCCGAGTTTTTTGATGAACCCTGAAAGGAACGAAAGGAACGTGTACCAGTGTCCGGATACCAGTCAGGTTTCCTAATGTTATTACAATTCCTAAGGTTATACCTCTTTTCAGAGGACTTCCATTGAGTCGACCCACCCCTTGATTATGAATTATTTTCTGTTTAGTTATTTTTAGATTGATTGTTATCCCATTTCTTTTTAGAAGAAGAGGGTGCTTGCTTCGAGTTGTCCTTGTCGGGACTACTCACCATTTGTGATTTCTCTGGTTTGGCTCCCAAACTATCGCTATCTAATGCAGCATCAGTTTCTTCAATAATTTTTGATAACTCTGGATCCTTATTTATAGGACCTATTTCCCTTAGGAGGTGGTGTATGGCCACTGCCTCTCCTTTTATGTTGCTCAGCATTATTGCAGAGACACTGGCAAAATTACCCATGAGTTTCATCCCCACGTCCAGGGCAGGTGTTCCCCCGTACTTATTCTGTATCTGTTTCAATACTTCTGGAATGACTGCTAGGGAAGGGTTGCTGTATATTCTGATGTAAACAGCAGCAAAGATTATTCCCCAAGTGGTGTAATCCTCAATTGAGGAACCATCCCCATTGGCATGCAAATGAAGACCCGTATGGGGAAATACTGCTTCCAGCTGTGCAATTTTTTATGCTACCCAGAATGGAATTTGGTCCCGTTTGGAGGGGATTGTCCCCACTACTCATTTTTGCATCTCTGGGCTAATAATAGGTGTGGTCTGATGTGGACCAACTGGAGAATTTCTCGCAGGTTGGACTGTTAATGTCCGCATGACAAACTGAACAATGTGTCTGTAAAGCCGGACTATGTCTTTGTATATTGTACGGACTTCATCCACTGGTAGTGTATCTATCTCAGGATGTGGAGTGTATGTCACTAAGACCAGCCAGGGTGCTCCTTTTATGTTGAGTCGACCGAGTCTTATGGTGGATATTGTGTGTGGGAGGGTGCCTTTAAACCAGTCTCTGTGTTACTGGTAAGTTAACAGGACTTTAATGTCTTCATATGGAAAGTATTCTTCTGGTGTTTCAACTACAATGTATGTGTGAAACAATTTATTCTGTGGATCTGCAGGTGGGAACTGAACCCAAGAATAGAATACCTTTGATCTGAACACCTTGTGTGCCTCAATCATGAAGGTGACACAGCCACCTATTGCGGTTACGCCGTATTCTAACAATGCTATAGTTACTGCATGTCTGCAGTTTGCTTTAATGTTGAGAGTGTTCACAAATTCGTCTTTGCCTGAACCACCACTCACATTGTCAGGCATTCTCAAAAGGAGAAGAATACAAGTTTTAATAATTAGTGGTTTTGCACAATGTGGGAACGTTTTATCCTTACCAGCTTGTTTAACCCTTCAGCCAATGCACAGGGTATATCTGCTCAGCTGAGGCAGATCTCCCTTCTCACTCAGACATCTCTTAAAAGTGTGAGTAGAGATTTCTGAAAAAGCACCAGTGAACTACTCAGATTTTAACTGTTAAAATAAGAACCAAACCAATGTTGGCAGTGCCATGTCATGTAGTTCCTAGGAATCCCCAGGACCTGAGCGTTTTGGATGTCCTAAACTGAGGGTTTGGTGTCCAAACCGATACTGGACACCCCCACAGCCATTAGACCTGCTAGCACTACAGTGCCACTACCACCCCCCTGTATCTTACAGTGGTGTAGGTAGTTTCTGGCAACCACTGAACATGACAACCCCGATTCCTCAGGGATCGTGAAAAACAGTACCGTACTTTTCGCTCAGTCACTCATGCTTACTTTTGGTCAGAAAATACACAGGATTGTGGTTAGGATGTTTCAATAACTATTTATTGGGCCAGCATCAGTCTTGTGTAAAACATGTTTGCTGCCACAAATAGGAGACAGAAGCATACAATAGAAATCTCAAGTACCAATATAGTAAACAGTAGATACATTTCTACCATAATGCTAAGAAGATAAACATATACAGTTCTGATAAAGACAGTAGGACTTGCATACACCTATAATTCACACCCTACGTAATCTGCCTAAATGTTCCTAGCCTAGATGTGTAGATGTAGCATGTATATGTGTATTGATATATATGTATATAGCCAAGAATCCCCTAGGCAAGAACCAACCCCCTTACCTGATGGTAGAGAATGAAAAACCCGTCTCTGCTCCAAAGATGACACTCCGCAAGGGATGACAGATAGCTGCATTTCAAAGATTCAGCATGCAGGACCCCATGTCAACATGGAAGGAATTCTCCTCTATTTTTTAGGGGGGAATAATGGTCTTATATACTTGAGTGGTCACTCCAGGGTTTCTTCTAGAACCAATATGTTTGAAAAACAAATATAAATGTTTTGAAAACAATCATTAATCTTTACAAAATAATGCGATCATGCACGGCGGGCTTGTTAGCCAAGGATGAAAAAAGTGGTGACCGTAATACAGAATAATTATGCAGTGACTGACGACATCTTTATGTACGTCAGATACAGAGATTATGGTGTCAAAGAAACAGGAGCAAACTATTAGGTACAAGGTCACCTATTCAGAACTGTTATAGTCGTGTGGATGGGACAATGTATGTTAAAAGAGGGCATACATTACACGACTAGCCTAAAGGACATGACACCTTAAAACTGGCGGTCAGACGAGAGTGGTTTGCTCATGGTTACTGGCAACTCATAATACAGATGGCGGAGCAGCTTCCCTGTGCCACCCTATAGCAGCTTCCTTTCCCCAACTGCAAACCTGGCAATCGGTGGTCTTCTGGTGGTCTCATTGGTCCAGCTACAGTCTTCACAAAGCCGATCCAACCAACTCTTCTCTCAGACCGCCACTGCCAATACGGTGGTCCACAGGACCGCCAAACTCATAATAAGGACCTAAGTGTGTTGCAGGCAATCAAGACCCACTGCAGAATTATACACAGTCAATCAACATTTGTTGAGTGCGGCACTGTCACCCCTTGGGGTATCTGGGAGCTGGGGTGTGAGGTCTCTGTCAAAAAGCAAAGTCTTGAGGAAATGGTGGAAAGAGGGAAGGAACGAGCGGAAAAAGGCAAAACGGAGGGCGGAATAACAAGCAAGCATAAAAGGCAAATGAGAGGGCAGACAAGAAAGCAGAAAAAGGCATAACAGAAGGTAGAAAAATGCACAGAAAGAGCAAACCAGAGGGCAGAAAAACAAGCAGGAATGGCAAAACAGAGGACAGAAAAATGAGCAGAAAATGCATAACAGAGGGCAGAAAAATGAGTAGAAAAGGGAAACAGAGCAAGAAACAAGCAGAAGAGGCAGCCGGTAGACAGGCAGCAGAGGGTAGTGGACCGCGGGCAAGCTGAACTGTAGCAAGGGGAGCTGGCATGAGGCCACAATAGTCTTCTAATTATTGTCAAAACTTTAGGAGGCAGATGGCCTCAGTAAGGGTTTGACAGAACAGGGAGCTCTGGTACAAATTGGCCTGACAGTGACTGCTCTCCAAAGGGAGTGGACTGTGGGGATGAGATGAGCTGTATGATGCCAAGCATGAACTGCATACTATTAGGAATAAAAGGCTACTGATATGTTAAACCTACCAAATAAATTATATGTTAATGTTTACATTACGAAAAATGTGCCTACTAGAATGTCTGCACTCAAAGTCAACATTGCTAACTAAAATGATGACTTTCCATTCAGCTCTTCTACTCACTGATAAGTCTGATACAGTACAATGTGGAGAATACTTGGAAATACTCTGTTGTAGCACAAGAGATCTGATATGTGAAATAGAAGAAAAAAACCTTCTATGTATTCCAGCAGAAAGACTGTAGTCCATTCCACAATTATTTTCTTTAGTTACATCCACTGTTCAGCAGCTCAGAGGCAGAGGTTTACTGTGAAGAGTTAAGTTCTCTTTGGCTTTACAGCTTTAGATTGATGAAGGTGTCACTGCAATAGGTGAACAGCTTCATGAGGTCCAAGAACAGGATCAGGTAGACGTGAAAGATAAAACATGAGATGATTAGGCCTTAAGGTGTTTGTGCTGAAAGGAGGTGATGAAAATCACATTACCAATCAGGTGCTATATATTCATCAGAGAGAACTGGTGCAATCTGTATTATAGAAGGGGAATTACAGGCATATGTGGCCCCTTTTATAAATCTAAAGTGTTCAAGGGAAACAAGAAGCAGAAATGCATGCCTATTGCACCCCTGGGACATTTTTTGTATTATGGCCCCAGATACTTTAGTTTTGTCTTCCTACAAGTCTCACTTCTTCCAAGCCTCATGTTGCAACAGACTGGCGAACCATTTCAGAGAGAAGAATCACTCGGCTGAGGATTTCTTCTGGACTGTTATTTATAAACCTAACATGAGTATGGGTAATCCAGAAAGAGCTCTGTTTATACGAGAGCAAAAGTGGATTTACAGGGTTTGTAGTTTTTCCAGGGGACTGAATGATGGTATTCCCTAGAATAGACTCCACAATCCTTTAATTTGTGTTTTCCGGCTGATAGGAAGAATGAGTATCAGTGGGGCACCCTCATAAGAATAACCTGTTAAATAACTAGTAAGAACTTGGGTTATTTGGGGTGGAGGTATTCATTTTCAATTTTAATTGTGCTCCTCTTTCCTTCCTCTTTTCATTTTTCCATATTCTCTCTCTCTCCCTCCCACACACCCCCCTAAATCCCATTTTTAATAAATCTCCCCATTCACCTGTCACCCGCCCCCGACCCCCCCCCCCCCCACTCAAGAGATCTCTTTCCTGAATAAGCGAGATGGTATACCGTCTTTTAGAAATCTGTAGACGAAACCAGTACTGTGCACATAAAAGTACAACTCCAACGAGCGCTCTAGTTGTCTGGCATTTCCGCTGGGATGTTGGTCACATGGGGTAGGAGGCTAGGAGGGGCAGAGTCAGAGGGACCTGGGAAACACCGCTAATTTGTTCTATGCGGCGCAGGGAGAGACAAACTATGTCGAGTGACAGCGGACCTTGCAGACAGTAAGTGAAATCAGAGAGTGAGAGGGAGAGAGGTATCTTCTGTCCCTTCTGGGGCAGGGGGACGCAGGGGAGCGTCTGGTGGGAAGCAAGGGCGGGCCTTTGGGTGGGCTGCTCGGGCCAGGGGTGGGGCACTTGGCAGTCTGTCACGGTCATTATCTGGAGATCGGGGGCGGCGAGGGTGGAGCCATGCCAGTGGGAGCAGCCTTCAGTTAACTGTTTCCCCTCCCCTCAATGATCCTGCTTCACCGGTGTGTGTTGGTGCTGGCCAGGTTTTTGCTCAGGCTATACAGTTCCATGGCAGGACTTATGTATTGTCCCCTTTGCCACAGCAGGCTCAGTATTTGGATTTTGGTCACCCTGTTTCTCCAGTTGGCTTGGCTGTTGGGCATGGGGGTGTTTTGCCACTTCAGGGTGAGTCTATTCCTTCGGGAGGGGTGGTAGGGGCTGCCTCTATGCCATCTGCGGTGACTTTGTCAGCTGGTTCTTTGCCCCATCCTGAACCCCCCTCGGTGCTCCCGCCCTCTGCCAGAGTCATTCCCAGGTCCCTCAGTTTTTTACTGGTGTTGGGACTCCGGTTGAGGCGCAGCTGTTGAACCCCCAGGCGCTTCCCTTGTGTTCTCATGGTGCGGGTCGGGACCTGGCTGTTCAAGTGGGGAGCATTGCGCAAAGGGGTGGTAAATGGGTGTGGCACGGGTCCAGTGCGGATTCTGCGACTGATGTTTCTGGCACAGCTGGGGCTTGCGGGTCTCTCTTTAAGGTGCGTTCTAGCTCGTGCGGCTCTACAGGGAAGGTCACAGCTAAGGTGAGCCAGTCCTCGGCTGGCAAGAAGAAATTGCGGGCTGAACATGAGGCGGTTCAGTCTGAGATGGGGGCAAAGGAGGGGGATCTGGAGCGGATTTCTCTTCTGGGACGCGAAGCGCAGTGCGCAATGATGATATTGTATGGCAATTTTACGATGGTGGAATTGATGATGGAGAATTGCCCAGTGGCAGTGGGGTTTATGTTGTGCACGTAGATGACCTGCTTCTGGATGTTTATGATGACCTGGAGGAGGGTGAATTATGAGATGAGGATGTTACAGATGTGGCAGTCATGAATCAGAGGAGTGTTTTGGGGCAATCTGGTTCTGTTAGTCTTTTGCAGGAGTCAAGTGCGGACCAAACAAAAGCTCGATTTTCATCGGCCGCCAAGTCACGGCAAGGGGATCCTGCTTTGTTTCAACAACAAATGTCGCAGTTGCCAAAAGGTAAGGCAGGCTGGTGGTCTGTTTGGCAACAAGCGGAGGGTGTTCCTGAGAAGCGTACTAGATCTATTGGCATCGGGGATGATTTGATTGGGGAGCAAGTAGCTGTTAAAACGCTGTCTGTGCGGCAAGCTACTGGAAATTATAAAGCTGGAGGGGATGTTGCTGCTGGTAAGAATTGGCAGGCAGGGGATGCTGAAAAAGCCAAGGAGCAGGTGGAGGAGGATAAGAACATACATAAGAAACTGCCTTATACAGGTATTGGTATGCCCTTGGGTTCTCATTTGTCCAATAAGACGAAATCCAGGATTTGGCGTAATGAATTTGTTGATGTTTTTAAATTACTTCATCGTGACATTCAGGCCAAGGAAGGGTCTAAAGAGGTGGAGTGGGAGTTGGCTCGGCGGCCTAGGGCCCCGAAGTCAATTGAGAACTGGACGTCTGCTTTCCTGATATATGCTAGTGTTTATTGTGAGCAGCATCAGGATAAGGCGGTGGCAATGTTCAAGTATGTGGACGTCATTAAGAAGGCACACAGTTATTTCGGAGGCTATGCATGGCTTTCATATGATGAGGAATTTCGTGCTAGGATGAGTTTGTTCACTGAGCGTTCCAGGGGAGATGTAGATGCTGAACTGTGGTTGCAGTGGATGGCTTCTGCACAACCACCTGCGACTACTCATACAGCTAGTGGGTTACCAGTGACGTATCGGCCCTTTCAATTTCGTCCCGCTTTGTTTGGGGCGGGGGTCATGGGCAGGGGGCAGACAGCAGCGTCCGGGGCATGTTGGCATTATAACAAAGGCTTTTGCACCCGACAGTATTGTAGGTATAAACATGAGTGTGCACAATGTGGGGGCAGGCACCCTCTCACACAATGCTTCCCGGGACAGCTTTTGGAGATCAAGGGAGGGGACAAGGGGGCAGATGCCAGTCTTCTCAGTTTGTCCCAAAGGGCTCCTACTCCTATTAAGGTGACGGTTTTGGAACAATGGTTGCAGGATTATCCGGACTCTGATGCAGCAAAACGTTTGCTATGGGGTTTCTAGGTGGGTTTCAAGATTGGTTACAGGGGACCCCGGCAGGGTAGGTGGTCAAATAACTTGAAGTCTGCGAAAGAGAGTCCACAGGTTGTGCAGAAAAAATTGTAATCTGAACTTGCTGCAGGCAGGATTGCTGGTCCTTTTGTGTACTGTCCGTTGCCTGATTTGATTGTTTCACCTCTGGGTGTGGTACCTAAAAAGGTTCAGAAATTGCTGGGATACTTGAATTTTGCATGTCGAGTGGTTCGAGCCGGTAGGACATTTTGTAGAAGGTTGGGTATGTCCTTGGCTGGGGCGTATCTTCCTCATCATCGTGTGCGTATTACGGCAGCTGTCAGGGCGGATCAGCACATATGGTTGACTTTTCTGAAAGATTTCAATGGCGTGCCTTGGTCTTTTGTGGATGGGGACACGATTTGGCAGGTACAAATTTCCACGGATGCGTCTGGAGCACTGGGATTTGGCATATTCTGGGAGGGGCGCTGGTGCGCGGCAAGCTGGCCTGTTCACTGGCGGCGTCAGGGTCGCAGTATTGCATTTTTGGAGTTGTTCGCTTTGCTGGTGGCCCTGTACATCTGGGGTGAGGAATTCAAGAACAGAACTGTGTTATTCCATGTAGATAATACTAATTGTATAGCAGACGCTTTATTTCGATTTCAGTGGAAGGAATTCCGCAGACTGGCTCCTGGGGCAGATCTCGAGCAGACACAGATCCCACAGTACGTATGGGCCCGGGGGGATTGAGGGTTGCCCAGTTGGCCAAGAATTCAGTGGCTACTTCTACTCGGCGGAGTTACTTGCAAGCATGGCAGGAATTTTTTTAATTTGGTGATGAGTTCCTTTTTCCAAAAGGGGGGTTGTCTAATGAGCAGTTTTTGTTGAGTTTTGTTTTGCACTTGGTGGACAAAGGCCTTTCACACACCACTATCTCTGGTAAACTGACCGGGATCTCTTTTTATGGGCAGCTCAGGTGGGGGAGGGATCCGGTGGGGGGTGTTTTGGTCAAAAAGGTTTTGAAAGGTTTGGGTAGGCTACAGGCTGGTACTAAGTGGCTGTGGCAGCCTGTTACATTTGATTTACTTCAGCAGCTGTTGTCTCAGTTACCCTGTTGCTGTTACAATGATTTTGAGTGTGTCAAATTTAAGGTTGGGTTTTGTGTGGTTATTTTTGGGGGCATTTCGGGCTTCAGAACTTTTGGGTTTGCGAAACAGGTCAGGCAAGTCCAGTAATGAGGTTTTTGTGGAAGGGGATAGATTGCGACTTTGGCTCCGAGTCTCTAAAACGGATCAGCTGGGTAGGGGTAAGTGGGTTTTCTTGGGGAGGAGTGGTTTGGTTTCTTGTTGCCCGGTGCAGGAATAGGAGGTTTTCATGGATTCCTCTGCTTTTAGGCTGGGAGTTATCTTTTGCCATGCAGACGGCAGCCCAATTTCTGTTGCCCAGTTATTGGTCGTTTTACGGAAAGTACTTTTGAAGTTGGGGCAGAATCCTTTACACTTTGGCACTCATTCGTTTAGGATTGGGGCGGCGACTGAGGCTGCCAGATTGGGGTGGGATTGGTCTCAGATACGCAGAATTGGGAGATGGAGGTCGAGATGCTGTGAGAAACATGTTAGAAAGTAGTACACCTTCTTTTTTGTTAATATGTGTTTTTTCTCCTAGGTCCTTTGCACAGGATGGTCAGAGTAAAAAGAAGGGTTTGGATTGTTGGACACTCCTCTGTGAAATGGGCCGCAGTCTCTGAAGACCGCCAAATTTGTGGGAGGTCTCTTGGTCTCAACAGTTTAACACATGAGGTGTCTTGGCATGGTAAAGGGGGAATGCGTTGGGGGGATTGTTTCCTTTTTTGTGTGCACTCTGTGTGGGAGGGGGGGTCCGCCTGACTTGCTAGTAATTCACCTGGGTGAAAATGATCTGGTTTCCCTATCTGGTCTGACTTTGATAAAATTGATGAAACGGATCTGGAAGTCATCAAGGCCGCCTGATTGAGCAGCATGGTGATCTGGACGGAATTTGTGCCACGTCTACTCTGGAATGGAGCTCGGAATCACACAGCAATGGACAGAGCGAGGAGGAAACTGAACCGATCTATGAGACTGTTTTGTAAGGACAGGAGTATTTTCAGTTTGGCTCATCCTCATTTACAAGTTTCTGAACGTCACTTGTTTCGTGAGAATGGGGTTCCCCTTTCCCAGTTGGGTCAGTACTTTTATTTATTGGAAATACGTGATTTGATTGCGAACATTTTGGATGTTCAGTTGTGGTGTTCTCAGAGTCATGTTTAATTTGCTTTTCAGGTGGGGCAGGAAAAATCTGAAGGTTTTCCTGGTTGGCGGGTTTTTAGTGGGGGGTGGGCAGCCTGGAGCGGGTTGGTCCATCCTCAAAGGGCAGGTAAAGGAAAGGAGGGGGTAGTACAAGAGTTAGTTGCATTTAGTTTGTTAGGTTTAACTTGGTGAGGGTTTACTCCTTAGTAAGGTGGCTCAGTGAGCTGAAAAGATTTGGGTTTAATAAATAAATAAATAAATAAAATATGTTGTTAAGATGTTTTATTTGCTTCAACCAAAGGAGAGAGTAAGGGAGTTTGTTCACTCAGAGGTGAACTAGAGATCACTCCTATTCCCCTGGGAGGAAATGTATCAAAAACAATGAGAGGAGTATCCCCTATGAAGTTGAAGAACAGACGTATCTGGAGGGCAGGATTTTGGCAAGAAGGAGAAAATTCATCCTTTTGTTTAAAACCCCTCACTCACCAACCTAGTGGTGACATGCTTCATCATCGGGGTCCACCTTGGCGTCCTAGCGACACCAAGGTGTGCTGCGACACCTGTACTACAGTGGAGCGGGTTGTGACTGTAAATGTGAAAAAAAGTGTTAAAAATTGTCCTGGTTGTACTCAAAAATATAGTTTTAATTGTAGAGCAACTGAACAATGTTTAAAAAATACTGGCGAGATCCTGGGAGGGAAGTTACGGCCAAAAGGATCTCTATATGTGTTGAGTGGTCAACATGTTTCTACCTTAAGGGCAATCGCCCGGTATTCATCAGGACCAGAAGAACAGGTGGACAGGGGGTGTGTGCTCCCTAAAAAGCACACCCGTACCTTGATCCCCTGTGTACCTACTGGCAAAACGGCCAGTGGTGTATACTGCTCATTAAAATAAGTGAGCAGATGAAAGAGTGAAAAAGAGACTCGATTATGAGCTCACAGGGCTTCAACGGGCAGGGCGTAGGTTAAATGCCTTACACGTAACATATTAGTTACAGGCCAACAAGATCAGCTCAGACCTACTCCTAGCGTCCTCGCCGAGCAGAGGACGCTAGGAGTAGGTCTGAGCTGATCTTGTTGGCCTGTAACTAATATGTTACGTGTAAGGCATTTAACCTACGCCCTGCCCGTTGAAGCCCTGTGAGCTCATAATCGAGTCTCTTTTTCACTCTTTCATCTGCTCACTTATTTTAATGAGCAGTATACACCACTGGCCGTTTTGCCAGTAGGTACACAGGGGATCAAGGTACGGGTGTGCTTTTTAGGGAGCACACACCCCCTGTCCACCTGTTCTTCTGGTCCTGATGAATACCGGGCGATTGCCCTTAAGGTAGAAACATGTTGACCACTCAACACATATAGAGATCCTTTTGGCCGTAACTTCCCTCCCAGGATCTCGCCAGTATTTTTTAAACATTGTTCAGTTGCTCTACAATTAAAACTATATTTTTGAGTACAACCAGGACAATTTTTAACACTTTTTTTCACATTTACAGTCACAACCCGCTCCACTGTAGTACAGGTGTCGCAGCACACCTTGGTGTCGCTAGGACGCCAAGGTGGACCCCGATGATGAAGCATGTCACCACTAGGTTGGTGAGTGAGGGGTTTTAAACAAAAGGATGAATTTTCTCCTTCTTGCCAAAATCCTGCCCTCCAGATACGTCTGTTCTTCAACTTCATAGGGGATACTCCTCTCATTGTTTTTGAAGATGTTTTATTTCACACCTGTCTTACTAAAGTGGCCTTTCTTGCTTACTAAGAAGTTGTGGACAGTGAATTCTTGCGCGAGGGGGGACCCAGGGAGAGCAGTGCACGAGCCGGTCTCTCTCTGGGCATGTTCGCGGGAGAGGGCTGGCCACACAGGTGAGGGATAATTGAGTGGGACAGAGGCTATAAATAGGGCTAGCGTAGGGAGAGAGAAAGGGCGCTACCGGCTGTAGGCGGGCGGCGGAGCTTGTTTTTGTCCCACCCACACTTCCCTCTTTTTCTTTTTAGGCCTTTTTTCTTAGCAGTGCTTTAGGCACTGTTTTTGTTGTGTAGGTTGCCACACTAAAACAGGTTGTATTTTTTCCTTTTGTAGGCGAGTTTTTAGTGAGTAATGAAATATGTTGTTAAGATGTTTTGCTTCACACCTGTCTTAATAAAGTGGCCTTTCTTGCTTACTAAGAAGTTGTGGACAGTGAATTCTTGCGCAAACTTTGTTAACGGTTACTCGAAGCAACGCTTTAAATCTGCCTGACTTCAATCAGGCCCCGACAAGCGTTTGTCCTGCTTACATTTAATTTGATACGTAAAATGGGGGAAAGAAATTATCCTTATGGAGGTTTCTCTTTATTTTAGTGTTATTGTTGATGTAGTTTACCACTTCGAACAAATTGGTTTTAACTTTTCTTCATTTCTCCTCAGAGTTTGATAACAGGGAGCTGTTCTCACTCCCCCGCCAGTTCAAGTTTAAAGATCTCATAAACTCTGTAAGCATTATGAGTAAACTGGTGCTGGTTGTCGTGGTGTCTCTGAGCGTCCAACGCCCATGGAATGTAAGCTCTTAATAATCGAGAGTTAGCACTGCAAATATTCTTCATTGTAACAAATTAATATTGATTTTTGCATACATCATCGAGTGAGACTGATTTGAGAGTCATAATGTTGTGGGGCACCCCCCATATGAGTTTGAGTGGGTGTGCCCATGGATTACAGTTGGGTGGGATGACTGTGTGGGGGTGATGCACTACAATTTTTATTACTTGTTATACAAATGGCACTTCACATAAAATTTCACTTGTTTTTTATTTTTTTAACCATTCTATAGGTTCCTCTCCAAGAACGAGGGGCTTCACTACTTTGTAACCAAGCACTGACTCGGAAAGGTGACTTCCCCATCACTCCTGGATTTAAAGGAGGTAGGGTGAGCACCTAGGGATCACAGTGTTGAGAGTCCTGAGGAAAGCCGGGGTATTAGTTGTGCCAGCTGAAACATGTTGATGCTTTTGCAGAGTAGAGGGATTGGCATCTCATTATAAGCTCCCCAACCCAGTATACACATTTTTTTCGTTTTAAATCTGGACAGGGTGCCTAACATTAAAATTATAATAAGGACTGCCTTTTACCAGTTTTATATCACTTTCTCTGCACATTTGTCTCACCCGTGATCCTACACTGTTTGTTGTATTGTCTTCCACCTCCCTATTGTTTCACCTCCAGCATTGGTTTGCGCAGAGGTGTGTTAGCAGCCCTATGATGAAGCATGACACAGCTTGCTGTGTGTGAGGGCAGTTTTATTAATTTGGTGTATTTCCTCTACACTCATCCACCTTCACATAGAGTTATCATACCTCTTCTATTTGTGTGATTAAATTACTGAGTGGGAGGTCGAAAAGGGATTCTTATCCTCTCACCCCTCATTTTCTTGTGTGTTTTTGCAACAGTACTCCCCTCAATTTCATGATATCATTTCTTTCTAGTAAACATACTAATAGCTGCCTCAGCAGGGTCAGTGGACTACTGCCTCCATGGATCTGTGTTTCATTTCATGATCACAAGTTTCTGGAAAGTCTACTGAGTCTTTCATCTTTCCAAGATTGATCAAATGAGTACCACTCAGTTAGAAAACAGTGAACATATATTAATTGAGTGCAAAGATCCCCAAAAGAGGAATGTGTGCTTTACAAATACACATTATGTTGCATTCACTTCTGTAGTATAGCATCACCAGTAAACCATCCTAACTGTATCAGCAACACTGCATCCCATTAAAATTGCTAATCCTCATCACTGAAACACTTAGACATAGCCTATCCCAGGAGCAACCTATATAGAAGCATATTGAAAGTAAGATATGGACCCAGATTAACAATGATTTTGCATCGAGGTTGTGTCTCTTTTTTGGCACAGTCACGACACAAAATCATTTTTGTAATTTACTAAGTCACTCAGTCACTTTGCGTAGTTTGGAAAATACAAAGTAAGGCGTTACTTAGAGTTACTTTGAGTCAGGTAGGTGTTCCATGGGTGTAGTATGAGCGTTTCCATGCATCCCTCTTTGTATTTTGATGCAAACACAGATTTACAAAGACTTGTAAATCTGAGTTTTTGCCATAATGGTGCACCTACCATACAGAGGAGTAATGAAGAGAAATATTTCCTCATGAGGAAAAGTGTTTTTCTGATTAGCATCATCTGTACCGAGACTCCATTGTTTTTTCATTGCCATCTCGTGTCAAACACTTCCACACGACCCACCTGGTCATTTCTGCTGATGCCTGAGGAAAATCTAAACTGACACCACAAAAACCATCTTGCAGCCTGCATTTCTGCCCAGGAACTGTCGCACACCCAACCCCCTGTTCTTTGCAGTTCAACAGAAAGCCATGAGACACCCACGCCCTGTGTAAACAAGCTTGTTTTCCATCTCCTGCTCCCAGCCTCGAAAACATCCTTGACACCGTGATCAGGTTATCTAGACAATGGTCTGACTGTTGGGCCCTGATCAGGGTGATTAAACAATGACTTGAAGGACCGGGCTTTGATCAAGGCAATTGAACAAAGACCTGAAAAACTGAGCCTTGATCAAAGCAGAGTGAACAATGATCTGTGTACCAAACCTTGACCAGGTCACTAACTACAAATATCGTCTGGATCTGGTTATCAACTGTAAACACTGCCCTGATTAAACAATGGTCTGACAGCCAAAAGACTGGGATGAAAAATGTATAAAAGGCTTGTAAGCTACAGAGTGAAGTAGCAGCCTCCTAGCTTTGGACTCTGTTCCATAGCCCAGGCTATTGAATTAAATCTGGGTTCCCCCTGCAGACGAAATCTCCTGTGTCTCCTTTTACTAAGAATGGAAGGTATGGAAGATTTGGGCGGTTCCCCCGCCGCCGAGACCCAGTAAGTGGGTTATCCCGGTTCTTCACTCATTATTTTCTCTTTCCATGTGTGCATAGAAAGAGAAAAATGCCTCCTTGATTGTTTTTGTGCAGGAAGGTGTACCTTCCTGTCTGTAATGCAGGTACCCTTCAACTATGTTGCAAGGTTGCCTGCACTGGCGTTGTGTAGCCTCAAGTGTGCTAGCTCAGGGAGGGATCTCAAATATGCCATATGTTCATAGGTTTGGTGTTTTTCACACAACGCAGCACAGCAACTTTGCTTTTTGCCCTGTTTTGCCTGAACATGTGATAAATATGCCCATTGTGCTTGGAGTGAGGAGACACTTTGACCTAGGATGCATGGCTTTCTGCTCCAAGGCATCTACCACTAGGTGTTTAAAGACACCAAAGCGACCATAGGTCTTACATTAATTCTGAACATCTACTTAAAATCATTTGCACTGTCAAGCTTAACCGCATCTTAATGCACTTTATCATAACTCCCTGGCTGATTTGCACAAATTGTTCTAGACTCATATTTTGCACAATGCCATCTATGCTGCTAGTTTTTAGGCCTATCGAACCCCTTTTTTATCATGTTTGTTTTTATCCCTGTTTTTTATCCCTGTATCATGTATTTGTACTGGATGATATTGTATATTTATATGTTTTAATATTTTTATTGTGTCTGTTTTGGTGGTGACGAACTGTACTTGTATGGATATTGTTATCCGAATAAAGATTATTCATTCATTCATTAAATTCTGAACATCATTTGCTATGGGCCCTGCACTGTGCTAGAAATGCTCAGATTTGCATTTGAATAATGAAACACACTACCCTAGAAAAATAATTAAACAAGATATGTGAACATTGATTTTGACAGCTTTGCTCAGGCATGAGATTGAAATACATTGGACTATAGGTGCACTTAAAAGCTGGAAAATCTAACTTAAACTTGCACTAAAATGGCAACGTAAAAGTCACCATAGACAAAAAAACATCATACACCTGAATATCTCAATGGAGCATATGGATTGTGAGTGCAAACCTCTTGAAATATTTTACACCCAGACGCAGGAATTTTGGCCTAATGTGTTTTCCATGCAGGCAGGCTTTTTTTCCCATGCCCGAAACAATCCACAGCATCTAACTAAATAACCATAATTTCACTGGAAAATGGATAACAACAGCATAGGCTAGATGTCCCTAAACATTCCTAGTGATGGTTTTCACCCTGGCTGTGTCAAAACAGGAAATTGGGGAAACAAAGGCAGATAAAGCATCAGATTGAGAAGACCGGCCAGTGCAGCATCTGGGTGTCCCATTAAGGACATTATCCAGAAACAGGAAGGAAATATGACATTATTTTGCAGAAATGTAACCGTTCTCTTACCATTGAGAATACCTCTGTTTTAATCAAAGTCTAAAGGAACATGGAACCAAACTGTACCAGTTCAATAATTAAACCTATGAGCACTATTTCTCGCATATGTTTCATGACACAGGTTTCTAATGGAACTCCAGAAGTATCAAGTGCTTAGGCATTTTTTATGCTAATAATGTTAGGGAAAACGTTAAAATTAACCTTGCTGACATACTTAAAAAGCTCTCTGTTCTCACTGATAGCTGGTCTCCACTTTTCTTATCCTGGTGGGGTAGATTAGCTACATTTAAAATGATGCTTCTTCCAAATATAAATTTTTATCTCTGTATGCTCCTGGTCACTCTCCCACTTTACTTTTTTATTTCTATCAATCGCTCCTCAACCAAATTTTTCTGGAACAACCGCAAGGCTAGGATTTAACGTACTCATCTCCAACTACCCAAGGAGGGATTCATTTTCCCAACCTCAGACGTTACCACTCTGCATTCACCCTGAAACAAATAGGGACTTTTTAAACAGAATCCACACATTAACTTCAACAGCCTGGAGCTCGTAAGAACAAGCTCAAAATACACCTTTCTCTTTTATCACAAGTACCCGCTTATCCAAACCCCCTAAGTTTTTCTCCTCACCTACCTTTACTCACTCCAAAGCACTTGCAACCTCTCTGCTTAGAACTCATCTCTCCCCTGCAGGCCATCTTTCACGCACTCCAGTCTGGTATAGTAAACATTTAAAGATTAATAACAGAGCTCTATTCTGGAAGGAATGGATTGACAAAGGCATCATTACACTTGAAGGATGGGTCCTTTATGGACTTTACGGAGATCCAAAAGTCTTACGGTATCTCCTCCATTCATGCCCTTCATTAACCCTTGCTTAGAGCGTCTATGACTCGTCTCTCTTCCCAGGGTTGTTCCTCTGCTTCACCTGATCAGGCCTCCTTCCCTCTACTTGATTTCTCTACCCAATTTAAAGCAGCTGTTATATACAAGATATTATCTCGCTCTGTTGATGCTAGAATCAAATCCAATTTAGAACTTCTCTGGGAGAAGGATTTGGCTCAGGATTTTTCATTTCAAACATGGAACTCCATTAGGACAAAAATCCACACTTCCTCATGCTCAGCTAGCACAGCGCGGACTTTATATTACTTTTACAATAGACTTTTTCTCACTCCTACTGACCTGCACAAATTCAGATTGTTAGATTCCAAAAAATGCAGGTCTTGTTCCCACGAGAACAGTGAATTTCTTCATATGTTCTTCCATTGTCGTTTGGTTAAATCTTTTTGGTCTCTTATTTGGTTGAAACTGAATGTAATATTATCTACCAATGTTTCTTTTGATATTGTGCATGTTTTTTTGGGTAGCTCTTTGCCTATCCGGGACGCCCAGAGCAATGTAGGTAAAATTATTGATTTCTTTCTAGCTATTTCCTTTCAGATCCTCACCATTAATTGGAAGGATACCTCTAAAATTTCGTATCAAGCCTGGTGGAACTTGCTTTGTCATCATCACAGGCTCGATCCTGTCCATGCCACTTCATTACTTCGTTGATTAAAAAAGACATTAGTCACCATTAACCACTTTTCTTTCAGGTTGGCTACTTGATTCCACTTGTATTTATGGCACCAATTTTTCTTCTTAATATCCATAGGGCCCGATGTAGGTAATCCCAGATTACCGATTCTTAAATACCGAATCATTCCGATTCGGTATTTAAGAACTGGCCATCGGGATGTAGGTATATTTACCGAATTAATTACCGAATCGGTATGATTCGGTAATTAATGAATCGGTATTTACCGAGTCTGTAATTGTCATTGATTCCTATGGGCATTGAGGCCCATAGGAGTCAATGTCAATTACCGAATCGGTAAATACCGATTTGGTAATTGGGGGAAACATTGAAGGGTGGCAGGGTGTCACTTTGACACCCTGTTGCACCCCTCAATTGTGCATGGGTGCACATGTTGCAGACATACATGCCCTCAGGGCATGTATGTCTGCAACATGGCACAATTTTTAAAGCAAAACAAATGCTTTTTGAAGGGTTTTCATCAGTTTTCCTATCCCCCTTTTTTCTTTTTTATTTCTCTTCTTTTAGTTTCTCTTAAAATCTAAAAGTGTTAAAATGCATTTACTCTATGTACAGGTTTTTCCTCTTGGTGATTTTATTAGTCTTGTAGTTATATATACCTTTTATTTCTATTTTCATGTTACATAATCATTTATTGATCATTTATTTATTGATGTTTTACTTTGGTTATTATCTTAACAAAGCATTCTAAACTTAATGAAAAATGAAGCCTGCTGTAGCATAGTAGAGAAATCAAAGTTTATAGCTAAAGTCGAAGATCATTATGCAAAACAGGTTAGGAAGAAATAATATAAGCCTAAAAAGGGCTGAAAGAAAATGAAAATCAAGACCCCATTTGCTCTTCCTAAAGATGTCTAAAGCCACCCTGTTCACCCCCACTTGATTAGGAGGAGTTATTAACAGTTTGCAGGCTTCAGGTTTTCATCACTGCAAGAAATCTCAACAAGAAGAGGCAATTCTCTCAGTATTTGGAGCAGCTGGAAAAGTGAAAATTAAGTAATACACCTATGAATTTGATAAACCCTGGAGCAGGTGGCTTACGTCTGACAAAATGACATCATATGACAGGCGAATTGGTTGCAGCTGAAAGACCACAAACCACAGATGATATTCCGATTGCCCCCAGGCTGGATCATAAATACACTGTTACCATATGGAGATTGCATACATACTCAAACCACAACCACAACAACCAAAACATACCTCGGAAAGAGAACAAAGTAGTAGTAGTAGTAAGTAAATTTATTGTATGAATTAAAATCATTTACTATAAAAAATCATGTTCAAACTTAACAGTTTGAATGTGGAGGTTAAGACACACACATCCTCTGTAGTGTAGTTCCTATTATCCCAATAGGCTCTGCGCATTGGAATAATACCTTCAATAGTATAGGCCTAGACCAGACGTTAACTAGGTCTACTACTGTCGATATTAGACTTAAAGTTTTGGGTTTGCCAGCTAGCTCAGAGTTCACTAGAAACTTTCTCGAATAGGCAAGGAGGAGTTGAACCTCCCTGGATAGACAAGAAGGGATTTAGTTTCTGACAACCATAGAACATGACAACTTTGCTCTCCCCTAATCAAGAGTGTATCTCTAGAGTCGTGTGAAAACAAAAGACGACTTATTTTACTCAGTCAGTACGTGCATTCTTAGTCTCACCAGATTGTAGAGAAAAGGAAGAGACGGGCATGTTCAATAAAAGATGTTATTTATTGATCAGTCTCTTTTCTCGTACAAGAGAAATGGATCGATATTATTGCAATACTTATGGTTAAGTAAAGTGCATACATTAAAAGCAGAAGTATAAAATAATACTGTAAAAACATTGATATGGTTTCTAAGCCATATGATGGTTTAAAATGAGTAAAATGAATACATACACATATACATTTGACTAATCGTACTCAACTGGTGTTTCTAACTACGCCTACCCCGTGTACCTGACCTAAGCCTAATACGTGGGCGGGAACAGAAAGTTACAGTTTAAGTTAAGTTTGTTTTGCCAAGTGACTGACTAAAGAATTCTCTGTGAGGGGTTATTCAGTTCTGTACCTGGAATCTAGGATGAATGAGGGATGGTATCTCTCGTCTCTGGTCTCGATATTCCAGGCTGCCTGCGAGGGCTACCCGGAAGCGCCGGAGCTGGATTTCTCGGCAGGAGAAAGCAGCGTCTCGTTCTCAGCGCGTCAGGAAGGCGGGGCTGCGCCAGCGGGGTCTGCTCTGCTCTGGGCTTCGGCAAGTCTGGCTGCTCCGATCTCGTCACCACCGCGTGTGTTTGCATAGGGCAATATCTGTAATATTTATACCTTTAAGGTGCAGAGATTGACGTAAGGATGGACATAGATACGTCAATAAGGATGTCATACGACCTGGTCGTTAGCACATTCTTTGCTGAAGTTCTCGGTGAAATCAAAACAATGGCCGCAGGGTTTTTCCCAGGTCTGTCATAGGTTTGATTTGTTTTGAGAACTCCGTATGCCTTATCAGGGGCTGGAGGAATATCGCTTGTCTAATTAGATGGCAAGCGTTATGACCTAATCAGATAACACGTTCCTGTGCCGTAGTGTGGCTTAATCAGATAACGGTTCCTGCATCATGGGGGTTTTCTGCCTCATGGGATGGCTGCTAGTTAACTTGTTAACCAGAATAGGGTCAGGAATAGGGGGATCGATACAGAACCTATAGGAATACATCACATCCACTCCACGCTAACTATGGACATATTTACGAATCTATGCATAGTAAAACATACTGTAGAGTATCGTGTATACCTTACCACCCCAAAATACATAAATGCATTTTGAAATTATCAAATATACGGAAAAAACAGTCACATGTAATATATGCACTCAAGCTGTAGAATAATGCTAAAGTAATCACGCATATCTATACATTATCACTAATTTGTATATGAGAATTTACACATGAAATGGCTCTTAATACAGAAAAAAGGTTCGAGACCATTCCATCACAAAATAAAATAATTATGAACATACCAGCGGGCAGCTAATGTCTGTAAACTATCTAAAATTAGAAATTTTAGTTCTCTAAGAATAGTTCTTACTTTAAGCAGAAGATAGTGTCCCGAAAAATATGCAAAAATAATTTGGGGGCTGCTGAAAAAATTGCTGTCCGTGAACTGGAGGGAAAAGTGTTCATGGTATTTTGCTTTTCTAGTTGAAGGCCAAATTCAGGGAACGCCGTGTACGAGTTTGCTCAAAAGTCTCTATTTCTGCTCTGTTGAGAACATCATATCATTTAGACTCTCGAAAAAGTTGTCAACAGCTTCCTGGGAGAGTTCCACTAACTCGGAAAAGGATGTAACCATGCATTCATGTGCATGATTGTCTCCATTGACATTTTGATTAGTATTGCTGACAGAAGGTCGTACCTGATCAATGCTGCTTTCATCTTGAACTTCACTACCCCTTAATCGTAGTGGTGAAGCTTCCACGAATGCCGTCATCAGGATTGGTAGCCGTTGAGGGCAGCACAAAGCATGAGCCTTTATCGGACTCAACAATGTTTCTGCATCCATTGGCGCATCTGATTGTAGCGTCAGACAGGTGCCTAACACGCATTCTTCTCCGCATAGCAAGCACCGTAATACAGGTAAAACACATCGATGCCACATTGGTCGAAATGAAAGAAACCAAGTCATGTTCAGGTCTCTAAGCCGGGATAGTCCCAGGATTTTTGATATCCAGTCCCGGTATCCAATGGCTAGGATTGTTTCTTCCCTTGTCGCAGGTGTTTTGTCTGTGACATGGTTTGCCATAACGAAATATAAGAACTAAGAATAGGATTCCTGCAATTAGTCCCAAAATGAGGGGAAGTCCGCCAAAAATCGAATGGACGAAATCTGGAAAAATACCCAGTATGGCTTTGAATGGTGTTAATGCCATCGAAAATACTGTCTTAAATACTTTTGAGACTCCACTGGTATCAGAAATATTTAAGATTTCATTCAGGATTTCTGCGAAATGTATGGGGGAATTAGTTGATAATAAGGAGTGAATCTCTGCAGTCGTCCTTGCGACTAGGAGATCATACGTTTCTTTTGATGACGTGAGCCTGGTCGGCGTCTGAAGAAGCACTGTTTTCATTCTGCTTAAAGTATCTATTCGAATAGAAGTAATTTTCAAGTTGGGCCATGCCCTTGCCTCCCTGTCTGGAAGGGAGCTGGGGAACAATAAGCGTCCACAGCACTTGACCTTCGCAGTCGTAGTTACGAGATAAGGAGTCCCGGGCATAAGACTACAACATCTGCGGTCCACACTTAGAATGTAACTCCCATTATAGAGTCTTTGAAAGAATGGTTCTATCTCTGTTGCAGGTGTGCCTAGCTGATGACATGAAAGGTTATTTGAGTTCCCTTCACAGGCTCCATGCAAACTAATTCCGTTACACAGAAGTGTACCGCTTAGTGACATTGCACAATTATTGCCACTAAGAAACACTTTCTGTCCATTATTACTGACACATGCATGTGAATAGGGCAGGTTCCATGTTGTTTTAATGTACCCCTTTCCCAATTTTTCGTACATGCCAGCCTGTATATATTTTTGGCAGTATTGAAACCTGAAGGTTGATATTGGAATATTAATTATCCCATGTATTATCCATTCACTGACAGGTCGTTCTGACATTGTCACTGGTAATCTCTCAAGTTTCTCAATGCTCAGGATTGTATAATCAGCACCCTTTTGTGCCATACTGATTTGTTTATCAGTAAGGTTAAAGATATTGAATAGTGACGTTGTGTTGATTAAACGCCAAGGCACATAGCCTGAACGCAGATTTTGTAACGTCCAGCCAAGCTGTACAATAGAACGCAATTGAGACTGACCGTGTTGTAACAACAGTAAGTCTTGCGATAATATGTCGATTGCTGAAGACACAATGCTGTCCAGAGAAAAAATTCTGGAGGACAGAGTCATTAACCCATTGTCCACTACAGAAAGTGATTTCTCCAAATTAATACGGTCAATTTCCCGTATACTTTCTGCTGTCTCAATTTGAGTCACCTTCCAGGCCTCGTTGTATGCTGCATATACAGAGGCTGCTATGAAACGTTTCTGACGCTGTTTGCGCGGTCCCATAATGAAATCACGCAAGTCAGCACCATCAGTAAGTAAAGTTAGGTGTTGCTTAATTTCTGCCAGTGTGGAAGTTTGTAGCCATTGAAGGAATAATTTGCCCACACTGTAGGTGGTTATTATCCCTGGGTGTTGTCTTTGGGAATATCTAGGGTCTGGCCTGGTCATTTTGAACCCCTGTGTTTTGTTCAGGAATCTGTCTTGACAGTTATTAGTATCTGTGGGCCAGATCAACCACTTTTTCCAATCAGGATGTGTTCTGTTTTGGTTTAATACATAATTTACGTCTATCTCCTCATCTGTAGAGCTATTGCTGTTCATTGTTGGTTTTGGAATGGACGGTTTATTTAAGTCTTTGATTTTGGCTAGGCCAAGACAGGTAGTTTGTTGAACAGTGTCATTTAAAAATATAATTTGTTCTGGGATCATGCAGGCTCTAAACAAAGATTCTATACCCTGTACTTGCCATTCTTTTGTACCCCAAACACTCTTTACTTCAACATTCTTGTCCCAATAATCAAAACCAAAAGTATTCATTTGTTCAAAGAATGAGTCTGAATATATCAATTTCGTGTTTGTTATCATGGTCTTTGTCCCTGTCTTATTTGACAATTTGAAATAAAATGTTTCAGCATTACTTATGTTAAAACCTGAGAAGTATGAATATTTGTCATAAACGGTTCTTGAGCTTCCTTTTGGAGGGGTTGCACAATGTTCCCATTGATTATAATTTAAAACATTTCTAGGTTGTGCAGATCTATGTAGAAAATGGTTATCATAGTGGTTATAACAGTACATACTATCATAATTTGTCGAACCCTGCAAATAATCATGTTTGGTAAATTTAGCAGACATCACTAAGTCAGACATCATATTATTTATACTTTCAAAGTCCCAATCATCAGCAAATGAGCTTGCTTTTACAAAGTCACTCAACGAGATCTTAATTTGGTGTGGATATTTCAGAATTTCAACCGGACCATAAATTTCGTAGTCAGTGTTGTCCCATGCTACCCCACCCGGTATAGGATTGGCTGTGAAGTTGACTGAAGAAAGTTCTCTTTTATCGACGTGTGAAGATGTGTGTGGTTTGAGGATCAAGTTGATTTTCTGACTTGCTGTGTCCATTTTAGCATATTTTCCCTCAATGAAGCGTCCCAAAGTTAATACCACGATGAGCCAAAGTATGAGGGTTAATGCACCAAAACCCACCCAAAATTCAATCCATGGAGTAATCAGATATGTTTCTTTCAGTTGTTTCAAAAGTACTTTAACTTTATCTTTAAAGGTTTTTGTTGATGGCTGTGTTTTTGATTCACTTACGTCTTCAGAAGAATCATCGAAGTTTATGAAGTAGCCGGATGCAGTTCTGTCAATTGTTCCAATTGCTTCAGGATTACTGTTTCTTGCATATTCATTTGTTACTTCATTATAGATTGGTGTGTCTCTGCTAAATGTTTTTATTTGGGTTTTCAGAGGTCTAAGTTCCATTGCATTGTTGCATAGTCCTTGTTGTAGTTCTGTAGGTGTTTCAAATGTGATTAGCCTCTTAGATTGAACCTCTGTGTTTGTAGAAAATCTTGGTGTTCTACTACTTATCGGGAGTCCACTTGGCCTACTATTTGTTATCGGCCACATGATTGTGGTTTTACCAGGTCGATGGATACAACTCGGTTCTCCTTTTTACCAGCAAGCGGCGGTAGTACAACTGATCTTGTCCCGTTGATGGACAAGACAGGAACTGCTTTTCTGTAAGAAGGCCCAAATTCCTTCTTTACCGCGATCTTTTCTCTGACTAGATCCCCGACTTTTGGAATCCAGACAGGTCTTGCTGGGACAGGTGGTGGTTCTTCAGTGGTTGTTGGCTGCTGTTTCAACTTTATGTTGCTCAGGTCTTTTCTTGTTTTGTTTAAGTCCTGCAAAATAGCCAAACGATCTTTGATATCAAAGCTTTTTTCCTTCACCACTGAAGTCTGACTGTCGAGGTCTAAGACTAACATCCTAGTTCCAAACAATAATTCGTACGGACTGAATCCCTTCAGAGAATTTCTTGGCAAGTTATTTAGACTACGTTGGACACTTATTAGATGTTTGACCCACCCAGCTCCCGAACCTAATATCCTTTCTGTTATAGATAGCTTTATGCCTTGGTTTTTTCTTTACACCATCCCGTATCCCTCAGGAAGGAAGTGAGAAGAGTCCCGCTGTGCTATGCTCATTTGGCCATGTTTCCACTCAGGCTGGAGGGCTAGAGTGAGAACAATGGTCAAACGTAGCATGCTCTTAGCGTATATGCCATTTAGACTCGCAAATCTTTGTATAACAGTCCAGACGTCAGCCGAGTGCTGGTGATCTACATTATAAGTGGAAACTAGCCTGTATATGTTAATCGGACGCTTTGCTTTTTACTGTTTACTGGAGTGAAACGACACGGTATTACACCGTTTCTCTCACCACTGCGATTTCTGTTACAGTTTGGGCAGTTCTTTACAAACATGGTATGATGTAGGCTCATGCCTGGCCACCAGTACCTTGATTGTAATTCTTCCAGAGAATCTTTTAGTTTGAGGTGTCTGAGACCCTCGCCCATATGTGCGTCTGCTATTAACAAGTTTCTCCTGTCCATGTTTGGAATTACTCTATCCCCCACTCCAGGGATTCGAGCAAAAGGGACGGAGTTTGCATCGATTATGTATGTATATTTTACTGGAAAGCCTTTCGGGAGTGTTTCTATCGAATCCTTTTCTGTAGCGCTGACAGCCTGTAATATTTCGCTGTCTATTTTTGTTTTTGACCGTGTGATGGCAGCTACGGAAGCCGTTTGCACAGCTGCCTTCGCGGCCTCATCAGCCAATGAATTCCCTGCAACGTGAACGCCATCACGCTGATGACTCAGTGTATGTATCACGTGAGTCTTTGGTAGTTCTTTTTGTAACAGAACTATTTGTTCCCAAAGCAGTTTTTGCTTTATTGTTGCACCTGTGTCATCTTTGTAACCGTTTTGAATCCATGTCTGCAAATCGTTGTTATATGATTTGACGCAATAATATGAATCGGACACTATAAATATCGGGAATTCGCGATCCGCATTATCTAGCGCCATTTTCAATGCTATTATTTCAGTCTGTTGTTCTGAATTAGTTTCTACTGAGTGTGTTTTTGTTAATAAGATCTTAGATTACCTCCGCGCCACACTTCTTTTGTAATCTCACATGTGGAGTTGTATGCTTGTTCTCCCCAAACGGAGGGTTGAGCATGTCCGTCTGTATAGATTACACAAGCGTATTGTCGTAAGGGCAGAATGTCGATTGGCAGAGGGAATGTTCTTTCATATTCTAGATTTTTCAATTCCTTTAGCTCTGGATCAAAGTAGTAGTATACTTTGTCCGTTGTAATTGAATTCACCCATTGTATCCATTCCGGATTCAATGTTGTTGTTGGTAAATTACACGGTGTTGTTAATGCCTCAAAGGCTGATTCTGCTGTTCTGACTGTGATGTGTCTACCATCCGCTTGATCTTTTTCTCTAGCTATTGTGGTTTGAACTGCATGAACAATGTTTTCTTTAACGCTGAATTTCTTTTCAGCTTCTGTGTACAAGTGTGATTTGAATGCAATTGGTACCTTTTCTCCCTCATTAGAGGTCAGGTATGTGAATCCGCATCTTCCTGGGATGACTCGAATCACAAGATTGCGTGTGTTATCACGTGTTTCTAATTTTGTTTTAATTAACATGTCTGTTTGTAAGGATCTCAAAATTTCTGTGTGTATTTGAGTCCAATTGGTTCTTTTAAAATCTGGTTTTATTAGATCATAAAGGGGTTTGACCCTTTCTGCGTAATTTGCAATGTATGTTCTTCCGAAATTTAGGAAGCCTAGAATTGACTGTAGGTTTTTTAGTGTTCTAGGTGCTTGGAGTACGGCACATTTCTCTAGGAAATTGTCAGCCAGGCTTTTGCCTTCACTTGATAATTCATATCCTAAGAACAGGACTGTTAGATGGGCAATTCTGGATTTTTTAAAGTTGAATTTGTAACCCTCTGCTGCGAACCCAAGTATTATGGTGTTCACTCTCTTCAAGTGAGTATCCAAGTCATCATCTGTTAGGTATATGTCGTCGACATAAGATAATGCTTCGTCATCGTATGTTAGGTAATTCTGTTACTCTCGCTGAGAATACCCCTGGGCTATTCTTGTACCCCTGGGCTAACCGACAGAATTGTTTTTGAGTGCCATTTATTGAGAACGCAGACAAATATCTGCTCTCTGGTGCTATGTTTTGACAAAAGAATCCATTAGAGATGTCTAATGTTGTTTTGTATTTTTTGCGCACTATGTTATTCATTAGTGCAGCACTATGCGAATTTTGCACTGCAAAAGTTTTGCAACATGGGTTAAGGTGTCGGTAATCCAAAACTAGACGATATGAATTGTCTGGTTTGGAGACCGGAAACAAAGGGTTGTTCATTTGTGAGGTGCAAGTTTCAATCACCCCCTGGTATTCTAATTGATCTAGGATTTCTTTTACCTGTTTTTTAGCTTCTTGCTTAATTGGGTACTGTCTTTGTGCAGTAGGTTGTGATTTTAACTGGATTTTGTGAGGAGGAGAGTCCTCATCCCATCCTACATGATTTTTATATAAAGCAGGAGCTAGAGCTACTGCCCACTTTCTGGCAAGTGTATATTTTTTATGAATTGGGATATGATTTGAGAAGGCAGGCATAATTATTTCTTCGCCATGAGGGCACTCCCTGACAAACTCTGATGGCCAGTCTTTTTCAGCTAGAAGGATGTCATAGCCCTTGGAGAGATTATCCCAAAATAGTCCCCTTATTTTTCTAGTCTTATCCCCTTCTATACGTAAAGTTATTTCATATATTTTGTGAGGTTTGCTAACTCTGGTGTCTGCAGTTTCCACTTGAAGATATTCATTTGTGTCCACTGTCTCCAGATGATTCATAAGGACTTTGCGAGCTATGCTCACTTCTGCTGCGCTGTCTAGCATTGTCTGAGCCCATTCTCCGTTTTTCAGTTGTGTCCTCAGTATTCTCGGCATTGTTAACTACCTTGATACTGGCTACCTTCTTTTTTGGAAATTGTAGTTTCTTTTTTAGATGAGCAGGTTCCTTGTCTTTGGACTTGGCGTGCTCTTCTCTTTGTTCTGATCGTCCTCTTCTTTCCGATTTCTGCGAGGAAGTCTGAAAAGATTGAGAGGGACGTGTATCAATGTCTTGATATCTATCAGGCTTCTTTATATTATCCCTATTTCTAAGGTTATATCTTTTCCCAGAGGGGTCACTTTGGGGTGACCTGTGTCTTTGGTTCGGAGACTTTTCTCTTCGCCGAGGAGACCTTCCTCTGGACTGGAATTTCTTTTCTTTAGGATTGGATTGTTTGTTTCCATCCCAGCTCTTTTTTTGTGATGTTGAATTATTATTAAAAAATATTTTTTCAGGACTTTCAATCAGTTGTGGTTTTACTGGTATTCCACCTAAACTATCTCTACCTAGTTCCTCATAGGACTTTTCTATAATTCTGGCAATCTCAGCTGGTTGGTCTGCTATATCTGTCTCCTTTAACCTCTGGCGGATCGCCACGTTTGCTGCTTCTCCCTTTATGTTGGCTAATAATATAGCCGAGACCTGCTTGAAGTCTTTTAGTAATTTCATACCAAGAGTTAAAGCAGGTTCTGGACCGTATTCGTCTTGAATTTGTTTTAGCACATCTGGTATTACCGAAATGGATGGAACACCGTGCGTTTTTGTGTAGATGGAAGCAAAGACTGTACCCCAAGTGTCACAGTCCTCCACGTGTGGTGCGATTCCCATTGGAAGACAGATAGTCAGAATCCTGTGTTTTTCTAACGGGGTGGTGTCTGGAAACACCGCCTCTATTTGGGTGATTTTTTGTGCTAACCAGAATGGTATTTGTTCCCGTTTAGCTGGTACTTTACCTAGGCAGGATTGTATGTTCTGTGGTGTAATTTTATTTGTGTTCCCCTGGTGAGGGGTCAGCTGTGGAATTTTAATTGCTGGTTGAATTGTTGAAGTCCGCATTACATATTGGACTAATTGTCTATGTACTTTTATTAATTGTTTTAGCTGTGTCAAAAGCTCTGGTGCAGGCATTTTTTCGATGTCTGGATGTGGTGTGTATCCGGCTAGGACCGGCCACGTTGCTCCTGGTCTACCTAAGGGACCGAGCCTGGTGATGTGATTATTATGTTTTAGGGCGCCATTAAATAAGAGCAGATGCTCTTGAAATTTAAGTGGTACTTCCACCTCCTGGAAAGGAGTGTACTCATTAGGAGGTTCCTCTGTTTTGTAATAGTGGAAGACCTTTGTTACAGCATTTGCTGCTGGAAAGTGTATCCATGAATAGAATACCTCTGTCTGCCGATATTCGTGTGCCTCAATTACGAATATGACTGTGCCACCTCTAGGTGTCAGTCCATTTTCTATAAGTTTTAAAGTTATAGATTTTCTTGTGTTGACCGGGATGAGTATTATATCCTGGTCAGCGTCTTGCAGTGCATTATCAGCTGCTGCGAGTTCAGTTGCTATCCTAACTGCCTCTCTTTCTCCTTCAGTGTCTGACATTGTACTGCCCAGAAGGTTATTTAGTTTGTTTGCAGATCAGGTTCTTATGGAAACAAAGATTAGATGCACAATATTTTGGAACAGTGTATCCTTCAACGTTGACTAAACCAAGAACCATACATAGGAGTTTCATCCTGCGAGGTCTGGCGGATATTACCTTTCACCCACTCCAGACGTCTTTGGAGTATTATGGGAAAAAAGGGGTCTGAGTGAAAAAGCACGACTGAGTTACTCTAAATGTCTTACGTTAGTTTTATCGCCCTTCCAAACGCGTTGGGCGCCATGTAGTGTAGTTCCTATTATCCCAATAGGCTCTGCGCATTGGAATAATACCTTCAATAGTATAGGCCTAGACCAGACGTTAACTAGGTCTACTACTGTCGATATTAGACTTAAAGTTTTGGGTTTGCCAGCTAGCTCAGAGTTCACTAGAAACTTTCTCGAATAGGCAAGGAGGAGTTGAACCTCCCTGGATAGACAAGAAGGGATTTAGTTTCTGACAACCATAGAACATGACAACTTTGCTCTCCCCTAATCAAGAGTGTATCTCTAGAGTCGTGTGAAAACAAAAGACGACTTATTTTACTCAGTCAGTACGTGCATTCTTAGTCTCACCAGATTGTAGAGAAAAGGAAGAGACGGGTGTGTTCAATAAAAGATGTTATTTATTGATCAGTCTCTTTTCTCGTACAAGAGAAATGGATCGATATTATTGCAATACTTATGGTTAAGTAAAGTGCATACATTAAAAGCAGAAGTATAAAATAATACTGTAAAAACATTGATATGGTTTCTAAGCCATATGATGGTTTAAAATGAATAAAATGAATACATACACATATACATTTGACTAATCGTACTCAACTGGTGTTTCTAACTACGCCTACCCCGTGTACCTGACCTAAGCCTAATACGTGGGCGGGAATAGAAAGTTACAGTTTAAGTTAAGTTTGTTTTGCCAAGTGACTGACTAAAGAATTCTCTGTGAGGGGTTATTCAGTTCTGTACCTGGAATCTAGGATGAATGAGGGATGGTATCTCTCGTCTCTGGTCTCGATATTCCAGGCTGCCTGCGAGGGCTACCCGGAAGAGCCGGAGCTGGATTTCTCGGCAGGAGAAAGCAGCGTCTCGTTCTCAGCGCGTCAGGAAGGCGGGGCTGCGCCAGCGGGGTCTGCTCTGCTCTGGGCTTCGGCAAGTCTGGCTGCTCCGATCTCGTCACCACCGCGTGTGTTTGCATAGGGCAATATCGGTACTATTTATACCTTTAAGGTGCCGAGATTGACGTAAGGATGGACATAGATACGTCAATAAGGATGTCATACGACCTGGTCGTTAGCACATTCTTTGCTGAAGTTCTCGGTGAAATCAAAACAATGGCCGCAGGGTTTTTCCCAGGTCTGTCATAGGTTTGATTTGTTTTGAGAACTCCGTATGCCTTATCAGGGGCTGGAGGAATATCGCTTGTCTAATTAGATGGCAAGCGTTATGACCTAATCTGATAACACGTTCCTGTGCCGTAGTGTGGCTTAATCAGATAACGGTTCCTGCATCATGGGGGTTTTCTGCCTCATGGGATGGCTGCTAGTTAACTTGTTAACCAGAATAGGGTCAGGAATAGGGGGATCGATACAGAACCTATAGGAATACATCACACCTCCACATTACTTGTGTGATGTAAACACTAAACGTCTTTTCCCCAATGGTCAAAGAGAAATTTCTTCTGGTACTTGCACCAGAGGTTTTTAAAAAAAGAATTACATTGTTATGTGTGACAAGAGCTTTCCATGCATCTTAACATAATTTCTTTAATTGTTGTGATGCGCAATGGGCTGAAATTGCACTTATTTAAAGTTTACTAGTTGGCCTCATAAGCAGTGACTTGATTCACTTTTATTCGGGGCTCAGGGGTTAAATCAGCATCCTGGTCACTAATCCAAGTGGTAGAGGTAACATTGGAAGGAGGGCATTGCGGTTCACTGCTTAGGGATAGCCTCATGACTGCGATCAGCAAGCAGGGATCTACCCACTAGACAATTGGAGGAGCCCACAGCCATCGGTAAATGCTCATCCTGTAGAAAAAAAGAATAGAACTGTCTTTCTACCTCCACCCAGGAGACAGAAAGCCCACTAGATGACAGGAAATAAAAAGGAAATGAGTGGGGGCCTACCATGTCATCGGCTGTATCTTCACGTCAAAATGGACCCAAGAGCCAATATCAACAATCTGGTTCCCAAGGGACCAGGACGCCCCCTAGACATGAGGCAAAATAAGGAAAAAAAGAAGGATGGGTGCATACCTACCCAGACTGGCCCCAACAGTGCTTCTGCCATTGGTGAGGGGCATATCGGAGAGTTTAGCCTCTTTCTTCCCCTTGGGGGCCCAAAGCCCACTGCACACTTGATAAAGTATTTAAAAAAAATATGGGATGGGGAGGACTACCTTGATATCAAGCTGTGCCATCACCCCATAACAACCCTAACTGTCTATCTGACCTCCTGGAGAGCATATTGGTGGATTTATCCCCAATGCTCCCTCTGTGGGGCAGAAAGCTCACAAGACGTCAGATAAAAAGTGTCCAAAAAAACAAAAGGGAAGAAGGCAGCCCACCCAGGTATCTGGCCATGCCTCCACCATTTAACACCCTCGCCATCCTTTCTGCCCCTCCTCAGGGGAGCAAAAAGCAAGAGTTTACTAGGATTGGGAGACCCTCTGGAGGTCTTTTCTTGGTAATTAATGTGGCCGCTTGTGGAAGAGTTAAGGTAATCCCATCCAATAGTTTAGATTACCAAGTAGTTTTGTTTAAAAGAGGGATTTGTTTTCATTTGATACATTTTTATAACAAAGACTTTCAGTCGGTCCCAAATAAGAGCTTTATAAAGCTCTTTGATTTTATATCGGAACTGGATAACCATTCTAATAAAGGGGATGTACTGGGCATTATAATGGGGGGGATTTTAATGCCAAATTATCGGACACACACTCTGAAAACGAATCAGCCTATCATAGACAATCGTTATGCAGAGGCAGAGAACTGTCCAGGTTCACAAGATCACATAATCTATCTAACGTTATGGACCTGGTTAGGGGGCCAACCACGAATAACTGTCCGACCTATAGGGGAAGGGACTGTAGTACCACCATTGATTTCATCTTTGTATGCCCCCTGATAAAAAAACAACTGGCATCCGCTGAGGTGGTACCTTAGGATTTCGGAGATCATAACCCCATCACGATAGTGATATATACTACCCAAAGGCCTTCTTTTCAGATCGAATGTGGGGCCTCAAACTTAACAGTGTCAACCGACAACTTAAGACTATGTTGGAGGGGAGTTGATAACTCTGAAATTTTTTGGAAATTGGCAGGGGATAGCATGTCACTTATTGAGTCGTGTCTTTCACTTGACCAATCACTGGGACAGATAGTCGGGGACTTTCGGGAAGATTTGCCAGATGACTAAAACTCTCCTCTCCAAACCCCGTCCCGAAGCAGCACCCAATCCTAGATGGTTCAACAAGGACTGTACATTAGCTAACAGGAAGCTCCATAGTGCCCTCTGAGCCACCCCGAGGTATTCAATAGCAGTCAAACTGGCCAGGAAAAACTATATAAAGGAGATCAATGATAGGAAGATGGAGCTCCTGATCGACCAATGGGATAAATTATCTGCGGCTGCTGCCCAGAATAAGGGAAATATCTTTTGGGCAGCAGTCCGGGAGGTCATTTCCATCGGCCAATCGTCATCACCTATCTGTTGTAATATAGGCAGTGAGGCATGGGTGGAACACTTTTCGGGTATCTACACCCCTCCGCCCCCATGTGCCGCCATTTTTAAACCAGGTATCCCAGTCCCCATAGATATAAGTATTTTAGAAGCAACAAAAGCTATCAGTCAGAGCTTAGGCAATAAGGCCCCGGGCCCGGATGGGCTCCCAATTGATGTGATCAAGTGGAAACCGGAATTTTGGGCCCCTCTACTCCTGAATGTTTTTAACAATTTAACCTTGACTAAAATACCCGCAACCTGGGCAAGAAGCATTATAGTCTCGATTTTTAAGAAGGGAGATAGGTCGCTTCCATGTAATTATAGGGCATCTCCCTCATAGATAACACCCTTAAAATTTTAGGAAGAGTTTTATATAACAAAATCCTGGGATGGACAGAGGAAAATGCTATTCTGGACCCATGCCAGTTGGGGTTTAGGGGTAAAGTAGGACCTGTCGAACAATGCCTCAATTTAAATTTAATTTTGGGAAAATATACCATTGCAAGGAGGACCCCCATTTATATGGCCTTTATGGATCGGCCAACAGCATTTGACCTAGTTAATAGGTCAAAGCTGTGGGCCATCCTCTCTGCAGGCGGGCTGGACGAAACATTGGTAAATTTTCTAGCCTACCTGCATAGAGACCTTCAGGCTCAAGTAAGGATAGGGATGGGTGGTGAGGTCTCGGGGACCATTAATATCAGCAGGAGTGTCAGACAAGGGTGCATGTTGGCACCCTTGCTTTTTATTATATACATAAATGGGCTTAATACCTCCCTGAAAATGGCTACCAAGGACGTCCCATATGTTGACAAAGAGCCCATCCCGGTACTTCTTTATGCGGATGACACGGTTTTGATAGGCCGCACCCCTAATTCCCTGTGTCTTCTTGTCCAAAGTTTTAACAATTATATGAAAGAACTAGACCTCCGGGGAAATTTAAAAAAATCTTTTCTTATCACTAGTGGGCATGGGAAGCGTAATATGGGAGCGATAACAATTGATGGTCAAAAACTCACCTCTGTAAAATCTTTTGTCTATCTAGGGCTGGCCTTTGCTGCGAACGGCTCCTGGAGTGAGCATTTAGCTCATGCCAGGAGCAAGTTCTCAAAGGCCACCAATTCAATCTTAAGTTTACCTCGCCCCAAGACCACGGGTGCCCTCGCAGCAGTGCAGAAAATATATAAATTACAATGTGCCCCGGTGGCAACATACTGGGTGTGAGTGTTTGATTGGTTCGGATGCTCCGTCCATCACCACCCCCTTTTGTACCGCTTTGGCCGCCATAAGTGTGGCAGGGTATGCTCAGACGTGAGTCCCTTGCTCACTTTGCCACTGGATTCAAGCAAGCTGGGCTGAAGACGGCTGGAATGCCAGAAACTAGTCCTCGGAAGCTTGTTTCCGGTCCAGGGAAGGCATGGCTTGGCAGTTTGGGCTGGACTATTTCCATGAGGTACAGGGTCAGACTGATTTGCATATAGCCATGTCTGAACTGGGGTGGCAGAGTGGGCTAAAGAACGGTGATGGATCAAACCCAGATCTTTTGACTGGGTGTGAGTGTTTGATTGGTTCGGATGCTCCTTCCATCACCGCCCCCTTTTGTACCCTGGTGGCAACATACGGCGCAGAGATTTGGGGAACTGTCAACTGCTCAGCAATCCAGCTAGAAGAGAATAGGTTCTGCAGGAAATTACTGTGCACCCAATCTCTACTCCCCAATATATATGCCACAAGGAGCTCAATATCAATTTCATAACTGATTTTATTCGAGCCCGACCAGCACTTATGTGGGTATCTGTATGGAAGAACGAGGCAGCACTTCTGACACAACAGATCATAAAGGATTGTCTACAGTGCGATAAAGGCCTCGAAATTCCATGGCTAAGTGGTGTCACTTCTAGGCTGCTCAGCATAAACAGAGAAAGTCTTTTCCTGGATCCCACACTAGTTGTATCAGTCCCAAAAAAGGAAATTCGTGACGCCCTCTACCAACTATATAACAACAAGCGGCTAGTGGTGGAGTCCAGGAAAACCTTTCTGCGTGACTACTTGGCCATGGAACAGTATAGTCACCCGCTCCATTTCTATTTGACCCTTCTAATGAGCCGCTGGGAAAGGAGTATTCTGTTACGATTCAGAGCAGGCACAATTTGATTTGCACTTTGTTTCCCTCTGGGTCACAACAAAGGTGCTAATCAAATTTTGTGCCAGTGTGATGAGAGGAGCAAGCAAACCACCATGCACTTTATATTTCTCTTTAAATATTACCGTACTTACTCCAAACAGCTGCTTTATCCATATTTCAATAGGCAAAGACCAATTAGCCTAGAGTCCCCATATCACCACATGTTAGATTTAGACACCGCCGACTTGATTTTTCGCACAGGTACTTTTTTCAAAACTGCTATAAGGGCACGTAGGTCAATTTCAGGTCTTTGAGCTCCATGCTATCTGACAACTGTTTGATTTTATTAATTGTATTTATTGATATGTTGACCTCCCATGCACCAGTCACTTTTGATATATGTATATTGGTATTTTATTGCTCATATATTACCTTTTTTCTAGCTATTTAGAATATATGTATATGGAATTTTATCTTTTTATTCATTGTAATGTTCGTTATCATGTGCTTTTATGGTTACGATTGTATCCGAATAAAGTTGATTGACTGACTGACTGACTGAAGAGTTTACATCTAATGTGCTGGAAAAATGGTCAAAAGGAAGAGACACGGTGAGTTGGCATAAACGTCTGTCTGCCCCTCTCCCCCCCCCACAGGCCCCTCCCCCCCACCACCACCTCAGGAGGCAGACAGTGTAGGCTTCACTGAAAAAGCTCTCTCTGGTAGAAGTAGAGAGGTAATTACATCCATGGATTGTTTAACATAAAAGAATAGGTTCCTAATGTAAAACAGCTCTGCTCATGATCAGTGACACTCTATTTGGGGGATCCAGCAGTTGTGGTTGATGGCTTTGATACAATGATCTTCTGTTGTTTCTTGGAAACTCATTGATTTGATGTTTCTGGTAGAGTACTCTTCCACCAATGCTTGAACCAAACTTGTGACAATTGTTTTGGAAATAATTGTTTGCTTGAGGGAATCTGGCATTCCTTTGAAAGAAGGTGCACCTTGCACAGGGAGAAAGAACGGATGATATTTTGACTGGAATCTATAATAAAAATGGAAAATTCATGTGAAATTACTTGACAAGAAACATGGTCAAGAACAAAGGGCATTTGCTACAAAGAAACAAAGATCCAAGTGGATATTTTAGAAAATCATTCCCTGTGATGAATAGTTTAAAGATACAGGCTCTGCAGTAAAACGCTACTAATGTGAGTTTGATAAAAACAAGGCCTAGCCAATCCCCTCAACCATGGGTAGACTCCTGCTAGACATCCATTGGACTAATCTTGTGGAATGTTCATAGTTTCTGAAAGAATTAAAATTAAGTGTACTTGTTTTTTCCAAAGATAATTGATCTGTGTTGTTTAACCTTTGTTCTCATAAGTGTGCAATACATTTCAAGGTCAATTAGAAACAACAATAAAAGTGCTCAAGTGCAAAATCAGGTAATTGAACTTTAGACATTAAGCAGGGAATATGCAAAGAGAGAAGCTACTCTAAATGTCAGAAACATTGCCAGGTCCCTCTCTTTCAGATCTCCTTCCTAGCAGTACCCACCCACCAAACCCTTCCCTCAACTAGCCGATCCAGAATTCTGTGACATTATGGCAAGCAGAGTTGGAAGAGCTCGGAGTAGACCATAACTAGGTGCATGGTGACAGGGGATATATATTTTTTAATGGGGACAGACTGGTCAATCCTGACGTTCGATCACAGCCCCACACTAAATCTCAAACAGTCTTTCTGCCCCATTGGGGCCATAGAACATTAAAATATCCATGGTAAGTTAGAGGACATTTTCATTCTTTTGAGCACAGTTTCAACATACAGGAAGGCAGAGAAGGAGTAAATCCCAGTTTCCCCTCCCTTGGCCTGGAGAATGGCTGCATTCTTCTGGATCTGGGTCAGCTTGCAACCAGGAAACCTTTCAAAACCTGCGCATTTATGAAATCTAGAGACTCAGGTGAATGTACGATGGGGTGGCTTGTGTGGATCCCCGTACAATTCTGGGGTAACGTTTTATTCAAGAGAAGTGTGGGAGTGCCAGTTAATCATAATTTTGTCAATGCCCGCATATTCCAGGACCTATCCTCACAGATAGTTAAGGAAAATGTGTGATTTTTATTTATTTGTTTGAAGTTTGCATAGAATTCCACACTGAACTCTCCCAAGTGTCCAGCATGCAGAAATGTGTAGGTTGAGTAGGTTTCCCCGGGAGGTAGCAAACACAACAAGATGACAGATGGAGTGCTGAAAAATTTCAACCACTCACCCCTTAGTCAAGAGATCTGGGTTTAATACATCATTCTTTTGCTCACTATGCCAACCCAGTTTGGACCCACCCATATGCAAATTTGTCTTGACCCTGCTCCTCGTAGGGACAATCCAGGCCAGGTCCTCCCTGGGCCAGACACAAACATTCTGGGACTGGTTTCTGGTTATCAAATCTCACCAGCCAGGCTAGCTTAAATTCAGTGGCACAGTGAGGAAGGGATACATGTCTGAACAAACCATTGGCCACTTAGGGAGTACATCGCAAACACAACTAGATGATGGATGGAGTGCTGAAACTTTTCTACTACTTACCCAGTCAAGAGATATGGGTTTAATCCATCGTTCTCTTGCGCACTATGCCACCTAAGTTTGGAACCAGCCATATGCAAATCAGTTTTGCCCCTACTCCTCATGGGAAACAGTCCAGCCCGAACTGCGAGGCCAGATCCTCCCTCAACCAAAAACAAGCATCCTTGGACCATTTTCAGGTTATCCCCCCTCTTCAGCTAGGCTGGCTTGTATCTAGTAGCACAGTGACCAAGGGACCCACGTCTCTGCATACCCTTGGCTACTTAGGGCGCTCATAGCAAACACAAAATGATGACAGAGTTCTGATACCTTTTCAACCACTCAGCTCAATTCAAGAGATCTTGGTTTAATCCATTTTTCTTTTTCTCACTATACCACCCAAATTTGGACCCAGCCTTATGGAAATCTGTCTTGACTCTGCTCCTCGTGGAAACAGTCCAGACCAAACTGCAAGGCAAAGTCCTCCCTGGACCCTCATCAGCCAGGCTAGCTTGAATGCAGTGGTACAGCAAGCAGGGAACCCACATTGTGAGAGTGGAGGGAAGCACATTGGGGAGAGAGTCTGAATATACAATCAGTCCTCAACAAAAATAGCAAGTAGCCTAGAAAGCGTAAGCAATGGAAGGACACAAGTACTTGGGCCATGCTACAGGGGTGAGCCAAATACAAGAAGAGGAAGTGAAACTCGCACGCACTGACCAAAGAAGCTCAAACAAATGAGAAGAATCAATGGGAAGCGATGGGTAAGATCTAAGCCACTGTAAGCTAGCAAAATGTCTTGCAAGTAGCAGTGCATGTGTTATCTCAGACGAAACCTAAAAAGTATGAGACCTGACATATGACTTCTCTCAAAGTGGAGACACAAAAAAATTATTTCAGTAGTAAATTTGCACAGTATGCTTATTTAATTCACACTAGCAAACTATATTTTTATCAACCCGTTCACCTGTGCAAAAAAGGAAAGGGGTATCCCCGACTAGAGTTCCTAATTTCGGGATATGTGACCGTGTGTCAGTACAATAATTAGGAACAGGATAAAAGGGCGGATAATTACTGACAAAAGAAAAGGAACACTAAAGCCCTTCCTTTTTCACACCGGGACAGAGACCCCTGCAGAAACCCATGATCGGAAGGCCCGTTCAACACTTCTATAAGCTAGCAGCTGACTCGCTAAACAACATACACCGCTCAGGACACGCACCGGCCCGCTTAAACAGTGCTACCACAGGAGAATTCTTGCTCCACCAGCCAACTTTTACAAACGGAACAGACTGGCTGACAGCACATATACGAGTGATCCACTCCAGCCCCACCAGCCAACCCTGCAAGCAGAAAAGACCGGCCACTATCTCACATACCAGTGATCCACACCAGGCACGATCTATTAGTGCCATCACTGCCACTAAATACCAAGTGACTGCTCTGAACGAAGGACCCACCATATTAATATAGAGGTATCCTGAAGTGCCATCAAACAAATTCGCGCACGACTACAGACTGTCTCCAAGCCAGTTATCATATAGAATCTTATCTTCTTCTACTGGCAACTGATCAATACCCACATCACCCATCTGTGCTAAAATTGCAGGACGTCATAACCATAAGTTCCGGGTACTCCAGAAACACCCATCATGGCTCCCTGATGAAGGCTAAATAGCCGAAACGCGCGTAGTAACACCCTAACCTTTAGCCATGTATTTTAATGTAATATGCTATACAGCACCACGAATGTAAACCGTAAATAAGTTATCCATTGCGTTAACCATTGCGACAAATATGTATAACTATATGCTGTTATAGAATAGGACGGAGACCATACAACAATGAATGTATAAAATATATTGGTCCCCCCCCCCTTTTTTTGATATATGATTGTTTAACAATAAAAAATAAAAAAAGTTATGAAATCTAACTGTACCGTACACGTTTTTGCTGATTTAGTGTTCCTTTTCTTTTGTCAGTAATTATCCGCCCTTTTATCCTGTTCCTAATTATTGTACTGACACACTATCAACCCGTTCACCGCCGCGTGAATTCCGCAGTGGTGAGGGTGATTTATGACTGAGCGTGGTTCCGACGACCCCGGGCGGTGCTCCCCACATGCCCACCATGACGTTGGACGGCCGGGGGCTGTCTGACGCACGCAAAGGTTTAAACAATCCAGTTCCTCATCTTTGAGCCAGTCATTAACACTACAGTAACACAATGTGACTCTAGAAATTTTTTTATTTTTTTTATGTCATTTGATCTAAGTGTCAGTATTCTGTAATTGGCTTGTGTGTGATCAAACATTGTTTGACAAGATGTAATTCATCTGTAAAAATCACATTTCCTCAATGATTTGTTGTTTATTCACTGAGATGAAATATTTCAAAAGAAATATAATTGTAGATATTTATTGTTATACTGTGTTACAGGCTCTTAGAATACAGAGGGAGGAAACCTGCATTCAACAAATAAAACATAACAGAAACACAGCACAAAACGTGTTTTGATCCAGCTCAGGTATTTAATGACGCTCACAAAAGAGACACCACACTGTTCAGAATTATTATTTTCTATGTAATTGATGAGAATGGACTGTCTAAAAGATGCTTAGAACTTAAGCAAGACCTTGCTAAACAATACAAAACAAATAGTATATAATGTCTATCCACATCCTGTCACATTGCGTTTTGCAATGTGCATTCCTGAACTTAAAATGAAAGGCATCTAAGCTAAAAAGAAAAGGACCTACTGAGCAGCTCTCACTTTCACTTGCCTTTCGGCCTTATTACCAACTCTGCATAAAACCTTAAATGACTTCCTACAGGAAAGTATTTTGAAATGTTCAATGTGTGCATAGCATAAGATGCTGAAATCTTTCATGCCTGGACTAGAAATAAATACATGGACTTATAAGAGGGGCATAGGTGTGGACATGCCCCCATGTCATGACTGTGATGTGCCAGTTGTGGCTTTATGTCAATAACATTAAGCACGTCGGGACTTGTGGTTTCATTTGCTCCATTACGTAGCCGTGGCTTAGTTTGTATTTCTGAAAAACCAGGACTATTTGAAAGACACACATGACATTGAGGTCCGTTGACTGCAGATGTATATGCTTTGAATAAGGTAACAAACCAGAGGGATGTGAAATCTAATTAACAATATCAGAGAAATCCCATCCCATGTGTTGTCAATAGTGAAGCTGTTGTGTGTTTCTTGAGCACAGGCCATTGTAATAGTGTACAAACACACACACTACAAATGTTACCACATTGCTTTACCCACAAACTATTCTTCATGTTTACTCTAAGATACTTTAATCAATGTAGATTTATTTAATATGTGCTTAACTGAAGGTGATTCGAATTAGAATATCACTACTTATGACACTGCTGCTGCCCCACTGTACACTTCACAGTAACTAACAGGGTGCATAGCCTTAAATGGCTAAGTCTGCTGCATACCACTAAAGACTGCCTTTCCTAGTCTTACGGTCTTTCAGATTCTCAAACACTGCAAGTGAACTTCATAGCTGAAGTGGTGCTGAGGTGGTGTGGTGCTGGAACCAAGTAGTTTTGCGCTGTAGCTGAGGTGGTGCCTATGTTGTTCTGGGCTGATGCTGAGGTGCTGCGGCGCTGGTACTGAGGTGGTGCTGAGTGATGTTGAGGTGGTGCTCTGCTGGTGCTGAAGTGGTCCTCAGAGCTCTTAAACGTAATGCACCAACAAAGGATGCTTTGTTTGGACCCAGCCATTTGTAAATCAGTATTGACCCTGATTATCATTGGAACAGTCCAGCCTGAAATGCCAAGCCGGGTGCTCCTTGGACTGGAAACAAGCATCCTGGGACTGGTTTTGTGGCATCACCCCTCATCAGCAAGGCTAGCATGAATCCAGTGGCAAGGGACCCACATCTGGGCAAACCCATCCCACTTAGGGCAAAAAGTACTGCTGCAACAAATGATGGATGGAATGCTGAATAAATCAAACATCCTCCCCCCGTCAAGAGACCTGTGGTAAAACCATCGTTCTTTTGCTCACTACGTCACCCCAGTTTGGACCCAGCCATATGCAAATAAGACTTGACCCTGCTCCTCATATGAACAGTTGTGCCCGAACTGCCAAGCCGAATCCTCCCTGGACCAAAAATAAGTATCCTGGGACTGGTTTGGAGGTATATCACCCCTTATCAGCCAGGCTAGCTTGAATCCAGGGCACAGTGAGAGAGGAACCCCCATCTGGATATACCCATCCCACTTAGGGCGAAAAGTGCTGTGGCAACAAATGATGGACAGAATGCTGAATAAATCAAACATTCTCCCTCAGTCAAGAGATCTGGTTTAAATCCATTGTTCTTTGGCTCACTATGCCACCCCAGTTTGGACCCCACCATATGCAAATCAGTCTTGATCCTTCTCCCTTTTATGAACAGTCCAGCCCAAACTGCCAAGCTGGGTCCTCCCTGGATTGGAAACAAGGATCCTGGGACCGGTTTTCTGATATATTACTCCTCTTCAGCCAGGCTAGCTTGAAACACTTTGCGTTCCCCTGTTACCTTTTTTAAGAATATAGAAAATTATGGAGTCAGTCCAGGTAGGTGAATAAATGCCTTTGCCGCTGCATGAGATACCTGCACCAGGATAGGTGCCCACAATTCTAAACAGAATGTAAAGGCATCCACAGGGACCCCGCCAGGGCCTGAAGCTTTCTTGGAAGATGACTTTTCTTTGGCAATTTCCACCTGTTAGACTTACTGTCTGAAAGGGAAGTATCATTTATTTTTATTTTTATTGAGAATCATAATATAGTTACTAATATATCGGTACACCCAATTCATAAATATTGTACATGCACTTGTCATCAATAAATACAGCACACATAATCAAAAATCGTAATTATGAAGAGGAATGGTGATAGCTAAAAAAAATAACATAGGGTAAAGACATAGAATAAAAAATGTTAGGAGCTTCCTGAGATAAACAATGTTAAGTACCTAAAGTGCATGCAGAGCAAGATGTGTGAAATAGCAATATGGCAATCGAATTATCAACTCTAACTCTTGGTTTTACTCAGAATACTGTTCCCATAATTTTCACAGTTCCTAATCCCCCATTGCACATTTGCATATAACTGTTCGCTGTTTCTAACTTGCTTCATTTTTCGTACCCAATCATGCATTGTTGGAACCTGTCATGATCTCCATTTTTGGAGCAAGAGGGATCTGGTCTCCGCCGTTGTGATATAAAATAATCTGGCCCATTTTATAATTACCCCAAGAGCGGGATCTTATCTCAAAACTTTCAGCCAAGTGCTAGAAACCAATACAATTTGCCATTCAGTCACCAAGTACAGAAATATATAATTCCTGAACCCCTGTATAAGAAGGCACTGATCGATGACAGGAACCCAGTTGGCTTCAGGCCCATCTAGGTACCTAAAACAATAACTCGGCAAGTTAGGTGTAACTTTGTGAGAGAAATTGTGGGGTTCGGTATAACAGCCGTTTACTGAAAAATAACATCCTATGCCAATTGGCTCCTCTTAATACGCTGAAGTTAAGTTTGTTAAGTATCATTGTTGCAGTGCTCATGTCTTCAGCAGTAAGGGATTGTTCCATCTGAGGAATGCATATACTCTCAAAGTGGTGTATCCAATCCTATGTGGAGACTAAAGCCTCAGTTCTCGAATATGAACTATCCCTGAGGAATGGAGAATTAATGATATCCCAGAAAAGATTATTATCTTTAGTTTCCGCAGCCTGCTCTAGACCAAACCATGCCTGTTTCCCATTCACAGTGTTTTCCTTCTCTGATTTAAAGCATGCTTGTAGTTCAGTCTAGGTATTTTGATCTCTCCTTATCCCTTGGTATGTGATGTCATGGGTAATCAACAACTTTGACAAGATTATAATGTCCCTGTAATAAAAAGGGTGAATTACAAACGTGTACTTCCAAAATCGGGCATCAGCGAAATGTGCGTGGCAAAATAAATGATATATGTCATACTCCAATCAAGTAAAAAATCTTAGACTAGTACGTATCTGGGACCATATAACAGAAACAGCAAGGAGGGCACAATGGACATTTGCATCATTTCTTTGCACCTGGTGGCACTTCCGTGCTTCGACTCTAGCTAGTCACCTTTTTATAATACTGATTGCAAGGATGCACATTTTGAGCGTTCGCGATCTTCTTGAACATTGTCCCATGCAACAGGTAGCCCACTTTTGCCTTCATGCCTATGCTGTGCTACCATCACATTCACAGGGGTAGACAAGCTCTCGGGATGCTCATCAACAGTTTTCCACCTAGGAAGGGATGCATAAGTAGATATTGCTGTAGCATTGTCCACAGCATAGGTGAATTTGCTTTTTCACAAGTCCAAACCCAATTTTTTGACTTGACTTCCACCGGACGCACACAATAAAGGAGTGATAGAGTGCACACAAGGACAGTGAGCTTGATCTGCCCCAGAAAGTCTCATCCTCGGTGCAAGCATACAAATTACAGAGCAGCGTTTGCAGAGGAGTTGGAACATGCCTCTCCCTGTGACATGTGAAAGTATGATTCTGTTTTTCTTTTAGATGCCTAAACAATCAGAATGAACTTAAGTGCTGGAAGCAACAGCGAGGCTGGTTTGATCACATGGTCAGCGACTAGCTGCCGCCTCCCCCCCAATCCGGCACCCAATACCCAGGAACGTGGACACGAGACGTCTTTACTTTTTGGAAGGCGGGCGCTAGTCGCCCGGCCGTATTTATTAAAGTATGAAATTAAAAAAGGTTTAATTGCATAATCAACAATTTATACAAAAATTCAGCAGGACATTTAGGTTTAGCAATAAGTTTGAGAGCCTGACTTTAACAAAACTCTAATACATGTTATTTTCCTAACTTATACTAAACATCCTCATCTAGAATTTTTGTACATTTCTGGCCATATGGCAGGGTCACTACCGGTGTCAGGTCCTACAAGCTGCGCCTCCCCTCTGGATGTGCGCATGCGCAGTGTTACCCCGGGAATTGCCCGGTCTACGCCCTGAACTCCATTTACCCACTAAAGGAGGGCCCTTACTCTGCGCCGGTGGCGTCATGAGTCCACGCGCGCGGGGTGGCTACCAGCCTAAGGAAAGCGTGAACTACTCCTACCCGCGCTCCTTTGCTTTGTAGCATCCATTACCTTGCCCCTGGAGTTGTGGGAGTGGCCCGCAGGCCCCTCCCCCTGGGCGGGAACCTCCATAGGATGATGCCCGCCCCCTCAGACCTCAAATATGTGCTCACCGATAATGACCTTACCGCATGCCCCATACCTAATAAATACGACGACCTAAGGGAAAAAATTCTAAAGGATAGCTACACTGGCTAATAAAACAGTATCAACGTATAGCTACAAAGGGAAAAAAGGCCTAAAGACACATAGCATTAAATACAGTTCACTTCAAACAGTATCAACGTATAGCTACAAAGGGAAAAAAGGCCTAAAGATACATAGCATTAAACACAGTTCACTTCAAACAGTATCAACGTATAGCTACAAAGGGAAAAAAGGCCTAAAGATACATAGCATTAAACACAGTTCACTTCAAACAGTATCAACGTATAGCTACAAAGGGAAAAAAGGCCTAAAGACACATAGCATTAAATACAGTTCAGTTCACACATGACTTGATAAAAGGGGAAAAAACTCCTAGACAAAAGCATCAACAAAATATACCAACAGTTCATCACTATTACCCTGTGAGACCCGTGGACCGTACATCCAGAACTTACCATTCAACCAGACATAAGAACTGCTACCAAACATTTTTGTTCCAAGGGATGGTGGGTGGGAAAACAAAGAAGCCCCGAGCGCGGGGCACACCGTTTCGGCGAGGGAGCGTCCAGGGACAAGGGGGTCTCCTGGGCGCTCCCTATCTCTTTATTCCCGAGGGGCCAGGTGGCCCCTCCTCTAGCCCGCCCCCCTTGACCCGGACCCACTTCCCAGGATCCGGGTCAAGGTGGCCGCCAGCCAACCGGCGGTGGGCCGCGCCCCCCAGGGCACGCCCCCACCGCCGAATGGCAACAAAGGAAACTGTGGGGGCGACGGTCGCCGCGCCGCCATGCGTGCGGGGGGCCGAGGGCCCCCCCTTTTCACATGGTCAGCGACTAGCTGCCGCCTCCCCCCCAATCCGGCACCCAATACCCAGGAACGTGGACACGAGACGTCTTTACTTTTTGGAAGGCGGGCGCTAGTCGCCCGGCCGTATTTATTAAAGTATGAAATTAAAAAAGGTTTAATTGCATAATCAACAATTTATACAAAAATTCAGCAGGACATTTAGGTTTAGCAATAAGTTTGAGAGCCTGACTTTAACAAAACTCTAATACATGTTATTTTCCTAACTTATACTAAACATCCTCATCTAGAATTTTTGTACATTTCTGGCCATATGGCAGGGTCACTACCGGTGTCAGGTCCTACAAGCTGCGCCTCCCCTCTGGATGTGCGCATGCGCAGTGTTACCCCGGGAATTGCCCGGTCTACGCCCTGAACTCCATTTACCCACTAAAGGAGGGCCCTTACTCTGCGCCGGTGGCGTCATGAGTCCACGCGCGCGGGGTGGCTACCAGCCTAAGGAAAGCGTGAACTACTCCTACCCGCGCTCCTTTGCTTTGTAGCATCCATTACCTTGCCCCTGGAGTTGTGGGAGTGGCCCGCAGGCCCCTCCCCCTGGGCGGGAACCTCCATAGGATGATGCCCGCCCCCTCAGACCTCAAATATGTGCTCACCGATAATGACCTTACCGCCACAGGCCAGCATTGTTAACCGACGATCTGGCCTCCCCCTGCCTAGACCTACCCTAGAAAGTTCTCACTCTAGCAAACCCTCCAACCAGACCCGGACCCCAGGCCCCTTCCTTCCTCCGTCAAATGGACTCCCCTTACCAGGTAGGACAAATACACCCATGTTGGATCATCTGGAACCGGGGCTTGAAATAATTTGTCCCGCTGTGTGTTGATCCTCTTTATCGAGTGATTCAACGCCCTGACCGGGTCCTTGCCACCCTGGGATCAGTTGAGAACCACCCACTGTGCCACCCGGGCTTGTCCTGAAGACCCACCCACAGAGGAGATGAACCCATCAATGAGTATTCGCCTCCCCAGTTTGGCCCATTCAGTCCCCCCCTAGGTGAGGTATCACCACTGACAGGGGGTCGGGCTGCTGAGCTAAAAGTCCCTGAAAGCAGTTCCTGAACTGACCATGGCACAGACCCTCAAACCCACTCTTCCCTGTCCTGCGTCCGGCACGTTGTTTGTGCTGGCACATTTTTAGCTCCTCAACTTCTGACGAGGAGTTCCTCCCCTGCGTGGCAGGTTTGAGAAACTGCAAGAACCAGAAAAAGACCAAGAAAACCTGGGCAACCATTTTGAGCTCCTCAACTTCTGGTGAGGAGTTCCTCCCCTGCGTGGCAGGTTTGAGAAACTGCAAGAACCAGAAAAAAGACCAAGAAAACCTGGGTAACCATTCCCACTTCCACCTTAGGGAATGGGTAACACTTACACCTGCCAGCAATACTTGGGCCCTTGGTGTCTTCTTTCTCGACGTATGCTTTCCTTTTGACGTCCACCCACTGATGATGTTGCGGTGTGGACTACTCCTCAGATATCCGCCATGGACCCAGCCGTGACTGACGTAAGCATCCTTTGGGCTGTCCACCTGTTGCAGCTGTTGTGATATGGAGCACTCCAGGTACCAACCATGGACCCGGTCATACATAAATTGGAAAGATAGACACACACCATTAGTCTTTCCGGCAATAACTGCTGTACACGTGTCAGACTTACATTACCATCAGTCGCTAAACTTAGCTAATCTTAATGCCAGATCCGAACACCTCAACACGCCGACCGCAAATGTTAAGCATAGCCTCAGTTCGTCTGCTTCCTACCCACGTCTTTATGCATAGGATCTATGTGGTAAAACAAGACGGCTTACTTAGCAGTGCAGTATCACAGTTGTTGGCTAAAGATTTAGCACAGTCCAAACTCCGCCAGGCCCTAAGCTGGCCCCAAGGACCTTTTAAGTACGCCACTTTGGCTTCTGGGAAATATCATCCCAGCCACCCGGACATGATCACATGCATCCCCAGAACTATGTGATGCCGCAACTAGGCTCTTGGGCACCTTTTAGGTGTGACATCAGGGTGTGTATGATTATCAGGACCCCCAAGTAGTCTCTCTACAGGCTCCAGGCCCTGTTTCCATGCCATTCGTGGTTCCCCTACCACATTAATATATGGCTTTGATACACCCCTAGAGCTCAACGTATATGGTGCTAAATCACTGTGTGCAATATAAGTTTACACACTGTAATTATTCGCCTCTAATCTCATCATAGGCTCAACGTATATTGTGCCAATTTACTTGCGTCTTAAATAAGTTTACTGACTGTAATTTCTTGCCTTTAGCCTCGGAAAGGAACTAAAGGGATGTGTTTTAGAACAAATACATATATTTGTTATACACCTGTTCTTTTCCATTTACTCATTCATGAGATTATAGACTGGTAAAACAAGCTGCTCTACATTCCCTCAAGAATTAGCCTGGAGGCAGCACGCCATACAGCTACCACTAAGATAGCTTACTAATAATGTTGACTTTACCTGTCATCAATGAATAGTCGATTGGACTGGTGCAATGTCCCCCCCTAGAATAGTGAACAGCACCTCGGATGTTCATTACCTTTACAATGAAATAAGTCCCTTGTATGACTTACTGCTTTGGCTTGCAACGGAATGTGGGACCTGGGAAACTGGCTCTCAGTCTCGTCAAGCCCTACCCTTAGATGTGCATTAATCCCCAGGAGGACCCCAAGAGAAGGGGGAATACCCTATTCGTGAATCGTTCCACTATTGTTCTAACTATCCCCTCAGCAGACACCAATGATAGTAATTCTAGAGTGTCAAAATTTGACTTATGTCAATGGCTGTTCCTCGCGTAAGATAAATAAGCAGCAACCATGGCTTGGATAAAATATTGCAAGTGCCTGGAGGACATCAATGAAGAAGCCCAGGAATGAACACCAAATTACTACTCTTTGTGCTCTGCAGCTCAGAAACCAGTTGGTGTGCCCAGCATGGACGCAGAGTGTTTGCGTTCTGCTTCTGATACGTGCCCTGTACCATTACAATACAGTGGATTCCCTTGGAAATGCTAAAAAATGTGGGGCCTTGGTGGGATGCCTACCAAACATTGTTTGTATAGTCGGCCCTCAATACTGCTGTTAATACTAGGAACAATTGTATAGTGAAAGCAGCCGTATAACCCTTTTCCCCGCTATCCAGACCGTCATCATTGTGTGGTGCATTCCCTAAAGTATCTTGGCTGGGAGCCATCTGGAGTCTCACACCTAGATGTAAATACAATGGAGGCGAAACAAAGGCACACAGCTGAATATTGCTTTCCAAGTACCTAAGAGAGGCATTGTTTCGCCTTTTTTCGGTGCCGATATATGGGAATATGCATGCACTGTCACAATGTCAGATGTGTTTTACTGTCCCAGTATTTACTCATATTCCAATTTAAAACCCACAATTTTTGCCTTTTATAGTGCTACTCATCTCAATGCAGGGTGTCAGAGCACTTTACATTACACATACCCCTTATACATTGAAAATAAATTGTGTGTGTAAACCACTGAACAGTGTGTGTAACTTAAGACCAGGGCCACTGAAATTACGCGGCAATGAAGGATTAAATTAAGTAGCAGGGCTTGCTAAATTATGCAGCATAATGCGGCACATCTTTGGGTTAGTACCAGTTCTTTATTCTGTCATATGTTCACATCTTAACACTATCTGGATAAAAGGTCTTATCTTATAAGTATTAATTGAACACCCCAATACACAACATGCACTTGAAAGGTGAACAGTCAGCTTTTGCAAAGTGCATTCCGCTTCATAGGAACATGCATTTCTAGTAACTTTTGTTCATTTTGAGCTAAGAACAACTTGTAAATTATGCAGCAGAAGATGTAATATGTGGCAAATGTAGCCAATCCAGTACCATGTGAAACAATTGCAGTGGCAGCAGAATCACATAATGCCAGTGGGCCTGCATGAGATAGTGAGGGATACATGATGCAGGAGACACACGTCCTTCCTAGCTCACTGTGCAATGTTAGAAGGGTTGTGATTTATGAACTGCAAATAACAAAAGGATCTCTGTGCTAAAAGCAGTTACCCACTTACCTACCTACATAGATGACAAAATCTGTCATCTGCATATTACATGATGAACTTAGTAGGAGAAACATTAACCCTCCACGCTACTTTAATCTAAAACTGGGATTGGAGAAAACGTATATTCCTCCATGAGAGAACTGTCTCTAGATTAATGACTGCCGCAGGGACCTAAATGCACAGCAGTGCCTGGCTAAAGGGCACAGCTGCACATTTAAATGTAAACACCTCCTTGAGGACCAACAGCAAGATCAAATAGCTCTATGCCACCAGTGACGCTATGCTCCAGGCAAGTGGCTTTTCGTTTACAAATCTTTTTCCGGATGTGTAAGTTCAATTAAATAAACTGTCACGAGCTAAGACTACGATATATAGACTGTACAGGAAACCCTATCTTTTAGCAGAACACACGTTTAAAGGGATATTTCGGTGCAGACATTCGTTTCGCATATTTTTGCTTTTCATCGACTTATTTCCAATGAAGTGATACTTCAGCTGAACAACAAAAAGGGAACTTAAACTTGGCGCATTTAACTTACAATATTCCCAAGCCTTTCCTTGGTACCGCTGAATGCTTCTGGCTAAGTTAAGAACATGCATTTTTCATTGTTTTCAAGCATGGTGTTCAGATAGAGTCAAGTAAAATTTATGATTACGGATGTTTAGCGTCGATACCGAGGCTCAAACATACATCCCCAGTTCGTACAGCATGAACACGAATCAGAGCGCCTTACATAGCACCAGTTACATTACATGAAGACACCTTCATTTTTTTTTTTTTTTTTTTTTTGGGTGACTAAGTGAATAGCCATGACTCACAAGATGGCTAGCGTCGATACCGAGTCTCGAAACTTGGAATCTTTAAAGCCACATCCATTATCATAAGTAACATAACCCAACTTCCTAGTCGTTGCAAACAAGAATGACACAACCCACTCATCGAAATTGATACCCCACCCCTATTACATAAAAGTCTTAACCAACGACACACCACCCTGACCCTACCCTTCAGGGCTAAACACCCGCCAACAACACCACGGTCAGTGCAAGCACAGACCATCCCTCACGAAAACACCTCCCTCTTCTTCCACTCTACATCGCTCGTATCAAGTCCCAGATGAAAATATGCATTTACTTGTTGCATTATAAAGCTCCTATTCCACCCAAACGGGTTTGTTAGTTGTGCAGTTGCGGATCTCAGTAAATTTTACTGAAATGCTCCGCTGTTATATCAGGCTAAAGGCTTCCACTGACTTCTATGCTCTCCACGTCAAAACCCTTATCTGCAGCCTCCGAACTTGTCAGAACAGCAACGCATCCTCCACACTCGTCGCTGTACAGTGTACACACCATCTCACCTGACTCCTGTAGTGTTTTGCGTTTGTTCCCCACATCAACAGCATTCTCAAGAAGCTATTGGCCTGTCTCTGCAACAAACTGAGCCCATTATTACTCAACCTCGCCGGGCTCCGATAGCGGATCTCACCAGCGTCGCTCCCCTCGCACCCAACCTCTTTATTCGAGCTGTATCACATCGGTGCCCTTTAACTTGCACTTGAGGGGGGTTACAATCACAGCCCTCCCAACTCTGGTGGACCCGCGCCCCTTCCCGAAAGCACCACCCGCCTACCTATGCAACTGCCGAGTGCTCCCACGCTCGCTCCTCAGCCCCCGCTCCGTAGCCTCTTCCTCTCTTCTCTCCTTCCTTGTCCTCCCGACAGCCGAGGACCCCCGCCGATGACCCTCGCAGCCTTGTATCTCCGGGCGCCATCGCGTTCTTCTCGCCTTTGCTCGATGCCCTGTAGCAGGAAAACAAAAACAAAGAAGCCCCGAGCGCGGGGCACACCGTTTCGGCGAGGGAGCGTCCAGGGACAAGGGGGTCTCCTGGGCGCTCCCTATCTCTTTATTCCCGAGGGGCCAGGTGGCCCCTCCTCTAGCCCGCCCCCCTTGACCCGGACCCACTTCCCAGGATCCGGGTCAAGGTGGCCGCCAGTCAACCGGCGGTGGGCCGCGCCCCCCAGGGCACGCCCCCACCGCCGAATGGCAACAAAGGAAACTGTGGGGGCGACGGTCGCCGCGCCGCCATGCGTGCGGGGGGGCCGAGGGCCCCCCTTTTCATTTACAAAAGTTGAATACATACTGAACGGTTTAGCAGAATAGAAGTGTAGTTATGCAGCCACTACACCTCATCTCCCCTGGAGTACTCAGTGAAAAAACGCTAAGCACATTTTTGTGGTCATATGAGAGCCCTCCCTGAAAATGCTACTGTAACATCTTGTGAACAAAATCTGGGTGGTTTGTATGTGACATGTGTTTACATTAACACCTAAATGGATACACTTCGCATTAATTTAGTTAAGACTGCTTGAGCCTATGTTAGTTTTTTGTTGTTGACCCCTCTGGTTTGCGTCATTGTAACCATTTTTTCTGCCTTTCTACTTTGCACGCTCTCTGTATACCGTCGTCCCCAAGCCCTTTTCCACCTTCATTTATTCATCTTTTCCTCATTCCTCATTTTCCCCAATCCCATTCTTGCCCGGCATGGGGCTATCTGGGGTGAAATGATAAATACTTGAAACACAGACTAAATGGTTCAAGAGAGTGTGGCGTCTGAAGGGTCCTCTTCTTGTGCTGGGGTAAGAGGACGTTCCCAGCTCAGGGAGGAGAGCGTGAGGGGGACAACCAGTGTACCCAGGAGCAGGGCTCAGCCGTCTCCCAGGGCTGGAGAGAAGGGAGCGAGGAGTGCAACAGTGGGGCAGTTATGGGAGGGCAAGTGCAGGGCAAAGATGCTTTAACAAGGAGCAGGGAGAGAGCATGAGTATGGTGGAGGGCTGGAATGACCAGCCAGCAAAAGCATCAGAAAGGAAGTACCTGGACAGGAAAGAGGGGTTGGCACCCTCGGGAGAACAGCATCTGACATTTGCTCCCTGTCTTTGAATGCACAGCAAATGTGACCAAATAACATGATTTACAGCCTTGTTTACAGCAGAGCTCAGTAACCCACAAGCCTTACCTCAATTGCTCCAATTAAAGAGAAAAGGAGTGTGGTATCTTTCCATCTAAGTGGCCTCCCAATCCTCCCTTTTCGCTCCCCTCTCCTTTTCATCGTAATGTTTTCACAGATCACCCACTGTCATAGGGGTCTGATGATGTATTTAGAATGTTGGTGCCAGGGTGTTCTGGTTTGCGCTCACCTGAGGCACTCTAGAGTTGACAGTTCATGAACAGCGAGCTGCGGTTGAGGTGTTTCCTGTGGAATGTGAATAAAGCTATTGTGAATTGAAGCACTCCTGACCCAAAACAGCGGCTCTGCGAAAGCTACAGCGGCACTTTTAAGGACCCCGCCTACCTCTCGCCGCACCCGCTCCGCGGGTGCCGCATCGTTTGTCTGGACACCGGGACACAGCCAGGGAAGTCTGCAGCGGGTTTACCGGGTGAGTGCGGTCAGCGGGGCTGCGAGCGTGCAGGGGACTCCATTTCCCAGGAGTCCCTGCTAGACCATCTGCCAACTTCCGGTCCGCTCTCCCCGCTGCCGCCCCCCGCCCCCCTGCAGTATTTAGGACTCCTTCACTCCTCCACCTGTGGGACGCTATTGTGAATTGAAGCACTCCTGACCCAAAACAGCGGCTCTGCGAAAGCTACAGCGGCACTTTTAAGGACCCCGCCTACCTCTCGCCGCACCCGCTCCGCGGGTGCCGCATCGTTTGTCTGGACACCGGGACACAGCCAGGGGAGTCTGCAGCGGGTTTACCGGGTGAGTGCGGTCAGCGGGGCTGCGAGCGTGCAGGGGACTCCATTTCCCAGGAGTCCCTGCTAGACCATCTGCCAACTTCCGGTCCGCTCTCCCCGCTGCCGCCCCCCGCCCCCCTGCAGTATTTAGGACTCCTTCACTCCTCCACCTGTGGGACGCTATTGTGAATTGAAGCACTCCTGACCCAAAACAGCGGCTCTGCGAAAGCTACAGCGGCACTTTTAAGGACCCCGCCTACCTCTCGCCGCACCCGCTCCGCGGGTGCCGCATCGTTTGTCTGGACACCGGGACACAGCCAGGGGAGTCTGCAGCGGGTTTACCGGGTGAGTGCGGTCAGCGGGGCTGCGAGCGTGCAGGGGACTCCATTTCCCAGGAGTCCCTGCTAGACCATCTGCCAACTTCCGGTCCGCTCTCCCCGCTGCCGCCCCCCGCCCCCCTGCAGTATTTAGGACTCCTTCACTCCTCCACCTGTGGGACGCTATTGTGAATTGAAGCACTCCTGACCCAAAACAGCGGCTCTGCGAAAGCTACAGCGGCACTTTTAAGGACCCCGCCTACCTCTCGCCGCACCCGCTCCGCGGGTGCCGCATCGTTTGTCTGGACACCGGGACACAGCCAGGGGAGTCTGCAGCGGGTTTACCGGGTGAGTGCGGTCAGCGGGGCTGCGAGCGTGCAGGGGAGTCCCTGCTAGACCATCTGCCAACTTCCGGTCCGCTCTCCCCGCTGCCCCGCCCACTATTTTACTTATTTATTGCCCCAACACTCCCGCAGCGCGGGACGCAGCCCGGGCGAAGACAGGGCAAAGACTGGGCCGTTTGAGGCCGTTCGAGGTCTAAGAGGGCTGGGCTGGGCCACCTCCCTTTGGTCTTAATCTCCTTTTTAATATTTTTAACAGGGTGGCACATATTATAGTTTTATTGTTGTGTGTATATTTATTTATTGTTCTGTACCCTGTAATATGTGTTCACGGGGTAGCCGGAGTAAAACCCTTATGGCTGCTAGTAACACTAACAGGTCCATAGACGATTTCCTAGTCAAGACCAATTTGGCTATCGATGAGGAAATCTGCAAAATGCAGCATAAGGTCTCTTTAGAACTTGATGCTGCACGCAGGTTGTCCGCGCACATTGCCAATTCCAAAAAATCGTCTTTGGGGAATATCGCATCAGCCCGCACTCCCGATCGTTCTGCCAATCCACGACCACTGTTAACATCAGTTGTAGTACACCCCGTCCCCCCCATTATCCCTTTGCACTCCCCTCTAACTTCCCAACCCAACTCAGTACAACAAAATTTTGGCTCCGTCCCTCTGTTTAGTATTGTTGGCCCCTCTTCACTTCCCAAAGCAAGACAGGCACCTAGCCTTTGTAGTGCTAAAAAAGCGGCAGCACATAAAAAGAAATGCCTTGCGAGAACCTTACTTGCTAGGAAAAAAGCTAGAATAGCAAGGCTAAGGTTTTTTAACAGTAGGCGGGCCATGGGTTCTCTTGTGGCGAAAGAGGATGGTAATCCCAAACCAACACTAAATGTTTGTAATGGGGAAGTTACTTCTGATATAGCTAGTATAGTGGAAGACGATATACTTATTATCTCTCCTAGCCAGAATAACATGAACACCCCGGAGGGTCGGGCTAGCGGTCCTGAGCAGGTCAAGGAGGGTGACAGCGAATTCCTCCAACTAGTCTGGGGAACACTAAAGCAGCTACTTTCCCCCCTAGAACTAAGGCTCTCCCGCATAGAGAATAATCTCCTTGAGATGGATAAGACCATAGTTACTTTGGCTAGTTTGAGCCTTAAGGAAATGGATGCTAGGCACTTAAGTACGACTGCACCCATGCCTCAGCCCTTAGAACTAGAACCTGCTCATCCACCCCCACAACCAGCCTTAATCATTCCTGAGACTTTACCTATTTCTAAACCTATCCCAAAACCCCGCACTACTACTGCAAAAACTACTGTACCTACCCCTAGCCCAGCGGTACCTAAACTCTCCAATCCGCATAAAGTAGCATGTAGGCTGAATACTGACACTAGGGCACCTACCAATCATACCCCTAGGTTGCCCCTGACGCGCAATCCAACACGTCAGGTTAGTCGCCATAACTTCCGCGGAGGGTTTATTGACCTTCCGCCAGAAGCAGGGTCGTATGTTATCATACTAGCTGGTGTTCCAGAGTTGGGTCAAGAATCCCAGGAGAATGACCTTTCTTTAAAAAACAAAGTCATCCACTGGCTGAATTCCAATAAACAGCTCCCTGATCATCTAAGAAGTAGTGTACTTATGGTCCGGAGAGTTCCTTGGATTGGCCGCACCCATAAGTCGATAGCTGGCGACTGTGTAGTGGTTTCATTTTCTGATCCCCACACTGCACAGCATCTTTGTGCATGGCCATCTTTTGAGGCCAATTCCACAATAGTAGTGAGGCCTCTTACCTTTTTCTATCCGCCAAGGCAACAACTAGCGAGTGAGGGGGCATGGACCACTGTTAGGAATGTTAGTCGCCCGTCCCACAGTTTTGTTGGACAAAATCAACCTAATTGGTGGCAAGGGTTTCCAACCTCCAATAGGTTTGGATGTTTGGAGGAGGTGGATTGACTTGCGAGGGCTGGACATACACCGCCTCCTAGGTCTATTCTCCATCAACGGAGACCTCCATCTCCAAACCTACTTAATGTTGGGTCATCGTTATCTAATAACCTAGGTGAAATTTTAGACCCGTTATCCACTCCTGCTTTGGCCAATAATGAAGTTAAGGGTGCGTCACTGTTACCATGTGCACTGACTAGGGATTGCCCTTTAAGAATAATTTCCTGGAATATTGCAGGACTACGGGGACGCCTGGAGAATGACGATTGGGTCAACTTTATTGACTCATATGATATTGTCATCCTCCAGGAAACCTGGTCAACTATCCCATTGTATAGGTTGGGCTACCTGAACTTCTTTAAACCAGCAATTAAGAGTCACAAGGGTAGGGCCTCTGGTGGTCTAACTATTTGGATAAAAAATAACCTGGGCTTTCAGGGTAGGGAAACACTGGTGGCGTGTGTGGACCTTCTATGTATTAGACTGACCAAACCTAACACCACTGACATCCTTTTAGTTGATGTCTACGCTCGTGGTCATCAGGGTGGGAAAAAACAAGCTGTCCTGGACGATCTTGATCTTCTATTCAAGAATCTTGGTACTGACCAGATCATAATAGTAGCAGGAGACCTGAACACCCCCATTGAGCCCATCTCCACCTTGGTAGAGGATGTGGGCTCTGAGGAGGACACTGTTTGGGCAATTCCCTCACTTACTATTGTAAAGGGTGTCAGGGGCACTGAGGCAGCCTTACATTGGTTGGGCTTTTGCTTAGAATGGGGCCTACGGGCCACAAATGGGCGTACCCGTTCCGATTGCCTTGGGTCCAACACTTTCGATAACGGTTTGTCTTCAAGCCGTATCGATTATATACTAATTAATCTACAGTATTGGTCCATTGTACAAGATATGGTGATAGAGTCTCGCCCAGAGAGTGACCACAATCCCCTTTCACTTGAGGTTTTGGTCCAAGGTATGGGGGCACCTGTTAGGAGCACTAATAGTTTAACATCTGATGTTATTTTGTGCGATAACAGGCGCCGTGTGAAATGGCATAGGGTGTTAGAGGATCCTATACTTACTTCATTGGTTGAGGAAGAGGTACGGGACGTGTGGAATAGAATGCTTCTGCTATCTTCTGCTGGTAATTCAGACTCTATAATTACCAATCTTCACGAGGAGTGTTTTTTGACCCTTAGGAACCTTCTCACGAAACCATCTAGGTCTGCCAATACCAGAGTTTACAAAAAATGGTATAATAAGAAATGTAGAGCCGCACACAGTAACCTACTAGCTGCCGTAAAGGCCAGGAACACTGATGCCATAAGGATAGCAAGGCAATGTTACAAGCGCACCATCCAGGCTGCCAAGCGAGAGTGGGATGATTCCTTTTGGCTTGACCTCCTTGGCGCATGTGATTCCCCTAACCCAACCGATTTCTGGCTGATTATAAGGAGGGGAAAAGATCCTGCTGCCCAGATTCCGGTAAACCATGTCTCTGCTCAATCATGGGTTGATTTTTATACCGCCCAATTTAATGACCCAAATGTTGAGGAGGTATTGCCGACAAAACCCGCTCTACCACCCCAACTATCACTGACAGGAGATAGACTCTTGTTTTCGGAATCTGACACCGCACTTGCTCTCGAGTCAGTCCAGTCGGGTAAAGCTCCTGGTATTGACGCTATCCCTGCTGACCTTTTTAAACTTAAACCTGACCTATGGATCCCCTATATCACCCTATTGGCAAATAATATAGCCTCAGGGGCCGAGATTCCTTATTCATGGAAGGGGGCAGAAATTCTGCCAGTACATAAGAAGGGTGACCGCTCCCTCCCCAATAACTATCGGCCCATTAGTTTGATCGACTCAGTTCAGAAAATCGTGTCGAGAATGATCTTGGCAAGAATTCTGGACTGGATCGATTCAAATAATGTGCTTTCCCCTATGCAGGCGGGTTTTAGGTTTGGGACTAGTACTGTGGACCAAGTTTTTCGGTTTACACTACTTTTTTGGAAGGTGGTCCTGTTGGGCGGAGGTATGTTATTTGCTGCATTCGTCGATCTTAAGTCGGCCTTCGACTTAGTGCCAAGGAAAAAGCTGTGGGAGGCTCTTAGTTGCATGGGTTTTCCGCCTGAGCTTTTGATTTTAGTCCAGCGACTCCATGAGGACAATTATGCCCAGGTTAGGTGGGGTAGCCAGGGGCAGGTGACCAAACAATTTCCAGTACAACGAGGGGTGCGTCAAGGCTGTGTCCTTGCCCCCACTTTGTTTCTTTTATTTATTAATCAGGTCACACAATTCTTCCTTAACACCCAGTCGGATGCTCCTAAGTTGGGTGGTCGGAAGTACCCCATGCTAATTTTTGCAGACGACACCCTTTTGCTCTCTAAAACCAGAGCCGGGCTTCAGGTAGCCCTGAACAGATTTTCTGAGTTCTGCTCTTCTAACGACTTGCAAATAAACACAGATAAAACCAAATTTATGGTTTTTTGCAAGAAAAATCCCCCTAAGTGCACAGTTTCCTTAAATGGAGTTCCCATTGAGCAGGTTAGGACCATGACTTATCTTGGAGTGACCCTAGATCACCGTCTCACTTGGAACCCCCAAGTGGAAACGTCCAAACTTAAATTCAATAGGTTGGCTGGTAGCTTGATTCTTGAACAGAGGAATTCGTTAACTAGGTGTGTTACCCCTGTTCTAAAAATTTATGATGCGAAAGTTGTTTCTGCCACCCTTTACGGAGCCGAAGTCTGGGGTCATAAGAATCTCACCAGTCTGGTAACCGCTCAGAACAGGTTTTTACGGAATTTGGTTAGCCTTCCCCAGTCTACCCCTACTAAACCCCTACTGTTGGACCTTGGCTGCAGACCAATCGACGAGATGGCCCAGTATCGTCTGGTGGCCTTTTGGCGCCGTCTCTGGTCCACTCCCGAGCTTGGTCTGTTTACCCAAGAGTTGGAGGAAGTAAAACTCATGTGGGGGGCACACAAAATACAATGGCTTGAGGTAGTGAAAAACATATTGAACCTGATGGGCCTTCCGGACCTTTGGTCTAATCCAGGGGGGTCCAGATTTCCGTCCAAACTTGAGTTTAAAGCGCTGTTCTGGGCCTGGAGAAAATCTATTCTTGTTAACCAATCATGTGATGTTAATTTAACCGGCTCTTTTTTAGTGCACAAGGCTGCCCCTTCGTTAGAATTGTACTGGGACCTAATTACAAGTGTATTGGATCGAAAACTATACCATCAGTTTCGAATTGGCACTTTGCCCCTTAACACTTTTAGAGCAAAATGGGACAAATCTGTAGGTAACAATTGCCCCTGGTGCCTCGACCGGGAAGAAAGTGTTGGACACTTCTTCTTTGGCTGCCCTACCTATGGAGCACCAAGAAGTAAGTGGTTAAGACCGATTTGCTTGACCCTTAATAGTGGTGGTTACCAAGACGCACTCCTGAAACTTCGTACTATTAGATCTGAAACCGTAGTGGTATGTGTTGCCAAATTTTTGAAATGGGCTTGGCTGATTCGATCCAAAAAATTGGGTATCCCTGTATGTTGAAAGCCCTCATCCAGTTATACATAGTATCCTGTATGTTTTTTCCAGCGGTATCTATTCATGTGCATTTAATTTGCGTCCCATCTGTCTTATTATACACAGTTGTGAAGTACTTTTTTATTGCTCCTAGGAATGAAATGTGTATACTATTATCTTATTGTAAATGCTTTTAATATGTATGTATGATTGTACACTGTCTTTTATGAATCTTTTATTCGAAATAAAGACTTGTCGAATCGAATCGAATAAAGCTGTTCTCACCATCCAGTGGCTCCTGTAGTATTTAAAGGGGTTCCTGAACAGATGTTAAAATAGTTACCAGCAGGGCCCGAGTCGGGGTACCACGCGGGTAGACGGTGTCCCCCCACTTCTTTTACCGGGACCTCGATGACAAACTACTGCCAGAGTCTAATGTGCGTGCTTGTCCATGGCCGTAGTGACACCTCCTTTGATCTGTAAAATACAGTACACATGAAGTGTCTCAGATGTATGTCGCGCTGGCTTCTCTGATGCAATCTAATGGGTGAGCGACGGGAGGCAATGAGTCTGATGGTGCAAGCCACCTTTTGTGGCATCACTTCCTGTCGTGACATCAGCGTCCCCCACTTCATTTTTTTAGGACTTGTGCCCTGGTTACCAGTGTATTTATATAGTAGTTAGTTACTGCCCTCTGAAAGTTGTGAATGCAGCAAGAGGCATGACAAATGCATGCCACGGACAAATGAGGAGAAGAAATAGGAGAGCGACAATGGCCTAGCAAATGGAAAGCCTATGGGCAGGCTGAAGCCCACAAAAGAGATACAGCATGTCTTGAAGAGACAGCGCAAGCGCTAGGTAGCCAAGACCTAACTGGAAATGTGGGAAATGCAAGGCACCTTTATGAGTGTTACATCCATTCAGGTCGACATGGTTCAGCTGTATTAGTGGCCCTGTGGAGGGGCCCGAGGCTTTCTTAAGGAACGGAATCCTGTTTTATCTCTGTCTATATAAACACACACATCTCCAGCACATGCAATACCAGTTCTTTTTTTCTGCTGGGAGAGAAAATACGCTTATGAATTGCATTTCATGAGGTCCTGGAATGCAAGACATAAAACATGTAAAATAAATTGCAGGGATTCGACAGAAATAGAACAGTACAGGACATAAGGGGGCGGCTCACTAGATTCGTAACCTTTGGCAAAACATGTTCTGTCAATCTTGTGAGCACTGCAAATGCGTGTAGTAGGCATTAAAAACATAAAAACACAGTGAGTCCCCACTTCAACGCATTAATTACGTTTGGCACTCGTGGGTACGTGGAAATAGACCATACGATACCCGCCCTTAGGACTCGGTTTCCCAGGCTCCCGCGCTTGGCGCGCGAAGGAGTCACTGAAGTTACACTTGTGCTGAATTGGTCTGCGGTGCTCTCGGTATTGGAAATACTCAGCAAGACATTTATCCACTCCACGGTCTAAAAATGAGATGTGGCTTCAATCCTCCGTGGGACCTGCATCTTGTTTAGAGAAGGCGTCTTGCTAAGTGTTTGCGTTACTTTTACTGCTAATCGGTCTCTTAGCTAAAATGACTGCGCGCGCTGGGACTCACCCACCCTCCCTTAAGATGCGCGAGGCTGGTGGTACCGAGTGAATCACCAGCATACCCCAAGCACTGTTTGTATATGTTTCACTGTATCCAGGCAAAGTATTTTAACTTTTCCATCTACAGCCCGAGCCGTACTTTCCTGAACTTCAGCCAGGAAAATTTGTGTCGACTTGGCAGGAGTCACTGTGGGAAGGCTGGCTCGAGCGCGGCCGGAGTGGCGAGGCTGGGGCCTTCTCTGGAGGCGGAGAAGTGAAACACCTTCCTTTGTTACTCACTGCAAAAGGCACAGCAGAGCGGCCTTGAGATTACCATCAGGGGCCATTGTACGAGCCCTGGGGTTTCCATTACTGCAGGATTTCTTGGCATGGATAAGTGTATTATTCTAAAGCTGCAAAACCAATTAGAACAGGTTCTTTTTATCTTTGTGCTAATGCTGCGGCATTGAGCGGGCGTTAGTTTTTTTGGCCGCCGTCCATTCCCTTGTGAGCCCTTTGGGCCATGTCTGACAAATTCAGATAACGCTGCTACTTCGTGTTTTCTTACAAAAAGAAAACAAAAAAGGTTTCCTGCTGTTAATAATTGAATGAAGTCAATTTCCATGTAGCATTTTCGGCGTAATCAGTGCCCAGGCCGCTCTGTTATCTTTCCACATACCAGTTCCTCTGCTGGAATTTGAAGGGGAGAAAGACATGTCAGGTTCCACCTCAGCCTGGAAACATTCTCATAGTAAACACGCATCTGCCAAGTACACCGGGCTCGTCCAACCAGGCCCACAGCCGTGGGCTGCTGAGAAATGCGCACTTGCCTTCAAATCCTCCTAGTACTTTTGATGTGCCGGATAAAAAATGAATCTGGAGGCCGTGGACATGACAGGGAGATTAGTCAGATACTTAGAATGGGAACTGCCTGACTCAAGTGCAGCAGCAAGCACATCCGTCATGTCAGCGGCTGCGCATTTACAGAACCCTTGTTAGCCGTGAAAGAAGAATTCTCTGAAGTTGTCCTCAAAACATTTCCGTGTGTTGATGAACTGTCCTTTCTCCCCCTAAAAGTAATTATGACATTTCCACAAAAAGATCGGAGTGTCAGTGCGGATATTATGCTGCATGCCAAGGCAACCTGGCATTCAACGGAATATGGTACTCCAGTGACTGTGGCCCTTTCTTGCCCTAGTGGCTAGTAAAGTTTCTCAGAGTCCATCCATTCTGCAGCCTACCTTCTCGGGCTGTTGTGGCGTTGTTCATTTTTTAGTTAGATATGGCTCTCACAGAAAGCCTCTACAGTTTATTTTAGTTTCTGAATCTCATAACCCACTGCTATGACATAACAACAGCTGATAACAAAGCTGGTTACCCACTGTTGTGATGTAATGAAGGCCCAACAGTCCTATGTGGCAGTTCTCTCTAAGAGCCTGTCAGCGCAGATTTGCTTGTCTGCTTTGACTCAAAGCAGAAAGCACAGCTGCAGGAGGTGGGAAGGAACAAAATAGATGGTATGGGTTAATCAAGGATAGCAGGTGAGTTTTTTTTTGTACCTTTTGGAACTGGGATACATGACAGAGACCATGTTAGGTATGGCTCCCACATTACTCCTCAACGGGCAGATACATTTTTGACCATACATAACATAACATTTTAGATGGGTAGAAAGTGAATTACAGGGATGTTTTTGACCTTGGGGCTCTGTGTCACATCATAGACAACTCGAGCTTCGCTCTCTTCTACTTGATGTCACTCAGAACCCCACAGCAAAAAATATCACCGTAATTCACTGCTACCCATCTGTAATTCTATATATTATCACCAGTTTCATTTTCCCATTGGATGGTGCCAAACCTCACTGACATGTATGTAACAAAAACAATGTCTCAAAAGGTAATATTCGTTAGGCTATTTAATAAACATGCACATATAGTTGCAAGAAGAAAAGAGCAGGGAGACTCCAAGTTTAAGGAATGTGCAGGGGGCACTAAATATTCAGAACATATAAAGGGAAGAACAACAGTATCAGAACTGTTTACATTGAATGTGAGTGTAACCTGAAAAAGACTTTGCGCACATAAGTGCTCGTGACACACAAGATGGATGGGGCAAGTGACAAGTGACACAATGATGAGTGGCACAGAGTGAGCAAAGTGATAATATTTATAAGGTACTTTTTATTCACGAAAAGTTATTTACAAAAGTTACAAAAGGTTAGCAAGTTGTGTACCAGAGTATAGCGGCAGAAGCTGCGATGGGTAGTCAACGGCGTATCGACCTGTAGTAGGTTAGGGTCATCTTCAGGACCAGGTTACTGGCTTGTTCATGCAGAGATCTGCCAAGGTATGTAATATCTACGCACGGTAAATGTCCATCAGAGTATGGAAGGACATCAACACACGGGCCTCCTGTGTGTTGACGCCCTTCCATACTCTGATGGACATTTATGAATGATGTAATATGTGACATCATCAGCAGTAGATTGCGGGTGCGCGAGATATAGTTAGTACAACTAACTATATCGGAGGAATTTCAATGGTTTTGTGAAATGTCCAGCTATCTATAACACCCCTAAAACGTACAGTTTTTTCAGTGAATTTCTAAGGTTTTTTAAATGCTGATTCCTAACTTTATCAGGCTTGAAACCTATAGTTTTTTCAGTGAATTTCAATGGTTTTTTAAATGCTAATTCCTAACTATATCAGGCCTGAAACCTATGATTTTTTCAGTGAATTTCAAAAGTTTTTAAAATGCTAATTCCTAACTGTATCAGGCCTGAAACCTTTTGTTTTTTTCAGTGAATTTCGAATGTTTTGTAAATGAAAATTTTTAAATGTATAAATTGTTATTTTTTTTATACTGATTTACTATATTTTTTAAACTATTTATTTTTAGATATTTTATTTTTTTAATTACATTGTAATTAAATTATACATTACATTACAAAATATACTTTCTCAGAATGAATTTCTTTAGTTTAAATACTTTGCAAATAGGCAATAGACTTTTAAGTACAGTAGTTACAGTTGTTGCAATGGGCAACACAATTTCAAACACAGAGCAACATTGGCCTCAATGTGTTTTTCTAGTTAAATGCAATTAGTTACTTTATGGATTACTTTTCTAACCACAGGACTGGATCGTAGATTCAGTCCTCGGACACCTCCTGTAAACGGTTGAGTAAAACTGTTTTAGTTACAGTAGTGATTTTTAAGGAATATTATTGTATTTTAAAAGTTGACAGAATTTTTTTCACATAGAATCACCAATGTTATCCTATGGGAGGAAATTCACTTAGCAGGTAAGTAGTGTTATCATTACTTTTTTTTACTCAGTCATGGATCCTGGTTCCAGCACTGGTGCATCTCCCGTAAACAGTTGAAAGAATGTGTTTAAGTCATACAGGCGATTTTATAGAAATATTTTTAGTTTGTGAAAATAGACACAAACATTTCTGGTGAAAACCAGACAATGGATTTCTATGGTAGGAAATTCAAGTTACTGGTAAGTATGGTTAGAATTACTTTTCAGGATCAGTACTGGGCTCAAAGTTGCAGCACTGAGGTCTCTCCTGATAACAGGTGAGTAAATCGGAATGCGTAGTTCTGCTGATTTTAGAGGAATTTTTTAAAGTTCCAAAACTCCACACTTAAAAAAAAATTCCAAGTGAAACAGGGCAATGTTAGCCTATGGAAGGAAATTCAACTTACTGTAAGTATTGTTAGAATTACTTTTCAGGATCAGTAGTGGGCTGAAAGAAGCAGCACTGAGGTCTCTCCTGATAACAGGTGAGTAAATCGGAATTCGTAGTTCGGCTGATTTTACAGGAATATTTGTACATTTCAAAAATAGACACTTAGAAACTTTTCTGGTGAAAACCACACAATAGATTCCTATGGAAGGAAATACACGTTACTGATAAGTACGCTTAGATTTACTTTTCAGGGTCTGTACTGGGCTCAAAGATGCAGCACTGACGTCTCTCGTGATAACTGGTGAGTAAATTGGAATTCGTAGTTCCGCTGATTTTAGAGGAATATTGTGCTCAATAGTGAAGGAAGGGGGCGGGGCCTGAGGTGACATGTGTGCAAACACGCCCTGTGGCGCGTTTTAGGTTGGGGAATTAATTCCTCTTCAATCCTGAGGTACCCTGTGAGCAAACTAGCCCACCAGGTACCTCCAGTATGCGCCAGGGAGCTGCGTTGCAGAGAGGTGTTCAGGGGGCACGCCCCTTTTTTACAACACTCTGCAATGCTGCTCTGTGGCGCTTATTGGAGGTACCTGTTGGACTAGTTGGCCCCAAGGGGACCTTTGGATTGAAGAGGAATTAATTCCCCAACTTAAAACGTGCAATAAGGCATGTTTGCACACATATCACCTCAAGCCCCGCCCCCTACCTTCACCACTGTGCAAACGCGCACCTAGCACGTTCTAAGTTGGGGGATTAAGTTCCCTTGCATACCGGGGGTCCCTGGGGGCCAACTAGCCCACCAGGAATCTCCAGTATGTGCCAGGGGGCTGCATTGCAGAGAGGTGTAAAAAGGGGCATGGTCTCATTACACCTCTCTGCAACGCAACCCCCTGGTGCGTTTGCAGAGGGGAAACTAATTCCCCTTGCATACTGGGGGTCCCTGGGGGCCAACTAGCCCACCTCATTACACCTCTCTGCAACGCAGCCCCCTGGTGCGTTTGCAGAGGGGAAACTAATTCCCCTTGCATACTGGGGGTCCCTGGGGGGCAACTAGCCCACCAGGAACCTCCAGTATGCGCCAGGGGGCTGAATTGCAGAGAGGTGTAATGAGGCCACGCCCCTTTTTACACCTCTCTGCAAGGCAGCCCCCTGGCGGGTTTGCAGAGGGGCAACTAATTCCCCTTGCATACTGGGGGTCCCTGTGGGCCAACTAGCCCACCAGGAACCTCCAGTATGCACCAGGGGGCTGCGCTGCAGAGAGGTGTTCTGAGGCCACGCCCCTTTGTACACCTCTCTGCAACGCAGCTCTGTGGCGCTTACTGGAGATACCTGGTGGGCTAGTTGGCCCCCAGGGACCCCCAGTGTTCAAGGGGAATTACTTCCCCCTCTGCAAATGTGCCAGTGGGTGCGTTTGCAGAGTGGTGCAGGGAGGGGGTGGGGCTTGAGGTGACAGATTGCACCACTCTGCAAACGCGCCCCCTGGCGCATTTGCAGAGGGGTAACTAATTCCCCTAGAATACTGGGGGTCCCCGGGGGCCAACTAGCCCACCAAGAACCTCCAGTATGCTCCAGGAGGCTGCTTTGCAGAGAGGTGTAAAAAGGGGAGTGGCCTCAGAACACCTCCCTGCAAGGCAGCCCCTTGGTGCATTTGCAGAGGGGGAACTAATTCCCCTTGAATACTGAGGGTCCCTGGGGGCCAACTAGTCCACCAGGAACCTTGTAGTAATGCCTATGTTTTATTATTACTTGAGTTATTAGAGTGTAGAGTATTAAGTTCAACTACAAGTATGTAATAGAGTTCCTATTCTGTATTCTCATTCTGTATTCTTATGTATGTCATGACATTCTATTCAAGAGTTCTTCACTTTGAATATTACTTGATGACATGAATGGATGTACTTTAATACTTCTCCAATAAAGGATGCATTATTTAACTTTCAATTGAATATTGACCTCGTGATTACTACAAAAGATTTGGCGACGATGAATTGGGATTGATAATCTTCGATTCTTTTAAAAGAAGAAAAAGAAGAATTTTAATATTTATTCCTTCATCCTTTCAAACTGTCAACGATTTTTGAAGATCGGATTGCTGCAGAGTCTCTTCGCTATATGAAATCATCTATGTAAGTACCCATTTTCAGTGATTATTACAGTGTGGGAGTCCAATCCACTGTAACAGCACTGCAACGTACCTTGCATTTTTTGAATGGTGAGCACGCTCCATTTCTCTACCTGACTGTGCGCTCAATGACTCTTGTCTCCGTCATTGAACCAGCGCGTCAGTCCGGCATTTCTTCTCCTCGGAGACGCTCCTTTGTTTTCACTGAGCGCGCGTTCAAAGACTCTTTGCCTGGTCACTGGATTAACGCGCTGCGTCATTACGCGAGGTTACGCTACGTGACACCTGAGAGACGCCATCTTGGCCTTTACACGGAGCTTAAGATTCGAAACAGCACCAATCGATTTGAGTTTTCCCTTGAAGAAAATTATACCGGCTACATTCTTCATTACCGGCTCAATTATTTAGCGACATCCAAGTAAGCTGTCTTCATTTTACTATTTATTTGATTTTTTTTAAATTATTCACAATTTTACACAACTTATTCAACATGACTGAAAATGCAAGTTCTCCTGCTACTAATGTAAATACCAATCCATCAATAAACCTCAACAACCCTAAAGAGTTTCTTTCCTCTCCTGGGGAGCCCATTGTCAAATAGCTCGAGTGGAAAGACTATTTCATGAACTATATAGCCACCCAAGAGGATAATATTGGAATAATGTCTCCTGAAAGAAAAAAAACTTATTTTACTTTATTGTTTAGGAGCTGAGGGCTTGAGAGTTTACAACCAAATGAAAAAACAAGAAAGATCTGGTGATATAGATGTATTTAAAGCAGCTATTATGGATCTAACTGATCATTATTCCCCTGTTGTGTGCATTGGTGTTACAAGAAGAGCTTTCTTTAAAAGAAAGCAATTACAAAATGAGTCTGTTGAAGAATTCATAGCTGCATTAAAAATACTTGCTGCACCGTGCAAATTTGGTGTTCTCCACGATGAATTAATAAGAGACCAAGTTGTGGTATGCTCTAAGAATAAAGGAATACAAGACCGACTTTGGATTGAAGGCGATTCTAACCTTAAAGATGTTATTACACTTGTCAAGAAAGCTGAATTATCGGAAAGGAGCAATAAAGCTATTTCTGAACAGAACGAATCTCCCAAATCTACTTCTGTCAACAATATTTCTGAAAATAAAAAAGGAAAAGATTTTCATTCGAAGAAGAAACAATTCTCTAACAACACGCAAAATTTTAAAAATTCTACAAAACCTAAATTTAACAAATTTTATTCAACATCATTTGCTTGCTTTCGTTGTGAAAGTAAATCACACAATGCCAGTTCAGACAAATGTCCTGCTAGACGTACGAAATGTTCTAATTGCGGAATTGTAGGACATTTTTCGAAGTCATGTAAAAGAAAGTCTGTTCAATCTCCTAAGGTTTCATGTCTAAATGAAAGTGATTCTGACACTTCTTCTGGTGATTCTGATATTCATGATCAAAGAAAATGTAAAATCGTTTTAAATATTAATGACAAAAACAATAGTAGACCATTGTGTATCGTTAAATTTGGAGGTATTCCTTTGCAGGTAGCAGCAGATTCTGGATCCCCATTTACGATAATAGCTAAAAGTATATGGCAATCTAAACTTGTCAATAATCTTGGTTCACATTTAGAACCTCCTGATGTAATTCCCGAAAGTTTTACTGGGGATAAGATTGATTTGTTAGGATTTTGTTCTCTTGTTTTTGACTTTAAAAGTCGCTCTGCTGTTTGCAAGCTATACATAGCCCAAGATGGTCCCTCTGTCTTAGGGTGGAAAGACCAAAGAGCATTGAATATAAATCTTGACCCAAATAGTCCCGAACAAGTTCTTGTAGCTTGTGATAGTGAAACCACTAGGAATTGGGTTGTGAAAGAATTTCCAAGTGTTTTTTCTGGGAAAATAGGTAAGTGGATTTTCTCATAAAATCAGATTGAAAGACAATGCTACTCCCAGAATACATAGGGTAAGACATGTACCTCTTATTGTAAGAGATGAAGTTAAGACAGACCTTTTAAAATTACAAGATTGTGATATAATTGAACCCGTAGAAGCATCTGAATGGATTTCTCCATTGCTGGTTGCCAGACGTGCCAACGGTAAAATCCGCTTATGCGTTGATTTGAGAAACCTGAACAATAATATAATGGTTGACCAATTTCCCTTACCAATGATAAATGAGATGTTGTCCCTTACTCGTGGTTATAAATATTTTTCCACAGTTGATTTATCATCAGCTTATCACCAAATTGTTTTGCACCACTCCAGCCGCAGTTTAACTACTTTTTGTACACCATTTGGATGTTTTAGTTTTAAACGCATGCCATTTGGTTTAGCTTCAGCTGTGGCCGCGTTTCAACGTTTAATGGCATAACTATTTGGTGATATGCCTGGTGTCACATTCTTTCAAGATGACATACTTATTATGGGCCAAGACCCTACCCAACATGTTTTGAGACTAAGGAAAGTCATGAAAACACTTAAAAAATATGGCTTAACAGCTGAAGATGCTAAATGCAAATTTTCAGAAAACCAAGTTGTTTATTTAGGACATGAAATTGGAGAGTCCGGTATCAGACCTAAAACTAAATTGGTCAGAGCAATTCTTGATGCCCCTGCCTCTAAAACCAAGGATGAATTAAGGTAATTCCTTGGATTATCAGAATTTTATTCTAAATTTGTGAATAATTGTTTAAGCAAAACCCAAGTCATGAGAGAGTTACTAAAGAACAAAGTTTTCTTTTCTTGGTCTGAGGAGTGTCAATTTGCATTTGATTTAATAAAGAAAGCCATTTGGAGTGCTCCAAACCTTCAAGGTTTTGATCCCATGTCTCCCACTACGTTACTACTGATGCTAGTTCAAATGGTTTGGGTAGTGTGCTAACTCAAGTCACAAAAAATAATGGTGAAGTCATTATTGCATTTGCCTCTAGGTCACTAACTCCTACTGAGCAAAAGTACTCAGTAATTGAAAGAGAGACTTTAGCAGTAGTATGGAGCTTAGAATATTTCAGAAATTTTTTGTGGGGTAAGGAGTTTTGTGTCAGAACTGATCACAAACCCCTCACAAAATTATTGACTACTGATGGACTATATAGAGCAACTGCCAGAATTGCCAGACTTTCAATGCGCCTACAGGATTATATATTTAAAATCTATTATGTACCTGGAGCAAAAAACGTGGTAGCTGTTTGCCTGAGTAGACTTTCATTACCTGTTACTAAAATTGATTCTAACTCTTGGAATGATTTTTCTGTTGCCAATATCATTCTTGAAGGAAGTTCAGAAAATTGTATTTCAAAAGAACAATGGTTTGAAGCTGATGCTTTGGATTCATTGTTAGCAGAGGTTAAGTAAAAAATTGTTAATGGTTGGTCTACACCTAAAAAAAAAAATTGTCAGAAAATCTTAGACCATATTGGGAAGTAAGAGATGAACTTACCGTTAGTGATAATTTTGTATTGTGAGGTGATAAAGTAATTCCTCCTACATCTTTGAGAGATCGAATAATTTTACTGTCGCATGAAGGACATCCTGGTATTTCACGTACTAAATCCAGAGATAAAGACTCTTATTGGTGGCCTGGTGTAGACAAATCTGTTGAGGTTAAAGTAAGATCTTGTATTAGCTGTGAAACTTCAGACAAATCAAAGAAAACATTTAACCCTCCTTTAGGTGTTGTTCATTCACATAATTTGCCTTGGGATGAGGTAGCTTTGGACATAATGGGCCCCATTGTCTGGTTTGATGATTCTACCAAATATATTATTGTTATTGTGGATCTGTTTTCTTGATGGTTTGAACTTAGAGTTGTAACCACAATAGATACTAAATCTGTAATTGAATTTCTTAAATCAATCTTTCTACAAGAAGGTTTTCCATCTTCATTACTGACTGATAATGGAGTACAGTTAAAATCAAATGAAATGTTGCATTTCCTATCTACGAATGGAATTAAACAAAATTTCACTCCATTATATCATCCTTCTTCAAATGGTGTTGTGGAAAGATTAAATAGAATTATAAAAAACACGATACCTTTATGTAGAAAACCAAAATTATCTTGGGAAGATGAATGTAAAAAAATGTTGTGGTCATATTGCATTACTCTTCATCCTTCTTTAGGTAAAAGTCCTTTTTCTTTAATGCGTTGCAGACTTCCTTATTCTAAAACTAATCCTGGATGGATGAAGAGAGGAGGTATGTCTTTTATGATCTTAATGAAGTTAAAAATACTTTAACTCATTCACAAATAAAGAACAAAACATATTATGATAGTAAGCATGGTACTCGTCCTACTGATTTACAAATTGGCCAATTAGCATGTATTAAAAATCCTCGGAAAGTACCTAAAGGCTTCAGGAAATGTTCACAACCAAGAAGAATCTCTAAAATTCATCCTAATACTGTTACTCTTGACAATGGAGAAACTTGGCATATGAGTAATTTAGTGTTAGCAAACTTGAATATGGACGAACAAATTCCATCATCTCAATCTGTGCCTTTTTCTCAGTTTTGGTTTTATGATAATGATAATACTGTTATTGATTTACCTGTTGAAAACCCTAATGAGATTTCTTTTAGAGAGCCTTTTGTTCAACCAAACATTATTCAAACATCTAGTGGAAGAAGTGTTAAAAGACCAGAAAGATACAATGAATTCATTTATTATAAAAAAAAAATATTTCAATATTTATTTTTAGTTTTTATAAAAAGGGAAGATGTATAGTAATGCCTATGTTTTATTATTATTTGACTGTAGAGTATTAAGTATGTAATAGAGTTCTTATTCTGTATTCTCATTCTGTATTCTTATGTATGTCATGACATTCTATGCAAGAGTTCCTCACTTTGAATATTATCATCAGCTTATCACCAAATTGTTTTGCACCACTCCAGCCGCAGTTTAACTACTTTTTGTACACCATTTGGATGTTTTAGTTTTAAACGCATGCCATTTGGTTTAGCTTCAGCTGTGGCCGCGTTTCAACGTTTAATGGCATAACTATTTGGTGATATGCCTGGTGTCACATTCTTTCAAGATGACATACTTATTATGGGCCAAGACCCTACCCAACATGTTTTGAGACTAAGGAAAGTCATGAAAACACTTAAAAAATATGGCTTAACAGCTGAAGATGCTAAATGCAAATTTTCAGAAAACCAAGTTGTTTATTTAGGACATGAAATTGGAGAGTCCGGTATCAGACCTAAAACTAAATTGGTCAGAGCAATTCTTGATGCCCCTGCCTCTAAAACCAAGGATGAATTAAGGTAATTCCTTGGATTATCAGAATTTTATTCTAAATTTGTGAATAATTGTTTAAGCAAAACCCAAGTCATGAGAGAGTTACTAAAGAACAAAGTTTTCTTTTCTTGGTCTGAGGAGTGTCAATTTGCATTTGATTTAATAAAGAAAGCCATTTGGAGTGCTCCAAACCTTCAAGGTTTTGATCCCATGTCTCCCACTACGTTACTACTGATGCTAGTTCAAATGGTTTGGGTAGTGTGCTAACTCAAGTCACAAAAAATAATGGTGAAGTCATTATTGCATTTGCCTCTAGGTCACTAACTCCTACTGAGCAAAAGTACTCAGTAATTGAAAGAGAGACTTTAGCAGTAGTATGGAGCTTAGAATATTTCAGAAATTTTTTTTGGGCTAAGGAGTTTTGTGTCAGAACTGATCACAAACCCCTCACAAAATTATTGACTACTGATGGACTATATAGAGCAACTGCCAGAATTGCCAGACTTTCAATGCGCCTACAGGATTATATATTTAAAATCTATTATGTACCTGGAGCAAAAAACGTGGTAGCTGTTTGCCTGAGTAGACTTTCATTACCTGTTACTAAAATTGATTCTAACTCTTGGAATGATTTTTCTGTTGCCAATATCATTCTTGAAGGAAGTTCAGAAAATTGTATTTCAAAAGAACAATGGTTTGAAGCTGATGCTTTGGATTCATTGTTAGCAGAGGTTAAGTCAAAAATTGTTAATGGTTGGTCTACACCTAAAAAAAAAAATTGTCAGAAAATCTTAGACCATATTGGGAAGTAAGAGATGAACTTACCGTTAGTGATAATTTTGTATTGTGAGGTGATAAAGTAATTCCTCCTACATCTTTGAGAGATCGAATAATTTTACTGTCGCATGAAGGACATCCTGGTATTTCACGTACTAAATCCAGAGATAAAGACTCTTATTGGTGGCCTGGTGTAGACAAATCTGTTGAGGTTAAAGTAAGATCTTGTATTAGCTGTGAAACTTCAGACAAATCAAAGAAAACATTTAACCCTCCTTTAGGTGTTGTTCATTCACATAATTTGCCTTGGGATGAGGTAGCTTTGGACATAATGGGCCCCATTGTCTGGTTTGATGATTCTACCAAATATATTATTGTTATTGTGGATCTGTTTTCTTGATGGTTTGAACTTAGAGTTGTAACCACAATAGATACTAAATCTGTAATTGAATTTCTTAAATCAATCTTTCTACAAGAAGGTTTTCCATCTTCATTACTGACTGATAATGGAGTACAGTTAAAATCAAATGAAATGTTGCATTTCCTATCTACGAATGGAATTAAACAAAATTTCACTCCATTATATCATCCTTCTTCAAATGGTGTTGTGGAAAGATTAAATAGAATTATAAAAAACACGATACCTTTATGTAGAAAACCAAAATTATCTTGGGAAGATGAATGTAAAAAAATGTTGTGGTCATATTGCATTACTCTTCATCCTTCTTTAGGTAAAAGTCCCTTTTCTTTAATGCGTTGCAGACTTCCTTATTCTAAAACTAATCCTGGATGGATGAAGAGAGGAGGTATGTCTTTTATGATCTTAATGAAGTTAAAAATACTTTAACTCATTCACAAATAAAGAACAAAACATATTATGATAGTAAGCATGGTACTCGTCCTACTGATTTACAAATTGGCCAATTAGCATGTATTAAAAATCCTAGGAAAGTACCTAAAGGCTTCAGGAAATGTTCACAACCAAGAAGAATCTCTAAAATTCATCCTAATACTGTTACTCTTGACAATGGAGAAACTTGGCATATGAGTAATTTAGTGTTAGCAAACTTGAATATGGACGAACAAATTCCATCATCTCAATCTGTGCCTTTTTCTCAGTTTTGGTTTTATGATAATGATAATACTGTTATTGATTTACCTGTTGAAAACCCTAATGAGATTTCTTTTAGAGAGCCTTTTGTTCAACCAAACATTATTCAAACATCTAGTGGAAGAAGTGTTAAAAGACCAGAAAGATACAATGAATTCATTTATTATAAAAAAAAAATATTTCAATATTTATTTTTAGTTTTTATAAAAAGGGAAGATGTATAGTAATGCCTATGTTTTATTATTATTTGACTGTAGAGTATTAAGTATGTAATAGAGTTCTTATTCTGTATTCTCATTCTGTATTCTTATGTATGTCATGACATTCTATGCAAGAGTTCCTCACTTTGAATATTACTTGATGACATGAACGGATGTACTTTAATACTTCTCAAATAAAGGATGCATTATTTAATTTTCAATTGAATATTGACCTCGTGATTACTACAAACCTCCAGTATGCGACAGGGGGCTGCGTTGCAGAGAGGTGTAAAAATGGGCGTGGTCTCTTTACACGTCTCTGCAAGTCAGCCCCCTGGCGCATACTGGAGGTTCCTGGTGGGCTACTTGGCCCCCAGGGACACCCAGTATTCAATGGGAATTATTTCCCCCTCTGCAAACGCGCCATGGGGCACGTTTGCAGAGTGGTGCAGGGAGGGGGTGGGGCTGGAGGTGACAGTTTGCACCACTCTGCAAACGCGCCCCCTGGCGAGTATGCAGAGGGGGCACTAATTCCCCTTGAATATTGGGGTCCCTGGGGGCCAACTAGTCCACCAGGAACCTCCAGTATGTGCCAGGGGGCTGCCTTGCAGAGATGTGTAAAAAGGGGTGTGGCCTCTTTACAGATGAACTCTGCCATTGATGAGTCCTACATATGCCTTGGGTGCCCCCTCCAGTCCTTGGCCACAGTTGTGGGTTTTGCAGCTTATTTGCTACAAACCGACACATCATCACCAATGCGCCAAGCAGAACCAACGTAATGCCCTTTGACGCTGATGCAGTGCCAATCAGAAGACATCCCAGAGTAGTTCAACAACGACGCATGGCTGATCCAAGGTCCCGACGGTGAGGTTCGACTCTGACGTGTCGGTCTGACTGCATGAACCGGAACTGACAAATCTGACTTACGATTACTATGCTTTGCTCCATCCAAGGGACATTTTCAGCAGACCCTGCATGGGTCCTGTAGCTGGCCTACCCTCCATCGCAGTGGGCCAGAACTTTGGATATACCCTGGTACAGCACGACCTCAGGTAAACTTTTAGCATTGTTTTTTTATTTAATATTAAAATTTCATATCTCCGCTTCTTATTGGATTTTTGTCATTTTGGTCATGTTTTACTCAGACAAATGTTCTCTATTTTCCTAAACCAGGGTAGAGTCTTTTTGTAGAGTTTTCATTGTGTAACTGTGTGCATGTGTTGCAGAAATACTTTACACATTGCCCCTTAAGTTAAGCCTACCTGCTATGTACCAAGCTATCAGCGGGCGAGCACTGGAAAATTTTAAGTATCTAGCTTACCCTGACTAAGATTGTGGTCCCTACTTGGACAGGGTGCAAACCAATGCCATCTAGAGACCCAATTGCCAACACTCACAATGAAAATCCAAATCAATGCACTCTCTTCTGCCTACTTCCTCACTCTTCACATGCTCCTAAAGTTCAGTAGCACTACCACCAGAATTTCGGGAAGTCTCTTGTGTAGCTGAGGCTTCAGAAAATAGAAGGCAAGCCTGCAAGCCCTTGGAGTCACTCTGGGTTGAAGTGAGATAAATCCAGTCCTTGTCCTCAGCAGGGCAGAGATCAGCAGAGGCAGTTCAGCACAGCAGTAAAGCAGTTCCTTGTAACAGTCAGTCAAGCAGAGTGGCAATCCTTTTAGCACAGCAGTCCTTACTCCTGAGAGAGGTCTTTACAGGTCAAGTAGTGTCCTGTCTTGGTTGGGTCAGAGCCTCAGTGCTCATACCCAAATGTGTCCTTGAAGTGGGGGGTGACTTCAAAGCACCTACGTAAAGTGCACAGGTTCCCTTTCATTCCAGCCTTGTCTGCCAGGCTATCTGCAGGGGGTAATCAGTCCTTTGTGGTTGGATGAATATAGCTTGCTACAACGAATGCTTTTAATACACGGTATTTCTCAATGCGGTCGATACAACAACTGCGTTGTTACAACACAATGCCATTACTACACATGTCATTACATCGACTTGCAGTAGATGGCGCTGTAACATTAGTAATGTATAATTTACTATTCCAACTCCAGCCTATGCAACAGTAGGGAAGGTGTTGGAATTGGAAACTATACTATTCCTTATGTTGTGTTGCCATCTACTGCAAGTCGATGTAATGACTTGCGTAGTAATGGAATTGCGTTGTAACAAAGCGGTTGTTGTAACGACCGCATTGTAAAGGCATTGCGGTGTAATTCAGATGTAAGAGTCAGGTCCCTCTGCCCCTTCCTGCCCAGCGTACCTATTAGAATGCAGATAGATGCAGATGAGTCCTCTGTCACACCCACCCTTCCTGTTTTTTTGGCTGTCTGGGAGGAAGGCATAAAGTGTAGCTGTCACCCAGCCCAGACATGTATTGGAGACAGGCAGCAGGCACACAGAGCTAAGTTAAGAGCAGAGAAATGTCCCCTTTCTAAAAGGGTAATTCTAAAATAGTAATGTCAAATCCAACTTTACCACAAAAGAGAATTAATTATTACCATTCCAAAGATATACAAACATGATTTAGCTACTCCTTTCTAATCAGGAATTACAGCTTAAAAGGGTTTTAAGGAATTTCCAATGATAGCCATTAAGAGGAGTAGGCCTCACTGTAGTGACAAACTAATTTAGCTGTTCGTAACTACCAGAACATGTAAAACTTAAAAGTACATGTCTACCTTTTATTTAAAAAAAGCACCGAACAACGAGTTTGCTGTCCTAGATGACGCTGACGTTTTGTGCATGGTCTGTATGAGTGGGCAATGGCCCTAATTCAGCGGGCTACCAGGAGTAGCTCCATGAGGAAGTGTTCTTCCTGAATTTCAGTACCTCTGTTTTGTCTGTGTTGAGCTTGAGGCAGCTGTTTTCCATCCTGTTGAGATGCTGGTGATCCATAGGCGGAAGCAGGTTCTCGTTGTAGATGCTCCTTCTGACAGAGAGAGAGGAAGGGCTGGTTGTCATGAGCATAGGATATGATGCTCAGTCCATTGGTTATAACGGTTATGTAGGTGTTGAACAGCCTAGAGCTGAGGGATGATCATGAGGTATATCGCAGATGATGGTCTTAATTTCCGAGGAGAAAGGTGGTAGGCAGATTCTATGTGTTCTTCTGGTAAGGAAGACTGCAATCCATTTGAGGTCATTCTCTTAGATTCTGACCTGATAAAGCCTCTTGATCAGTATGTGGAGGCACACAGGCAGATTTATGAAGGCCTTGCGCCGCCGGTGCGTCACTTTTTCCCATGTTAAAAATGACGCACCGGCGGCGCAAGGCCTTCATAAATCTGCCCCACAGCGTCAAAAGCTGCTGAGAGGTCAAAGAGGATCAAGAAGAGTTCTGATGTTGTCGGTCGATGGCATCAGAGCGCTTTCTGTGCTGAGGTTTGTACGGAATCCGGTTTGGGATGGGTCCAAAAGATTGTTTTTCTCCTTGTATGAGTTAACTGCTTTTTTGAGGACTTTAGTGGGAAAGGGGAGCAGAGAGATGGCCCTGTAGTTCTTGAGCCTGTTGGGGTCTTGAGCAGAGGTTTGACTTCAGCGTGTTTCCATTCTACTGGCAAGGTGGCAGGGTGATGGATGTGTTGAAGATGGTGGAGAGTTAGCTGCTAATGGTCCTGTTTCTGAGGTTGAATATGTGGTGAGGACAGTGATCCGTGGGTGCCCGGGTAGACTGAGTGCATGATTGCTTTGGTGCTCTGTATGGTGATCTGTTCCCAAGCGGTGATCTAGTGGTCGGAGTTTGCGTCGATGGGAGTGAGGAGGCTGAAGAGTTCGGTTTCGCGGATAGCAGTTCGAAGTTTTTGCTGTGGGAAAAGTCCGACAGGGAGTCGCAGATTTTTTGGAAAGGGTGAAGATGTTTTCAATTGCTGAAGGGTTGGAAAACTCTTTGACAATGCTGAAGAGTTCTTTCCTGTGGTTGGAGCGGGCTTTGATTCGGTCGGCTAGGGCTCCTTTTTGTCTCTTTCAAGAGTTGGTTGTAGTGGTTTAGCGATGTCTTGAAGGTAGTGCTATTAGAAGGTTCCTTGCTGATGTGCCATTTACTTCCTAGTTGCTTGCCGTTGCATTGTGTGGTTCAAAATTTAATAGCCTCTTTCTGCCTTATTTTCGGCATGTCTGAATAGCGGGAAAATATCTACAAGAATGAATACCGATTACTCAAAAAGTGCTAAACAAAATTGGAACTAAACTTTTATACACAGTCAAAAATATAACCACAAGACTCCAGTTCAACCTGCATGTCATGCTCTAGAGCAGTGGTTCTTAACTGTTTGGCTACTGTTGACCCTCCACTGAATCATATCTGGAATCTGAGGACCGCCACTGCATCATTACAACGAGCTGGGAATGCAAGCCTAAACAATTCAAATTATTTGAACCACAAAACAATACACAAAAAATAGAGAAACAAGCCTTCATCAAACAAATACACAAAGATGATATATTTTATTTATTTCACAAGCAAACACAAAATAAATCCACATTTTAATTTTATTTGGAAGGATGGAGCTATTCTAAAGTCAGTTGAGGTCACTCATAGTCCATACTACATACTGTTTGATGGACTTGTACTCCTCCCACAAATCAATCTGAGGATACTAATTTAATTTTCCACCTCCAAATTTGAATTCCTTCACATATACAAAATATTTTGAAATTTTTAATTTTGCTTCTTTCTGTATATACGCTGTATTAGTCTTTGAATATAATTTAATTTTGTAAGCAGTCACAAACCCCCTAAGTAGACTTTTGGACTGCCAGGGGTCCCCGGACCACAGGTTAAAAAACACTGATCGAGAGCCTTAGATGACAGCATAAGTAGAAAACACCCCTGTACGTAAAGACATCATGTTAATGCCATTTTTTGGGACCGGGTGTAATTTTTTTTACCTACTTAACATTCGTTTTTTTGCATTTCAGAAACAAAATTCCAGAGCAGGAACTTTTTCTTAGGCAAATACGAGAAGACAATGGCCATTATGTGCTCCCTGTGTGTGGAGGTAATTGGTTGTTTCTTTTGCCTGCCACTGCCAAGCCAAGCTGTGAATGTGGTCTTTGCTCATCAATGCATGAGCACTCAGGAAGTCTGTGGTGGCGGGGAGAGCCAGAGAACTTCAGGTAGTTCTCCTCAATTTTATATAGATAACAGCAGGAGGTAAGTAGCCTTTGCAACACTGCCTTTACCACACTGGTAAGCTTTTGTTCCTTTACTGAACATATTAAGCATTGCTAAGGTACGTGTATATGTATGGGGCGGATAGTGACAAAGGGTGGTAAGGGTAATTTTAGGGTTCAGAAATTGTCAGGGTAATTTTAGGGTTATGGGGTGGATAGTGGTAAATTGTGGTAAGGGAAATTTGGGGGTTAGAGCTGGGTAGTAGTAAACAGCGGTAAGAGTAATTTTAGGGATTATGGGTAGATAGTGGTAAAGGGTGAAATGGGTAAATTTAGGGTTTAGAGGTGGGCAGGGTAATTTTAGGGTTTAGGGGTGGGTAGTAGTAAACGGTGGTAGGCTTAATTTTAGGGTTTATGGGCGGATAGTGGTAAAGGGTGGTATGGGTAATTTGAGGGTTTAGGGGTGGGTAATGGTAAAGGGTGGAATGGGTAATTTTAGGGTTTTTGGTGGAGAGTGGTAAAGGGTGGTAAAATAAATGTTGGGGTATGAGGTGGGTAGTGGTAGAGGGTTGTAAAGGGTCATTTTGGAGTCTAGGAATGATAAGGGTAATTTACGGATTTAGGCATGTTAGCGGTAAAAGAGTAACTTTAGGGTTTAGTGGTGGTAAGGGTTTTTTCAGGGTTTAGGGTTTGGTAGGGGCAAATAGTGGTTAGGAGTAAATTTTAAAAAGAAGAGATTTAAGGGGTTCCCCATATAAATTACATGATATATATACATATACATATTCTTCACCAAATGTCCAGATCTTAGAACTGCACTCAACAGCTTGCCTCCCACTCGGGTCTTCCTTTTAAGCTTCCCCTAGCATACCAGCATACATTAAAGCCTGACGGGTTTCGGTGCTGACACGCACCAGGAAGTTTACACCTCCTCTGACCTGGTGAAAAGTCGGACTACAACCTGCAACATGAAAGGGAGCCCAGCCCACAGCCCCACCTGAATGACAACAGATGCAATGGAGCCAACGATCATGCCACTCAGACACTCAACAGTGCCCCAACACCCGCCACCAGGCCCTTGTCCGCCATCTCCCCCTGACCCTCCCGCAAACAAATGTGACAGCAACCGTACGAAATCTGGAACGTAACCAATCAGCAGATGTCGCACAATTATAATAAAAAGATGTATGTGAGGTTGGACAAATGAGAATCTCAGTCATCTATGGATTTACATATAAAACATTTTATTTAAACAAACCAACAAAAAAAAGTAGGTACAGCCATGGCGTTTCATCCCACGACAATTTGTGAATCACAGCCTGCAAGACAAAAAGAAAGATAAGATTGTGCGTCATGCGCCCATCAAAGGAGAGAGAGAGAGAGTGAGAGAGAGAGAGAGAGAGAGAGAAAGAGTGAGAGAGATGAAGAGAGAAAGAAAGAAAGAAAGAGTGAGAGAGAGAGGACGACAGAAAGAGAGAAAGAGTGTGAGGGAGAGAGAAAGAGTGAGAGAGAGAGGAAGAGAGAGAGAAAGAGAGAAACAGTGTGAGAGACAGGAAGAGATAGAGAGTGAGAGAGAGAGGAAGAGAGAGAGAAAGAGTGTGAGGGAGAGAAAAGAAGAGATGGAGAGGGAGAGTGAGTGCCGACACTGTGGACAAAACCCTCACAGCTCACCTTTCCGCCACCAGTGTGTATCCAACCACGTGCCGTGACATAGTGCAGCCCTCAAGCGTACACATCTGAAACATAGTATAAAATCAGTAATATCAGAGTACATCCAACTGTGTACACCTAAATCTCTGTCCCGCCCCTGCGCAACCAGGCTCCTGCACCCCATCCACTCCCGCCGCCCAGACGTGTCTGCCCATCCCTGCGCACTCAGGCTGCTGCACCCCATCCACTCCCATTGCGCAGAGGTGTCTGCCTGCTCTGGCGCACCCAGGCTGCTGCACACCATCCACTCCCACTGCCCAGAGGTGTGAGGTTACGCATTTTTCGACTCCGCTTCGTAGTCAGCCGCCATTTTGTGCTTAGCCACCATTTTGTGTTGCCTCACTCAGGCGGCATGGCTAAACGCGGTAAACGTGGTGTTTTTGCCTTTTCAGCTGCTACGTGTCTTTTCTGTTAAATAACAATCCTTCTCCATGTTTACGAAACCGATGTCAGGGTCTGGCCGAGTTTGTAAAGCCAAGTCTAGACTGATTAATCCATGTCTTACTCCACTGTTTGGGTCCCACCATTCTTCGATTCTGTATCTTGTTTAAATGGCCTTCACCATTCTCTTCGTGTGTTCTCTTGTTACATAGCTTCTCCTTTGAAGCATTCTACACATGTTTTACCACCTGCAAATTGAATTACGGGCACTAGTGTTGATTAACTTGAGGGGAGGTGAGCACACGGGGTCTGAAAGGAGGGTGTGTTTTAGACATCCGATAGCTTGTTTTCGAACTATTCCTATTTGTCAGTTTTGTGTGTATTGGGAGTTGGCATTGTAAACTTGTTCTGTATAATAGACTGTGCACCACGGATTGAAGTGGCAGTCTCTTGAGAACCTACCTGTGTGGTACTTCTTAGATAACTTTGCTTAGCTGCAGCTAATAAACCTTCTCTTCTACGCCTAACAGAGTGTCTCGTGTCTCTGTCTGTCAAGGCAGGTGAACCCGGGGATATTAGGCGTGCCCTGCGCCGCTTGGCCCATAAGGCCAGGTTCTCCAATTGGCGGCCGAACTTGTGGGCGACTTCAGTGGTAGTAGTTTTGCCCGAAGGTCGTGAGGAGCTTCGCAAGAAAATTCCGGAGGATTTTCGCGAACCACGTGAGCAACCCCTGCATGTCGAAGTGGACCGAAGGTCTTTTGAAGCGCGGCTACTCCTTCCCGACGGCTGCTGACGACTGCTGCCCTGACTGTCGCCCTGCCTTGGCCCTCTGGTGATGATTGGTATTGCGAGATGTTAGACGGACATCTGTTGGCATGAGAAGAACACTTAGTTAAGTATTCGTGGGTAGCGAGCACTCTTTGTTTTTGTTTTTGTTATTCGATTAGCGCGCTAACCGAAGCCAAGGGGTAAGTACGTTTGTGCTGTGACTCTATTGTCTAAACCCCCCTTGACGTTTGTAAGAAAAGTCCAGTTCGTTACGAAATGCCTGGATTTAGTAAGTTTAGGAAATTTTGTTCTTTTGGTTGTTCTAGGGATTCCCGGCTAGAGGATTCTTGTCCGATTCCTCCAGTTGGAACTCCCACTTATGAGCTCTACTCAAAGCATGGCTTGGGTCCTATTGTTTTTAACGAAACGTGGATCCGATATACAAAGAAGGATGGTGTCCTACAGTGGCCACAAAATGGTTCTTTTGAGCCTGATATACTAGATAATTTGGAAACAATTCTATTTAAGAGAAAAGCCCGGCCGGCAATGTTTGACTCTTTCCGCCTTTGGTGTAAGGAAGCCAAAAAGAAAGAAATTAAGCAAATGAAGAAAGATAAGAAAGAGCAGAGTATGATGATTTTACAGGCTGCCCAACAGTTTAAAAATGACGTAGCTGATCAGGTGATTGAGGTGTCGGAAAGAAGACAACATCGCATGGCAATAGATAGATGTTATCCTGTGTTACCTACTGCATCAAAGAGTAAACATCCTGACGAAGATTCTTTTATGTCCCATTTATTAATTTTACCTCCCCCTTATGTGTTTGGTGCTGATGCACCCCCATTGCAACCTGTTGCTAATCCAGCTGTTCTGGTTCCTGAACAATTGCCTATTCCTGTGATTCCAGCTCTGCCCCCTTTGCCAACGACTTCTGTACCCCAATCTTCTGTGCCTCTGTCTCCTTCATCTGTCGTTTCTTTTGCTACGGATTCTTCTTCTATTTTACAGAATACGTTGTCTCCTGTTTTAGTGTCAGATTCCCCTACAGCTCGACAATGTTTAGTCGACACTGTTTCAGGTCTTCTGTCGCCTTTTCTTGGGCCTCTTTACTTTTCTCCTGCGTCGTCTCGAAGACAATCTCGTAGTCAGATTCCAGATTTGGAAGAATGGACTAAGTTAGATTCTCTTGCTCGTAATTGGATTGTGAGTAGTGTACAGTATAGTGTGCGCGATATTTTAGATACTTTCCTTCAATGGAACGCGCCTACACAGAGATATGTTTTCAATGCTATGTATAATGTCCTTATTAAAGGATGGGGAGATGTGGATTTGGATTCACCTCCTCCGGATTTATTCGAAATACAGGATCAATTTGATAAGGGACTTATTGTGGGTCCTGCTGTAGAGCGTGCTATTCAAAAGCTCGTTACTTTCCGAACCACCTTTTTCTCTCAAAATTCTCTTGAGCCTGATCCCACAGTTCATCGTAAAATGGCGCAATATCCTATGCGAGAAGTTCCTCCGATATGGAGAGATGAGGTTCCTCAAGCAGGTGCTAATCCAGGTATTCCTGCTCATTTTCAGCGTATATGGGTACATGATCCTTGGAAACGATCAGAAGTACTAGCACTTAAACAGTCTTTACCGGACCCTCGTAAGAATCCTGCTGGGTATTATAAAGAGCTGTTCCAGACTGTTGAAGCCTGCATTATGAACCTGGCAGATATTGATTTACTAATGGGAAATGTAGTCCCACAAGCGATATGGACCAGGATTCGTAAACAAGATCATGATGCAGCTTTAGGTGGTAATTGGGCTGCTATTTTAGCAGCAGATGCAGGACAAATAGGTGGTGCTAAACCTGATGATTTGATTACAGAATTACCTGGTAAAATAATAGATCTCATGAAAACAATGATGCCAGCAGTACGCGTTAATTGGGATAAGTTGGCAGCGTGCAAGCAAAAGACTGATGAAAGTGTCTCCGATTTCTTTACTCGTTTCGAGGAGACTTTCATCGACCATAGTGGTCAAGATATGAGTACTGAAGGTGGACAACGATTGTTCGTGGATAAATTTGTCTTTAGTTTACTTCCAGAATTATCACATAAATTGAAACAATCAGAGAGTTCATGGGCCATTTCTTCAACTGCCCAGATATTAGCTACTGCTCAATATTATGAGAATAGGGATAAGGAAGATAAAGAAAAAGTGGAGAAAAAGACCAAGGAATTAAAAACGTAAGTTCTTCTGCAACAAGCTTATCCCCCTCGTTCTGCTCAGCCCCAATTTCAACAGCCTCCACAGTTTCTGAAGTTGTTACAGAAACCGGTATCCTCAGTTCCACGAGTTCCGTTGGGTCCTAATCAATGCGCCTATTGCAAAGAAGAAGGTCATTTTAAGAATGCTTGTCTGATTTTATTGCAGCGTTATGGTGGATCGTTAGCACCACGGGCTCGTGGTGATTCTCGGTCCATATCCAGAGGTAGGGGACGTGGTGCGTCGACTCAGGAACAACGTCCCTCTCCCCCTCAGGATTCCACGAATTATTTTGATCAGCGGAATTCTCACCATAGACAAAGTAAGGGAGTCATATCAGTTCCAGTGGATCAGGAAGGACCTTATGTTAATGTTGTAGCATTAGGGTTTACAGAACCATTTCTCTTGGATACTGGTGCAATGAGAAGTTCCATAATGCATTCCAAACTCCCTGGGGCACCTTTGTCTGGCTTAACGAATGTTTCTGTAGGGTTCTCTGGCGCCCCAGTTACTAACCCGGTTTCTTGTCCTTTGCCCATTTCTATTGGTCCGTACGATTTGGAAGCTCTGCTTCTTATAACAATGGGTTGTGGAGAGAATTTATTGTGTTTGGACTTATTAAAACGCTTACATGCTACGCTGTATTGTTCACCCTCTGGTGACTTCTCCAATGTATGTGTCTAAAGAACAGCTGCCACTTGAACTGCGTTCACTTCCTGCTACACTTTGGGCTACGGGTCCGAATGATGTGGGTTTGCTTCAAATTCCACCGTATGTGATTACTGTTAAACCTGGCGTTAAGTTGCCACGTGTTCCTCAATACAAAATATCCAGCGATGGTGAGAGAGCTTTGTTAGCTATTGTTCATGACTTGGTTCAGAAGGGTGTGGTCGAAGAGACTAGAGGGAATGTTTGCAATAGCCCTGTTTTGCCTATTCTTAAGCGTACTGATCCCTCTCAGTCACCTGTGTATCATTTTGTAATTGATCTTCGAGAGGTCAAGAAAATTGTTGTCCCTCAGTTTCCTGTTGTACCGGACATCACTGCTTTACTTACAATGATTCCTGCTTCAGCAGCTTGGTTTTCGGTTATCGATCTCAAAAATGCTTTTTTTAGCATTCCTATTGCTGAGGAGAGTAGAGATCTCTTTGGCTTCTCTCTCGGAGGCCGAAGCTTCCGGTTTAAGCGTGCACCTCAAGGCTATTGTGAAAGTCCTTCAATATACAGTCAAGCTTTGAAATCTCAGCTTGACACATTTTCTTTGCCCTCGGGTGCTACTCTTATCCAATACGTAGATGATTTGTTAGTGGCTGCTGATTCGGAAGGTGTCTGTAGAACTGCAACTGTGTCGCTTTTACAACATTTGTCTGATTTACACCATAAAGTATCACCCTCTAAGTTGCAATATTGCCGCCAAGAGGTTACCTATTTAGGTCATCTCTTGTCGAAGGAGGGAAGGCGATTGACCCCAGAACGTATTCATGCAATTGCACGGATGCCTGTACCATCCACACAAAGAGAGGTGCGTGCTTTCTTAGGCATTACCTCTTACTGTAGACAGTGGATTCCGAATTTTTCCCTACTTGCTAAACCTCTGTTGGCACTCACTCTTAAAGATACGCCGCAGCCTCTTTCTTGGACAGATGAATGCCAAAAGATTTTCTCTGAACTACGTACTGCCCTGTGTTCTGCTCCTGTGTTGGGTACTCCAAATTACAGTAAACCTTTTACACTCTATGTTCATGAAAGGGAAGGTTGCGCATTATCAGTCCTGACACAACAATTTGGCGACAAACAAAGGCCATGTGCCTATTTTTCGGCTATATTAGATCCGGTAGCTAAGGCATTACCTAGCTGCCTTAGAGCAACAGCAGCTGCGGCGATTTCTATTCATCAAGCTGCTGGATTGGTGTTAGATCATACTCTTAATGTTATGGTGCCACATGCAGTAGATACTCTTCTTAACAGGACAAAAACCCAGCACTTAACGAGCGCCCGTTTGTCTGGATATGAGTTGACGCTTTTAGCTAGTCATATACATATCAAAAGATGTAATGTTTTGAATCCAGCAACATTGTTGCCTGCTTTGGATGAGAAAAATGTACAAGACCAGCATGATTGTTTTCTTCGCACAGAAGAAGAAACAAAAGGTCGAATCGATCTGAAAGATACACCACTTGTGGATCCGGATGGGATCCTGTGGGTAGATGGGTCTTGTTTCAAGCTTTCTAATGGCGAGACGACAGCTGCTTATGCTGTTACAACTTTGCACACAGTGGTAGAAACTGCACGTATTTCACAGAATTCAGCGCAAGTTGCAGAGTTGATTGCATTAACAAGAGCATGTGTGTTGGCGAAAGGAAAAAGAGTGACTGTATACACAGACAGTCAATATGCGTTTGGCGTTGCCCATAGCTTTGGTCCTTTGTGGAGGGAAAGAGGATTCTTTACCTCCCACGGCACTAAAATACAGCATGGTCAGTTAGTAACTGACCTTCTTGAATAACTTGCTTTGCCTACTCATATAGCAATTGTGAAGTGCAGTGCACATAAAAAGATTACTGATGACATGGGTCAAGGAAATGTGTTTGCGGATGAAATAGCGAAGGAAACAGCGAGGAATGTTGAAAGTCGCATGTATGTTGCAGGCCCTGCAAGATGGGTTGCAGAAGGTGGTATGTGTGAAGACACAGTAGAAAGCGTGAAAGCCATTCAGAAGGAGGCCACTGAGAAAGAATTGAGTACGTGGAAAGAGAGTACGGGAATGTTGGATACGATGGGATGTTGGACGGAATTATCAGAGCATCAGCGATGGTTGTTACCAGATGCGTATGTACTGCCTGTAGTTACTATGGCTCATGGACCAGCCCATATTAATGCAAGGGGTATATGTAAGCTTTTAGCTCCAGTATGGCAAAATGAAGGTATTCCTAAATGTGCAGAAAATGTGGTGAAACGTTGTATTGTTTGTTTGATGCACAATCCAGGAAAGGGAACTCCGACTCCTGCAGGTCACTTTGCTCCCCCTACGTATCCGTTTGAGGTACTGCAAATAGACTATATCCGTATGGAACGCTTCAACAATCTCAAGTATGTCCTGGTGGTGGTTTGTGCCTTTTCCAGATGGATAGAGGCCTGGCCCCTAAAAGACAATACTGCTTTGTCAACTGCTAAAATCCTTTTGAAGGAATTTTTCCCAAGGTTTGGTTTGCCGCGCATTGTCTGGAGTGACAGTGGGAGTGAATTTGTACGCCAAATTATGCAGAAGGTGTGTGTGGGCTTGGGTATCAGACAGAAATTCCATGCGGCAAACCATCTTCAGTCAGCGGGTCTGGTAGAGTGCTATAATGGCACTCTCAAGCTTAAGTTAGCAAAGATTCAGGCCAGCACAGGCCTTTCCTGGCCTGATGCCTTACCTTTAGCACTTCTTTCAACTAGAACGACTGTTCATTCTCGTTTGGGGCTTAGCCCATACAAGATTGTTTTTGGACGCCCAGCTAATGTTTGGGGAGTCCCCAGACCCAAAAAGTACTCAGACATTCCGTATCCGCTGTTGGTTGACTATTTGCATGACCTCACCACTAAATTGCATGTTATTCGTCAACAGGTCCAAAATGCTTTGCCGGAGGCCTCCTTGGATCCAGGACACTCCATTCAACCTGGAGACTGGGTTTGCATAAAGAACTTCCAGAGGAAGAAGAATTTGGAACCTCGTTGGGGGCCGCCGAAACAAATCTTACTTACTACCTGTACAGCTGTAAAAGTCATCGGAAAGAAGAATTGGATCCATGGCGTGCACTGCAATAGGGTACCATTGCCTTTACCTTTTGACCAGTGGGTCCGCGAAGGTGTTGGTGATACCGAGTGTGAAAAGGTACCCAGATTTGTACCGTTCAGCAGTGCACGCCTGGATTGGACTAGCTCAGAGAAGGAAGACGACGACTTCTTACAGGAAGCTGTACCTTTACATTTAAGACTGAATACAACAGATCCAGAAAATGTATTCAACGACCAAACAATACTTGGAAAGAGACAATATGACCTGAGAAGAAGGTTGCCTAAAGACAATTAATTTTGTGTTCTATAATTCTGTTTGTATTTCAACAAGAAAGGTCCCTATTCCATTATCCATCGAGTTGCAGGGTCAGGGTAGGAGTCTTGAGCTGTGACCTGAATAGTGACTAGGTCAACAGGACTTGCAGTGTCATAGGACGGCTAACAATCACAGCCAAGTGATTAAGGAAGATTATCATGAGCAACGCCTTTAGAGTAATGGATAGTGCAGGAAAAGGGAGTGATATTAAATTGACGAAAAGAGCTCATTATAAGAAATTATTATTCAGTCGTTGTGGCGTAGCATTATGTATTTTAGTATGTTTATGCCGTTTATTAGCATGCATAGGATGGCTTATACATATCATGCAGCTAGCACCTGTTCCTACTTCTGTTCCTCTAATTTCCTCTACTACTATCTCTCCGCATAAATTTTACTCACTCCCGGACCATGAACAGATGAGAAGAATGGAATATTTTAACAATTCTTTCATTCAATTATTACACCAACATCAATTAATAGTCAATACTACTGATTGTTGGGTTTGTGGTCTCATACCGCATAATACAGAGAGAGGGATGCCGTATTTAGTCCTTCCATTTTCATATGAAGGTTCTGCTTGGGCTTATCTGGCTATTTTCTCCAATGCATACCAGAATCAACTTCGATATCCTCCTGGTGGGTCCTATAATGGTGGAGTGGATTTCAGTCACAGTACTTTGATAAAGGGAATTGTAACTATGGCAAATTTTGCTGATATTAGCAAAATTCCCAAAGATGAGAAGACAGCATATGATGGATGGAATGTGACTCGTTATAGTATCAGCCTCACTGACAAAGTTAAACAGAAGAGATTTACACCGATTTGGGTTCTACCCCAAAGAGGTCATTTGTGTCTGCAAATAAACGGCCTGAATACTAAAATTAAGCAAGAGAAGGGTAACTGTTCCCATACATATGTCTATACACCCCTGACTTCTTCACCGTTAGTTCCATCTCAAGGTACATATTTTATCTGTCATGACCGAGCTTATACATGGCTTCCCACGTATTTCTCGGGAACATGTTATATAGCTTTTCTCCTTCCCCCTACATATACTACTCCTGCTGATCACCATAGAAAAAGATTTGGTAGAGGAGTTATAGATTCGGAAGACACAGCTGGTCAAGAGGGAGGAGATTTTCTGAAAAGGTTTCTTCCCTTTTGCGGTCCAATGGTCAATAGCAGAAACATCAGACATTTAGTTTGTGTGGTCGATGCCACAATAAACATAACTTCTGGAGCATTAAAGATTTTGACAGCTGAACTTCAGGCGGATCGCCTTATGACTTTACAGAACTGGATGGTTCTAGACATAGTTCTCGCAGATAGAGGAGGAGTCTGTAAACTGATTGGGTCCAGTTGCTGCATTTATGTTCCTGACAATGCCCCTACAGTGTACCAAGCCATCTCTAAGCTACATGTCATCTCTGAGTCCATTCATCAGGACACTGGAGATTGGACTGTGATGGGATGGTTTTGGGGACTACTGTCCACTTGGGGATGGAAAGTGTTAACTTTCCTTGGAATGATTCTAGCAATCATCTTTTCTTGTTGTCTCTGTTTACAGTGTGGACCAGCTATCTGTGGACTTTGTGCCACTGTTTGTGTCTCCAAGCCAGTAGCACAGCAAACAGAGAATATTAGGATGATGTTGCAGCAACAACTTCATGACCTCATGACCATTGATATCGACTCAGACTAACATGGGTCCCTTTTCGCTTTGCCTGAGTATGGCAAAAGGAGGGCTGAGGTTACGCAGTTTTCGACTCCGCTTCGTAGTCATCCGCCATTTTGTGCTTAGCCTCCATTTTGTGTTGCCTCACTCAGGCAGCATGGCTAAACGCGGTACACGTGGTGTTTTTGCCTTTTCAGCTGCTTCGTGTCTTTTCTGTTAAATAACAATCCTTCTCCATGTTTACGAAACCGATGTCAGGGTCTGGCCGAGTTCGTAAAGCCATGTCTAGACTGATTAATCCATGTCTTACTCCAATGTTTGGGTCCCACCATTCTTCAATTCTGTATCTTGTTTAAATGGCCTTCACCATTCTCTTCGTGTGTTCTCTTGTTACATAGCCTCTCCTTTGAAGCATTCTACACATGTTTTACCACCTGCAAATTGAATTACGGGCACTAGTGTTGATTAACTTGAGGGGAGGTGAGCACACGGGGTCTGAAAGGAGGGTGTGTTTTAGACATTCGATAGCTTGTTTTCGAACTATTCCTATTTGTCAGTTTTGTGTGTATTGGGAGTTGTCATTGTAAACTTTTCTGTATAATAGACTGTGCGCCACGGATTGAAGTGGCAGTCTCTTGATAACCTACCTGTGTGGTACTTCTAAGATAACTGTGTTTAGCTGCAGCTAATAAACCTGCTCTTCTACGCCTAACAGAGTGTCTCGTGTCTCTGTCTGTCAAGGCAGGTGAACCCGGGGATATTAGGCGTGCCCTGCGCCGCTTGGCCCATAATGCCAGGTTCTCCAGGTGACTGCCCGCAGATGCGCAAACATGCCTCTCTGCTCACCTTCTGCCACTGGCGTGTGTCTAAGAGGGCCCACCATGTGCCGAAGCAACCTCCTCAGCCATTGCGTACACGTGGTGAGCCAAGCTCACAATTCAAATTGGGTCTTAATTGCCAGGATGGTGTATCAAGGCCAAGCATCATCGCAGGCTGCACACCCGCTCAGCTCTGGTGGCATAACTCAGTGGAACTCAAGTCATCGCCACATGGCGGGAGGTCCGTGTCGGGGGGGTCGACAATCTGTGAATCACAGCCTGCTAGACAAAAAGCAAGATAAGATTATGTGTCATGCTTCCATCAAAGGAGAGAGAGAGAGAGAGAGAGAGAAAGAGTGAGAGCGAGGAAGAGAAAGAGAAAGAAAGAGTGAGAGAGGAAGACAGAGAGAAAGAGTGAGAGAGGGAGAGAGAGAGAAACAGTGAGAGGGAGGAAGAGAGAAAGAAAGGGAGAAACAGTGTGAGAGAGGGGAAGAGAGAAAGAGTGAGAGAGAGGAAGAGAGTGAGAAAGAGTGAGAGAGGAAGAGAGGAAGAGAGAGAGAAAGAGAGAAACAGTGTGAGAGCGAGGAACAGATAGAGAGTGAGAGAGAGAGGAAGAGAGAGAGAAAGAGTGTGAGGGAGAGAAAGGAAGAGATGGAGAGGGAGAGTGAGTGCTGACACTGTGCACAAAACCCTCACAGCTCACCTTTCTGCCACCGGTGTCTCCAAGCACATGCCAGGACATAGTGCAGCCCTCAAGCTTACTCATCTGAAGTATAGTATAGAATCAGTAATGGCAGAGTACATACAACTGCACATGCCTAAATCGCTGTCCCGTCCCTGCGCCCCCAGGCTCCTGCACCTCATCCACTCCTGCTGCCCAGAGGTTTCTGTCTGCCCCTGTGCACCCAGGCTCCTGCACCCCATCCAGCCCCTCTACCCAGAGGTGTCTGCCCACCCCTGCACACCCAGGCTGCTGCACCCATCCACTCCCACTGCCCAGAGGTAACTGCCCACTGCTGCGCAAACAAGCCTCTTTGCTCACCTTTCACAACCTGCTTGTAGAAAACAAGGCCCACCATGTGCCGCTGCAAGCCCCAAGCCCAGGGCCTGCGGACATCATGCAGCCCGCTTCGCAGATCACCAGGTCTCACATTTGGTGCTGGGTCTTGATGTCCCCATGTCAGTGCACCCGTCTTCATCGCAGGCTGCACACCCCTCAGCACTTGCGATGCGACTAACTCTGTGACCAGCGAGGCAACGCCATGTGGCTCAGGCCTACACTGCGGTACAGCAGGGCGCACAAAACCTGAGCTGTCCGGACTGCCGGGACGGGGCATCATCGCAGGCTGCACACCCGCTCAGCAGTTACGGTACCCCTACCTCAGTGCACCGAAGGTCACCATCCCATGGCGGTGTGTCTGTGCCGGCCACAGTGCATCTGGTGCCACCAAGTCTGTGCCCCAAAAGTCATGGACCCTGTATGATTAGGTAACATGGTGCGGACGCCATCATGTCACCTCCGGGCTGATGGAATGTGATGTCGTAGGCCCCTGGGCCCCCATGCCCACATGCACACCAAATGAATACACCTCGAGAGAGGTCACGTGTCCTGTGACACCTGTGCTGCATTGGTGTAGTGTGGGCATAAACCAGGTATGAGGCAGAGGCTGTGGCATGCTGACAACTAGACCTGTGATCAGAAGATCACTACAGGGAAGACTTGGGACATGTGGTGCTGTCGTTCCTCCCTGTACACGTAAGCGGAGTGGGCTGGCCTGGCATATGCCAGTCCTGCATGAGGCTGTGAACAATGACTCCGGAGCTATGGGTGTGGTTCCGTCCTGGGCTGTATGAGGAATGAACTGATGTGGGTGTCTCTGTTGTAGTGTTGGCGCCACGTGGGCCGCAAGCCCCAATGTGTCACCCTGTGACCCAAGCCCCACAACGTGGCCAACTTGGAAGGCAGGGGGAATCACTGACCCTACATTCATCCATACTTCCACACAAAAAAGATTGTGCACATGACATATCTGTGTAGATATGAATCTTTATTGCACATTCAGTGGATGTTGCAGCTGTAGCAATACAGTTGCATGCAAAGCCCAAATTGCCGTTTTGGGCACATGGAGGGCAGCCAATTAGAGCCAAGCTCGTGCTCGGGGGTTAGGCTCCTCCAACATATGTACTTATCCAATCACTCCGCCAATCCCCAAGCACTTGTAAGTTCACTATACACTCTCCTTGCAGTACTCTAATGATCCAGTCTCTACCTATGTACTTATACAATGACCGAGACAAAGGTACATAACCAAAGTTTTCCCCACAGCCAGAGGTAACATGTTGCGTGTGCTGTCCACAGCACAATGTATTGTGGTAGGGCCTAGGGGCAGCATCATGCATACATAATGAGCACACGGACACAGTTAGATAGATAGTGGAACTGGGTACGGGCACGTGTGATCGGCCCCTTTTTATTACCAGGGTCACATGTCAAGTGACGTATGTGCTGGGTGTGTGTGGGGTGAGTTTAAGCCAGCCCTCAGGGAATGGTTGGTTCTGGCAACAACTACAACAGTAATTATTGGATCACCTTCAGAGATTCAATCATAAAGGGTCTATGACTTGTGCTGCACTAAGGTAGAGGCACCAGATGTGAAATAACACACAAAAGATTCTATTGTAAAGTGTCCATGACTTGTGGTGCACTGAGGTAGGGGCAGCAGATCTGAAATCATATGCAAAAGAATATATCATACAGGGCCCAAGAGTTGTGGTGCGCTGAGGTAGGGGCATCAGAAGCATTCCACGTGTGTCCAGCCAGCAATGAGGCGTGGTCCGGCAGGGTCGCAGTGGTACCAATGTCTGTTGCCTACTGGACTGCGTCATCTGCAATCGCGACTTGATCTGAATTGTGAGCTCTGCTGTGCGGAGTGTAGATCAAAGGCAGTAGTCAGTACAGACATCGAGGAATGATTTTTGTCACTTCCTCTTGACAAAATCCAAGGACATAGACTACACTTCAATCTGCAATTAATAAATCAAAACTGAATTCAAATTGTGAGCTCTGCTGTCTGCAGTGTAAACTTCCATTCAGTATTCCTTTGGACTTGCAAAATGAATTTGGTCATTGTACTAAAGCTAAAACTGATATAAAACAAGTTCTTGAAGCAAGGATATTAAAAGGATATTATGTAGGTTTCAGGGACTCTCCAATTAATTTTGAGCCCTGATGACCGTAGTGTAGGCTGGAGACAGCAGTCAGCAAGGGCCCACAACCATGTGGCGTTGAGTTGAGCTGCACAGTTAGTGGCACCTGAAGCAACAAGCATGTGCGGAGTCTGCAATGATGCGTGGCCCGGGCAGGCCGCACTGGTAGCAATGTCTTTTGTCTAATGAATTCTGCCTTAATAAGGCTACGTGGCAATGACTTGTGGTGCACTGAGTTAGTGGCACCTAAAGCAACCAGCATGTGTGCAGCTTGCGATGATGCGTGGTCTGTGCGGGCTGCGCTGGAAGCAATGTCTGTTGCCTACTGGACTGCGTCATCTGCAATAGCGACTCGATCTGAATTGTGAGCCTCCTCTCCGCAGTGTACATCGAAGGCAGTAGTCAGTACAGACATAACTTGGCGGTGCTGTGCCGCTGAGTTTGCAGGGGGCCTGTGTCAAGGAGGCCGGCAGTCACGGCGGCGGCCTTGTGGCAGGTTGAAGGCTGCCATTCTGGCAGACGCATTGGCCTTCCCAGACGTGAACCACAACCAGAGCCCCGGCATATGTATTCACACTCGTACGCTGGAGTGGCATAGTTGGACCAGCCCACCCAGCTTCCGCTTCTGCTTTCAGGGGGACGACACAGCTACATGACCGAGATCTTCCCCACTGCCTGAGGTAACATAGTTGCGTCCACTGTCCACAACACTACAAGCACCAGCAATATATGTACACATGGAGAAGTCTGTGCTCTGCATAGTGAGGTCCGTCCAGTACATCACCGCTACATTTGGCATTGTGTGCATTGCTATTGCTGGGTGACTTGCGTCCTTCACACATACTTGGTAGCCCCATTTCTCAACATTCAGCTATTGTGTGGCTGAGGGGCCATGCCGGTTTGCGAAGGTCCGCTGTCCTGCGTACCTTGGTGGTAGTAGGGGGGAGGTCCCTGGTGGTGGCGGTGGGTGTTGTGGCCTTCTTGGGTGTGGGAGCTGCATGATCAGTAGCTCTATGACCTGTTGATCTTCAGATGTGACTTTGTGCTAGGCTCCCTTTCATACTGTAGGTAGTCATCCTGCTGTACACCAGTCAAAGGTAGATGTTAAATTCTTACTGCTAACACAGCTTTTTGCCTGTTTTGGATCGCATCGCAGATTTGGCTGGTTGTTGAAAATATCGGGAAGTGGTGTTTTCATGTTATTTTTCCATAGAAATGCCTACTCTGCATATCATTAACGTTAGTTGTCACTCTCATTTGTGGTGATTTTTTGTGTGGAATCTATCGCTTGAAAACTGGCGATATCTGCAGTTTTTACCAGGTTGAGAATCGGATGATAATTCAAAATCACAGAAAAAAAACATAGGTTTAATGAACATTATAATTAGCAATAAGCATTTAAAAAACCTTTGAAATTCACTCATAAAACCATGGGTTTGAGGCACGTTATAGTTAAAAATTAGCTTTTAAAAAACCTTTGAAATTCACTGAAAAAAACCATAGGTTTTTGGCACGTTATAGTTAGAAATTAGCATTTAAAAAACCTTAGAAATTTATTGAAAAAAACATAGGTTTCAGGGACGTTATAGTTAGTTGGACATTCTTCTCATACAAAACCATAGAAATTCCCCTGTTAAAGTTATTTCAGCTAACTATAACTCGAGCACCTGCAATGCACTGCTGATGATGCCGCATATTAGAGCATTCATGACAATGGTCAGTGACATCACTGATGACATCTCAATGACATCACTGATGACATCATCCACGTGAAAATCTGATGCATCTCCTCACACCCTAATATATCCTTTGATACCCTCACTGTAAAACACAGACATTTTCTAAACCATTGACACACCAATACCAGTTACTACATTCATACTCATTGATTCCTAGTTCTACACACACATCCACTGATTCACCGATACAATCACACATACATGCAATCACTTATCAATACCACACTATCATAAGCACTCATACACCTATACATGCACTCACACACCACCACTCATTCAGAGTTACTCACACACGTAGTCAGCCAAGCAAAGAATCAATCACACTTCCACTTACTGACCTATACAGTTATACACACCACATCACTTATTCAAACAGAAGCAAACACATACTTACTCTTTTATACAATCACTGATCCAAGTACACACTCATCCATACAGCGACTCTCATAATCACTGACTCTCATGTATAGTCAAATCAAATCAAATTACTTTATTCGGTTATAACACATAGATAACCATAAAAGTACAATAAAAGCGTACAAGAGAAATATCACAAAACATTCAGAAATAAATTTATATCTAAAACTTCATGACAGTTTAAAAATTCATCAATTTCCTTGAAATAAAAACATTTTTAAGAAAAGCTGCAATGGATGCAACACCCAAAAAATAATCAAGCATCTGAATAGCTAAAAAGACAGGTCTACATTGTCTCAAATCCATATATTTTAAAATGGGCTTAATTCATCTATTCCTAGGAATGGTATAAAATTTACAAAAAAATCAAATATGAATGTCCGATTGATTGGACAGATCATCACAAGGACATTTAATCAGTTGCGAAGACCATTTATTTACATGAGGAAAACTTAATAGCCTGTACAAAATACCAAATCTAAAACGAATTAGAAGGAATCTTTCGAAGTCTCTCATTTGTAGCACAAGATAGGGTTGTATGACATTCCTGGTCATAATCAATTGGTGTGAGATCACAGATTTCTTCTTAAGTTCTATAGTAATCCTGTGATCCTCCAGATAAGAAATACTCAATTTTTTCAACTCTTTTCGAGGAATCTGGGTCATTGAAAGTGGCTCATCATAATAATCAAGGTGACCTATTTGTGTGAAAAATGTCTTAACGTACTGTAGCCAGTTTATCCTCTGAGCATGATCAAGTTTGATTACATCAGAGAGGATCAATCTGTTAAAAGAACATTCCTCTGTGGTCCATACCCGGTGCCACAGAAGAACTGGTTGTACCCTAATAGTATCTTCCAAGTACCCCAGTCCAAGTTCTGCGTGACAATTATGGGTTGACGCACTTTCTGGTACGGATAAAAGATATCTTAAGAATTTGTTTTCGGTCACCTGTAGATTTTTTAAAATGGAATGCCCCCAAATTCCTGCACCATAAGTGGGAATCGCAAGACATTTTGCCTTATTGATACAAATGAGCTCTTTAATGGGTTTCTTCCCCATTTTCCTGCTAAATGCTTGAAGGGCCATAATTGATTTTGCGAACAGCAACCTTCTAGTTTTTATTGCATTTACCCACTGTCCAGATCTATCAAATAAAATTCCCAAATATGAGAATGTTTGGGTAAAATCCAAGAGGTTTGAGTCGATAAACATAGTTTTCTTTGACTTCTCAGCCCCTGGGCCACAGTTCATACAGAACGTTTTGGTACAGTTTATTTTCAAGTCTAATTTGGCCATAAAATTAGTAAAAGATGTTATCATATTTTGCATCGCCATAGGAGTCCTAGCTATTAATATAGCGCCGTCAGCGTAAATTAATGCTGGCACTGGCCGATGTAACGCCGCCGGAATATCCTGACATTCCTGCAGCAAAGTTCTTTCTAAATCATTAATGTAAATTGAAAATAAAAATGGGGCCAGGACACATCCTTGGCGTACTCCTCTTGTGATGCTGAATCGCTTTGTACACTCCCCGTTCTTACCGAATCTAATCATAGCCGAGGCACCATTATACAGGTCTCGTAGGAATTCTATAATATTTTTCTCTACACCAAGGTGATCCATGATTACCTATAGCTTACTATGGGTAACACAGTCAAATGTAGAAGTTAAATCCACAAAAGTTAAAAATAATCTTCCACCCTTACCCTTAGTGTATTTTTCTAGGAGTATATACAAATTAAGGCCCTGGTCTATGGTACCAGCACCTTCCCTGAAACCATACTGGAGATCGCTGAGTATCCTGTGCTCGACCGCCCAAATTTGCAGTCTATTTAAAATTATTCTGCCAATTATTTTGACTGTTGAGTCGAGTAACGATTTGGGACGTTGACACGCACAGCTAGTCCTGTTGCCCTTTTAAAAAATCGGAACAATGATCAACTCATACCAGGTCAATACCAATCCATCAGTACAGGAAGCGTTGAAGACTTTTGTGAGTAGTGGTGCCCAAAAAGGTATATTATTCTTAAAAATATCCACCGGGACACCATCAGGGCCTGGTGCCTTACTCCCCATACTAGCTTTGATGCTCACAATCACTTCCTCCAAGGTAATATTCAAGTTTATCCTATTAATATGCGGGCTGGCCGCACTAACCATTCGCTACCTCGGCAGATATTCCTTCAGTCATGGTTGGCACGCCATACAAAGATTCAAAGAACCTAATCCATTCCGTCTCAGGGATGGCGATCTCAATTCTAGCCCGAGTGTTATCATTAAAAAATGGCGCGTTTACCACCTTCCAAAAAGCTGTCATGTTTCGTGATTCGGAGGCTTCACATAAGGTTTCCCATGCCTCCTTCTTCAAGACATTTTTTCTGTTATTTAATGCAGCCTTATAGACCTTACGTAAATCCGATCTGTAATAGTTGTTTTTAGGTCCCGTTTTAGGTTAGAGTAAGATTTGGAACATACCGTATCAAACCACCTAGATTTGTTTGGTATGGTATTTCTTACTTCTACCCACAGGCTATCCTTTATTTGAGTGGTGATTATCTTACATTTTTTAATTATTTCTGCATTATCTACTCCCTCTCCCAAGCAAACATTGAAGCTGGGTGCACAGTTTTTAACTAATTTACTTAAAAAATCGTCAGGGACTACATTTGTCCATTTCAGAGCATAACCATTAAATTTAGTTAATGCAACATTGCACTGGTATTGCACGGGTTCATCTGAACGCTCTGGGACCAAATGTGGGTTGATAATTTCCACCATAATGGGGTAATGATCACTTAAAGAGTTCCCAAGTGTTTTAAAATTTAAGACATTGTCCTTATAGCGTGCAGATACTGTGATAAAATCAATTATTGAGAACACCCCTCTTCCATTGAATGTTGGGGCAAGAGGGATCTCGGGTTGACACATTTTACTCGCAAAACCCAAGTCACAAGCAAATAAAATTTCATTCAAGAGTTCTCCACTAGCAGAATGATAAAAATGTATAATATCAATACCTTTCTCCAATGTTAGTCCAAACGTACCTTTTTCTCCCCTCTTACATGGTGGACAATTAAAATCACCACCCCAAACCACCAAGGTCTCTTTGTTCATACTATTTTGCACACTATTAATATCAGTTTGTAGGGATTTTAGCACTACTGAAAGCTCATTCAATAATACATTATTGTAAAAATTCACAATTAACAGACAAAACATTTTGTTAATTTGTATCCTAACCAAATGATAAAATCTGTTGTTACACACAATATCTATTTTCTCACAATTAAAATGGTTGGACACAAAAGTGCATAGCCCGCCTTTAGCTCTGCCATGCAGTGAACATATAGCTGGGGTAAAAAAGGTTCTGAAACCACTCAGATGTAATTCTTCCACCACCCAAGTTTCTTCAAGACATATAATGTCATAATTATATATTACATTTACCCAATACGGATTATCAATTTTTGTTCTTAGCGATGTTCCAGTACAAAATGAGCCAAGTACCCTTAGGCAAATCATTTTCTTGGTTCCCAATAGCCTCGACTTCAACTATATAGTCCTGTTTAGTTTCTTCATGTACCCCTTTATCAATACTAGTAGTTTTGCCAATGGTGTCAGTGCAGGATGGCCCAATATCTACACTAGTTGTCGTCATCGGATACATGGAGGTCGGTATTATATGGGCTTTCCCTACAGTTCCTGATGAGTCATTTACATACTTCAACTCTCACATACACTGCCTTTTACATATGTAGTTACTTGGGTATGTACCATTGAGACATCCATTCACTCACCAACACACCCATACACTCACTCACCCCCATACAGCTGTTTTCACATGCACTCTTGACTCCATACACACAGTGAATCATCCACTCAAACACTATACATTTAAGGTTACATCATGTATTTGAACCCTCAGATCATTGCATAAATAGCACAGCAACAAAACAGATCAGATACAAGTGTTCCTCTACATCAACTAAAGTGTAAAATCATACTGAGAATTTATCAGAGAACCAGATGGTAAAAGATCCCTGTAACAACATACGCTACAATAAGTGTGCCACTCGATATTCCAGGTCCTAAAGTGAGGCTATGGGGGCGTGCAAGTACACTAGGAGTAGCAGGGGCGTGATGGTGAGGTGTGACCACAAAGAACTGCAAGTGCTAGAGTGTAATCCAGTTCGGATCCTGGCAAGTGCCCAGCATGTGGACCGCGGAATAGTACACCCCCAACCTAGAATGGGGAAATCCTCTAAAACCACAGGTTCTAGTGTTGTGTAGGGAGAAAAGTACACTCAGAGTTACTGGCATAGTGCCCATGAACAAATTATTACCCTCCGACTGAGTATGCGGCATCATTAGGAACAGAGGGGATTACCACTGGTGATGGCTGGAAACACTTTTCCAGAAGTGTTAACTTCGGAACCTATACGCATACCGGCACAGTGCCTGATTCTATGGGAGAGGAGAGAGGGTCGTATACAACAAGGAACTCTGTATTAAGTCATATCCCTATCAAAACACCGGTAGTTCGCAAAAGGAAACTAAGTAAAGTAATATTCCGAAAGTGAAGTGATCTACACTCTGATTTTCCACTCCAGATCTATAGAAATAAAGTTCAAATAATGGTAAATAGATCTCTTATTTGTAGGGTGTTGCCCTCCACTGTGATGATATCGAAGAAAAGGTTAGGGGGTTGCTGAATCAAATCCTCTAAGATGGCCCCTTCCTTTTCTCCTCTCACAGTGCGGGTTAAGTTACCAAAATATTATTGATGAGAAAACTATGTATTGCAGGGGCATGAGATATAGCTACCCTAGGAAGCAAGTTATAGTTTCTAGTATAATGATAACAGCTGAATTTCTATGGTTTTGTGTGTGTAAAATCTGAACCTAGATATGTCCTATCGCAGGGATTCTGCTCCTACCCAGAACAGTGAACAGTGAACAGAGACCCAGGACCTCAGTGAATTGTGGTGTACCAAAAAACTCACCTCAGTGCTTAGAAACCCTAACCAGCTAGCATCAGTGTCACTTTAGCTCTTCGTACAATAGCAAAGGAACCAATGAGTAGACAACCCAGAACATGAGACTTAGGTTATACTCAGGAATGATGGGAAGCAAGAACACTCTTTCGTTATACTCTCATACCAGTCAACAACAGGAGTAAAAAAGAGACACTGAAAGGTTAAAATATTTATTTTAATGACATGCTCTAAGATGCAGTATCTTTGCTAACATAAGCAGACATATGATTAGATATAATATGATCAGCATTGTTACAATTCCAAAAAACACAAAGGGAGAAATCATATTACAATGATGGTGAAAATATGTCCTATAGCGCCTAGTAAATCACCCTCCCTAGCTAGGAACTATGTTTTATAAAATATAGATGGTCTCTTAGGCTTGTTTGAGGGACATCATACCTCCAAGATCAGCAGGTGTGAATCACATCAGGATCAGCAAAAGCTCTCTGTCTGTAAAAAGTGTCTGAAATCATGCTTACAGTGTGATATTAAAGGCACCAGAATCACTTTGACTTGCAGCTGCATATATGTTATGGCTAGAACGTGAGCCGATCAGCCCGGACAACAGCTACTTTGTTATGATAACCTTGGAGGCTTTATCACTCAATGTGTAGACTAGAGTCATGATGTAAGTCTATGGATGCTGAAAACGAGCCATTCTCATGTGAAGCATTCCACACAGCCTAACTTACAACAACAGTTATATGCAGTGTCGTGTGCAAAAGCGGCAAAAAGGTAAAATGGCGTTTAAACTTCTAATAAGCCTATGTTAACTTAAAAATGTGCGCACCAAGGCCCAGCCCACACTACAGTCCCTGTAACCTTTGGTTTTTGTAGTGAAGGTAGATAGATAGATAGATAGATAGATAGATAGATAGATAGATAGATAGATAGATAGATAGATAGATAGATAGATAGATAGATATATAGATAGATAGATAGATAGATAGATAGATAGATAGATAGATAGATAGATAGATAGATAGATAGATAGATAATAAAAAGACTGCCATCTGGCTCTGCAATGAGCCAGAGGAATATCCTGTATGCTAATGAGAAGAGGTGGAGAAAATATGGAGGAAATCATCCAATGTCCACAATCTCTCATCCCTGTGAAAGGAATGGAAAGCTTACAAAAATACTAGCTCAAGCCACATCTATTTGTTTCAGTTCTAAACTTCAAAGTGCAATAAATAGAAAATGACAGCTTTTAAAATCATTCTTGACCATTCTCAAGAACCTACAGCTCATCCAGCCACTGTTCCTAATTGCAATGAATGTCAAGCACTTCACTTATAAAATTTAAAAAAAATGAACAATGGCACTGAGGGTCTATTACAAGTTTTGTAGTTTCCTGCCTGGTATTTCTCTCTAGTGTTAATTATATCAGGGGCATTAATAACTGTGAAGTATGGAAGTGCTCCTGATTAGGGGCTTTTAAGAAATAGCATGTGGGAGTCCGCATTTTTTAACTGATTCCTGCATGAATTTTTATGGAATTTCACCTGAAGTGTCTTTGGTGAAATACCCTCAATCTGTGGAGTTATAGTAGAGCTTGTAATCCTTTGGGACTGATTTGAACTGGATCAAGTCACATTTCTGTATGTTGTGATAACTTTATCAACCAATCTTTGATGTCAAATAAGTAATATATAAATCCTCTCATTCGAAGGGAGTCCTGGCAATACATTCTCAGTTCATGTTGACAAGATTTACCAGGCAAATATTGGAAGCACATATCACACAATGCATGGTTCTGAGGGCAGCACACAGTTGATAGGTTATCATGAGAGGACTCCTTTACCGCTTGATCGTGGCGCGAATTCCGCTGTGGTGCTGGCGGAATAAAGAGTCTGCTGGGTTTGGACGGCCCCGGCGGTCCTCCGCACACGCCCACCGTGACGTTGGATGGCTTGGGGTCGGATAACGCATGGAAGGGGTTAAATTGGTGACATTCTGTCATGAGTTGAGCCTTTCAAAACCATATCAGCAGTTTGGTAGGTGAGAGATATTGTAACAGTGGTGCTGCTGGCAGCTATGCATAGAAAAAGCATTGCTTGACCTGATTGTAATTTCAGTGGGGGAACTAATAGATGGGGAAGGGGTAGGACAACGTTCATTCGTGGACGAATAGCTTGTTAGTACATATAACAAAACGAGTCTCAGAGTCCCTCGTGATGGTCTGTTCCATAAGCTGCAGATCATGTTTTCCTGACCTTAGAGATCTTTTTGATTTTTGGAAATCAAGATTTAAGGATTGCCTTTCAATTTTCTTTAAAAGGTCTTCTCATTTTAAAGAGGCGTTTTATATGTGTTGTGGAAAGTATATATTTGTAGCATATAGAGTTTAATTACTGTATTTATTTTATTTGTATACTGCTCAAGTAGCCAAAAATCCCAAATAAAGTGTCATACAGCCTTAGAATGTTTTGATTGTAAAAATGTAAGATGAAGCACATAAACAACATAACCTTCCAAACAGTGCTTCCAATTTAATGATTGCGACACATTAAATGCTGTTATTTCTTTACTCTACTTGGCTTGGTGATCTCTCCTGCTCTAACTTGTAGATGTGTGACTTTTGTAGGTTTTCACTTCATAGTTGTCAAATTTTCAGATTGGTAATGAGTGACATTTCCATTGTTTCTGTGTACTTATGAGTGACATTCAATGACCAAATGTGTGACAGTCAGAGTGGCACTGTAACGCTAGTAAACTGAAGCAATAAAGTCAATGGAAAGAGGTAAATATCAGAAATAATCAATTTTCAGCAGTGAGAACTTTAAAAAGATGTTCAAATTGCCTCAACGCACCTGACATGGTAGTTCAGAGTGCCCTGAAGCTTCTCAAACTCCAGTAGCTCTGTGAGGAAGCAGCCGACATGATCACAAACTTTTTTGTGTCTTTTTGTTTTACCCAGGTGTACTCTGCATGCTGGGATTTGTATCATGCCCATTGCATATGATAGGAAAAGAAAAACATTCATGTCCCAGCATGTAAAGATTTAGGGATATAAAGAAAGTCAGTGAAACAGTGAGAAATGGCATAAAGCAATTAGGCAGTTGGTATAGTTGCCACTTGGCCATTTTTATACCGGCATTACTGGTATTTTATGTCCCCCCTGCCAGTATAATAATTATAAAAAATACCCAAACCCATGATCCTCATGCCATCTGACACTCACCCCAGCCAAACTCTGCCACAAATAACCCATGATTAACAAGGCCTCATTTCACTATCCATATACCAACTGACTATGCTTCTAGTAGCAAATATTACATGCTAGTAACTCTACAATTATAACCACGACCACCCCATCACCAAAGCATAACTCGAGAAACTGAGAAGGTACTGGAGTGACCACTACTTACCACCACTCTCTGCAGCCTTTCAAATGCTGCAGCACCTCCATCCACTGCCACCTCTGCTTCATGCACTTGGAGGTGATCACTGCTCGCTGCCATAAATTGCTGGTTGATGAGCTGCAGGGTGCTGTTCTGGTGTGTCATTTTTTGCATTGGGCAGACTCCAGACTAGACTCTCAGCCCAGTACCCTAGTCTGTTGTGAGCCAAGACTCCATCATCTGCAGAGTTGAGGAGCTGCGCAGTAGAGGGCTGCTCTGACAGCGATGTGGCTAGCTGGACTAGTGATCCTGGGTAACTCTATTTGTGTAACACTTGCACGCACCAGGACCGAACCCTCTGTGCACGCCCACCCAACCCCCAACAAACACACGTGGTCAGGTGTTAAAAGTTGTTGACTTCACATCATCACGGCTGGCAGGGGACAGAGGCTGGGAGTAGCTAGCAGACTCAAGGTAATTCAGGCAGAGCCTGGCTATTATCCTGCAGGGCTGAACCCCGTGGCCTTCCCCATCATTGAGCACCGTGAGTGAGTGGGTACAGGGTGGAAAGGCTCCAGGCTGTAGTTCTCCTAATGGCAGCAGACGTGCCAAAGAAAAATCAAAACTGATGCCCACCACCCGACTTGGCACGATGACATGTGATCAGGGCCGGCGCTAGGCATGGGCAGTATGGGCAGCCGCCCAGGGCCTCGCGCTCAGGTGAGAGGCAGGGGGCCTCCCCCTTCACTGTGAAATAAATTACTTTCACAGATTGCCCCCCTGCTCCACCAGGGCCCCCTCCCCACACAATTACAATACACATCAGAGATGTCTGGTGTCCACCGCGTGGTGGCATTCCTGGGGGTGCAGGGGTGGGGGGGAGGGACAAACAGAGTGGGGAAGTCAAAGCGGCAGGGCCAGCAATTAGGGCTCAAAGTGTCAGGGGCGAGGCAAAACCTTTCTTAAGTACCGGCCATTCCCTGTCTGCATTTTGTTGCTAGGTGACAGAAGGCCCCTTTGTTTCCAGGACCAGCCGGACACAGGTAAGGAGCAGTGGGTGAAGGGAGGAGGGAGCAGCCAGATCAACTGGTGCTGGGGCAGTGTTTTAAGAAAGGCCTTGTTACTGCTTGGAAGGCCCAGGGGTGGGGGCCCCCTTTCCCTGGGCCTCGAAGCACTAGAGCAAGCTGCAAGATCCAGGTGTGGGGCCCCCTTTCCCTGGGCCTCTAAGCACTATAGAAATCTGCAAAGTCAGGGTGTGAGGGCCCCCTTCCCAGGGCCTCTCCCTCTTTCTTTTCCTTTCCTTTATTTGTTCCCCTGTGAAATGAATCCAAAAAAGAAAAACTTTTTTGCTGGAAAGGTCATCTTTTTTGTGACATTTTTCACTTCCAAAGTGCAGCCTTGGGAAAGAGAGAAATAAAAAATTCAAAATGTAAAAAATAACTAAAGCAAGACAGAGTGGGTTGAAAAGGGGCCAGATTGATTTTATTCACACCCAAAACACATTAGTGCCACAACACAGAGTTTACCAGTGAAGCGCTACTTTTAATTTCTTGTCTTTCTCTAAACAGCATTGTTTTCTCGGGTGGGAAAGTGCACCATTTCTGGATGTTCTGCAATACCTGCTTGATGGGCGGACTGGAAAATAAAGTGCATACCGCTGTTCTGTAGTCACAAATGTGGTCTTTTTAAACCATATTGCTTTTGTTTCGTAAGGATATATTCAATCGGCATTGAAGCAGGTCCGTTACGGCCCTGTAGTCATGGCCTTAACTTTTCATGCAAAAGCACTCATTCATTTCTGAATAAGTGCAAAAGCGTTAAGGTAACCATGTTGTTCCTGCTTACATTTCACATGCTTTAATTAATCTTACATTCCTTATGAGTGTTTGCTTTTTCCAGAATGTTGTCACTTTTTTTTAGGCAGCATATTGCTCTTGTCTAGTGCGTAATTTGAAATGAGTTGCCTCTAGGTGTTTGTAGCGGGGCACAATTGGGTTGTAGTTGAAGGCAGTGCGAGTTTCTCTCAGTGGGGTAGTATGGTGTTCAGTGGAGAGAGGATGTGGCACTATGGTCAGAGCTGCCGAATTTGGAACTGGGGAGCCAGGTTCAGCCTTCATGACCAGTCCACCAGACCAATCTCCCCGAGGGAGCATATTTCCATGCTAGACCTTGGAAGGACCCGCAAGACCTTAGAAGCCCTGGTGTCTTAGCACCAGCAGGTGAACCCTAGCAGTGACAAGTGTGGGTTAACCTTGAAGGCCTGTCTACCACAATCCCTATTGAAGCCCACCGCAAGTCTTTTGGGCAGGCCTACGAAGCAGCACACCCTAGAGCAACAGTGACTCTGTCATTGAGGTCACAGGACCCTTGAGCAGGGAGGCTCTATGGCGGTGCAAACGGTGAGATCGCATTGAGCGCTGACTTTGGGTCATGTTTGCGTGTATATTATGTTTCTAAAAGCACTTGCTGCCTCCTTCCTGGCCTCCAGGAATTTTCGGCAACAATAAAAATGTAATGAAACTCCGGTGATCAATGTTCTTCCTAGAGAGAGATGGAGGTTTGTCAAGTGGAAGTTTTGACTCATGGAAAGGTAGCGCAGAGGGTTAATGTGCTCGCTGCAAAGAATATGTCCCATGCAGATCACTAAGTCCACATAATGTAAATAGGCCAGTGGATTACTGCTTTTGTAAGAGAGATCCTATTGGTACTTGCAGTTTATAAGTCAAAATCCTAACATAGAACAATGAGCTATTAACTGTCATCTAAGAGCTGCATGCCAACTGCAAGGTATAATTTACATCGTTATGGTTTTTTCCCCAGTCTTTGATTAACATAATGTTGCGAAAAGGGGGTTACTTGAACAGAAATCAATTTTGGTTATTAAAGAGAACTTCCAACCATGGTATTACGTTCTAAATTCAGAGTTTGTGTTTCTCCAGATCAATCACTATTAAACTATACTGCCTACTAGTACGATTGTCATGTGACTCCTAGTCCTTTGTCTTATGTAAAATTACCTATTGTGATTTCCACACGTATTATTGATTATCTCTTTGTAATGTGTGATATAAAGTTCTCTGACACTCTATCAGTGGTGCTGTTTATTAAATTAAATGCATCTGAGAGAGAGTGTAGTTATGGGGACTTGAGGGGCACTGTTAAAGGGTGGTAGTGAGGGAATCCGTGACAGAGCAAGTCATTGGGGGCACCAACATTGTCGCACAGGGTTCCACCAGTGCTAAATCTGGCCACATCTACTTCCTACAGTTCTAACACCAAATCAAAAGCGTTGATTTGACAACCCCTTGAATCTGTAGCATACCTTCAAGTCAATGTATGATTTAGCAGTGGTCTCGGTTGTTCTAAGACTGTTTTTGTTTATGTAAAATCTTTATTTGTTTGCAATGGTGTCTTGTAATTTTGTACTATATGTGTTGTGTTTTTGCACTTAACATAATTCTGGTGAGTAAAGAGCACACACACACAAAAAAGATTGTCCTACGTCTCTTAGCATGGGAGTGTGGGATTCTGGTGAGAGGACTTACGTTAAAACAAATTATGTAATGTCATCCTAAGGTAGCACAATAATGGCACAGAAAGATAAGGGAGCCTTTTGAAATGTGCAATGATATCCATGGTGTGAGAGGTTTTCTCTTGTGTAATTTTATATTTTGAATGATCCCACCCCCTCATTACCTCAACAGGATCTCCCCCCTTTATGAGGCAGAACTGGAAATTGTATCATGCACTCATCTGGAAACAATCTGTTAACGAGGAGTAAATAATATACATCTTTGTGAGACCTGCACCTAGCTTTTCCATCTAATGAGACAAATGTAATCCATTTAGCAGTTTTAAAATATATTGACTTATTTCATTTGTATATTTATCTTTTTGTCCATGTTACTGATATCCATGTTAGGTCTCATCAGGGATGCCAAATAAGATCAATAATCCTGCGATGTCACTTTCTATGATGTCACTTCTTGTGATATTACCAAGCGCGGCTCCTTCACTAGGGCAAAGGAGCGATGCCCCACTACTTTCTCGCAAAAGCAGAAACACAAAATGCTAAAACGACCATTTTATGTTTCTGCTTCTAGCACTGCGAGAAAGCAGAAGTGTTTCGTTGGGGGCGGGTGGGTCTGTTTTAGGGCTGGGGAGGATTGCCTTGCCAAGTGCTAAGGGCGCTGACTGTTCGGCCAAACCAGTCTTGCGCACTCTGGCCTTTCTCTGTGTAGGCTGCAATGCAGCATACATGGGGAAAATGGCCTCCACATAGGCGCCTGGCTGGTCGGCGTCCTGATCAATCACAACACTGCCATTGCAGCATAATGATTGGCTTAGGGGAGGGGAGGGAGGCTGCCTGCTTCCTGTTTCCCCCCCCCTTCCGAACTCCCGCGAGATCCTCCACCCGCGAGTCATGCCGGCTGCGACTGGAAGATACATGCAAATTAGAGGGGCCTCACAGATTCTCTTTCGCCCGGGGCCCCAGGAGTTCTAGGACCGGCCCTGCATGTGATGACGTAAAACAAGGCAAGGTCGGCACTGCTCGATTCACGCGCTGCTACCGGCAGCTGATGGTCTTATAATGCGTGGCTAATTCATTTTAGCGTGGGGGCGCGGAGACCAGCAGTAAAATGCGTCATTCTAACCCCTCATGCAGGGTGCTTGACAAGGCTGTCACTTTCACCTTTTAATGGCTTTAACTTTGACATACTTCTCAGGGCTTTCCGTGTGTACAGCATATGTTGATTACTTTCGGCACAGTTCATGCAGTCTGGTGCTGCACTTTACAAATATAAAGGAAATGTTATGTCCTGGTGTGTGTACCTTTAGGAATACAAATACTGACGAGGGCTCATGTAGCGCTGACATAGTCACAGGAAGGCTCAGCATATCTTTACCACAGACATTATGGAAAGGGAACACTGACAATGAGCGCATAGTTTCTATTTCACATGCACTTGAGAGAAGCATCGCCAGCAGGCATACCTTGGCTTCTACCCTTCGGCTGATATTCTAAAGAATGGCTGACAAGCAGGAGCAGGCATGTGAGCTGCAGCGATAGAAACCGGTAAATAGCGGGCCATGTCTGCACAAAACAATGCCATCACTCTACCAACACTCGGTTCAAACATTACCCACTCTGTTGAGTGTGTATATTGTTTTTTACCTTTTAGAATTAGTATTTACGTCCATTTTTTCCTACAAAGTGCGGCAACACAAAGGTCGCAGTTTTGATGCATTTCCTCTGTGTTTGACTTTTGAATGTGAACTCTGCACTTGCAATTATAGTTGTGCATCTGCTTTTTAAAATATGCTCTGAACACTTTAACTCTAAAAATTAGAGAGCTGGGGTCTCCTAAGTGGAAGCATCTTAACCTGTCATTCATTAGTTCACTCTCAAGAGGAGAAAAGTGATTTTAATCCGAGTTGCATCTTGAATTTGCTTTATTGCCGATGTCATGGACTGTTTTTCATGGGAGTCTGTGGTGTTAAGTTGATATTGTAATTTTTAAACTAGTACAATTTACATGGTTTGTTTTGCCATCATATCATAAGTTGATATGTTTTATAACTAAACCAGTACATTTTCTCAGGTTTGTTCTGCTTCTCATAGTTAGTCCAATGTCCACGATTGACACATCCGACAAATATGTTCCAGTAATAGTAAAAATACTTTTCTAACGTGTTGTCTGGAATTTCACCCTGGAGAAGAGGTGAGTTAGTTTGGTGACTAAGTACCTGGAGCTACATAATGTTTGTCACAAAGTTATAGTAGTGCAGCAAGAAGTTGAAGCCAACAGAAAAGAATGAGTTCCACCAGTACAATAACACATACATCACACAGAACGTCAGCGTGTTAATAAAAAACAATTGTGTGTTATGTCATCAGAGAGCGAGTACTGAAGCTGATCTGTGTCACATTCAGTAAGCACAATCAGGGTTGTCTGTGGTCCTTCAATATTACACTTTTATTTTTATGGAGTTTTATGGAGCGCAAACTTGACCCGAAGGTATTGGGTACCAGAGCGCTTTATATAGCACCAGTTGCGTTACATGAGGACACATTCATTTTTGTTAGGCACGGGCAGATTAGGAGGCTTATTATCAAGGCAGGCAAATTGAAATTATCGCCGCTTTTGCTGCCGTTTTTAGGAACAAAGCGGCGATAAATTCATCGCCCTTTTAGCAAGCTGTCCCTAACATTAGTTAGCAACAGCTTTTAGGTGATAGCGAGCGGTTTGGGGCCCGCTTTGCATGTCAGCAATATTTATCGCTAATGACATGCAAAGTGGGCGTACCCAACCAGTTAGCGACTGAAAGCAGTCGCTAACGTCGCTATCGCCTATTAGCAAGGCAGGCGTAGCGATAAAAACATTTGCGCTAAGCGCGAATATCGCTAAAAACTAACGCCTGCTCAGACCAGTTCTTAGCCATTATATCCAAAGGGAGGTGGATATTCTGGCTAAGACCCTATTGGCGATGATGCATGAATATTGCTGGTTTTCCAGCGAAATTCATGCATTTCGCCGCTATCGCCGGTTATTTTCTCACATTTGAGATGAACGTTGCTAATAGCACGTTATCTCTGTGAAAAAATCCAGCGATGCTTGGCGATAAAAAAAGTCACTAAGCTTCTTTAGTGATAAATATCGCTAGTTACTGATAATATACCCCTAAATGATTTGCCCAGAATCACAGGATGTTCAGCGTCAATAGCGAGACTCAAACATGGGTCCCCCAGATTCGAGGTCGACCGACCTAGCTGTTATGTCAACTCCTCTCCCCCTTCTCCTACAACATTGATATTGGCTGTGGAGAGGGGCCATCACGTGGCTCAGTATAGGTGGCCACCTACTGAAGGCTGTGCAAATCCTTGACACTTACCACAGTTGATCTCTGTGTTAAGCGTGATATCTGATATGGCAGATGTCAAGCTCAGAGGGTATCCCTTTCTCTGAATGACAGTGCAATTAGGTCACAGCTGGAAGAGTAAAGATATGTCTCTTATTACCCTATTCTTTCTTTCAATACCAGGCATGTGCTTAATTCAGAGAAGATTTGATTTGGAGAACAGTTTTGGGACACTGAGATAACTTCTCGTAAGCAGGATTCTGACAGCAATTCTGAGACATCTGACCTCAATAACCTGAGTGTCTGCAGAAAGCACCACAAGAGTTGATTGGCTGGGACTTGTGTGCCACAGTAGAACTTTTCAATGGATCCACTCATGAAAGTGAAACATAGATTGCTTTTAGGTAGGTACAGCACCCAGTATTAAGTCATTTGGTCTTGTCTGCGACAATGCTTGCAAGAAATATTGTATAAAACAAGGGGCTTGCAGCCCACCCTTTGCTTGCCATTCATTGGCTTCATTGTAACTATCATTTGCTGCCTTCTAATTGGGCAGGGTGTGCTGGTTTCACTTCCTCGCCTTTCAGCTTGAGCCTGGACCAAGTTCTGATTGATTCATCTTGATTGCTGTCCTTCTGCTAATCTGCTGTAATTGAGGTACTTTTTTATTTATTTGTCTTCCCTGCCATCATTGTTGAACCTCTTCCCATTTGTGACTAGGTTTTATTATGCCACATGCACTTCAAAGAAGTATTTTCCCTATTTGAATTGGATGATTATTGGGACAACAGATGTTATCTGCTTTTATTGTGACATCAGATGCTATCTGCTTCCAAATAAATTTTTAGTAAGACATAGGCGTGATTGCTTTCTCAATTTGATATTTTTTTTGTCAATTGACATATTTCTTTTCTCTTTCATGCATGGGAAGATTAACCAATTGGCTCAGAATCACAGGGGTGGTGTGCCGAGATCTACTTAGCACTGGCAAAGCCAGTAGATCTTTCCTTTGAGTCTATTGGCCCTGTCATTGCCTTTTCTTCCTGCTGTAGAGCATTGGGATTGTCAAATATGGCAATAATTTGTAGCCTTGTTGAATAGCAGTGTGGCTGCTCTGCAGCATGGCTACAAATGTTAATAAAAAGGACTATGATGCATCCAGTACTATTGCACTCTTAAAAAAGCCACACTACAAAGTATCCAGGCTGCTGCACAGCACATCTACAACACATTGCCAAAGCCAACAGCTCTAATAGTGAGTCTTTTTTACTTTGACAAAGATTTTTTAAATTATGCAGCATAATTGTTTGATATAACCAGTCACATATAAAAAAAAACCTTAGGCTGGAACACAAAGAGAATAACACATCAAAAAAGATTCCCACTGCACATGCTCTTGTGGCATGTAGTTTCTTCTACAGCAACGATTTTAACATTAAAAAAAATTGGGCATATGATTTTCAAGGGAAAACTGGAATGCTACCACAGACTGAACACATCTCCTAATACGCAATTTAGAGGAAAAGTTACAACAAACACTAAAGAAAACTCAAAACAGAAGTGTGTGGATGCCAGCATGTTACACAGTTACAATCTGTTTGTAATCTGTCTGTGACTTTCAGTTCCCATACAGAGTACTGCATATTTCTTAAATACTGTTCATCATTTGCAAGATTTATTAGAAACTGTGTGAATCAATTAAACTGTTAAGAATATGACGAATGTTTTCCAAAAGTCATACGATTTTTCTCAGGCATGCAGCAATTTTCCATTTTTAGGCTGGCATTTCAGGAAGAGTGGGGGATGGGCAGATGGGTGATAGGTGGGTGCATGCAACCAAAGTGAGTGTAAATAAAAAGAAAACATTAACCATTTATCTTGCTTGCTGCATGACTCTGATGTCCTTGTTGTGCCGTGTTCTACTCTATGTCCCCAATTCTCAAAGCCAAGATTGGTGCTGCTCCCATGCTGGTCGCCAGCATGGGAGCAGCAACAGGCAGCACATAGGCACTTTGGAACCAGCCACTGCTCCTGTCCTCTGCTGCCAATCGGTAGCAGAGGACACGCCCACATGTCTCTGGGCTTGGGGCAGGCTGGCTGCTGCAGTACGCAGAACGATAAAAAATAAAATGCAAGCCACCGTAGGCGTGAACAAGATACATCTGAGGGCGCTTGCTGAAACAGTTTTGTGATAATAGAACACCGTGCACATCTCCTACTTTATCTATATCTCTCTCTACTGTTCCCCCGGGGCGCGGGGCACAAGATGATCGATCACAGAGACGTACAAATGCCATGGAACATCAAAAAGACGGAATACGAACTATGAGACTACGAACTGGCGAACAATCTCAAGAGCACGGACTACCGCTCCTCCCCCCGCCCCCCCCTCTTCCTTCTTTCCTCCTTTCTCCTCTTTAGCCTATTTTCTTCTTTCTTCTTCCACTCATGTATAAGCCTCGTCCATGTATGTAAATTTATATTTTTTTATATACAATAAAGAATTTCGGAAATAAAAAAAAATAAAAATAAAATGCCAATGAATTTTTTTCATTGCTATTTTATTATTTGCTGCGCGGCTCCCAGTGGGCCGTGGACAACACTCCTCCATCCTCGTATAGAAACTGCTGCTGTAATCTACTGTGATGTACTTTGCATGTTACAGATTCAGTGTTAGCTGGTAGATATGGTTAATCTGACCAGTCCATCGGAAGGTTTCTGCCAGACTGGCCAGGAAGGGTAGTCTGGTGTTGTTTTTCAGCCTCCTCGAATGTTTATGGAGCTCATTGCTAGACACCATGGCCCAAGACATCATGTTCCTTGTACACCTCATCTGGTTTAGATTTTTCTATCATCTTTATGCATACAATATGCACCTATTCTCACTGCCTACATTCCTCACCTCTCCTCCACATTGAACCCCAACTATCAATCGGAGGTCTTTGATTGCCACTGACCTGTGAATGGCTCTCAACTGCCTCATGCTGAGCTCATCCAAAAAGGAAACTACTTACCTTTCTGCCATTTGAGCATCTGCTTCTCTTCTCATACCTATCCCTTTCCCCTCTTAAACTCTGACTGCTCTCAGCAGCAGCCAGAATCCTTGCCATTCACTTGAACTCCATTATGCACAAAGAATTGTTCATGTCTGCCATGGCCAAAGCTGTTGAGAAATAGACATGCATTTCCTAAACATATTTGCACACAAAGCCAAGGTACTCGTCTAATTCCCTATCATTATTAGAGTCGCAATATTCACTGGCAGTCTTGTCAGAAATGGAGTCCAGTAAAAGATTACTACCCTGGTACATGGGCGTCCGCAGAAATTTTTCCAGGGGGGGGCAACATTTTTACTTCATCACCATCCTCCGACATAATTGAGCACAAGTATTAAATAAACAAATAAAAAATCTAATAAAACAAAAGAGCTTAAATAACAAAAGAAACCCATGGGGTGGGAGAAATATCATGTAAGGCTTCACAGCAGATTACCTGGCAACCACAATGAAACAGAGGAAAAAATAAACAAGCAATGGCATAGCCAATAGGTCTCGCCTTTGGGACCTTATAAGTGTTTAGCCATGCAACACTTGATGTTGTTGCACCAAGGATATTGTACTGGATAACTAAACACTTATAAGGTAGCAAAGGGGAGACCTATTGGCTATGTCAATGCTGTTTTTTTTTAATGACAAGCAGTGCTATAGGGCTCCGGCTGCCACTTAGTCCACCACATCCTACGTAGATGCTGCAGCCATCTTTGAATGGTTTTAAAGCCAATTTAAAAGCTGTCACCAGTGTATGTTAATCCCTATCCCAACTGTGAGACTGCTCTCCTGCTTCCCAATTCTATTAAATACAAATTATGTAAAAAGAGCATCCCATTCTGAGCTACACAGCTCATTCTACCCACGTTTCATGCGCAGATTTGAAATACTGATGGTTTGGGCTTCCAGGAATTCAACTGGTTGAGAGGTGGAGAGGTGTAGAGAGGTAGAGAGGTAGAGAGGTAGAGAGAGGTAGAGAGAGGTAGAGAGGTAGAGGGAGAGGTAGAGGGAGAGGTAGAGAGAGGTAGAGGGAGAGGTAGAGAGAGAGAGGTAGAGAGGTAGAGGTAGGTAGAGCGAGGTAGAGGTAGGGAGAGAGAGATAGGTAGAGAGAGAGGTAGAGGTGTAAAGGTAGAGAGAGAGGTATAGAGAGAGAGGGAGGGGTAGAGAGAGAGAGAGAGAGAGAGAGAGAGAGAGGTAAAGGAGGAGAGGTAGAGAAAGAGGTCGAGAGGTAGAGGTAGAGAGAGAGAATGGTAGAGGGAGAGGTAGAGAGAGAGAGTGGTAGAGGGAGAGGTAGAGAAAGGGAGAGAGAGGTAGAGAGAGAGAGGTAGAGAGGGAGAGGAAGGGAGAGAGGAAGAGAGAAAGGTAGAGAGAGGGGTAGAGGTGTAAAGGTAGAGAGAGAGGTATAGAGAGAGAGGGAGGGGTAGAGAGAGAGAGAGAGAGGTAAAGGAGGAGAGGTAGAGGTAGAGAGAGAGTGGTAGAGGGAGAGGTAGAGAGGTAGAGAGAGGTAAAGAGGTAGAGAGAGAGAGGTAGAGAGAGAGGTAGAGAGGGAGAGGAAGGGAGAGAGGAATAGAGAAAGGTAGAGAGAGGGGTAGAGAGGGGTAGAGAGAGAAGTAGAGAGAGGTAGAGGTAGAGAGAGAGAGGTAGAGAGAGAGGTAGAGAGGTAGAGGTAGAGAGAGAGAGAGAGAGAGAGAGAGGTAGCGAGAGAGAGGTAGAGGGAGAGCGAGAGAGAGAGAGAGGTAGAGAGAGAGGTAGAGAGAGAGAGTGGTAGAGAGAGATGTAGACAGAGAGGTAGAGGTAGGGAGAGAGAGAGGTAGAGGGAGAGAGGTAGAGAGAGAGTGGTATCGGGAGAAAAAGAGAGGAAGAGAGAGGTAAAGAGGTAGAGAGAGGTAGAGAGAGAGGTAGAGAGAGAGGGAGGAAGAGAGAGAGGTAGAAAGAGAGGTAGAGAGAGAGGAAGAGAGGGGTAGAGAGAGGTAGAGAGAGAGGTAGAAAAAGAAGTAAAGGGAGAGGTAGAGAGAGAGGGGTAGAGGTAGAGGTAGAGGTAGGGAGAGAGAGAGAGGTAGAGAGAGAGGGGTAGAGAGAGAGAGGTAGAGAGAGAGAGGTAGAGAGAGAGGAAGAGAGAGAGGTAGAGAGGTAGAGAGGTAGAGAGAGAGAGGAAGAGAGAGAGGTAGAGAGAGAGGTAGAGAGGGGTAGAGAGAGAGAGAGAGAGGTAGAGAGAGAGAGAGAGGTAGAGAGAGAGAGGCAGGGAGAGAGAGAGAGGTAGAGAGAGAGGTAGAGGGAGGTAGAGGTAGAGATGTAAAGGTAGAGAGAGAGTGGTAGAGGGAGAGGTAGAGAGGGAGAGAGAGGTAAAGAGGTAGAGAGAGGTAAAGAGAGAGGTAGAGAGAGAGAGGTAGAAAGAGTGGTAGAGAGAGAGGTAGAGAGGGGTAGAGAGGTAGAGAGATGTAGACAGGTAGAGAGAGAGAGGTAGAGAGAGAGGTAGAGAGAGAGAGAGCGCTAGAGAGAGAGGGAGGTAGAGAGAGAGAGGTAGGGAGAGAGAGAGGTAGAGAAAGAGAGAGAGGTAGAGAAAGAGAGAGAGGTAGAGAGAGGTAGAGAGAGGTAGAGAGAGAGAGGTAGAGAGAGAGAGGTAGAGAGAGAGAGGTAGAGAGAGAGGTAGAGAGAGAGAGGTAGAGAGAGGTGGAGAGAGAGAGGTGGAGAGAGAGGTAGAGAGCGGGAGGTAGAGCGAGAGAGATAGAGAGAGAGAGGTAGAGAGGGAGAGATAGAGAGAGAGAGGTAGAGAGACAGGTAGAGGTAGAGAGGTAGAGAGAGAGAGGTAGAGAGAGAGGTAGAGAGAGAGGTAGAGAGGGAGGTAGAGAGAGAGAGGTATGGAGAGAGAGGTAGAGAGAGAGCGGTAGAGAGAGAGGGAGGTAGAGAGAGAGAGGTAGGGAGAGAGAGGTAGAGAGCTGTAGAGAGGTAGAGAGAGGTAGAGAGAGAGAGGTAGAGAGAGAGAGGTAGAGAGAGGTGGAGAGAGAGAGGTGGAGAGAGAGAGGTGGAGAGAGAGAGGTAGAGCGAGAGGTAGAGCGAGAGGTAGAGCGAGAGGTAGAGAGAGAGAGATAGAGAGGGAGAGGTAGAGAGGGAGATGTAGAGAGAGAGAGGTAGAGAGAGAGAGGTAGAGCGACAGAGAGAGGTAGAGAGAGAGAGAGAGGTAGAGAGAGAGAGGTAGAGAGAGAGAGGTAAAGAGAGAGAGAGAGGTGTAGAGAGAATGGTGTAGAGAGGTAGGGTGAGATAGAGAGGTAAAGAGAGAGACGTAGAGAGAGAGGTAGAGAGAGGTAGAGCCACATAGAGAGAGAGGTAGAGAGGTAGAGAGAGGTAGAGAGACGTAGAGAGAGAGGTAGAGAAGTAAGAGAGGTAGAGAGAGGTAGAGAGGTAGGAAGAGAGGTAGAGGTAGAGAAAGAGGTAGAGAGAGAGAGGTAGAGACAGAGGTAGAGAGAAAGGTAGAGATAGAGAGAGGTAGAGTTAGAGAGGTAGATTGGAGAACCTAGCATTTCCAGAGCATTAAAGGCTCTACTCATTTGTAACGTCATTCCTTTCACTGCACATCCTGCTTTATCTAAATAACTAGGCCCCTTATATACAAAAGGATGTTGTGGTCATAAAGCTTACAATTTGCAGCATCACAGTGGTTGCTACTGATGGTTTTTACCCCTTCCTAGGGCCCCTGCAGATCCACTCTTTCTTAGCTTGGAAAATGTGCCCCCCCCCCCGAAATTTGACTCTAGGTGCGCATCTGCTTCAAGCTGTGGAGCAGCCAGGCCCGGATCTTCTCTCTTGCCCCTCAGCAGCAGTTTTACCGCTCATCAAGCAGGACCGTCATTGCAAGCGCTTTCTCACGCTTTTAAAATTGACGGCCTTTCTCACGCTTTTAAAATTGACGGCCCTGCAGACAAACACCACTGTCTGTGGGGGCTGTCAATAGTGACGGACCGGTGTTCCAGGGGGGGGCAAGTGCCCCCTCTTGCACTACCCTGCGGACGCCCATGCCCTGGTATTTAAATGCGTTAATGGTTCATCCCGGAAATACCAGTCTGTAAACCCTCTTCAGAGGCATCCATTCTCAAAACGTATGCTAAGTCGGTCTTAGAATTCTTGTCATACTCAGACCACACTTGTCCAGATTACCAACACTTTGCACTAGGTTTTTGTGACAAAAGTAATGTAAACCAACACAAACTGTTCAATTGGGGTTTATTTTATTTTTCAAGTCATAATTCGTTTTGTGATGGAAAGTAGACCTAATATCCAAAATATTTGCTACTTTGTAGCAGTTTGCATAAAAGGGCACACCATGTGTGTGAGAAGAAATGGAGCAACAGCAAGACACTAGAAGACTATCCAGCATTCAAAACTGCTGTCACAACACATCACCACATCATAAGAACAAAGAATGTGGCCCTACAATGAAATGAAATGAATTAAATGAAAAGTAGTTTTCTATAGCGCAAAAATCCACTCCTAACGGAGTCTCCGGGCGTTGTGAGTAGCAACAGATCAGATATGTAAAATAAACCTAGATAAGCTTTAGGCAGCAAGCATCCGATATTCCGAATATCCACGTCTTTAACAATTTCCTAAACTGCCCCTCCTGTTCAACAACTCTGAGTTCCTTAGGCATACTATTCCAGGCTTTTGCTCCCAAAATGGTAGTTGATCTTCCGCCTCTGGTGGCTAATTTAAATGCTGGAATCCTGAGCAGATTTGCAGTAGTAGACCTCAGTGTTCTACAAGAAAGGATCAATGCCAACACACTCAATAGTAAAGAACTATTTGCTGTGGTGAAAGAATTTGCCAAACACTGCACAGAGACAGCAGACATCCTACTCTCCCAAGAACTCAGCACCTTCTTCCACGACAAGATTAAGGAGATCTATGACTTTTTCAACAGCTGCGATCCCTCAAGGCACTCTCACCCCTCTATCAACCACCACACGACCGACAAATACTGGTCCTGACTGCCTCAAATGGATCCTACTCAACACACACTCCCTCTACAAACACTCTGTGGAGATCTGGGACCTACTCAACTCCATCTACCCAGACATTGCCTTCCTCACGGAAACCTGGTTGAACAGTACCTCTGCCCGGACATCGCCACCGCCATCCCAGACGGCTACAAGATCATCCACAAGGCTTGCATCAACAAACCGGATGGAGGCATCGCGATCATACTCAAAAGTACCCACTGCCTCACCACCCACTTGGACGACTATGCGACCAACATGGAGCACCTCCACTTCTCGGTCAGACCAACCCAAACATCACCCTCAGTGGCACCTTCATCTACACACGCCCCGGACCCTGTTCACTCTTCAGTGACTCCATCGTCAACTTCATTGCACCCGCGCTCTAGCATCCTCAGACTACATCCTCCTTGATTACCTCAACTTTCACCTGGACAACCCCAATGACAAGAACACATCATCCCTGCTGGAAAACCTAGCCACCATTGGACTCAAGCAATGGGTCACCTCCCCAACCCACTCAGCAGGACACACGCTCAACCCCTTCTTCTCCACCAGAGACAACATCACCTTCAGTCACACCCCCAACCTGCTTTGGAATGACCACCGCTGCGACCGCTTCTCCTTTACTAAACACACCGTACACCACCATACCCACTGCAACCCTCGCAGAAGTTGGAACAAAGTAATCGAAAAATAGCTCACCACTTCCCACAGCAAAACCCAACCTCCGACTTCCGCAGATGCTAATTCCTCAGCATGTAACCTCCACCGATGAATCTCCAGCTGCCCAACACACTGGCTCACCTCAAGAAAGCACCAGGCTAGCCACACTCTAAAAAAGCCACCTGGTTTTCTCCCACACTTTATGAGTCCAGACACATCTGTAGATGGCTCGAGAAGAGATGGAGGAACAGCAAGACCCTGGAAGACCAATCTGCCTTCAAAGCCAATGTCACCACACATCACCACCTCATTAGAGCAACAAAGAAAGAGGCCTACAAGAAAGGATCAATGACAACGCACTTAATAGCAAAGAACTGTTCAGCATGGTCAAAGAATTCGTCAAACCCATCACAGAGATAGCAGACATCTTAACCTCCTAAGACCTCTGCAACAACCTCAGCACCGTCTTCCACCACAAGATTAAGGAGGTCTATGACAGCTTCAACAGCCCCAATACTCAAGACCTTCTCACCCCACTCACAACCACCATACCCAATGACAGCGGACCCCAGAAGACCCTGCTCTGCTAGACTCCCCTCAACGCTGACAACACCCTCAATATCATGAAGAGCATCCACTCTGGAGCACCCTCATACCCTTGCCCGTACCACATCTTCAACAGAGTCAACACCTCCATTGCCCCCAAACTGTGCCACACCATCAACTGCTCCATCAACTTAGCCACATTCTCGGAAGACTGGAAACACGCAGAGATAAACCCCTTGCTGAAGGAATCCTCTGCTGACCCAAAAGACCTCAAGAGCTCCAGACCCATCTCTCTTCTCCCCTTCCCAGTTAAGATCATCGAGTAGGCCATCAATGCCCAACTCTCTGAGTTCATTGAAGTGAACAACATTCTGGAATTCTCCCAATCTGGCTTCCGAAGCAACCACAGTACCGAGGCCGCCCTCCTCGCAGCCACAGACGATAGCTGCACCCTCCTCAACCAAGGCAAAACTGCAGCCCTCATCCTCCTGGACCTCTGGCTGCCTTCGACACTGTCTCCCACCGCACCCTATGCACAAGACTCCACAACGCTGACATCCACGACAAAGCCATGGAATGGATCCGCTCTTTCCTTACCGGTCGAACACAGAGAGTCAGACTACCACTCTTCCACTCTGGACCCACAGATATCAGCTACGGAGTGCCTCATGGCTCCTCCTTGAGGCCCACACTCTTCAACATATACATGGCCTCGCTCGCAGCCATTGTCAGGAACCACAGAATCAACATTGTCTCCTATGCTGATGACATCCAGCTGATTATCACCCTCGCCAACTAACCCACAGTCGCCAAGAACAACTTCCACGACGGGATATAGGCTGTTGCCACCTGGGTGAAGCACAGCTGCCTCAATCTAAACTTAGAGAAGACCAAAGTCCTCATCCTGGGCTCCACCCCCTCTGCCTGGGATGTCTGCTGGTAGCCCGCAGAACTTGGATCCCCCCACAGACCTCGCACAGAATCTCAGCATCATCTTGGACTCCTCACTCACCACGAACTGCCAGATCAACGCCATCTCATCATCCTGCAACCACACACTACACCTGCTCCAAAAGAACTTCAAGTGTATCCCCACCGAGTCCAGAAAGACAGTCACCCACACACTTACCAGCAGCAGACTTGACTACAGCAACGCACTCTATGCTGGCGTCAACCAGAAACTCCTCAAGAAACTGCAGAACATTCAGAACACCTCCGCCAGCCTCATCCTCAATATCCCCCGCTGCAGCAACATCACCAGCCACATGAGAGAAGACCTCCACTGGCTCCCAGGCAACAAAAGAATCACCTTCAAGCTCCTCATGCATGCCTACAAACCCACACTTGATGCAGGACCTGCATACCTCAATCACTGCCTCACATTCCACTCACTCACAATTTGTCTGAATTACAAAAACAAAGTAAAATGTAGTATCTGTCTCTAAAACAACACAAATTCAATAAGGGAATGAAAGATATGAATCTTTACATTTTTAGGTAAAGATAGCACCAAAAAGCACTAAGAGCCAATGACAGTCTATGGAAGTGGTAGACTGGGGCACGGGTGGGATTGCAGGCTGACTGTGAAGGAGCATGGGCTAGATTCCTCAAGTGGGGAAAGACCAGTCCAGTCAAATATTTTACCTTCAGACTTCGGGCCTAATTAAGAGTTTGCCGGATGCGATACTCCATCACAAACATGACAGATATCCTGTCCTCCAGATTACAAGTTCGATTGGATATAATAGAATTGTAATTTGGCAGAAAGGTTACCTGTCACATTTGTGACGGAGTACATTTGTCTGCCTAACTCGTAATCAGGCCCTTAGTATTTTTATGGAGCTCAACATCCTTCAGCCGGTCAAACCTGAAGCTGTATCAGAGGAAGGTGCATCAAATTCAGACACCTTTGCTGCTAGGTCCCCCTGACGGCTTTGTAGGTCTTGAAAGTCCAAACATTTTCCTAGTCCCAACTTTTCAGGGTTTGTGGAACAGCTCTTCTGAGTCACTTCAAATGTTCCTAAGACCTCAAGGACACAGTTTAAGGACCAGGACTTACTCTAGCAGAGGCCACCAGCAAGGTCCAACCCGTATCAGGTGTCCAGTTGGTACTGGACAGTTGGTCACTTAGGGAAAAAGGCCTCTTGCAGCTTGTTGAGTCCTTGTAACCACAAGATAGGTCAGTCAACTAACCCTTGGAGTCCACTTCATTGTCCGATATGAAGAGACCTTTCTACCCTTGTGCAGAGTCTGTGTGCCTACCCAGAAGTGTGTCCATGGAACCAAGCAGTCCTCTCCTCTGTGGTCACTCAAAATCAGTTCTGGAGGCAGCTCCTTTCCCATTGGGTTTGGTGGCATCCTGGCCGGGGGGTGGAGGGGGGGAAGGGGTGCCTTCTTCAAATCTCACCTTACATTTACTTGTAAAATAGCAAGCCCCTTTATAAGTTATTGACATTCCTAGGTTTACCCTAATTGGACTTTCTGCAAGCGGAATAAAAACACCTGCCCATACTCAGGCCACTGTTACTGTTCTGGGAGCAGTTGTCACACCCCATTATTAGCAAGCGTTTGCCTGGATATCTTCTGGAGAGCAAATGTAAATTAGCCTCCAGGAGCTTCAGGCAAGGAAAGAGTAACTTGCTAAAAGTTAGTATTCCAATTTTTGTACTAAAAGTCCTACTTCAACAATGAATTGAACTTTAACTAAGTATGAAAAACAGTCTTCCAATGACTACTTTAACCATTCCCTTCAAAAGATACATAATACTTTTATACTCTTTACTTTGACATTTTCTAGGATCCACCCATAGACCTGCCAGTAAAAATAGCTTTTGAAGCCTAGTCACTAGCGGAACACGGCAATTTTTTATTTCACATGTGTTACGCTTTTAAATATCTGACACCCTACATTGTGGACAAAAAGGGGTACTTAGAGGTGAGTGATTATTATTTAAAGAAGGGTTTCCTGCCTGTTAAAAATGTTATGTTATTGATGTTTTTATAGAGTGCTAATCTCCTGCGAAGGATTCCAGGTGCTCTGTAGAAGGTGTGAGAGGCCAGCTCTGTGGTATTTCTTTTCCAGATTTTGTTCATCATACTTATGAAAATCTACCCCTGCTAGGTCCTTTATGCGTGATTGCAGATTTTTGTATGTATCACTAGAAGAGCCAGTTCTTCAGCTACTTCAAAAAGTCAAGAAGACAGGAGAAGAATCTTTTATCTTGTGGGAGGTCATTCCAGGCTTTTAGGGTCAGGTACAAGAAGGCTCGGCCTCCTGCTCAGTTTTTCTGTAGACGTGGGGTATGTGCTAATGAGAGATTGGCAGAACAGATTTGTCTGGAAAGTTGCTGCAATTGAATTCGCCTGCTCTAGTAGGCAGGGCCAGAGTTGTGTAGAGCTTTGTAGGTGTGGGTGAAGAGTTTGTAGTGTGAAAGCTTGTGTATCGGGAGCCAGTGAATTTCCCTAAGGTGTTGTGTGACCAGTGCTCGGCGTGGGAGGTTGAGGCCTATTCTGGCTTATGCATTTTGGATGGTCTGCAGTCTTCTTGTGAGCTAGTTGGTAATCCCTGTGTACAGGGATTTTCCATAGTCTTCTATGCTGGTGATGAGGTCTTAGGTGATCCTTTGCCTGGTATTGTCTGTTAGTCACTTGAAAATTTTCTTTGGCAGCCTCAGGGTTTTGAAGCAGAATGGTTTGATAGGCCTGAAAGGATGAGGGCTGCCAGTTCCCCCTGTTGATTATCATCTGGTTGTCATCCATTGCTGCTATAAGGATGGGTTCTGTGCTGCTGTTTGGCGAGGTGGTTGGAGAGGGGCTTCTTGATGGTTCTTTCCCAGACTTTCACTGGTTAAGGAAGGAGGAATATTGGCCGGTAATTGGCCAGTTTGGTCAGGTCAGCAGAGGATCTTTGTTTCATGTTTCCATGTTCCAGGATAGTGGTTGTACTGATGGAGGTGTTAAGGATAGGGGTAGGGACCTCGCAAATGGTGATTAGTCCTCTCTTGAAGGTGTGGTGGGGGCAGGGGTCTGCCAGGGCCCAGAGTAAATGGTCTTCATGATAGGTTTGGTTTCCTGCATGCTAATGGTGTTCCATGTGGTCATTGTGTTGATTTCCTTCATCACTGGGAGACATCCGGAGAGGACCAGTGGGTCCGGTTGCAGGGTGAGGTTGCTGTATATGGTTGAGATTTTGCTGCAAAAGAAGTTTGAGAGGTTGTTTCACAGATCATTTGATGGGTTGATGTTTCCAGTGACAACTGTGGTGTGGTGACATCTTTGACAATTGTGAAAATAATTTTGCTGTGGTTGGAGTTGGTGTTTATTTCTTTGACTAGGGCCTACCTCTCAGTTTTCTCAGATTAACTCATCGTACCTTCTCTGCATTCTTTGAAGGCGGTTTGTTCCTCCTCCCCTTTCTTATGTTATGTTATGTTATTTTGGTCTTTTATAGCGCGCTGCTACTCCATAGAGTGTCCCGGTGCTTTTATTGAAAACCTGTAGCAGAATAACACAACACAGTAAAATAAAACAGACCCAGCAAAAAGGAATAAAAGCGTACTAGAGGGCAAAAAGCTAAGTCTTAAGGCCCTTCTTTAAAGTCAACAAATTGGAGGTGCTGCGTAATGCCAAAGGCAAAGTATTCCAAAGCTGTGGCGCCAGCAGCCTAAAAGAACGACCTCCAATGCGGGCCCTTTTTACTCGAGGGACCACTGCAAGGAACATTGATTCAGATCTCAGAGATCGGGCCGGATGGTAAAAGGCAAGCCTCCTTTGGGGATACTTTGCTCCGGAGGCATGAAGAGCCTTGTGGGCCAAGGTCAAGGCCTTAAAAACTATCCGCTTCCGGATAGGCAGCCAGTGGAGCGACTGCAAAAGGCCGGAGACTCTGGCTCGCCTGTAAAGGCCAAAAATGTCCCGCGCGGCCGAGTTCTGGACCACCTGCAACCGTTGCAGGAGATACTCCGGCAGGCCCAGATATAGGACGTTGGAGTAGTCCAATCTTGAACCAATTAAGGCCTGCACCGTAGTCTTCCTATGATCTTCTGAGAGCAAAGGAAGGAACTTACGGAGCATCCTGAGGAGGCCAAAGCATGTTCCCGTTAGACCAAGGATCTGAGATCTTAACGTCAGACCATTATCAATCTTGATCCCCAAATTCTTTGCTAGCTGGGATGAGCACGCTGGAGGAAACATATTAACAGGCCACCATTCCTGCCAGTCTGGGTCAGATGGCCAGCCGAAGAAGAGTATTTCAGATTTATCTGAGTTGCACTTGAGGCTGTTAAGCTGGAACCATTTAAAAACAGCCCCAAGGCACTCACGGATACTCTCTCCATTAAACTCTTCTCCTTTCCCACACGTAAAGAGGAGCTGGGTATCGTCGGCATAGGATACGATCTGGACCCCAAACGACACCGCCAATGCCGCCAAAGGGGTCATAAAGATGTTAAAAAGAGTCGGGCTCAACACAGAGCCTTGCGGGACTCCAACTCCCAAAGGCGGCATCATGGCAGAGCTAGGTGAGGCCCAGACCGTTTGTCGACGGCCAGCCAAGAATGATCTAAACCAGCTAAGCACCGTCCCCCTCAGACCGATCTCATGAAGTCTGGCGAGGAGACCCTCATGGGGGACGGTGTCAAAGGCCGCCGACAGATCAAGCATAACGAGCATAGCTTTGCCTCCCGAATCCAGTGCCTCTTTAATGGCTTCATACACCTCCAAAAGCGCCGTCTCGGTGCTTAGATTGGGGCGGAAGCCAGATTGAGTGGGGTGCAGCAAATTGTGGGATTCCCAAAAATTGGATATGCACATGCTTCTCCAAGATCTTAACCAACGCAGGGAGGAGAGAGATGGGCCTGTAGTTGGCCAAAGCCTCAGGGTCTAGGCCAGGCTTCTTGAGAAGGGGGATAACCATCGCCTGCTTCCAAGCCTGCGGGACCACTCCCCGACTCAAGGAGAGATTCAAAAGTGGGTTCGCCAACGGATTTACAACTTCCGCCATTTTCGCCAAAAATTTGGCCGGGCATGGGTCAAGAGGCGACCCAGATTTAAGGTTGGCCATAAGTGCCAATGACGAAGAAACTGAAATTGGCGGAAAATCTGCCAGAGCTGAACCAGAAGGGGCCGGTGGAACTGACCCCTCCTCGAGGCTGGGAGGGACTTCAACCACCTTCAAGGGAAAAGAGTCCTGGATCAGTTTTATCTTGGTAGTAAAGAAGTTGACAAGAGCAGAAACCCACGGCTCGGAAAGAACGGCCTGGGTCGAGTTAGATCGTGGGGCCGTAAATTCCCTAACAATCGTAAAAATCTCCTTACATGAAGTAGAGGCAGCCTCTATCCTCCTAGCGAAGTAGCCTTTTTTTTCAAGGAGGATATCCCGATGGTAAGCTTTAACCACTGTCCTGTAGACAAGCCTGGCCGCGGAATCATACTGTGACCGCCAAGCCCTTTCAGCCACCTTGCACTGCCGTCGAGAAGCCGACAGTGCTTCAGTAAACCAGGGGGCAGAAACCCATTTAGATATTAATCGGGGGGCCATCACAGGGGCTAGATCATTCAGCCTGTCCGTCAGCCACGCCTGCAGAGACTCCAAATCCCTATCCAGGTCTCCCGTAAGAGGGCACGGATGGTCGGAAGATGCCTGTGCCAGCATTTCTGGAGTCACCCGGTGATACGCCCTGGGTGCTAGTCCCTGCTGCCTAAGAGCAGTACTCGATGGGGTGTGTATCACTTACAACGCAACTTTTACATCGTAATACTGTTACAACGCAGCTATTACAACGCAGGATCCATTACAACGCATGGCATTACAACGCATGGCATTACATCGCAGATGCTATTACAACGCATACCATTACATCGTAAGTATTGGTAAGTATATAATTTATTTTAATTTTATTTAATATTATATAAATGATTTAATTAATATTAATTATAAATAAAAATAAATAAAAATATTTATTTATGTTTTTAAATATTATAAATTAAATGTATTATTTTAAGTAATTTTTTAAATAAATATGAGTATAGGAGTATATGTATAGGTGTACTGAGGTTTTAGGGCAGGGTTTGGGTTTTGGGGTACAGGGGTGTTTTTAGGTTTCAGGGTAGGGTTTGGTTTTTGGGGTACAGGGGTGTTTTTAGGTTTCAGGGTAGGGTTTGGGTTTTGGGGTACAGGGGTGTTTTTAGGTTTCAGGGTATGGTTTGGTTTTTGGGGTACAGGGGTGTTTTTAGGTTTCAGGGCAGGGTTAGGGTTTTGGGGTACAGGGGTGTTTTTAGGTTTCAGGGCAGGGTTTGGGTTTTGGGGTACAGGGGTGTTTTTAGGTTTCAGGGTAGGGTTTGGGTTTTGGGGTACAGGGGTGTTTTTAGGTTTTAGGGCAGGGTTTGGGTTTTGGGGTACAGGGGTGTTTTTAGGTTTTAGGGTAGGGTTTGGGTTTTGGGGTACAAGGGTGTTTTTAGGTTTTAGGGCAGGGTTTGGGTTTTGGGGTACAGGGGTGTTTTTAGGTTTTAGGGTAGGGTTTGGGTTTTGGGGTACAGGGGTGTTTTTAGGTTTCAGGGTAGGGTTTGGGTTTTGGGGTACAGGGGTGTTTTTAGGTTTTAGGGCAGGGTTTGGGTTTTGGGGTACAGGGGTGTTTTTAGGTTTTAGGGCAGGGTTTGGCATTAGGGATAATTAAATTATATTTACCATTTTAAAATTAATTGAAATATATTTAATAAATTAAATTAATTATTTTACATTAATTACATTTTTTAATTAAATTAATTAAATTAAATAAATTAATATTATTAATTTAATTTAATTTCATTATAAAAAATATGTACATTAAACTAATTACTTTTTTTAATTAAATTAAATTAATTACATTTTTTATTATATTTACATTTATTAAATAGATATTATTTTATTAAATTAAATTAATGACAATTTTTAAATGTCTTTTAATTAAATTATTTAAAAAAAATTATTTACAATAAACTAAATAACATTTTTAAAAAAAAGTCAACTTACCTATACTTACGATGTAATGCCATGCGTTGTAATAGCATCTGCGATGTAATGCCATGCATTGTAATGACATCCGTTGTCATGGATCCCGCGTTGTAAAATCTGCGTTGTAACGGAATGCGTTGTAATACAACGCGTTGTACTGACACCAATCCCTCGATGGTTTCTTTGTGCCCGGCACATAAAATTTGGCCAGCCTATGATCTGACCAAATTTACAATCAAGTATTGCTACAAATCAATTGATTACCGACGCCAAAGGACTATTGGAAAAAGTGGAAAAAGAAATCAGTGAATTCAAGGACTATACCATTAACCAAAAAACAAACCAGTTTGATAAAGATAAAAAAAAAATGTAATCTGGAAAAGGTATATCCATTCCTTCAACAAGATTTTTATTCACGACCTGACTCTCGAAGATACCTACAGGAGTATCAAGGAAGATCATTCCAAAAATACATCACCTTTTCGGATACTTCATCCTCGGGTAGTAGCAGTGAAGGAGAGAACACAGACCCTAGAAGAACTACCAACAATAGGAGAGGCTCGTTTCAACAAAACCAACAAGGCCCGACTTTTTTAGGGAGAGGCCAGACAAAACCCATAGGAAAACCAAGATACACCCAACCATGGGATATGTCGACCAGACGTCAGAACTACAAGAACTGACACCTTCGTTAATTTTTAATATTTCCGAAAAAATCTTGACAAAGGACGAGGAAAGTATACTTCAAAAGGGCCTAACATTTGTACCCACAAAAAGAACAGATTTTGTCAAACTTAAGATCGAAACTATAGAGTTCTTCCGCAAAATCAGGTTGAAAACATTCTTCTCAGAAAACCCTATGGATTCAAATATGGAAACCACTGGACTCCATAATAAATCCACATTCTGTCCTCCCATCCACAAAATACCAAAGGAATTAGTCACATTTGAGAGAACTATCCTCTCAGCAATCACTGATATGGAAAAGAAGACCAAGTGGGTCAAACATAACATCACAAAATCTGAATCATTGGCATTGACACAACTAGCAAAAGATACATCTGTAATTATAAAACAGGCAGATAAGGGCGGGTCAATCGTGATATGGGACCGTTCACTATATACCAAAGAAGTTAAGAAACAACTGGATGACATCAATTGCTATCGGAAGCTTAATAAAGACCCTACAATGGAATTAAAACATCAACTACACGCCATGATAGATGAAGCATTCCAACAAGGCTTCCTAGGAAAAAAAGAATTTGAATATCTGAAAATAAAACATCCCAGAACTCCACTTTTTTATGTACTACCAAAAGTACATAAGAATGCAAAGATTCCACCTGGACGCCCCATTGTGTCCGGTTGTGATTCTCTCATGGAACCGATCTCTAAATTCGTGGATTTCTTTTTAAAACCATTTATCCCTTATGTAAAATCCTACATTAGGGATACCACTGACTTCATTAACAAATTACATGAAGTCAAATTTGACAGAAGAAGAGACTGGATGGTGACAATGGACATAACGTCCCTGTATACCCAAATACCACAAGATGAGGGCATACAGGTTTTAAAATCTACATTGGAAACCAGAGAAAAACCCGAAAAGGTACAGACAGAATTCATTGTACAACTGGCACAATTTGCACTAAAATACAACTATTTCCACTTTGATGGAGATTTCTATTTTCAAACAGGCGGAGTGGCGATTGGATGCCCGTTCGCTCCAGAACTGGCTATTCTGTACATGTCAAGCTACGAACAGAAATTCATTTACCAGGACAATCCCTTTGGATCTCTAATTACCAACTGGAGTCGGTATATTGACGACGTCTTCTTCGTGTGGTCAGGCTCTGAAGAAGAATTGAAACACTTCAATAATTGGCTTAACAGCAGAACACAAGAAATTAAATTCAGCCTAATGTACTCGAAAAATAAAATGCCGTTCCTTGATGTGGAGATATACCCTTCAGATGAAGGAGGTTTGATAACTACTCTATACAGAAAGGAAACCGATCGCAACAGATCATTACACTTTACTAGCAACCACCCCCGAAGCCTGAAGGAGAATTTGCCGTACGGGCAATATTTGAGGATTCGAAGAAATTGCAGAGACAAACAAGAATACGTTAAACATGCGGACAAATTGACCACCAACCTAATTGAACGTGTGTACCCTAAAAAATTACTCCGTCGCTCCAAAAAACGAGCGTGGTGGACACCACGAGAACATCTGTTGGAGAAAAAGGCAAAAAAAGAAATTGGACCGAATAGTACTAGTTACTACATATTGCCCCAATTCAAATATGCTGAAAAAAGTGGTGAATAACAATTGGCACTTGGTAAAAAATCTATGCGAAGAACTAAATAAACCTCCCCTATTCGCTTTTAGAAAAGAATCAAGTCTAGCCAATAGATTGGTAAGAGCTGCACTACCATCAAAACCACAATCGAACCTGAGAAGTATGATTGGACTACCTCCGGTTACGGGGCATCATAAATGCGGCGGATGTAACTGCTGTGTTTCCACTGAAGAAGGAGCAATTTTTAAATACAACGAGACTACATGGAAACATGACCTGTTCACAAACTGTAAATCACGATATGTGATTTATGGAATTAGGTGTCCCTGCAATCTTTTATACATTGGCAAGACTAACCAAGAGATTCGCTCAAGAATCCAACAACACAAATCACGGATAAAACGGAAAGTACAGAATGCCCCACTGGTCAATCACTGGCAAATGAAGAATCACGGCGACAATGATTTAAGATGGACCGTGACCACCAAAATTGAACAAGATCCAAGAGGAGGGGACTTGGATGCAAAACTTTCTAAAAAAGAAGCAATGATGATCGTAAGATTTGACACGGCTACAAATGGACTGAACAAACTTTCTGAGATGTATAAATTATAATGAAGACCAACCACTTTCATGGAGCTTCCCCCATTCATAGATAGCCTTTATCCTTAGATGCCAGCCAATTACCATCATAATGAATCTAGAAGCTAAACTTCACTGATAAACCACGCTACTGAAATTAATCACTATAGAAAATAGTGTTAACATGACCACATCAAGATGGCGCCCACGACACACCTGCAAGTCTCATGACATCTTTAACGACAATAATAAGTCAAGACTACTGGATCTCTGCAAACCCGTGATGAACTATCTAATTTGTATATTCTAGCCCACATCATTAAATAAATCCGTGAGCCAATCTTAAAAGTGCAATCACGCTACTCAAATCCTCCCCTACAGAGAATATAGCGAGTGTGAACACTCCAAGATGGCGCCCGCGCCACCACACGAAAGTCACGTGACACTACTGAATAGGAAACACTAGGGACTCCCAGCCGGACACCGGTGAGCGTGATACCAGACCGGGACCAAGTCGGCAAACGGCGTTAACGAAAGGTACGCACCGTTCAAGAAGTGAACTGAGCCAAGGATGGCATTTCACTCCGCGATCAATTAGAACGGCCAATAACCATGTGTCCCCTTCTCTCCTTCCTTCTTTCAAAGACGCATCGTGTGCCCTTCGTGGAAACTAACCCATGGCCCCGCCTTGCACATTACAGGACAACAACTAACTTCTGTCCGGTAAGATACTTAGCCCCCGTGCAGATATGGTTTTAACAAAAACGATCCTATTTGAAAACATCCCCTTCACATAGTGTCATTTATTATTTCCACAGAGAGAAACACACAAACATCTACAATAAGTAAGTACATTCCACAGTATGCTTGACTTGTGAATATGTGCGGTCGCACGAAGCAAACATCGTATATATATATATATATATATATATATATATATATATATTTTTCATACAATCCATTCTAACAGAGGTCTCCTTGTTTTTCATTTACAGTCTATGGTCCTGACGAGAACTCTACACTAAAAACGAGTTCGAAACGCGTAGACCTTCTCATGTAACGTCACTACATTGAAACCATAAGAAAACTAAATGTTACTTTTTGATCACAGTGATTACTGGTTCTAAATGAGACTCTATGGTTTCTATTAAAAAAATTGTACATAATTTGTAAAAAATATAGCTGTTTTGTTATTTAGATCGCTAGGTGAATGTGTATGGAGTGTGCATGAATAAGATCTTTAGTGAGAATGTGTATGAATGAGATAGAAAAAGAGTGTGTATCAAATGTTTTCTGTGTAATGTGCTTTGAAATGTCTTGTGTAAATATCTAAATGTCTAAAAATGAAATGAAAAATGAAAAATTGAAATAAAATGCAAATCTAAATAGATTAATTCTGATAACCAAACTCCTCGCACATAGTGTTTTATTCGTATGTGAGCAAGAAAAAATTCAAGAACTTAAAATAGCAGTATTGGCACCGTTTTTTGTGATACATATATGATCTGACCAGAGCACCGGCAAAAGTGCCATCACCTCTATGGGGGATGTAGAAAAGACCTGATCCAAGGTATGACCTTTTTCATGCGTTGGTCCTGAGAGGTAGGGGGCAAGGCCTAGGGGGGCCGTGATATCAATCAATTTGATCGTGTCAGGGTCCAATCCCTCATCCATATGGAAATTAAAATCCCCGGCCAATACACAGTGCTCAGCTCTCAGAACCAGCGCCGAGATAGCCGACTGGAGCTCATCAAAGAAGGATCCGGCCGGTCCAGGGGGCCTGTAAACTAAAAGCCCTTTAAGAGATTGATGAGGCGCCAAGAAAAAGAAAGGGATTCAGATCCTGTGATGGCATCCATGGGAATAATGGAACATGCGGCGAGTTTATTCACCACAAGTGCCACACCCCCGCCCCTCCCCTCCAATCTATCTTGCCTGAAGATGTTGTATTCTGGGGGAATTGCTATAGCTTTGCTGGTTCTCCATTTTCATTCCAGTTGTTTGCAGTGTTTCTTCGTCATTTTGAGGTCTTCTCTGTACAAGCTGGCTTGCTTTCTGGTTTTTACTTTGTTTCTTCCTTTCATGGGAGCCAGGCTGTCACCATAATTGATGATCCACTTGTTGAAGTTTTCGATGTTCTTGATTCTTCTTGTGTAGGGTGGTCGTCTAGTCCATCTATTTTAAGAGTTCCACTGTCAGAGTGCTGGGCCTATTCTGGGAGCTCTTCTGGTTTGATAGATGTCGACTGTAAAACTGTTCATGGCGTGGTCTATCCAGGTAAATGGACTTGGTGTGTTGATCATAAATATTATTTGAAACATGTGAAGAAGGGGTCTAGGATGTGTATGGCAGTGGGTGGGCTCCGTAATGAATTGGTTAGTCCAAGGTTGCCAAGGTTGTCAAGAAGGGCAGCTGATTTGGGGTCAGTCTGGTCTCCAAGATGGTAATTTAGGTCTCCTAGGAGAATGAATGCTCTGGCATTGAGGACTTGGGGGGACAAAGTCAATGATGTTGTTTGCAGATTTGGCTCAGGCCTGGAGAACAGTAGATTATGATCCCACTCAGGTGGAAATTTGCTGTGATTTGTAATTTAAACTTGAGGTGTTCTATATAGTTTGCTTTGGTAGAGGAGGTCCAGATGAAGGTGTCTTGGTAGACTATGGCAATTGCTGCTCCTGGCTTGTTTAGCCGGTCCTGCCTGGAGAGCTTGCAGCTGGCCATGTCAACATCTGTCTTTGAAGCTATGGTAAGCCTTGTTTCCAAGAGGAAGAGGAGGTCTCCAGCAGGTCCAAGATTTCCTTGGCATACTTGCTTAGTGAGCAGGTGTTGAGGAACATGCATGTCCATGGTAAGCGGGTGCAGGTGTATTTTTTGACAGGTGTTTATCTTCATATGGGGGGTATGTTCTTGGTTGCTGTCTTACAGGCATGGTGGTGCATGAAACGTTTTCCTTCTGTGGTGTGTGGTGATGCACACCAGCATAGGGTGGTGGGGTGTCTGGAGTTCAATGCACAAAGGAGAGTGGCTGGGTAGTGGTGAATCGAGGTCCAGAGTTTCTGTCTCTATATGCAGTCTAGGTGCCAGAAACCGGCTCAGGAGCAGCACACCTGCACTGCGGCTATCATTAAGTAGGTCCTGGTAGGGGTGTTGGGAGGGGGAAGGGGGAGGAGTGCTGGGACTGGTAGGACGGCTGAAGAGGAACTCAACAGCGGTGAGGGAGAGAGGCACAACAAATCCTGTAAGAAGAGGGGCTGTAAGGGTACACAGAGAGGGTAGGAAAGGGGTAGAGGGAAGCTAGGGAAATAGCAAAGGTCAGAAAAAGCGTGTGAGAAATGGCACAACGATGCAAAAGATTGCTAGAAACTGCAGTGAAAAGTCACATCATCGGCACAAACAAGCAAAAAAGGGGGAGAGAAATGGCACAGAAATGGCACAAAGAGGCAAAAAGGGTGAGAGGAAGGGTACTGAAAAGTCCCAGTAAGAGTGAGAAAAGAGTGATAAAAACGGTACCAAGAGGAAAAAAGAAACAGAACAGAAAAGGCACAGTAAGAGCGAGAGGAAAAGTCACAAAGAGAGAAATGGCTCAAAGAGAGTAGGCACAAAGAGTGAGAGAGAGGGCACAAAGAGCGAAACAAAAATGCACAGAAAGTCTCAGTAAGAGAAGAGATATGGCAGAAGAGTGCAAGAAGTGGCACAAAAGTCGCACAGAGAGAAAGAGAATGAGGTGAGAGAGAGATATGAAGAGGAAGAAAGGCAAGGCCGGTACCTCTAAACAAGCTGGAGCTGGGTCTGCAAGGGCTTTGATGGTCAGAGGACTGGTCACAGGTAAATCCCAGGAGGGCTGGGCCACTGCACCTGCTTAATGGCTGGTCTGTGCCGCGGCTGCCATTAAGTAGGTCCTGAGAGGGGGGAAGAGTGTGTAAAGCTGAGGAGGAACACAACAGTGGTAAAGGAGAGAGGCACAAAAGAGCAAGTAAGGTACAGCAGAGGAGAAAGGGAGGGAAAGGGGAAGAGGAACACAACAGAGGTAAAAGAGAGAGGCACAAAAGAGCAAGTAAGGTACAGCAGAGGAGAGAGGGAGGGAAAGGGGAGCACAGAAGCTAATGAGATGGGTTATTTTGACTGGGGTTAAGCGGGCTTTTAGGCTGCTGTATTTGGGATACACATGATGGGCCTGAAGCCATGTTTGCGTGGCCCATTCTCTGGATGTCAAAATAGGTGCTGTAGTCCGTAGGTGGAATTTAACTTCCTGGCCATAACTACATTTTCTGTACCATATGCTGGAGACTTAGAAGCTAGTAAATTAAATAATTTAGGATTAAACCAACATGAGGGTGTGTGAAGGGTAACATAAGCACTTTACTCCTGGGGTAACAGTGCACAGAGCTCTAGGTACAAATTCCAACAGAGAAGTTGGATTTCTTACAAGGAACATGCAATATTTAGTTTTGTCAATGTATATCAATTATTTTTTGGCATAATTTGTCAAAGCAACCATTGTAGAATAACCTTGCAGTATGCATGGCAACTCAGTGGAGGTATTTTAATGTTAGCATCATTACTTTAAGCTTGATAATCTCCTCTTCACATTTCCAAGTAAAATGCTGTTCCTGTTTTCTATCAAGTACTTTTTAACAACACAAAACTTCACAGTTATTTCAGCACATCAGACAAAAATGTACTCTTAACCTAGTGTTAGAGTATCTTTTCAAAAGTACAGTAGGGCAGATTTACAAGCCCCTTGCGCCTCCTTTACGCCGCCGTTGTGTCACTTTTGTGACGCAGCGCAAAAGATGCACCATGGTGCACGGTATTTACAAGATGTGTCACGTTGTAAACCCTGCGCCACAAGGAGGCGTTCCATCGCAGGGGGAGGCGTTCCGGCGCAGGAACGCCTCCCAAAAGTGGCTGAGTGAAATCTACAAGATTTCACTGAGTCACTTTTGGGCCCATGCTGCGTCAAAACCCTGCGCCTGCTTGAAGCAGGCGTAAGGATTGACGCAGCATTGTGGAGATGGAGCCCCCCCAGAGCATTGCGACGCAACTCTAGCAATGCGCTACTTTTACGGCACAGATGCGTGACGCATCTTTGCCGTTTTTGCCCCATGGTGCGCCGTATTGAAAATGCGGTGCATCCAGGGTAGCGGAGCTGCGGCGCACAATTACTGGCTCATCCCTGCTGATATGCAGGGATGCGCCAGTAATTGTAAATCTGCCCATCAGTTTTTTCTTATTTTATCTTCATAGGTGCATGAAGCCATGACAGAGCAAATATTTTTATACTTGTATATTATTACATAGAAAGCAGATTTACTAATGTTAATGCCGCACTCTTTTTGATAGAACACCATTTTAAATTGTCAGTAATCACCGCTAGGCATCATGAAACATATTACAATAATACATATGTTATCATACAAAAATGTATGTCAATTGCATGCCGCCTTTTCATATTGGGAAGATGTCAAACATTTTGTTTTTCTGTTAGACAATAAACCATTACACTGTAGTGAAACATTGGGAGCAGGTTACTGGCAGACACAGTTGGTACTAAGGTAGTTAGAGCTGATGTTGAAACTATCTTAACAGATAATGTAAGATAAAGTTCCTAGCCAGGATTGGTGATGGCTATTGTGTCCAAACAGATAACAATATTCTGACACCAAATAAATCAGAATCATCTGCCATTAAACTTTGAATTAAAAATGATGTAGTCCAGTGAACTTAAAAACCATAAAAGTTTACCTCAAAATGAAAGATAAAAACAGAAGTCAGAAATATTAAGTTGATCAAAATCGATGGTAAATCAGTTTGGAAATTACCAAAAGGCTCAATTAGTTGAGGCAAACAGTTTAGCATGAAGTCAGGTGTCAAAGCTAAATTATTTTAAGCAGCAGCGGTCCGTGCAGGTAGCAGCGGTGGGTCAGTGGGGCCGGGTAAGGAGGGATATCGAGGAACAATGACGAGGGAAAATTAACTATTTATTTAATTTTCCTTCTGCATCGTCCCTCGAAATCTGCCCTTACTCAGCCCCACCGCCTCACCACTGTTACCTGCATGGAACACGGCTGATTTTAAGTCAATATCAAGAGACACAGTGCTACTCTCATATAGTTGGGACAAACCAGATGGCTCACCTCCGAATATTCCAGCCTTTATAGACAAATTCATATTAGAACATGGAATGTGGAGCACTCCATTGAAGACAATGGAGTGCTCCACATTATGCGATTATGCGATAAAAACCGCCGCAGCTCAGCGGTAAATTTTTGTCTCTAACCAAGCAATAGCGATAATTATCGCTATTGCTTGGTAATATGCCCCTAAATGCTTTATTTAAATGAAACTACTGTCGCTTCATCTATACCCTCCATTAGGTCTTTTTAGTTTTTGCATATGATCTTGCTGAAACTTCTGTCTCCTAATCTATCCACTCCTTCATGCATAATGTCATGGATTTAAGAGATGAGTTTGTATTTCATTTACGTTGCTGAAGAGTATCTCTCCCTTCGTGAGTTTCATTATTTGCATTTGTGACTGTATGCATTGAGCAATCCGCATTTATATTAAGATAAAACTTCATAACTATATCAAGTGTCTGTGGTTATTTATTATTGGGTTGAATTAGGAAGGATAATCTTTATCATCAACTATTCAACTAATTGGTCCATCGGCCAAGTAGATGGAACCGTTTTTTAACTAAATTAGTAGGCAATCGAATAATGTTATACATGGTGTACAGAAACGAAAAGCATTGAACGTAACAAATTGACCCCAGCGTCAGGGATTCTGGGTGAATGTGTATGGGCTATTTTAATCATATGAATTGAGAATCAATCACTGATCAGGTATTGACCTGGTGCTGGATCAGCTACGTTATATAAAAATATATGGAGCTAAGGCATAGTTCGGCCTAGCAAACACAGGAAAATGCAGTACTGGAAAGGAGCAGTGTCTTTTTTTAATGCAAAGATTTTCATAATGTTAAGCACACATTTAAAAAAAATCAACTCTTACATTGATATAGGGGTGAGAGAATACAATCTATTTGATCCGGACTCCGTGTAGCAAATCTTTCAACCTTAAATGCAGCTGCTGGTTGAGATCAATCATAAAATGTTCACACTCAGTTTAAAGTTCCACCATCAGTCAAACCTGACAGAGGGAATTTAGTTTGACTTTGAGGGTATTAGCTACTTTTAGTAGAAAGCCTTTTATGTAAGGATCTTTAAACTGAAAAATATAAACGTAAAAGGAAAATCTCAGTGACCTGAACATTATATGGGTTATTGTATAAACTAAATTTCCACATAGTATTTAAGGAAAAAAGGTGTGAGATTTGTAGCATTTACTTTTAGATAAGTGAAAAGGAATGCTCTGTTAATTGTTCACCTAATTGTGAAAGAGAGAGACGGTCACAGGGAAGATTTAATTACAGAACAGTACAGAGAAGTATGGCCAGAAACCGTAAGAGTCTCTCCATCAGTATGACAACATAGAACCAAACGTTAGAAAGGATAAGGTGTAACATGGGAGAATACTTTCATATTCAAAATTAAATCAAAGGGGGTTCCACAGTTAGGTTTAACGATAAACATTTATTTTTAGGACCATGTTTTAAACACAGAAACAAATGTTAGGAAGTATAAGGAGCAACAAATGAGACACATTCAGAGTCAAAATGAAATAAAAAAATTGTCTTGAAATATTATCAAAGTTGATTTTTATTTTTAGGACCATGTTCAACCGCAGGGTTTCCTGAAAGCTCTCCGAGGCCAATACATATAATGATTTAGCCTTTATTAGCTTCCCATTGATGAATTGTTAGCATCTTCATCATTTTCAAATGAGAAGCCATTATCATACAAAGCCAAAGTTTGGGTCTAACCACGCAAGCAGTATCTCCCATCGGGCATCCCGATAAGTGCTTGAAATGCTTAAATAAATGTACAGGCACTTACAATCCTAGAACACTCTTTTTCTATTGAGACGTTCCAGTCCCCAATTAAACATATTCCCCATAGCTGTGAGAAGTGCTGTTACTGTCTCTTTCAAATTAAAGAACTGTTTGTACTCAGTTCCTGACAGTACCTACCCTTTTAAAGCACTGCTCTCGGGGCCAGTTTTGGTTTTGTGTAATGTCATTAGTTCCAATAAAGTTCCCTTTGTCCATGACCAACTTGTCAGAACCTCTTTCAGACTGCCACGGGGCGCACAGGAGTTACTGGGCCCAACCATAGGGCTTGAGGCCTTTTACTCCGCATGTCCTGGGGCTTGACCTACTATGGATCCTGAGCAGTTGGGTAAAGTAACCCTTATGTACTTGACTCTCAATGATAGTTATGGCTTAGCAGTCCAACGCTCCCTTGGGAGGGAAGTGTGAATACAGGTTACTGAAAACCACTCAAAACTCAAAGAGTATACAGCAGTGTCAATAAATCGATGTCCAATTAAAAACCTATTTTTATATTGAAAATAGGTATTTTATTTCTAACTCTACACATTCAAAGTAGTATTATGACATACATGAACAATATTACATTCCCTTTGAGGTAGTGGCTCTAGTAATCCGAGCACAAATCTCTGTCCTACCCCCCATAGTAAATTGGTTAGGGTTCTTCCCCATTAACTGGTCGTAGCATTTAGGGAATGCTCACCAGTTGGCCTTAACTCAAGAGTCCACTTCCAATTCTTAGCAAAGTAGTCAAAAGTATATTGATGATGCAGAACCATTGCAGCGAGTCCCCTGGGGCAAAATTGACCCAAAACTAGTGTTATCTGTTCTAGCAGTGAGAAAGCTTGCAGTGTCTGAGTGGGTGCCCCTACCATGGGCACTCACACTGCTCTGGTCCTTGTAAAAGTGTTGGCTGCACAAGGGAGGCATCCTGCACATGGGCTCTCTCCTGAGGTCATATAGATGACTTCAACAGCGATCGTAGGTGTTTCGGTGCTGCTCATGCATGGTTAATCTGATACTCAGTGGTGACCCACAGGTCACATGATTCACAGTTCTCACCTCAGCAATTCTTGATGATGGCATCCCCTCCTGGCATACAGTGTTAATGTACCGCTACTGGCCAGCCCTCACGACACAGCAGTCTGTACCACGGCTGGCCCTACTGGCATACAAGGTCACATCTAGGCTCTGCACAGGCCTTGTCACTTGTACTCCAGCAATACATTTGCGATTGCCCCTCCTGGCATATGAGGTCGTAGCGACAGGCACCACACAAGCTTCACTCACCCCGCACAGCCCTCCGTTCATGACTATCTTCACGGTGGTGACCTCCTGCCGTACAGGGGTCACCTGCCAGAACCTGCACATGGGCAACGACCCAATTGGTGCAGCAGCCGTCCCCTCACATCTCGCACTGGGAGTCGCCTTGGTTGGGCTCCCAACTGGACCTCGCTCCCTTCAACACTCTCCTCTCCCTCACAGGACATACTGGTCTCGGAAAGCCGTCAGGCACTGGTGCTCAAGGCTCCAGAGCAGGTGGTCTTGGTTTCCTTAGGTTTTGTCCTCTCAACCAACAGAGAGACTAGCAAGCCTTGGCCCCCAATTCTGGTCACAGGCAAAACTCTTGCAGAGCTGACCCTCCTTGTGGATCCCATTTGGCTTTTTGGCAGATGATAAGTTTTTAGGGTCTTAACCTCCCCTTCTTATAGTTCATTTCCAGACACCAAATGTTATTTTGGGTCTGGGTCTTCGATGTTTTATGTTGGGGTTCTGCTTCTTTTGAGGTACATCCTTCTCCCCTCTCTCTTGCTCTTGAAAGGCTGTCTGTCAGGAGAGTCCCACAACACATGCCATGGGAGTGACTAGAGTTCACACCAGGATTTCAGCTACAAAATATGTGAATCAAAAGGTTAATCCTGGGCTCCCAGACCTACCCTTTATGATTCTTCTCCTTCCTGAGGCATGTCCAGGCCCCTTCCTTGTATCTCTCACTGAATTAAAGAGCAACCTTTCAGGTGTATGTTGTAAGTAGATTAGGTAGGCAGCCAGACACGTCTTCAGGTTATTAAGATAGATTTATTAAGTTACACAAGATAAGAGAGCAGAGCAGTAAACCTCACAGACCATCAACTGCCAAGGCAGGAATCTTCACATACCAGATAGAACTCTCTTAGGTACTATGGGAGGTTGAGAAGGTAGAAACACTAAGAAAGGACACCAAGTAGCCATATTGAAGAAAGTATAAATATACAACACATCTTCTCCCTTTACAGATAAAACACAAATGAAAGACTTAAACACCTAGTAAGAGTTAAAGCATGGAAAAGAAGAAGAAGAAAACATAACACATAGGAGGTGAGCAACCCCTTAGACTTCCAGATCACGAAGGCAAAGGGACAGAATCAAAACAAGGATCAACATGAAGATCACGATGACCACCTTCTCCCCTTAGATTGACAAAGAAAACAAAAAAAGACAGTCTACTCTCTACAATCCGTTGTTGTGGCCAGCAAAAACGGGAAGAGACAGTTTACTTCCCTCCGATCAGTCTTTGTCCGCCACGGCTTCCGGCTCATTGTTGAAGATAGAAAAGTTCAACAAAAGCCTCCAATTCTGAAAAAGTTCTGGAAGGATTGTCCCTAAGAAAAATTTGGAGCCAGTTTACTTACAGTCCAAAAACAAGTTCTCGACCAGGTGTCTCTCTCTCCCTATTCCAGCGTGTCCCACCCACCGCACAGGAATGCAGTAATACACAAACCTGTCTGGGAAAACTCCTCTACTTCTCATATCTTCACCATGCAGACCGGGGTTTCCCAAAAGGGAAACGGTGTTCTCTATCTAATGTACCATTGCAGGCACACTCACACTCAGTGCACATACTTAGCACACACACTGTCCAGTACTGTTACCTCCATGTGTTGTGCCAACTGAGGCAATCACACATTCAGCACACACATTCACTTTGTGTGTACTACTTGAAAACAGACACACTGCTAGCACACACACTCACCATGCGTGCACTACACAACACTTACCCCTTCATGCACTGTACTATTCTCAAGCACACATACACCAAGCACTTGCTTTCACTGGGCACACACTGCACAGCTGAGCATTTCTCATGTAATGTATTCCTCTCCGGTATACATACACTCAGTACATGCACTCACCATGCACGCACTACACAGCACTGCTCTATCCCTGTACTTTACAGTTCCCAGGAACACATACATCCAGCACAGAGTCCCTGCTCCTGTGCTACACACTGTACATATAACTGATGTAGGCCAAGGTTGGTTAAGCACACACCAGAGGAACTGTGAAAAGGGTGGAGTGGGCTGGTAGGCCTTACTCCAGTGAAACAGGTTTAAAAGGATCTGTTCACTCCTACTGATCGCTACATCATATGCTGCCACCACCGTGATCATGCTGCATAACTCCTCGGGAAGGCAGTATCTTTCCACCATTATGAGGGGTGCACTAAGGGTGCCCCTCCCGGTCCAACAAGACCACAATCCATGAGACAGGCGTATGTCATTGCACACATGCATAGTTCATGTTTGCCTACTACAAAATAAATCAGCATTAGGGATCCAGACAACAGTACAGTTAGGCACTCGAGGCAGGGGTGCATGTCCATAAACATACAGAGGACTTTTAAGTCAGAACACAGCTGTTAGTGAAATTTTCCTGTTAATAAATTTGTGGCCTTAAATACAGATATCAAGGTTAATGTACCCCTCATGTTGTATTCCTCTTACGGAAAGTTTCTTCGCATCAATGTAGGCTTGGTTATTTGCTTCCATCCTCATATATCTGCCTTCTGAAAGCAGCATCTGATTGACTCTTACTGAATATAAATAAGATGGCCAAGGTTACAGGTAACAACGTGGTATTAAGTGACCGTATTGTTTCTAAAGCTTCATTCTCAATCTTTTCATGGCGATACCCTTGAATATGGACAGGACATTTAGTGCTCTAATAGACCTTTTGACCCATATACACCAGCTGATGGCTACAAAGGGCTAGAAATAAACGTTTCCAAGTTTATATTATTTCTGGCGAAATTTCTGTCTGGAATGGCGGTCTTTTGATGGGTAACAAAAATTGGCTAATATATTTTATGTGAGACACTGAAGGCACAGGTAATGGTGAGGAGAACCAGGTTTCATCTATCAATTATCCTATAAGTATTGTAGTGTTTATTGTTTGAACCACTAATAATGATATACTTGAAAGTATCCAGTCGCTACTATTTAAACTTGTATTTCCATTAACTTGTCCCCAAGAAAAAATACAAATGTTTCTGTGCTGGAACACTAGTTATAAATCGTTTTGTACTATGCTGCTCAGCCAAACCATCAGTGAAAATGCCCTGAGTTCTACCCCCCAAGCTTAGAGACACAAACATGCTGGTTGCAATTACACGCTAATAGCAACACGGAGTGTTTCCATAATCACTTTCACCAAAGACCACTGAACTTTTAGTGGTTTTTATTTTAATTACTGCGCACCAGTTTATGGTTGATTGTAAGGGATTCTAAGTATTTATATTTTCCCCAACAGGAGTTTCAACTGAATTAATGCACCAACCTGCATAACTGAAAATAGCCATTTATGCAGGTAAGTTGTTTCTTACTACTAACATAATAGGGACACTTCGCCTCCTTCGCAAACATAATACTTATGTACAGCATAATTCCTCCACAGGCCCCACTGTCACTTCCTGTGTCAGAAAATTTCAAATGAGTAGGAACAGCTTCCTTTCTACAACATAAGGTAATTACGTGCTTGGCTTGACAATGGAGAAACAATATACCTCCGTGTAGGTAATAGGTGTAAGTAACACACACCTTGTCTCTCTTTGATCCCTTAATAGAACACACCACATCCAAGTCCTAACGAAAACCCCTGACACCTGACGGGGTTGGAAACGCGTTGACAACAGCGCCTGGAAAAAGCAAACCCTATTGGCTTAGGAGAAGGTTTAATTCATTCCCTCCATAAGCCACTATCAAACAAATTCATGGGATACTCAGAGCTGTGCATATAGGCCGGCGTATGAATAGTGGTGGTAGCTGTGATCTACTACTCCGCCTTGAAGCTGTTTTCGATTTATGGACTGGTGCTTTATTTACCCTTTTGTGTTTTTATAATTGTCCTTTGATTACACATAACTTATGAAATTAAATGAATTTGTACTTGTAAAGTGCACTTATACCCCAACCGGGGTTTCCTGGCACTGTACGCATACCGCTGTGGAGCCCTTCCTGGCTTTTCCCTGTGAAATGTCCACTCCTGGGCACCCCCAAGGTGAAGCCGGGCATCGCAGCGCTGTTGGGACCGTTGTGGAGATTAAGCAAGTTATTGCCCAGAGTTGCAGAGTGGGACCTACGATTAGAATAGGCACCGAGGCGAGAATTATCAGGTCCGAGGAAGTTGAGCCCAAGACACGCCGAGGCGGGAATTGAACCCTGGTCCCGGGCCAGACCTCTGCATCAGGGTCTGCCGCTCTAACCATTGAGCCACACTTCTCCAAATTATCAATGTATTATACACATTTGCAAACACTGTTTCATATTTGTTAATTGTTTTTGTATTTCCTATGTTGAAAAATGTCATCAGTTTTTGTTGTCCTTAATGTTTGACATGAATTGAATGTTGCATTTACGGAATAACCCAGAAAAAATGTGAAATAAATCACAAGAGCCTATGAATTCATTCCATTTGCTCTTTTCTTGATTAAAATTTAAATAGTAGCTACTGCATACTTTCAAGTATAGCAGCACTATATATAACAGCATTCACCTAAGCTCTTACTTCTGTATGTAAGTCGTAATGACCAACTGCCCATCAATGAAGACTTGGCAATAACAGGAAACTGAAAATGTTAGACATTATCGTTAGTTCTTCAGAAACGCCCATAAAATACATCTATTGCAAGTCGACCGTGCAGATTGATACTCAAATTTTTTTTACATCCGAAGCCGTGGACCCGCTTTCAACACATCTCTCAGACCACTGCTGCAGTGTAAAAGTAATTCCTGTTGGAGACAGGATGGAAATGATATCCCTTCCAATACTTGTAGAACTAGCAACCCGCTCTAATTACTTGACCATGATTACCTTCGAGAGGCACTGCCTTCTTTTCAACGTGGTCCACTTTACTATTAGGAATGACAATACATGCCAGAACCCATGCCTTCTATTTAATTGGCCTAATGACTTGTTATGTGTTCATAATGAACCTTGAAAACAGACTACCTCGTTAAGAGTCAACCCTTCCACTGCTTCTTAATGGACCACTTCTTTCAATGTGGAAACTTTACTCAAGGCAATTTTATCAACACTATGCATGCACATAAGAAATTAATAAATAACTGCCCAGGAATGTGAACAGTCACCATCCACATTGACAATTCTAATGCCGTTATTCAACCATGATACTAACAAGTGCCAACTATAATTTTTTTAAATAAAATCTCGTATTTAAGGCGCAACATGAAATAAATCAAATGATGAAAGAAAGAATGAAGAAAAAGTGACAAGGTATATAACTCACTGTGCTCATATACCCATAAATAATTCACATGGTTTTATGAGTTGGAACAAAATAATAACGATTTAGCAATAGTACAGGTACATTCTACTATACAATTTATTTGACCCTTCAATACTATGTTTTCCCCTTTTGCAAAACAAACTTTTGACAAGATAATAATAAGAAAGTGAATTTGGTACACCAATTTTAGAGGAAAAACATGACATGTCAACTTTATCATTAAACTTTTTTGTGACCCAACAGTCCAGATATCTAATCCAAAAATTCTCCCTTTGTGCTAATGTTTAATGGATGTTGGAATTTGGGTGTATGATTAGCGTCTCTACAACTGTAAAATGGAGTTGTGCTATGTTGTGGTTGTGATCCAGCCAGTGAGTTACTAAACTGGAGTTGTGGTTCTTTGTTCTAATCATGCTCTTATGTTCAGCGATACTTATCTTGATTTTGCGTTCAGTTTTTCCTACATATAATGGTAAACATTGTTTACAACGATTTTGATCCATCGTATGCCATTAGAACACAGTCATTACAATGACTTGCTGTAGAGAGCAGAAAGTGTTGGATTTACAATCCAACACCTTCTCTACTGTTGCACAGACTGGAGTTGGAATAGTAAATTATACTATTCCAAAATCCAGCGGCCCCCCTACAGCAAGTTGTTGTAATGACTTTCCTTGTAATGGTATGTGTCATAACAACACAGTTGTTGTTATGACCGTGTTGTAACGGCATGCGTTGTGTGCGCTGTAACATGGCCTATTCACACATAACTGGTCACATGGACATTTAATGGCATAGATGAGTGTGTCTGAGTTACAATCCAATGTGTGCAATAGTCTGATGGTTCTCCAGTGTGTGGCTTGGCTAGAGTGTTCCAAATTCTCACATTGCTGCAGTGGGTGCAGTTTAAACATTTGCACATTCCTTTGTGGTTCTCTTAATGTGATACTGAGTGTGTCTTCACTATTTCCTTTATGTTCCTGTAACGTGCATGTGCAAACCAAGATTTTTCTTTTTTTAAAAGAACAGTTAAATCCAGCTCTTGTTGAATCATTTCCCGATGTTTATTAATGATTTTTTATTTCTTCTGCCTTGGTCGAAAATTTCAAAATGAACACCTCTATGGAATGGTTGAGTTTCTTCGATTAGTGCAGCATGGTTTTACGCTCCTTGGATTGAACTCTTTGTAAAGCATTATCTAATACCTTGGCTGGATAACCTCTTCATTGGTATTGAGTGTAATAGTCCTGCATGGAAGAATTACAAACTACTGTATCAGAAGTAATCCTGTTAACTGGAATGAACTGTGACAGTGGTAGGTGTTGTTTAAATGCTGGTTGGTGAAAGCTTTATAACGTAGAGCATTATTTTAGTCTGTTGGTTTCTTGAACACTTTAGTGATTAAACACCTTGCTGCTTGCTTCCAATTGGATATCTAGCGCCAAGACGCCGCGGCATTCTAGCGCTTTAAAAATATTTCAGTCAGTCAGTCATATCCAGATAATGGATGCTCTGTTGGCTCATACTGTAGGTAAACTGGATCTGAGGGTTTTTCTGGTTCAGTTCCATGATGTTGTCTTCCAATTGTTTTGGTGTACCTTTCCAAATCAACAATATGTCCTCAATGTATTGCATATATATTACCTTGTTATCCATGACTCTCATATATGTGTTTTTGTTCAAATTTCACCATGAACTAAGGTGAAGTTACACATAGGTGTTGTCTTTCTAAAAGTCTAGTAGAATAGTTTTCTCTTTTCTACAGCTATTTCTCTCTTCTACAAACATTTCTCAAAAAATTAATACTGTTCCTATCTTTGGTAATTTATTTGTTTACAGGTGCCCTAGAAGAAGGGTGAAAGAAGCAGAAATGCATTGAGAATTGTATTTAAGTCATAAACTGTGATTGTTTGTAAAATGTTGTCAGTATATTTTGTAATACCACAAGCAATATGATGTAATGCTGTGGAAAGTCTATGTACAATCAAGCAAAAGTATCATATGAAAAAAAAAATTGAAATATAATTAAAAGAACATGTATGAATTGAGCTGAATAGTTTCTATAAAACAAATAAGGTGTACATGTAACCTATGGGCTATTTAAGTAGTACGCCATGTTTCTAGAACACTGGAAGGTACACTAGGGTTGAAGACAGTGTGTAATGGGGATGAGCAGGCTCCATCACGAGGCAGGGCACACAACAAGATTACGTTTTTGATAGACGAGAATACCTGGATTAATCACAAGTACAGGACAAGACTTACATTTATGATAGCTATCACAAGTTTTTGTACAATTAGCTTATTCTGAACCATTTATTAACCGTGTATATTGAAGACATAGCACACAGCATGCCAACCAGGCAGAAACCAAAGCATATACTTCTGAAGAAGCATCAACAATTTATTTTCTTATTCAGGAAGTCAGAACTTTCAGTACAACTCCAGGAACAGTAACTCAACTTTTGAAACAATTGGAAAACACTGTGAAAAAGGATATAAACCAGAGATGGCATGCAAAAACTTTAATCCAATACCACAAAGTTAAATGCAATCTCTGTGGTCTAAGGATTTCTTTGAAGCTAATGCTTTTTAAATTCCATAAAAACTTTATGACCAAGTGGTATGCGATGTTGAATAAATGTTCACTGGATTTGATTCTTTTAATCATCGAAGAACTGTCACAAATACTTAAAGATCTGGCCTTAGAAACTTATGATTTAAAAAAACAAATTGGAAATACATATAGAAAGTGATACTTGGGCCAAAACTTTTGATGACATTAATGAGTAACTGGATGCACATGCCAGAGAAATACATGAACGCAAACTTCGCAAATTTAAACATGCTACCATAGACTACAGACAAGATAGGGTTTACACAGGGGTGTTTAAAAAATCAAATGTGTCTTCATTGGAAGACAGTGTAGTCACAGACCGAGACATACCATCTTCTCATACACCATTACACCAGGTGGCACCACCAGTTGAAAAAACTTCAACCTCCATCACTGGATTAACCACTCGGAAGGTGACTTTTTTATCAATGACTCACGTCTCAAACCACCCTCTGGACACAGGCAGTTCTTTACAGAGCGATAACACAAAACACGTAAAAGACAAAGAAAATATAAGTGAAGAGGGGCACACATTGAGGAGCTAGATAAAGATTTAGTCATAAATATTTCTTCCAAGAAGTTAACAAATCTTGAGTTGGCAGTATTGTATAAAGGAATGTCATTTTTACCAAAGTACCACACAAATGCTCTGGAGAGGGAGATCTCATTATTCAAATGTGTAAATTATGTTTAAGGTGTTTTTTTTAACCTACCCTCTTCGGAAGTTTCTACAGACAAACCAGAATTCCAGGAATTCAAACCCAAGAGAACTTTTATGCACCACACTCTTCATAAAACTAGACATTTTTGAAGCTCTTTGAGGCTCTGGTTAAAAAGATCTACAATACCTTCATCTTAAAACCAAATGGCAAAAGAACATGACACAAGCTGAACATAAGGCACTCAACAAGTTAACGAGGAATAAGGACATTATTTCTTAACCTGCTAAAATAAAGGAGGAGCCCTGGTGGTCATTGACCAAAAAACATACTACGAACTAAACGTGTATGCGCATGTAATGGATGAAAACACGTACATATAGCTGGAAAATGATCCCACAGCAGTAATAGCCAAGAAATTGGTTACCCTTTTGGACAAAGAATTGGAGATGGAGTGGATCACAGAGAACACGCATTTCATTTTGCTACAGGAGTACCCCAAGAGACCACATTCATACATGCTGCCAAAAATACATAAAGTGGCAAATAACCCTCCATTTAGACCTATAGCATCCAGATATGGTTCATGACATGATCCTATTTTGAAACTATTTAGATAATTTCATTCCAGCCTTTGGTAAGAACATGAAAACCCTACATCCGGGAACCCACTGATTTTTTAAACTGACTCATGGAATTGGAAGATTTAGCGGGGATAGAGTTTTGGCTATGTACCATTGTCATTGTATCACTATACACGTTGATTCAGAATGAAAAAAGTTTGGAGGCAGTGGAAGGGATGCTCTTGAGAGTGAAGGGGCCAAAGCAAATAAGATATTTCCTGTTGAACTCCTACACTTTAGCCTCTATCACAGCTATTTCTCATGAAACAACTCTTTCTTTTTTACAAAAGACAGGAACATCCAAGGGTTTTTCCAGAGCACTATCATATGCAAATATATTCATGGCGAAGTTTGAACAACAACACATATGTGAGAGTCAAACAGGTATGGATAACATGGTAATATATATGCAATACATTGATGATATCATGCTGATTTGGATAGGTATGCAGAAACATTTGGAAGACAAGATCATGGAAATAAACCAGGAAAACCCTCAGATCCAGTATACCTACAGTATGAGCCAATAGAGCAACCATTATCTGGATATCAATTTGGAAGTGACAACAAGGATTTTAATCACTTAAGGGTTCAAGAAACCCAAAGAACGAAATAATGCTCTACATTATAATAGCTTTCACCCTTCAGATTTAAAACGAAACCTATCACTGTCACAGTTCATCTGGGCTAAAGGGATTACTTCTGATACCGTAGTTTGTAATTCTTCCATAAAGGACTATTACACTCAATATTGATGAAGAGGTCACCCAGCCAAGTTATTGGTTAACACTTTACAAAGAGTTCAATCCATGGAGGGTTAAACCATGCCACATCAATCAAAGAAACTCAACAAATTCAGAGAGGTGTTTGTATAGACATTTGTGACCAAGGCCAATGCCGGCAAGCAAATCATTAATAAACATTGGCAAATATTTCAACAAAAGCAGAATTTTAAGGATTTCTTTAAATAAAAACACTTTTTGCACATGCACGCTACAGGAACCTAAAAGAAATGTTAAAAACACCTTCAGTATCACATTTAGAGAACCACAAAGGAATGCACATATGTTTAAACTGCATTCACTGCAGTAAGGTGATCATTGTGAACACTCTAGTTCACCCACACACTAGAAAAACCATAAGACTATTGCACTTTATCTTTATGTCCACACTAGTGCTGGATCTCCGCCTGTGTGCGAACATAAATATAATACTAACAGAGGAAGAAACTTCCGCTATACTAGTAGGATGAAATCCGGCTCGCCAATGGATCCCGCATCCACCCAGATCCTATCTAAAATTGGCCCAGCACTCATTCCCAACTTAACGCACACCTTGAATCTTTCACTTTCACAATCCACTCAACCCTCAAACTGGAAGGAAGCTATTGTCAGACCTATCATGAAAAAGCCATCAGCTGACCCCAAACGACTCGCCAATTATGGACCAATTTCCCGCCTACCTCTGTTTGGCAAAGTAATGGAAACGGCAGTTAACCACCAACTGTCCAAATACTTGAAAAGTAATAATGTTAGACTCATTTCAATCAGGCTTCTGGACTTATCATAGCACCGAAATAGCTCTGGTCTAAATCATCGATGAAATCAGGGTCTCTCTCTTGATGCCAGACAGTCCACCATCCTTATCCTACTCGACTTGTCACACGCCTTCAACACCATCTCTTGTAATGTATTTACTATGGGAACTGTATCGATATTCCTGTTTCTGACCCTTGTCCGGTTAATAAATCACTAGTGGCCATACAACGGCACAGAAACCTGTTTTCTGATTAGGTCATAGCGCATGCTGTCACATTAGGCAAGCACTATCCCTCCAGCCCCCCTAGAAAGCATACCGAGTTCTCAAAACAAATCAAACCTCCAGCAACCTGGGAAATCCCCCGCAGCTATTGTTTTGATTTAGCCAAGAACTCCAGTAAAGAATGTAAGGACGACCAGTTCTTTTTTTTTTTTTTTTTTTTTTTTAATGTTTTTATTAACAATTTTTACATCACATTTTACCCCCCCCCCGCACCAGAGAATATCCTTTAACAATAGGTATACTTATACATTTTACAACAAAAACATATTTAGGGAAAAAACAACCAAAAAATGCCCAGCATAAGATGAAATTCAATGTAATAGAATCAGTAAAACACAATTAATAAAGAAAGGAGGTTAAGGGCACTGTAATCAGAAAACTAAAGGGCAACAAGGAACGAGAACAGAAATCATCAAAAACGGGAAGGCAGAGAAAAAAAAACCACCGAAAAGGCAAAAAACTGGAAACATGAGTACAGTCATGAGTACAAATTGACCCCCCTAGTTGTTCACCCCCCTAGACATTTGCCATCCTACTTTTTCACTCTGCGATAGGCTTCCACAGCTGTAAACCAAGTACTCTACCCTTTTTCCCCCTTCTGGCGTAGATAGCTCTCTCTAGGTTATGGATGCACAATAACCTAGCCAGCCAGTGCTGAAACGGTGGAGGTGTCTTATCCTTCCATGCAGTCGCTATACATAGGCGTAAAACTGCCATAGCTATAAATATAAAGCCCTCATTTAGATATTGCAAATTACTCCCTTCTACTGCAAATAGTATTATTTCTGGTGTCAGCTTCAGTTTATATGCCAATGATTTATCGAAGAATGACTCAATACTTTCTATCAGTGAAGAAAGGTTTGGACATCCCGCAAACATGTGCAGTATATCTGCCTCCGTGCTGTCGCATCTTGGGCATCTAATCCCCTGTGTGCCTCCCCACTGGGCGATTCTGGCTGGGGTGTAATACAACTTGTATATCGTCTTGTAATGTTGTACCTGCAGCGCCGCTGAGCAAAGAGTTTCTCTTCCTAACTTTAGTGATTTTAAGAATACTCCCTCTGATACTCCTAGAGCTTCCCTCCATTTAGTCTCATATCTCTCCAGGTCATCCCCTCGATGCTCTATAAGTTCTGCATATAATCTTTTAATTGTACAAAATTCTGCCCTCTCAATCATCTGCAGAATCGAATTTCCTTTAAAGCCCATCGTTCCCCCCCGTTTATTACCTAGGAAGCTTCTTATTTGCAAATATTTAAAAAAAACTCCTACTGCTGACCCCAAACTCCTGCTGGATTTCTGTAAATTGCCGTATCCCTGATTCACCTATTAAGTCCCCCAGATTTTTAATTCCTGACTGAGCCCATTCCCTAAATATAGTATCGGCGAATATTTCAGGTGGCAGCGTAGGATCCTCTATTATTCTAGTATATGCATGAAACCTTCCTAAGCCAAAACTTTTCTTAAACGATTTCCATATTTTGTCTGCCGCTTCTAGTGTCTTAAACCTGGTTCGTTTGAAATAACTTGGCTCCGAAAATCTAAGTAGGGCATTATTTGTCTCGTCACCGACAATTATCCCGTACACCTCTGACGACCCTGTAGGATATTCAGTTTCCCTCTCAGCTCCTCCCAGCAAACCAGTCATTTGTTGTATTGCTGCCGCCCAATAGTACATTTTAAGATCTGGTAGTGCCCATCCCACCCTGTCCCGCGGCAATGACATATATTTCAGGGCTCTTCTTGTCTTCCCCTGAGACCACACAAATCGATTTACCATGTTCTCCACCTTTTTAAACCAAATCATACTAAAAAACAGCGGAATAGTTCTAAATAAATACAAACATTTCGGCAACAGATTCATTTTTATGTAGTTTACTCTGCCTAATATGGACATATGTAAATTATTTACCCTCTCCAAGTCCTTTTTTGCTTTCGTAATAATAGGCTCAATGTTAATCTCTACCAGTTTTTCTAGCTCTGCCGTAATCTTAATACCCAAGTACACCCCCTCACCAACCACCCGTGCATCTGTACATATTGTGTAGGTGTTCTTTATAATTTGTGACTTACTTTTATTCAGAGCGTACCCAGCTATTCGACCAAACCGATCTGCCTCCTGTTCTATTTCTCTTGTTGCATCTATTGGGCTAGGTGTAATAACCGCAATATCATCTGTATATGATAGAACTTTTAATATCTCCTATCCTGGTAGTTAGTGGAATAATTTGCGCATTCTGCTCAAATCTTTGTATCAAGGGGTCAATGTACATAGCAAACAATAGGGGTGAGCAAGGGCATCCTTGCCGCGTACCCCTAGAAATAGCCAGAGGTCTAGTGCGGCTTGAGTTTACCCTAACACATGCAGTGGGATTTGTATAGAGTGATTGTATAACTCTTATGAATGCTTCCCCTATTCCCCCTCTTCTCAAAACTGCCCACAGATACTCCCAGACCACCCTGTCAAAGGCCTTTTCTGCATCCAATAATATGGCTGCCATAGGGTTACCCTCTACTTCGCAATTTTTCTTCTGTATTAGGAGCCATTTCATGTGTTATTTTCGCATATCATTCATGCTGATATAATAATGTGCATCCTCTTTGAATGATTACACTGCTTAAATGCATACAGTAGCTATACTGAATTTCATGTATTGCGCAAAACCATTTTTTTAGGTACAAATGAATGTATTTTGGGGTGGTTTCGTGTACACTTACACTATTAGGTAATGTTTACTATGCTTAGGTTAGTAAATATGGACATAGATTCCGTGGAGTGGGTGTAATGTATTTACTATGGGAACTGTATCGATATTCTTGTTTCTGACCCTTGTCCGGTTAATAAATCACTAGTGGCCATACAACGGCACAGAAACCCGTTTTCTGATTAGGTCATAGCGCATGCTATCACATTAGGCAAGCACTATCCCTCCAGCCCCCCAGAAAGCATACCGAGTTCTCAAAACAAATCAAACCTCCAGCAACCTGGGAAATCCCCCGCAGCTATTGTTTTGATTTAGCCAAGAACTCCAGTAAAGAATGTAAGAACGACCAGTTCTTATGACATCCTTATTGACGTATTTATGTCCATCCTTACGTCAATCTCGGCACCTTTCAGGTATAAATAATACCGACATTGCCCTAAGCAAACATACAGTGGTGACGAGATTGGAGCAGCGCGACTTGCCGAGGAGCCCAGCTGATGCAGAAAAAGCCCACGGACGCTGCCCCTCCCTTTTGACGTGCTGAGAGAGAGACGCTGCCTTTTCTCTTGCCGAGAAATCCAGCTCCTGCGTTTCCAGCCGCCCTCGCAGGCAGCTGGGATATCAAGTCCTGAGATAGAGATACCAGCCCTCCAGCCTTCTAAATCCCAGGTACTGAACTGAATAACCCCTTACAGAGAATTCTTGAGTCAGACCCTTGGCAAAGCAAACTTAACTTAAACTGCTACTTATCTACTCCCGCCCACGTATTAGGCTTAGGTCAGGTACACTGGGGTAGGCGTAGTTAGAAGCACCAGTTGAGTACGATTAGTCAATGTATATATGTATGTATCTATTTTATCCATTTTAAAGTATCATATGGCTAAGAAACCATATCAATGCTTTTACAGTATTATTTTATAATTCTGCTTTTACTGTATGCACTGTACTTAACTATAAGTATTGCAATAATAGCGATTCATTTCTCTTGTATGAGAAAAGAGACTGATCAATAAATAACACTTTTTTATTGAACACGCCCGTCTCTTCCTTTTCTCTACAATCTGGTGAAACTAAGTATGCACGTACTGACTGAGTAAAATAGTTGTCTTTTGTTTTCACACGACTCTAGAGATACACTCTTGATTAGGGGGAGCAAAGTTGTCATGTTCTATGGTTGTCAGAAACTAAATCCCTTTTTGTCTATCCAGGGAGGTTAAACTCCTCCTTGCCTATTCGAGAAAGTTTCTAGTGAACTCTGAGCTAGCTGGCACACATAACTTTAAGTCTAATATCGTCAGTAGAAGACCTAGTTAACCACAGTCCTACGTCGATACTATTGAAGATATTATTCCAATGCGCAGAGCCTATTGGGATAATAGGAACTACACTACATGGCACCCAACGGTTTGGATAGGCGATAAATCTAACGTAAGACATGAAAGTAACTCAGTCGTGCTTTTTCACACAGACCCTTTTTTCCCATAATACTCCAAAGACGTCTGGATTGGGTGAAAGGTTAAATCTGCCAAACTTCGTAGGAGGAGACTCCTATGTATGGTTCTTGGTTTATTCAACGTTGAAGGATACACTGTTCCAAAATATTGTGCATCTAATCTTTGTTTCCGTAGAAACCTGACCTGCAAATAAACAAAATAACCTTCCTGTCAGTAAAATGTCAGACAGTGAAGAAGGAAGGGAGCCAGCTAGAGTAGCAGCTCAACTCCTAGCGGATGACAATAGTCTCCTACAGCAAGACCCGGAGGCAATACTAATCCCGGTCAACATAAGAAAAACTATAACTTTAAAACTTATAGAAAATGGACTGACACCGAGAGGTGGTACAGTAATATTCGTAATTGAGGCACACCAATATCGGCAGACAGAGGTATTCTACTCATGGATAAACTTTCCAGCAGCAAACACTGTAACAAAGGAGTTCCACTACTACAAAACAGAGAAACCTCCGAATGAGTACACTCCTTTCGAGGAAGTAGAGATATTACTCAAATACCAAGAGCACCTGCTCTGGTTTAATGGCGCCCTAAAACATAATAATCACATCGCCAGGCTCGGTCCACTAGGTAGACCAGGAGCAACGTGGCCGGTCCTAGCCGGATACACACCACATCCAGACATTGAAGAAATGTCTGCACCAGATCTTTTAGCACAGCTAAAACAACTAATTAAAATACATAGACAATTAGTCCAATATATAATGCGGACTTCAACAGTCCAACCAGCTATTAAAATTCCACAGCTGACCTCTCATCAGGGAAACACAAATAAAATTACACCACAGAACATACAGTCCTGTCTAGGTAAAGTACCCGCAAAACGGGAACAAATTCCATTCTGGTTAGCACAAAAAATCACTCAAATAGAGGCGGTATTTCCAGATACCACCCCTGTTGAGAAACACAGAATTCTGACTATCTGTCTTCCAATGGGAATCGCACCACATGTGGAGGACTGTGACACTTGGGGTACAGTCTTTGCTTCCGTTTACACAAAAACACATGGTGTTCCATCCATGTCAGTAATACCAGATGTGCTAAAACAAATTCAAGATGAATACGGTCCAGAACCGGCCCTAACTCTGGGTATGAAATTACTGAAAGACTTCAAGCAGGTCTCGGCAATATTACTAGCCAATATAAAGGGAGAAGCAGCAAATGTGGCGATCCGCCAGAGGTTGAAAGAGACAGATATAGCAGACCAACCATTTGAAATTGCCAGAATCATAGAAAAATCCTATGAAGAACTAGGAAGAAATAGTTTGGGTGGAATACCGGTGAAACCCCAACTAATAGAAAATCCTGAAAAGGTATTTAATAAAAATAATCTAAACACTCAAAAAAAGAGCTGGGATGGAAATAAACAATCCACTCCAAAGGAAAAAAGATTCCAAACCAGAGGAAGGTCTCCTCGGCGGAGAGAAAGATCTCCGGACCAAGGACACAAGTCTCCCCAAAGGGAGCCCTCTGGGAAAAAATACAACCTTAGAAATAGGGATAATATAAAGAAACCTGATAGATATCAAGATATTGATACACGTCCCTCTCGATCTTTTCAGACTTCCTCGCAGAAATCGGAAAGAAGAGGACGATCAGAACACAGGGAAGAGCACGTCAAGTCCAAAGACAAGGAACCTGCTCATCAAAATAAAAAATTACAATTTCCAAAGAAGAAGGTAGCCAGTATTAAAGTAATCAACCATGCCAAGAATACTGAGGACACAGCTGAAAAACGGAGAATGGGCTCAGACAATGCTAGACAGCGCAGCAGAAGTGAGCATAGCTCGCAAGATCCTGATGAATCATCTGGAGACAGTGGACACGAATGAATACATTCAAGTGGAAACTGCAGATCCCAGAGTTAACAAACCTCATAAAATATATGAAATAACATTGCGTATAGAGGGGGATAAGACTAGGAAAATAAGGGGTCTATTTTGGGATAATCTCTCCAAGGGCTATGACATCCTTCTAGCTGAAAAAGACTGGCCACCAGAGTTTGTCAGGGAGTGCCCTCATGGCGAAGAAATAATTATGCCTGCCTTCTCAAATCACATTCCAATACATAAAAAATATACACTTGCAAGAAAGTGGGCAGTAGCCCAAGCTCCTGCATTATATAAAAACCATGTGGGATGGGATGAGGACTCTCCTCCTCACAAAATCCAGTTAAAATCACAACCTACTGCACAGAGGCAGTACCCAATTAAGCAAGAAGCTAAAAAACAGGTAAAAGAGATCCTAGATCAACTTGAATACCAGGGGGTGATTGAAACTTGCACCTCACAAATGAACAATCCTTTGTTTCCTGTCTCCAAACCAGATGACTCATATCGTCTTGTTTTGGACTACAGACACTTGAACTCATGTTGCAAAACTTTTGCAGTGCAAAACTCACACAGTGCAGCACTAATGAATAACATAGTGCGCAAAAAATACAAAACAACATTAGACATCTCTAATGGATTCTTTTGTCAAAATATAGCACCAGACAGCAGATATTTGACCGCGTTCTCAATAAACGGCTCGCAAAAAAATTTCTGTCTTTTACCACAGGGGTTCAAGAACAGCCCAGGATTATTCTCAGCGAGAGTAACAGAGTTACTACAAATATATGATGATGAGGCATTATCTTATGTCGATGACATCTATCTAACAGATGATGACTTGGATACTCACTTGAAAAGAGTGAACACCATAATACTTGGGTTCGCAGCAGAGGGTTACAAATTCAACTTTAAAAAGTCAAGAATTGCCCATCTAACTGTCCTGTTGTTAGGATATGAACTATCAAGTGAAGGCAAAAGCTTGGCTGACAATTTCCTAGAGAAATGTGCTGTAATCCAAGCACCGAGAACATTAAAAAACTTACAATCAATTCTAGGTTTCCTAAATTTCGGAAGAACTTACATTATAAATTATGCAGAGAGGGTCAAACCCCTCTATGATCTAATAAAACCAGATTTTAAAAGAATCAACTGGACTCAAAAACACACAGAAATTTTGAGATCTTTACAAACAGACATGTTAGTTAAAACAAAACTACAAACACGCGACAACACACGCAACCTTGTGATTCGAGTCATCCCAGGAAGATGCGGATTCACATACCTGACCTCTAATGAGGGAGAAAAGGTACCAATTGCATACAAATCACACTTGTACACAGAAGCTGAAAAAACATTCAGCATTAAGGAAAACATTGTTCATGCGGTTCAAACGGCTATAGCAAGAGAAAAATACCAAGCTGACGGTAGACGTATTACAGTCAGAACAGCAGAATCAGCGTTTGAGGCATTCACAAGCCCATGTCATTTACCTACTATGGCATTAAATCCAGAATGGATACAATGGGTAAATTCTATTGCTACAGACAAAGTGAAATACTATTTTGATCCAGAAATGAAAAAATTAAAACATCTTGAATATGAGAGAAAATACCCTCTGCCAATCGACATTCTGCCCTTACAACAATATGCCTGTGTAATCTATACAGACGGACATGCTCAACCCTCTTTTTGGGGAGAGCTAGCATACAACTCCACATGCGAAATTGTAAAAGACGTGTGGCGCGGAGGTAAACTGAGACCTCTATTTACGAAAACACACTCAGTGGAAAATAATTCAGGACAACAAACTGAAATAATAGCGTTAAAAATGGCGCTAGATAATGCCGATCGCGAATTCCCGACACTTATAGTGTGCGATTCGTATTACTGCGTCAAATCATACAATAACGATTTACAGAAATGGATTCAAAACGGTTACAAAGATGACACAGGTGCCACAATAAAGCAGAAAGCGCTTTGGGAACAAGTAGTTCTTTTACAGAAAGAACTACCAAAAACTCACGTGATACACTCACTGAGTCATCAGCGTGATGGCGTTCACGTTGCAGGGAATTCATTGGCTGAGACAGCCATAGCGGTAGCAACTAAATCGGCTTCCGTAGCTACAAAAAAGCATTCAGTAAAAAACATTGACGTGAAACAGTGCTGGCGGTAAAAACGTCATCAAAAGGCGACTGCTCAGCACTACCGATCAACTATCCACTCAATTATACATACATAATCAATGCAAACTCCGTTCCTTTTGCTCGAATCCCTGGAGTGGGGGATAGAGTAATTCCAAACATGGACAGGAGAGGCTTGTTAATAGCAGACGCACATATGGGTGAGGGTCTTAGACACCTTAAGCTTAAAGATTCTCTGGAAGAATTACAATCAATGTACTGGTGGCCAGGCATGAGCCTGCATCATCAAATTTTTGTAAAAAACTGCCCAGACTGCAACAGAGATCGCAGTGGCGACCGAGACGGTATATTACCATGGCGTTTCGCTCCAGATTGGATCAAAACTATAAAAAATAAAACCTAATATGAATAATGCGTCACATTAACATGTAAAGACTATTTTCACTTAGAATGTAGACCCCAACTCTCGGCTGACGTCTGAACTGTTATAAAAGATTTGCGAGTCTATAATGGCATATACGCTAGAAGCATGCTACGTTCTGACCAATATCTTTCCTTTAGCTCTCGAGCTTATGGGGGGTGCCTGGCCAGAATGAGCATTGCATTGCGGGACTCTTCTCACTTCCTTCCTGAGGGAAACGGGATGGTGTAAAGAAAAAACCAGGGCATAGAGCAATCTGTAATGGAGAAGGTATTAGGTTCGGGAGCTGGGTGGGTCAAACATTTAATAAGTGTCCAACGTAGTCTTAATAATCTGCCAAGAAATTCTCTGAGAGGTCTCAGTCCGTACGAACTATTGTTTGGGACTAGAATGTTAGTCCAGGACCTTGATAGTCAGACTTCAGTGGTTAAATAAAAATGCTTTGATATCAAAGATCGTTTGGCTATTTTGCAGGACTTAAATGAAACAAGAAAAGACCTGAGCAACATAAAGTTGAAACAACAGCCAACAACCACTGAAGAGAAACCACCTGTCCCAGCAAGGCCTGTCTGGATTCCAAAGATCGGGGATCTGGTCAGAGAGAAGATCGCGGTAAAGAAGGAATTTGGGCCTTCTTACAGAAAAGCAGTTCCTGTCTTGTCTGTCAACGGGACAAGATCAGTAGTACTACCGCCCCTTGCTGGTAAAAAGGAGAACCGAGTTGTATCCATCGACCTGGTTAAAACACAATCATGTGGCCGATAACAAGTAGTAGGCCAAATGGACTCCCAAGAAGTAGCAGAACACCAAAGTTTGCTACATCCACAGAGGTTAAAACTGAAAGACTAATCACATTTGAAAAATCTACAGTGAATCAACAAGGACTATGCAACAAAGCAATGGAACTTAAACCTCTTAAAACCCAAATCGGAACTTTTCATCAAGAAACACCAATCTACAATGAAGTAACAAATGACTATGCGGATGAAACAAAGCAAATTCCTAAAGCAAAAAGGAACACAGAAGCAATTGGAACAATTGACAGAACAGCATCCGGCTACTTCATCAACTTCGATGATTTTTCTGAGGATCCAAGTGAACCAGAAGTACAGCCGACAACAAAAACTTTTAAAGACAAAGCAAAGGAACTTTTTCATCAACTCAAAGAAACCTATCTGATTTCTCCATGGATTGAAATTTGGGTGGCACTAGGTGCATTTGTCCTCATACTTTGGCTCATCATGGTACTATGCTTGGGACATTTCATTGAGGGAAAATATGCTAAAATGGACACAGCAAGCCAGAATATCAACTTGGTCCTTAAACCTCACACGTCTTCACACGTCGAGAAAAGAGAACTTTCTTCAGTAAACTTCACAGCCAATCCTATACCCGGCGGGGTAGCATGGGACAATACTGAATACGAAATATATGGCCCGGTTGAGATCCTGAAGTATCCACACCAATTTAAGATTTCATTGAGTGACTTTGTAAAACCGAGCATATTTGCTGATGATTGGGACTTTGAAAGTATTAATGATATGATGTCTGATCTAGTGATGTCAGCTAAATTTACAGAACATGATTATTTACAAGGTTCATCTAATTATGATGAGATGTTTTGCTACAACCACTATGGTAACCATTATCTGCATAAATCTTCTCAACCTAGAAATGTTTTAAATTATAACCAATGGGAACATTGTGCAACTCCACCAAAAGGCAGTTCAAAAACATTTTATGATAAATATTCATACTTTTCAGGGTTTAACACAAGTAATGCAGAAACATTCTATTTCAAATTGTTAAATAAGACAGGAGTGAAAACCATGCTTACAAACACAAAATTGATATATTCGGACTCATTTTTTGAAAAAATGAATACATTTGGTTTTGATTTCTGGAACAATAACATTGATACGAAAACGATCTGGGGGACAAAAGATTGGCAAGTGCAAGGTGTAGAATCATTATTTAGAGCCTGCATGATCCCAGAACAAATTATATTTTTGAATGACACGATTCAACAGACTACCTGTCTTGGCCTAGCCAAAATCAAAGACTTAAATAAACCGTCTATTCCAAAGCCAACAACGGACAGTAACAGCACTACGGATGTTGAGATAGACGTAACCCATATTTTAAACCAAAACAGAACACATCCTGATTGGAAACAATGGTTGATCTGGCCCACAGACACAAATAACTGTCAAGACAGATTCCTGAACAAAATACAGGGGTTCACATTGACCAGGCCAGACCCTAGATACTCCCAGAGACAACATCCAGGGATTGTAACTACTTACAGTGTGGGAAAACTCTGCCTTCAATGGCTACATACATCCACACTGGCAGAAATTAAGCAACACCTAACTTTACTTAAAGAAGGTGCTAACTTGCGTGATTTTATTATGGGACCACGCAAACAGCGTAAAAAACGTTTCATAGCGGCCTCTATATATGCAGCTTATAACGAAGCTTGGAAAGAAACTCAAATTGAGACAGCAGAAAAAATACGGGAAATTGACCGTATTAATTTGGAAAAATCACTTTCTGTTGTGGACAATGGGTTAATGACTCTGTCTTCCAGAATATATTCACTGGACAGTATTGTGTCTTCAGCAATCGATATAATAGAGCAAGACTTACTGATGTTACAACACGGTCAGTCTCAATTATGTTCTATTGTACAGCTTGGCTGGACGTTACAAAATCTGCGTTCAGGCTATGTGCCTTGGCGTTTAATCAACACAAAGTCACTATTTAATATCTTTAACCTTACTGATAAACAAATCAGTTTGGCACAGAAGTGTGCTGACTATACAATTCTGAGCATTAAAAAACTTGAGAGATTACCATTGACAATGTCAGAACGACCTGTCATTGAATCGATAATACATGGGATAATAAATATTCCGATAACAACTTTCCAGTTTCAATACTGCCAAAAATATATACAGGCAGGCCAGTATGAAAGGTTGGGTAAAGGATACATTAAGTCAACATGGGACTTGCCCTATACACACACATGTGTCAGTAATAAAGGACAGAATGTATTTCTTAGTGGCAATAATTGTGCAAAATCACTAAGTGGTATACTTCTGTGTCAGGGTATAAGTCTGCATGGGGCCTGTGAAGGGACTTCAAATAACCTTTCATGTCACCAGTTAGGCACACCTGCGACACAAATAGAACCATTCTTTAGAAGACTTTCGAACGGGAGTTACATTCTAATTGTAGATCACAGATGTTGCAGCCTGCTGCCAGGAAAACCTTATCTCGTAAGCGTGACTACCAGGGTCATGTGCTGTGAAAGGGTATTGTTCCCGAATGATGCTCCAGACAGGGAGGCAAGGTTATGGCCCAGTTTGAAAATCTCTTCTATTCGAATTGATACTTTAAGCAGAATGAAGACTGTGCTCCTACAGACGCCAACCCAGTTGACGTCATCAAAAGAAACGTATGATCTCCAAGTTGCAGGGACAACGGCAGAGATTCATTCACTGTTATCAACAAATAGCCCCCTACACTTCGCAGAAATACTAAACGAAATCTTAAATATTTCTGATACAAGTGGTATCGCAAGTGTATTTAAGACAGTTTTTTCAGGAGCTTTGACCCCATTCAAAGCCATCCTGGGTATTTTTCCTAACTTCGTCCATTCCATCTTTGGCGGACTTCCTCTCCTGTTGGGACTAGTAGCAGGCGTCCTATTTTTGCTACTTTTGCTCCGCTATGGCAAACCATGTCACAGACATGACTCCAGCAACAATGGAAGAAACGATCCTAGCTATCCGCTACCGGGACCGCATAACTAAAGTCCTTGGATTAGCACGGCTACGAGATTTAAATATGACCTGGTTTCTTTCATTCAGACCCTTGTGGCAGAATTGTGTTATGCCTGTATTAAGGTGCATGCTATGCGGCGAAGAATGCGTGTTGGACACCTGTCTCACACTACAATCAGAAGTACCATTGGATGCAGAGACTTTGTTGAGTCCAGTTAAGGCTCATGCATTCTGCTGTCCCCAGCGGCTACCTATCTTGATGACGGCATTCGTGGAGACTTCACCACTACGATTGAAGGGTAGTGAAGTACAAGATGAAAGCAGCATCGATCAGGTACGACCTTCTGTCAGCTATGCTGATCAAACCATCACTGAAAGCAATCATGCTCATGACTGCATGGTAGCGTCATTTTCCAACCTAGTCGAACTCTCACCAGAAGATGTTGACTGTTTTTTTGAACATCTTAATGATATGATGTTTTCACCAGAACAAAAGGAATGACTTTAAGCAACGTGCACACAGCGTTCCCTGAACTCTGAATTTGGCCTTCAAACTTTGATAAACATAGCCACTAAGAATTTTTTCCAGTTTTTGCAAGAAGAGTAGAACTTTTTTTCCAAAGCCAAAATATTTACATTTTTTTTTGGGGCACTTATCTTCTGCTTAGAGTAAAACTATTCTTAGAGAACAGAAAACTTCTATTTTTAGGTAACTCTATAAAACGTTACCTCGACCTCTAGGTTGTTTACAAGTAGAATTATATTTTATGTGATGAAGTGGTCTCGCAATTTTTCTTCTGTATTAAGAGCCATTTCATGTGTTATTTTCGCAAATCATTCATGCTGATATAATAATGTGCATCCTCTTTGAATGATTACACTGCTTAAATGCATACAGTAGCTATACTGAATTTCATGTATTGCGCAAAACCATTTTTGTAGGTACAAATGAATGTATTTTGGGGTGGTTTCGTGTACACTTACACTATTAGGTAATGTTTACTATGCTTAGGTTAGTAAATATGGACATAGATTCCGTGGAGTGGGTGTAATGTATTTACTATGGGAACTGTATCGATATTCCTGTTTCTGACCCTTGTCCGGTTAATAAATCACTAGTGGCCATACAACGGCACAGAAACCCGTTTTCTGATTAGGTCATAGCGCATGCTATCACATTAGGCAAGCACTATCCCTCCAGCCCCCCAGAAAGCATACCGAGTTCTCAAAACAAATCAAACCTCCAGCAACCTGGGAAATCCCCCGCAGCTATTGTTTTGATTTAGCCAAGAACTCCAGTAAAGAATGTAAGAACGACCAGTTCTTATGACATCCTTATTGACGTATTTATGTCCATCCTTACGTCAATCTCGGCACCTTTCAGGTATAAATAATACCGACATTGCCCTAAGCAAACACACGGTGGTGACGAGATTGGAGCAGCGCGACTTGCCGAGGAGCCCAGCTGATGCAGAAAAAGCCCACGGACGCTGCCCCTCCCTTTTGACGCGCTGAGAGAGAGACGCTGCCTTTTCTCTTGCCGAGAAATCCAGCTCCGGCGTTTCCAGCCGCCCTCGCAGGCAGCTGGGATATCAAGTCCTGAGATAGAGATACCAGCCCTCCAGCCTTCTAAATCCCAGGTACTGAACTGAATAACCCCTTACAGAGAATTCTTGAGTCAGACCCTTGGCAAAGCAAACTTAACTTAAACTGCTACTTATCTACTCCCGCCCACGTATTAGGCTTAGGTCAGGTACACTGGGGTAGGCGTAGTTAGAAGCACCAGTTGAGTACGATTAGTCAATGTATATATGTATGTATCTATTTTATCCATTTTAAAGTATCATATGGCTAAGAAACCATATCAATGCTTTTACAGTATTATTTTATAATTCTGCTTTTACTGTATGCACTGTACTTAACTATAAGTATTGCAATAATAGCGATTCATTTCTCTTGTATGAGAAAAGAGACTGATCAATAAATAACACCTTTTTATTGAACACGCCCGTCTCTTCCTTTTCTCTACAATCTGGTGAAACTAAGTATGCACGTACTGACTGAGTAAAATAGTTGTCTTTTGTTTTCACACGACTCTAGAGATACACTCTTGATTAGGGGGAGCAAAGTTGTCATGTTCTATGGTTGTCAGAAACTAAATCCCTTCTTGTCTATCCAGGGAGGTTAAACTCCTCCTTACCTATTCGAGAAAGTTTCTAGTGAACTCTGAGCTAGCTGGCACACATAACTTTAAGTCTAATATAGTCAGTAGAAGACCTAGTTAACCACAGTCCTACGTCTATACTATTGAAGATATTATTCCAATGCGCAGAGCCTATTGGGATAATAGGAACTACACTACACTCTCATGGCATTCTTTTGGAGCGACTATGGGAGTATGGTGTCGAGGGCTCAGCATTACAATGGCTCAAGAGCTACATGACGGAACAGTCCTCTGTGGTACAAAAAGGGGGTTTCTGTTCCAAAAGCCAACCCATTGACAAGGGAGTACCCCAGGGATAAGTTTTGAGCTCCACGCTTTTTAACCTTTACGTGTCGCCCCTAGCCAAAATAATCAGAGCCTACAGATTTGATACAGTCTCCTATACCGATGACACGCAACTGTTGATCACTCTCGATCCATACACAACACAGATTTAAAATATCAATGTCTTCGGTTAATGAATGGATGTCAACTAATCACCTACTGCTCAATGCGAGCAAGTCAGAAATCATGCTCTTTGGAGGTGAGCAACACATGTGGATCACTGATTGGTGGCCTCCCTCCCTGGGGCCATGCCCTCCACCCAAGACAACTGTCCAAAATTCGGGAGTTGTTATGGACAACAAACTTTCTATGGCTGACCACATCAATTCTGTGGTTCGCATTAGCTATGGCTTAATACGCTCCCTCAGAATTTTTTTTAAATGGATTTCTCTCTGCTCTTGAATGCCCCTTGTGCAGGGACTAATCATCAACCGCTTGGACTATGGCAATGCATTGTTCACATCCATAAATGAAAAACTTCTGGCAAAGCTTCAGGTGCTGCAGAACACCGCGGTGAGACTAGTCTTGAATCCTCCCCCCCGTTCACCATAGGCTCCCAACATGAAGACCCTCCACTGGCTACCTATAAGAAAGAGGATTACCTTTAAAATATGCTGCTTGGTACACAAAACATTGAACAATGATGGGCCAGCTTGTTTAGCAAAGAAGCTGACCAAACATCAGCCAGTTAGAACCCTCCACTCATCCAGCAAACATCTCTTAACGATCCCCAAGGTCCGCACTGTAAAAAACGGTGACAGGTCCTTTTCCAAAACTGCACCTGAGCTATGGAACTCACTGCTGCTTCAGCTACGCCTGGAAACCAATCACAAAAAATCTCTTAAAACGTGGCTATTTTAAGTTATTGTCCGGCCCTTCTTAGCTTTCTGTGTTTTTTACTAAGCGCCATGAGAGCTAAGGGTGATATACCCGCTCAATAAATACCTAATACATACAAACATACATACTTGTAAATGCCCTTTGTGAATTCCCAAATTCATAAACGTAGACATTTGGTCTAAGTTTGGACCAAAAGTCTAAGTTTACCTTTGTCATTTAGTCCCGGAATGTAGAGAATGTGCAGCATAGCAAGGAAGTGTGAACAATTCAAACGAGGCATCTAGAAACTCCACTGAACCCTAAGCACTAACGCCACAAAAGTAACTTGAGTGGTGTCTCTTACAGTGTTCAGCTATGAGATGAAAATCAAGCTCTTTGTTTTCAATTTGAAGTAAAGTAAAGTACATGCTTTTGGGTGTATTGGTGAATGTGTAGCGAGAAGCAAAGGCATCTGTGTTTATTTATCATTTATAACACTGAAATATGCAAATACAGTTTGGAATTTTACACACAAAGGAATTAAAATGGAAGGGTCACTACACTCCTGTACAATTTGATCACATTTGCTACGCATTAAATTAATGGTTTCTTCTGCTTCAAAGCAAACTTATCCTTTGACCTCATTTCTGTAAACCCAAGTGGGTATTTTTAGTTTAGCTTTCAAACAATCTATAAACTGTGCTGTAAACAAACAGGGCAGATGCTTACCCTTCCTGACTTAGAGGAAGTCAAATTACTTTATTTATGGAGTACTGTCTGCTAGATGTAATAGAAAGAGTGCCTTCAGTTTGTTAAGGTGAGCTTAAAATTGAGTAAAAAAAATGTATGGATGAATGAATATGAAAATGTGACAAAAATACAATGTTATTGCAATGATTGCAGCTCCCATAGTAAAACATTTGGTTGCCTTTTACATTTAATAAGAAAGAACTTTCATTTAGGAGTAAGCAGGAATGTCAAGTTTGATAGTCAAAAGAACTGTCATTTAAAAACCTCTTTAATGGTCAAGTCGGATTTTAAGTCCCAAATCTAAAAATGCCACTTTTGAAAAGTAGGCATTTTCTTTCCCTAACCATTTGGGCCCATGTGTACAAAATTGTGATTCCCAAATAGCAAATCTGTTGAAATAGCTATTTGGGAATCACAATACTTAATTTATATAACCTGGCATTTCCAAATAGAGATTCCTATGGATTCCGAATTACTATTAGGAAACCGCAATTTAGGAAATTGTTAAATTCTGATTTAGTTACAGGAAATCCCAATTTAGGAAATGGAGCATCCTGGCATTTTCTGTTTGCTTTATAGATACCACTAGCCTGGATCAATGCCATGCCTAGATTGCAGTTTTTCAGCCTCACACCTATGGTCCTACCTTGCTATTGATCTGGGAGGTGTGCACATGCTCAGCGACGACACCGTCATGGAAAGTCTTCATTTCAAATTTTAGCAACAATTGGAATGTTTTAATTACCAGTCTTCCCTAGCAGTTCAAGAATTTAATTGTATCATATAGACTGAATTATTGTTTCGAGTCAAGTCAATTAAACCAGAACGTTTAAGGTGCCAAACCTTATGACATTGTCAAACGACCTAACCTGACCATTGAGGGCATACATATGTATATTTTAAATCTAGTTTTAAATTGAAGAAGGAAGGCTGTATTTCAAAGGTCAAATCGCAGTTCATTCCACCATTTAGTCCTCTCAACGTGGAAGTGTTTTCCACCCAAACGTTTTGTGCTTTGTTGATTTATATTAGAAACTTTCCATAAGCCATTGTTCAAGGATCTCACACATCTATAGGAAGTAGTTGGCTGAACATCTTTATTTATTTTATTTATATTTATTTTAGGAGTTTTATCTAACGATGACAAGACACGAGGGGTATCAGAGCCCTTTACAGCAATATTTTTTTTGTTTTCATTGGCATTTCATTGTAGAGTGCAACACATACAAAAAGTGACATCATAGAGAAACATCATGCTAGTTGTACACCATGACGTGCATTAAAGTCCGGTCATATCACTTAACCTAGCTATCTCTTCAATAGGTAGCAGCACTGGCATGTGAAAGTACATGGGTATTGAGCATGTGTCCATGAGAGATAGCCTGTGGCCTGTACTGAAGCCAGGGCATAGGCTCTCAACAGTAGCCTAGCGGGCAACTTGAATCCATATATGAAAATGACGATCTGAAATCTTCAAAGCCAGGAGGTAGAACAGGGGTACACTGCATTTATATTGGTGAATCATAATAGGGGCCAGCGGATAAGACATCGGAAGTAAGGATCTGCCTGCGTGGCATTGAGAAGGGGCATGCATAGGGCACAAGATCAGAAGCAATATAATTATTTGTATGCCCCGAGCTGTCACCCCGAGGTCAACAGATGCCTAATCTACCTGGGTACTGCGGCGGATGTCCCCGGCACACGCATTCGCTGCGGGGGCACAAGCACTCGGGGCAGTGGCTAGTCCTACTTAGAGGAGTGCAATAGAATAGCCCATGACATGGATATGGGATGCTTACAACTACCCTTAATATCTTCAGAGTGAAGCACCTCCTCTTCTGTGGCACCCCATTTGCATAACACCCCCCACCAGGCCACTAGCGGATGTCCCCCTGGTGCCCTCCTGTGCATTGCTATGCAATGTTTGGCTAGAAGCAGTGCCAGGGACGCGAAACACGTCTCTACTTTGAGTGGTTTACGACGCTTGTGTATGCCTAATGCGCAGGCCTCCCACGTGTGAATGTCAGTGAGCCCCGTGACTGTGAGTAGGGCGGTGTGGACTTAGGCCCAGTAATCGCGAAGCATTGGACATTCCCAGAACATGTGCAGAAAGGATGCGGTGAGTATAGGACATCTGCGGCATGTGAAGGGCGTGTCTGGGTAATACTGTTGAAGCTTCTCGGGTGACAAATAGGCGCAATGTAGTATGTGAAGCTGAATACTTTTGAAACGATAGTTGATTTTTTAGGGAATTCTAACGCACAATCCTACTCCCTGTCATGCAATGACCTCTGGAATTCAGTTTCCCATTTCTCCCGAAGGGGTGTGAGGGTGATTGGTTTCGGAGCCTGCACCGCTTTGTAAAGCCAGGTAACCAGATGCCGCCCGGGCCCATCTGTAGTAATGTGTGTATCACCGCGTGTGTGGGGGGCTCGGCGTCTATTGTATGGCACATTCTATGGCCGTCTTCCAGCAGTTGGTGATGTAAAAGAAATTGCCCCCTGGAAATCTATATATCCGCTGCTAACTCCGTAAATGACTGCAATTGTCCATTTAGGCATAGAGTGCCTGACTCCGTGACCTTGTGTGCTGTCCAATCGCGGAGCATCCGCGCAGTATAATGTGTCCAGCCTCTGGGGAACCCTACCAGCGGCAATACGGGAGAAAACATGGGCGCTTCCTGATTCAGTCAGTGTATCCGTGTCAGACAGGTTCATGCAACCGTCAGTTGGAGGAGGTGGTCACGCAGGGGTTCCGCCCCCAATAGTAGCATGCAAGTTATGGTTGCGGGCGGAGTGTGTCCGATAACTGTGACTGTCTCGCCCAGTGCTCGACCTGCCGTCCATCTCGAGACCCACTGAAGCTGGGCGGCTAGGAAATAGGCCTCGAAGGAAGCAGCGCCCAATCCCCCCTGAGTCATGGGCAGTTTGAGCTTAGCAAGGGCAATTCTCCTAAGGCATGAGCCCCATATAAGACTACCAAGGAGGGTGTCCAGCTCGCGAAAAAGGGAATGTGGAGGAATCACCGGAAGGTTAGCAAAATAATAGAGCAATCTGGGAACCAATATCATTTTGGCCACTGCGATTTTGCCAATGACTGCAAGCGGAAGGTCCTTCCAAAAATACTCTGAAGAGCTGAAACACACCATTAGCCTATGATAATTTCCTTCATAAAGTTCTTGCGGTGTGTGGTATAACCGAACACCCAAATAACACACTGTCTGAGGGCTCCATGAGATTTCGATGCCTCCCAGTCGTACCGGACGGGGAGGGAGACCATCAATGAGTGGATACATTGTTGATTTAGACCAATTTACTTTGAGACCCGCCACTGACGCAAATTCTTGGCGTACGCGAAGTATGGGGGTGAGATCAGAGGCAACATTGCAGATGTATATAAGCACATCATCCGCGTATAACGATAATGCATGGACGGTGTCCATGATGGGAATACCCCAGGGTCCAATCTCTTTACGAAGATGGATTGCCAGTGGCTCCATCGCCAGGGCAAAGAGCAATGGAGAGAGCGGACAACCCTGGCACATGCCCCTGAGGATCGGGAACAATGGCGATATAAGGGGTCCCAGCCTCACCCTAGAAGACGGTGCAGAGTAGAGGAGCTTAGTGTACGCACTAAGGCGGGGTCCCACTTCCATCCGGTGTAGAACCTGGAAGAGGTTAGGTTATAGGAGTGTGTCAAAGGCCTTTTCCAGATCGAAGATCAGGTACACCTCGTGGGGGAAGTGGTCTCGGAACTGATCCTGAACATGAAACAGGTGCCGGATATTAAAGGAGGTACTCCGACCTGGGACAAAACCACACTGATCCGGGTGGATCAGTTTCGGAAGAACCGTGGCGTATCTATCTTCTAGGGTCTTCCCATAAATCTTGTAGGCGGCCAGCAAGAGGGCGATGGGCTGATAGGAGCCCATTTGGTGCAGATCTTTATCCAGCTTGAGAAGAGAGATTATGACCAATTTGCACATGGATTGAGGCAGCTGGCCCTTATCCAGTGCAACCTGAAACTGCATAACCAGCTGTGGGACTAGCTGTGCTGCAAACGTGCTGTAAAATTACAGTGGAAGACCATCAAGCCCAGGGGCTTTACACGCAGCCAACGCTTGTAGTGTTTGCTTAACCTCAGTTGCTGCTATGGGCTTTTTCAGATCAGCTCCGTCACTGCATGCCACGTGGGTCAAAGGGTATTTGTTCAAGAATTGGATGAGGCGCTCCTCGACCACAGGAGCCGGGGCTGCATACAGTTGTGCATAATGCCACCAAAATGCATCTATGTTGGAGGTCTGTAAGTGAATCAGGACGTCTCCCTGGGAGCAGATCGTTGCCTCACCAACCACGGCAACAGATCACCGGCTCTGTAGCCCTCTCTATGAATGCGTGCCACTTATGCCATAAAATTATAGCGGCGGTACTCAGCTAGAGCCTCCGCATATGCTGTTTTGGCTTCCGCCACTTGGGAGGGTGTAGCTGTGTTTGTGTCTGCTGCGCGCATGAGTGTGGCCAATGCCCGTTCATTTATACAGATGTGACGTTCTAGGACCTGGTGCACCTCTCTGATGTGTTGGATGTAGGTGCCTCGAATTACCACTTTGAATGCGTTCCATTCTGCGGCTCGAGTGGTGGCTGAGCATGTGTTCTCCTCAAAATAATGCTGAATGTGTTCTGCCAGGGTCTGTCGGAAGATCGGGTCCTCCAGGCAGTCCTTGGGCAGATGCCAAGTGGGTACAGGGGGCCGGGGCGGGTGCCACGCAAGAGTGATGGTGTGGGCATCATGATCGGACAGGACCTTCCCCAGATAATTGGCCTCTAAGACAATGGGAAGAATGGGGGGGTACACAGGAAGCTATCGAGCCAGACTATAAGGTCATCTGGTATGGAATGAAACAAGTAGAGCCGCGCAGTTGGGTACTTAGAGCACCAGGTATCTGTCAGTGACCAATTGGCTGCCCATGCCGCAAATCATTTGGCTTGGACTAGTATTGGGGATGCTGGGTGGGGGGGGTAAGACCTGCCCAAAGATGTGTTTTGTACGCAATTATGATCCCCTCCAAGGATCCAAGGCGCTTGAGTATATGAGCATAGTGGAAGTGAAAGTGCGTCCCAGAATTTACCCTGGTCCACATTAGGGGCATGGATGCCAGTACCACCGGCTAGCCATCTAGGTGCCCCTGCAAAATGGCATAACGCCCTTCAGGATTAAGAGTTCTAGTCTGCTCTTGGAAAGGGATCCCGGTACGAATCGAGATAAGAGTCCATTGCGCGTAAACTGAGTACGCGGTAGCGCATAGGACACCGGCCCAATGCTAGTGTAGCTTCACCATTTCCCTGCGGTCAGGTGGGTCTCCTGCAATAGCGCAATATGTGCCTTCTGATGCTTAATGAATGCATAAATGAAGTATCGCTTGAATGCCGTGTGCATGCCGTGTGCATACCGCGCACATCAAGTGTGAGGACTGTAACTTTGCCTTGGTGCACCATAGGGAATTAGAAGGGTTTGGGGGATGGGGAGGGACCTTGGCATCCAGTGCCGAGTTGGGGCCCATCCCGCCCTTCCCAAGCGCCTATGCCGGTTGCGTGCTACAGTGCCCTTTGGAGGATATCTAGGTAGTGACACAGAGTAGGATGGTGTGAGAACTCGAGGGGGAATAAGTGGGGCAGGGGAATAGCCCCAGTACAGGGGACCTACCGCTGGGAGCGAAACGTCCAAACTAACTCTCAAAGAAGAAGAGAGCTTAAAACGTTACATGGGGGTGGCTTTACATGTCTGCGAGGTGGTTCTTCGAAGGGGCTATAGTAGCATCAGTGCGCGTCAACTGGCCTGTGGAGAACTGGGTGAATGCTGTGTGTGCAGGGTAAGTAAACTCCTACTGTGTAATGTAACAAAGTTCTACTAGCAAGGCAGCCTCATTTCCATAGACTACCAGTGTCTCTGTCAAATCATGGTGTCTGCGGTCTGAGGGGTAACCTGGGGCGGAGTGATTGAGTCCACCCTGGAAGGAGTTTCTTTGCTGTCATCTTCTCCATCTGAAGAGAAGAGGTGCGTAGCCCGGTCTATGTCCTCTGCAGGGAAGAGGTCTGCAACTCCGCCACGGCCTGTTGGGCCTTCCGTCGCTCCTGCACGATTTGTTCCAGATCGGGAGATTCCAGGGTGTGGGACAATGCTACAGCATCTTTCCCACTGCTTCGCTGCCTCAATCAGCACATCCTGAAGAGTGGCGCCTTTGATCTCCGGTCATGTGTGGCCTCTCCGCTGGAGTGCTGCGTGCAGTGCAGGTCCGCCCAATCATGAGCCTCCTCAGTGTCCGCGAAGAAGACAGTGGAGCCCCCATGGATAATTTAGAGTAGCACCAGGAAGAGCAGGGAATATTGTATGTTGTCTGCCCACAGCCGACACTTCACCTCCAGGAAAGACGATCTTGGCCTCTGCACCGTCCTGCTCCCTGCAGACACGGCCGCTCCCCTATGCTGCTCCTTGACCTGCCTCGCCTGCCTCACTGTGTGGTATCGTAACGCAGCTCCGCTGCTGGCTCAGATTATTATTGTCTAATCGCATTGCTGCCTCGCATTACATTATCTTTGCCGCTTTGCGCTGTGTGTCACCATTTGTTTCTGCTTGTTAAAGTGCATCTGCTCGATCCTGTAAGGCCGCCGGCCATTTTGGTGTTGTTGTTGTTATTGACCGCCCTGCCCTGGTCTCCACCCCGCTCCCGCCTCCCAGCTGACCCTCCCTCGCCCCTCCCCCTCCTCCATCCATATATGACAGACGCATTCTCGCGCAGCGTCCACGCGCAGCGTTCGCGCCCCAGTCGCGCCGAAGGTGCGCCAAGGTAAGCCCGTCTGCGCCCGTCCGCACCTGGACCGCGCCCAGCGCCCGTCCCCCTGCTCCTTGCCGCTCCCGACCCTCCAGAGTCACATACGATGCCGCTACTCTCCTCGCCCTCAACACCGGACACACCCCACTATGCTGCAAAGCCACCCCAGGACGTACCCACGGCCCATTCTCCTGCCTCGCCTGCAAGTTCTACTGCTTCAGGACCCTCACCAAACACACTTCCTCCACACACAACTCCGAACCCAACCGCCTGAAATGCATCCTACTGAACACCCGCTCAATCCACAGACACGCCACCGAACTCTGGGACCTACTCGACACTGCGACACCGGACATCGCCTTCCTTACTGAAACATGGATGAACGCATCTTCTGCCCCCGACATCGCCATAGCCATACCGGACACTTACAAGATCATTCGAAAAGACCGCACCAACCAAACTGGAGGAGGCATCGCCATAGTCCACAGAAACACCATCAAAATCACAACCAGCTCTGACGACAATCTTGCAACCGCCGAACATCTCCACTTTCAGATCCACACCGACCCCAGGACCACCCTTAGAGGCACCCTCATTTACAGGCCCCCAGGCTCCCGATCTCAATTCAGCGACGACATCACAGACTTCGTCAGCCCGCACGCCCTCGCCTCCGAGAACTACATTCTTCTAGGAGACCTCAACTACCACCTTGAAAACATACTCGACAACAACACCACCACCCTTCTGGACAACCTGTCCAATCTCGGACTCAAACAACTTGTTGACACCCCCACTCATGTAGCCGGACACACGCTCGACCCTATCTTCACCTCCAGCAAGCACATCTCCTTCGATCGCATCACTGATCTCCACTGGACGGATCACAGCTGTGTTCACTTCAGCTACAAAACCACCCTGTCCCACAACCGTTCACAACCCATTCCCCGGAGAAAATGGAACAAAATAACCACCGACCAACTCCTCACATCACTCAACCAAAACCCTCCCACCCTAGCAAAGGACCCAGACCAAGCGGCCACCAACCTCAGGCAATGGATTACCCACAGTGCAGACGAACTAGCACCCCAGAAAAAACACCATTTGAAATCATCCAGCAAAAAGGCTCCCTGGTTCAATGATGACCTTAAAAAATCCAAGAAGACATGCCGCACCCTGGAGAAGAATTGGAGAAAAGAACCTACCTCAGACAACATGACCTCCCTCAAGACAGCCACCCGCAAACACCACCAACTGATTCGATCCGCTAAGAAATCAGCACTCAAGGACCGTCTCGACAACAATTCTCATAACAGCAAGGAACTCTTCAATATCGTCAAAGAATTCACCAATCCTTCCGCAGCTTCCAACGACATCACCAACTCCCAAGACCTCTGCGATGCGCTATCCTCCTTCTTCTACAACAAAATTGTCGACATCCACAACAGCTTCAAGAATACTCCCAGTGATCAACCCGCCCCACCCCCTTCAGATTCCACCCCTCCAACTAACAACCTCAGCTCCTGGAACCCAATCACCACTGAAGACACCATTCGCCTCATGAACTCAATCCACTCTGGCTCGCCTTCTGACCCCTGTCCCCACTACATCTTCAACAAAGCTGACTCCATCATCGCTCCCCAACTCCGCGATGTCATCAACTGCTCTTTCAACTCTGCCACCTTTCCAGAAATCTGGAAACACGCCGAACTCAGCGCCCTTCTGAAAAAACCCACAGCAGACCCCTCAGAACTGAAAAACTACCGACCCATATCCCTCCTCCCTTTCCCGGCCAAAGTCATCGAGAAAGCCATCAACAACCAACTCGCAGCCTTCCTTGAATCCAACAACTCCCTGGATCCCTCACAGAACGGCTTTCGAGCCAAACACAGCACCGAAACCGCCCTCATCGCAGCGACCGACGACATCCGGGCACTCCTGGACAACGGAGAAACAGTGGCCCTCATTCTACTCGACCTCTCCGCCGCCTTCGACACTGTCTGTCACAGCACACTCATACAACGCCTCAACAACATCGGCATACAAGGAAAAGCCTTGGACTGGATCATCTCGTTCCTAGCTGGGAGAACCCAGAGAGTCCGACTCCCCCCATTCTACTCAGAGCCCACCGAAGTCATCTGCGGCGTACCTCAAGGCTCCTCACTCAGTCCCACCCTCTTCAACATCTACATGAGTCCTCTCGCCTCCATCGCACGCCAACACAACCTCAACATCATCTCCTACGCCGACGACACCCAGCTAATCCTCTCCCTCACCAAAGACCCCAACACCGCCAAAACCAATCTCCACGAAGGTATGAAAGAAGTAGCCGAATGGATGAAACAGAGCCGCCTAAAACTCAACTCAGACAAAACGGAGGTGCTCATCCTAGGATCCTCCCCCTCAGCTTGGGACGACTCTTGGTGGCCTTCCGCTTTGGGATCAGCACCCACACCCACAGACCATGCACGTAACCTTGGCTTCATTCTAGACTCCTCTCTCTCAATGTCCAGACAAGTCAACGCCGTATCGTCCTCCTGCTTCAACATCCTTCGCATTCTCAAAAAGATCTTCCGCTGGATCCCCCTCGAGACAAGAAAGACTGTCACCCATGCACTGGTCACGAGTCGACTGGACTATGGCAACACACTTTACGCCGGAATTACAAAAAAATTACAGAAAAAGCTCCAGCGCATCCAAAACGCGTCAGCGAGACTCATATTAGACATCCCGCGCCAAGAGCACATCACCGGACACCTAAAAAACCTCCACTGGCTTCCCGTCAACAAAAGAATTACTTTCCGCCTTCTTACCCACGCACACAAGGCCCTTTATAATCTAGGACCCGAATGCCTCAACACCCGACTGTCCTTCTACATTCCCACTCGCCAACTAAGATCATCCAATCAAGCCCTCGCCGCAGTCCCGCGCATCCGAAAAACCACCATGGGCGGCAGATCCTTCTCCTTCCTGGCTGCCAAGACCTGGAACTCACTCCCCACCCACCTCCGCCTTACTCAGAACCACATTTCCTTCAGAAAAGAACTAAAAACCTGGCTATTCGACAAACAGTGAACCCCTCCCCCTAGCGCCTTGAGACCCTCTGGGTGAGTAGTGCGCTATATAAATGCTCGAACTTGAACTTGCACAGCTTGGAAGTAATCTGGGAATATCTTGACCTTCTTGTTTTTGACACGAATGGGGCCAGAATGTCTATCTGCCCTGAGCACTGCATCCTGGTCCCGGAAGTGAAGGAATTTCGCCTGCATCGGTCTGGGCAGGTGTCTGGGTAGAAGCCTGTGTGCTGGGCCACGAAGGGCATGTTCAATGGAGAAAAATGCAGTGCGGTTCATACTCGGAGTGAAGGCTTTCATCCACGATTACATGTGCTCTACCAGGTTTGTACCTTCAATTCATTCCGGGAGCCCCAGCAAGCAGAAGTTGTAGCGTCTCGGGCATCCTTCCAGGTCGTCCACTCGCTCTCCATAGTGGTTTTGCGGCCCAGGAGGGTTTGAAGGGTTTCTTGGTGTGCACTGACAGAGGGCTGCATTGCGACCATGGCCTTCTTCCCGTCCACTACTTTGTCCGCTAATTGACGATGATCATCCCCGAGTAGGCTGATATCAGCCGTCAGGGTGCCTAGTTGTACCTCCATGGACACCCGAGAATGCTCGATAGCCACTAGTACTTGGTCAAGCTTGTCCAATAGGGATTGGTCTGATGAAGTTGCTGTCGAGGAACGGTTTCTTGCGAGGTTCTCCGGCGCGGTCTCCGGCATCGTCATGCACTTCGTGGCCTTCGGTTTCCCCATTGTGCTGTATGCAATTGCACTCCGTGCACAAGGTGTCTCGGGCATCTGGGACAAGCGATGTGAAAGCACCAGCCTATGAGGCACTCCAGCTGTGAACCGAGCCGTCCTGTGGAATTGGCTGCCACTGGCAGTGAGGAAATGCGCTGGATGGGGGAGCAATGAGGCACTGTAATAGGAGAGAGCTGGGGCTCACACCGACTGTCTCAGTGCTGACTCGCCCACTCACAGCTCGGTCTCCTCGCTGGGGAAAGCGTCAGTAGAAGCGATGTCAACAGGGCAGAGAGGGGGAAGCGCAAGCAACCAGGAGCTGGGCACACAGATCACCCGCAAGCCTCACCCAATCTAATTAGGCCGCCTCCGCATGGTCTCTGGGCACACTCTCAGCAGTCACCTCTAAGGGCAACCACGCTCCTCACGATGCACTCTCCGCCCTTCACCCTATGTATCAGATGACTCTCAGGACTGCTATCCACTCCCGCTCAGGGCTACTCATGTGGTGTTGTGTTGGGCTTCAATTCAGGGGCACAGTCTTCGGGGCGGACACTGTCCAGAAGGCCCCAGGTACGTGCTGGTTGTAGCAGGGGGGCGAAGGCATCAATGACGCAAATACAGCAAGGGCGTCTAGGCTGCCCCAGCCCCCATATTAAAGTCAGACAGTGCCCACCACCAGTGCAATCACCCAGCCCGGGTGTCAGTGTGTGGTCCCTCTCAGTGGTGGCAGTCGGCTCAGGGGGGGAATTGTAGCCTACCTTCCCTCAACTGCTGGTGTGCTCCGATGATGGGCCATAACTTCCCTCTGGTGCCATTTTGGGACCTGCAGGGAAGAGGTCTGCAACTCCACCACAGCCTATAGGGCCTTCCGTTTCTCCTGCACAATTTGTTCCAGCGATTTATATATTAAGGATAACAATCTAAATTTTACGTTTTGCAATCTAGAGACAACAGTATTTTTAAAATGTTTGAATAATTTGATCATGTTGGCTGAGTCCTGCCACTACTCTTCTGGTTTAATTTTGAATAGTCTGAAGGTGCCACACTATTTTTTTACAAGAACCCCCCCCCCCCTAGAAAATCAATCAATATTCCTAATGACAACCTATTATCATTATGAACAGGGAATTCATTTTACTTCAGTGATCTACGTTTTGATTAGCAGATAGAGCCTTTTGAAGGTCTACTATGAATACTAACGAATTTTGGTACAATGAGACCAATGTGAATGTCAGACAGTGCTTGGCCAGCAGCCTCTGATAGTGCAATATGAACATGATCGAATTCTGGTTCATTTACAAAACTGTAAATCAACATCTAATAATGTACCCTCTACAACATTCAAATAACTAAAAAGGTAATCTGGCATGTTTAAATCAAATAATCAGATGGTTTCGTTATAATTGATATTGAGTGGTTGCACTGAAATGTTAATACTGTATATATATATGCATCTATATATGAAAAGTTATAGACCCTCCAAATACTGATACTGTCTGTACCGTAAATTGCTGAAATTGATCTTTATGTATGTGCTGTTTATTTATATATATTTTCTGTCTTTGTTTTGTTTGTTTAGGTCATATCACATTTTTTGTATATATGTAATGTACGAATGACGGTCACCTGACGAAGGCCTTCGGGCCGAAACGCGCGTAGTTCTATTCAACCGCATTGCCTTCATCAATTGTTCCAACGACTGGATATATCGTATATCACTTTTGTATTTTGTTTTTGATATTGTGGTTATGCAATTTTTCTGTTTACACTGATTGTCCTTGCACTTTTTTAGTTGTAAAAAATTTTCTTCACAGAATTTGAATGTCATTTATCAAATATACAAATGTTTTTAGTGTAAAAAATGAAATGAATAAGTAAAAGAATTATAAACAAAAGATAAAAATAATAAGAAAATATACTATAACCAAAATAAAAAGATTTAAGAATTTTTTGATATATCACTGTTTCAGCACATACTTATTTGAATGTTGTAGAGGGTACATTATTAGATGTTGATTTAGGGTCTATATATGCCTTTGGAGTTTGCTACACCTCTTCTCTACATAGATTATTTTCCCTACGAGTAGCTAACTCAGTACATTGTAGGGGCCCCCTTTTTTCCACTGAAATCATTTACAAAACTGCGCATCCTTCGATAATTGTAAAGTATCACGATGCTATGATTGCATTATAATTCAAATAATTTTGGTGACTGCCTTTCATCAACTTTGCAAGCCTGGTATGATAAGATCAAAAGATTGATCTTTTATCAATATTGGAAGTCTAGTATGATAAAATACATCGAGTCCCAGTGGTTCATGGACGGCGTTGAAACTATAACTCCCAATACTATATGAGATGTTTTGTAGTTCTGGGTCACGCAGTTTAGTTAATCACGTGACTAACTAGCCGGATCACTGACATAATATCGAGGGACATAATATCGACTAGCAAAAATATCGGCGACAAAATATCGACAGACAGAATATCGAGTTTGTATCTACAAACAGGTAAGTACAAAAATATCGAGTAAAAAATATCGTTTACAAAAATATAGTTAAAAAAAATATCGACTTTATTAAAAACAATGTTAAATTAAATTAAAATTCAAAATTAATTACTAAAATATACTTAAAAGTACTTAAATTACCTTATAATAATTAAATATTTAATAAAAGTTATAAAACAATTTTTTTACAATCATATTTGTTAAAACAAATATATATATATAGTAACATAATATGATTAAATAATATCCAATATTATTACCGTATGATCGCGGAAGTGTAAAAATTACTATTCCCACTCTAGAGAGTGCAACAGTAGGGAAAGCGTTGGATAGCTTAGGGATAAAAATTACTATTCCCACTCCAAAGAGTGCAACAGTAGGGAAAGCGTTGGATAGTGTAGGGGTAAAAATGACTATTCCCACTCCAGAAAGTGCAACAGTAGGGAAAGCGTTGGATAGCGTAGGGGTACAAATTACTATTCCCACTCCAGAGAGTGCAACAGTAGGGAAAGCGTTGGATAGCGTAGGGGTACAAATTACTATTCCCACTCCAGAAAGTGCAACAGTAGGTAAGGCGTTGGATAGCATAGAGATAAAAATTACTATTCCCACTCCAGAGAGTGCAATAGTAGGGAAAGCGTTGGATAGCGTAGGAGTACAAATTACTATTCCCAATCCAGAGAGTGCAACAGTAGGGAAAGCGTTGGGTAGCGTAGGGGTACAAATTACTATTCCCACTCCAGAAAGTGAAACTGTAGGGAAAGCGTTGGATAGCGTAGGGGTAAAAATTACTATTCCCACTCCAGAGAGTGCAAGAGTAGTGAAAGCGTTGGATAGCGTAGGGGTACAAATTACTATTCCCACTACAGAAAGTGCAACAGTAGGGAAAGCGTTGGATAGCGTAGGGGTACAAATTACTATTCCCACTCCAGAGAGTGCAACTGTAGGGAAAGCGTTGGATAGCGTAGGGGTAAAAATTGCTATTCCTACTCCAGAGAGTGCAACAGTAGGGAAAGCATTGGATAGCGTTGGGGTACAAATTACTATTCCCACTCCAGAGAGTGCAACAGTAGGAAAAGCGTTGGATAGCGTAGGGGTAAAAATTTCTATTCCCACTCCAGAGAGTGCAACAGTAGGGAAAGCGTTGGATAGCGTAGGGGTACAAATTACTATTCCCAATCCAGAGAATGCAACAGTAGGGAAAGCGTTGGATAGCATAGGGGTACAAATTATTATTCCCACTCCAGAGAATGCAACAGTAGGGTAAGCCTTGGATAGCGTAGGGGTACAAATTACTATTCCCACTCCAGAGAGTGCAACAGTAGGGAAAGGGTTGGATAGCGTAGGGGTAAAAATTACTATTCCCACTCCAGAGAGTGCAACAGTAGGGAAAGGGTTGGATAGCGTAGGGGTAAACATTACTATTCCCACTCCAGAGAGTGCAACAGTAGGGAAAATGTTGGAGAGCGTAGGGGTAAAAATCACTATTCCCATTCCAGAGAGTGCAACAGTAGGGAAAGGGTTGGATAGCGTAGGGGTAAAAATTACTATTCCCACTCTAATGAGTGCAACAGTAGGGAAAGTAGATACTTCATATATTATTAAAAAATAATTATATATTAATATCTATAAAAAAATAATTAAAAGTATTTACCAATTTCATATAAACTAATAATTAATTAATTACAAATACTAATTTAAATTAATCATTACAATTAGTTATCTATTAATACTAATAAATTACACATTAACAATTAATTAATTAGTAATTAAAAAGTTACTTAGCAATTAAAATCTAATAAATACCAAAAAAAGTAACATATGTAATTAGTTATAATTAAATTACTTCCCACCCTATTCCCCTATAAACCCACAACCCACTACAGAAAATAAAATAATAAAATTAACATAATTATCAATTAATCAATTTAATAAAATTAATTCTCACTTAAAAGTTAATTAATTACCAATTAACAATTATTTAACCATTTAATTATAAATAAATAACACTACATAAATTAACATATTTAATTAATTATAATTAAATTACTTCCCACCCTATTCCCCTAGAAACCCACAACCCGCTACAGAAATTAAATTAGTTAAATTAACATAATTATCAATTAATCAATTAAATAAAATTAATTGGCAATTCAAATTTAATTAATTAAATTACTTCCCACTCTATTCCCATAGAAACCCACAACCCGCTACAGAAATTAAATTAGTTAAAATAACATCATTATCAATTAATCAATTAAATAAAATTAATTTTCAATTAAAATTTAATTAATTAAATAACTTCCCACCCTATTCCCCTAGAAACCCCAACCCACTACAGAAATTAAATTAGTTAAATTAACATAATTATCAATTAATCAATTAAGTAAAATTAATTGGCAATTAAAATTTAATTAATTACACAATAAAAATTAATTAACAATTATAAACAAATAGCAATAAATTATTTTACATATTTATTCATTATAATTAAATTACTTCCCACCCTATTCCCCTATAAACCCACATCCCGCTACAGAATTAAATTACGCAACATTTAAATAACTTTAAATTCATTAATTTAAGTACATTATAACATAAATAAACACTTTTAACACATAAAATACACTATAAAAAAGTCGATATAATTAAATGTTCGATATTTTTATTAACCTATATTATGTACTTCGATATTTTGACTATCTATATTTTAAAATTCGATATTACATTACTTACCCCAAAACGATATTTTTGATGTCTATATTCTGTCCATTCAATATTTTGTCCAGCCTATATTTTGTACTCGATATTATGTCCATTCGATATTTTGTAGTCGATATTATGTCTGTTTACCCCACTAGCCATATGAATATGATCGAATTTTCAATTGACAATACTTCGCATCCTTCAATACCTATACAGTATATCTTTGGGATGATGCTAAAATTGCAAGGGCGGCGAGTGATTTTTATTTAACATCGAAGTCTGATCACACAATACGATTAGACAGAAACTCCTCAGAATACATAGTTTCTAGTGGTCCTCGAACGTTTTTTGAAACTACAATTCCCAAAACTACTCGGGATGGTTGTAGTTCTGGATCACGTGATCATGTTAGTCACATGACTCCTCTGGTAGTTTGAGACTGGAAACAAAAACGGAGAGTGAATGTACACCGGCGCCCCCCCAGATTGCTCAGAGGGACGCCCGGTGTACCGACGGAAAGGTCAGTGACAAAAAAAACAGCATGTAGACATGTCTTGTGAAAACGCACGTTTTGTATGAAAACGCGCGAGTTTAGCAACGCTTGGAGCAGAGGTCTTTTGATCTTCTTTTTCTTCAAAACAGCTCATGAACCCAGTAAAATGTTTTTTCGGGTACCATGGCCCTCGCAAGAGGTAGGGCACAGATATATAGTATCCCTTACCTGTACAAAAAGGTTTCTTCTGATCAGACCCACTTTCACTGTATCATTAGATCGATTTCGAATTTTTTGGTAACAATAGTAAAAAAGGGGATGGCTAACCCTCAAATGGTCACCATTTAAAGACCACACAACAACATAGATGCCATAAGGATATGAGAGCTAATAAGATCGTTTTTCAACACTACGATCCTTTTTTCTCTGACATGTAATTGTGAATCTTGTGTGTTTCGGCTTGTACCAAAGCGGTGCTCCACACACCTGAGCTGCAGCCGGGTGGGGTGATGTTATTTCCTCCTACCAAATAGGTAAGCGAGCAAGAATTGGGATAATGGAATTAATTACCATATTCTTTAGATATGCTGTGTTAATGACACTAAATGGCTGAACATAAATTGCTAACGTTTTTGTGGTTCTCTGTGTTTCCTGTCTGTGCGCATTTCCTTTCTAGTACGTTGGAGGAGACTGAGCAAAACCTGAAATTACACGGATGATATTTGTCTATTTTTATTGCAGTATCTGTTAAAATCTAGGTCCTGAAGAAAGCAGTGGCGCATCCATAGTCACAGATGCTGAAACATGTCGACCCTACTGGTTTGCAGATATTTTGTTAAATATGCTAGTTTATCATTCTTTTTTAATGTTGGGTGAGTTGAGAGAAATCATCTATCCCTACTCAATTTCTACCCAATTTTATAATACTACACTCATTTTTCATCACACATCTATGCACTGTAATTCAGTTACCCCGATGTACCAAACTTTTCCGGTCCCACCCATTACACAACTCTTTATTTATCTTGGATTGATTGTCTGTCACAATAATAACTAGTGACAGATCACACTTTCTCCTGGGTTAAGGAGAGCCCAGATGATGAATAGGGCGGCACCGTGTGGGAACTGATGAGCACCTTTTCCAAATTCAGGAATTGAATGCTGTTTGTTGCACACTTTGCACTATTTGCTCACTTAGTCTTCCTTGGTTGCGCGACACTCTAGTATACACAGTGGAATCCTTATTTTCTGTTTGACCCACAGACACTTTTTTTGTCATTATAACGTAGCATTAGGGCACGTGTCAGCATGGGTAATTATTCTAGCCCTTGGACCCTTCTCCCAAACATTTGTTTATAACCTATTATCATCTGAATAGTCTTATACACCAAGTCTTGTGTATATATGTATATATGGTCCGATGTATTATTTAATAATTTTTTTCAATATCATGATCCTGGCAGACAGCTAAGGAGAGATTCTAGCAGTAATTATGACAGTATAAATCTTCTGTCCCCAAGTGTAAACTAGAGGCAGTGAATAATATCATCAAAAAGGTAATCTTTGACATTTGATATAACAGAATACAAATCTGTAGCCTTAAATGCAGGATAAAAACAATCTACCTTTTAATGCCTATTGAATTTAACATGTGTTTTAACAAGCCATATTCCAGATATACTGCCTTTATTGTAAATTGTCATTCTAAACAATCAGGCCTAAAACCTTTATCATTGGCTTGTCACCATAACTAACTCAGAACTACTGTGTTGCTTCATATGCCTTCATACCAACCAACCATCAGGTATACCATTACAAAATTACAAATATGTATACAATACAGTTGTCAAAATAATATAAAATCCCTACTAATAGAGCCTAATATGGATTACCATAGTGCAGATCATCTATCCCCTTGGTCTGTTCAGGTGGCTCATGAGCATCAAAACCCTTGCCAACTACAGTAGTATGGAAGAGCCTATGGGGCTTATTCAGTGTTTGAAGGAGAGGGAACTCCATTGCACTGGTGATGGACTATAATCTCCATCAAACTAAAAGTACACCAGCCTCATTTAGAGTCAGCTGGACTTTTAGTATGTCAACTGCAGAGACTACTGCAGTTCTGCCGCTGACATACACCTCCAACGGCCCGACATAGGAGGGTTTTGCCTTTTATCTGCCTACTTCACCCAATTTAGGTGGGAGAACAAATGTAAAGTTTTTACTGTCTGTCACCACCAGATAAAACCTTGTGCTAAGGGGCTGTGAATACTTCAAAATGACCGCAATGCCATGGGAGAAAAGTACAGTTGCCAAAGGGTCATTGATTTAACAAAACAAAATCCTGCTATATGATTTTCTTTTTGAACATAAAAACAAGCTCTGTCATATTGACAGCACGATCTATCAAACTTTAAATGCATTTACAGGAAGTGCCCTGACAGTGGTTCATGGAAATGCAGGACATGTCCTCTGGGCTGCCAGACATTTCTAAATTTGGCAGGCAAAGTACCCTCGACATGTTGGGGGTAAAGCTCTCTGCCATGGTGACGGTACATACTCCATCTGCAAAGTCTAAATCTGGCCCTATGTAGCAAAACACCTGCCTACAGACCTTAGCACAGAGTATAAAACACAACACTTTGCAATAGGGCCTAACAGCAATCATCACAGGGCAATTCTTCTCTTAGGGTTTGTCAGAATGGGAGACCAACAGCAAAACCCATTCCTACTATGGTAATCCATGAGATTACATGTGAAATATACCTTTCTACTTCCTATAACATAATGTGATAACAATCCACTGTTAGAGGATTATTGGCTTTAGCATATGCTTTTCACAATAAATAAAACAGGCCCACTGCCTTTGTCATAACTGTTCATAATACACACGCATAACATTTACTTGCACACCAATCAAGCACGTAGCTTCAACATTGGTTTGTCAGCATAACTAACTCAAGCCCACTGTACTAAGCATAGGCTTCAACCATCAGTTATACAATCATCTGCAAGTAAATAAAAAAATTACAGTTGGTAACTGGTAGTACAGTTGGTACAGTTGGTACTATCTCTCCTAACATGATTCAACAAGGATTCTCACTGTGCAAATCTTCTATATCCATGGTTTGTCAGAGGGTGTAACAAACACCACAATCATTTCCTACTAAGGTAATCTGTGAAATTCAATGTAACATACCAAATATCTTTAGGCTTCAATTCAATTAATAGCAATGTACCTTTAAATGCCTTTTGACTTTAATGTATGCTTTTCAAAATAAATATGTTAAACCTAATGCCTTGATCATACCTTCCATCATGAGCAATCAGGCATATAACCTGGCTTGTTGTACTGAGTGCAAGCTTTTCACAATGCAATCATCATGCTCCGAAAATTTCTGCCGTTGTTGTCGGAGGAGCACAGGAGGATTACCGTTCAGGCTCTTATCGGCTCAAGGCTGGATTATGCAAACGCCCTCTTCCTTGGCCTCCCCGATTATCTGGTTCAGCGACTTCAGGTGGTGCAGAACTCTGCCGCCCGGGCAATTTTTGGCCTTGGCAGACGCGCACATGCCTCAGGGTTGCTTCAGAAGCTGCATTGGCTTCCTATTAGGAAGCGGATCCTATTTAAATCCCTGACCCTGATGCACAAAGCTTTGCATGGATCAGGGGCGGGATATCTGCAGCGAAGACTGCACTTTTATCATCCAGTTCGCTCTCTCCGCTCGGAATCCCTCTTTAAAGCTGTTGTTCCACGGGTGAAGAAGGCTCGCGCTGGAGGGCGATCCTTTAGCTGTCGAGCTCCCCAGATGTGGAATTCGCTTCCACTTGTGTTGCGCAGTACTGCCAATCTGCTTCAGTTTAGGAGGAGCCTGAAGACTTGGCTTTTTAATGCTTAGCTTGTCCTTTTATTAAATTGTTTCTTTCTATTTTTTCTTCTTATGTTTTTGGTTTTAGCTGTGTTGTGTTACCTTTTTATGAGTCACTGGTGGAAAAGCGTCGGGACACTCCTAGTGAGTAGCCGTACGCTATACAAAAACAACATAACATAACATAACATAACATGCTTGCAGTCATAAAAGTACAAATGTATGTAAAATTACAGTTGACAAAGCAAAATAATAAGAGAGCCTAAAAATGATTTTTGGAGCACATCATTTCAATCCCCACAGTTTGTTAGGGTGGATCACCAAGACCCTGACTACTATGGTAATCTGTAAAATTCCATGTAAAAAACATGCCCATCTACTGGCTTTAGCACAGTGTAATAACAATCCATCCTTAAAAGGCTATTTGCCTTAAAGTACCCTGATCACAATAAATAGGTCAAGCCTCCCGGGTTAGTCATAAAGTTTCAAAATAAACAGGCCAAACCAATAACATCTGGAATCATTTTTCCTAATAACCCAATGAACTCTTTGCCCTTTAGAATTGGCTTTGCACTTTATGTAGCACCAGCCTATTCTGGTGGCTTAGAGGACTAATGTGTCCCCTGTAGGGGCCTGTGTTTGACCTCATGATCACAGGTGCATATCCCAGTGGGTCCTCTTAGTCGTTCATACATTCTGAGGTTGATAAAAATGAGTACCATTGAGTTGGGTAACAATAAACATCTGTTATTTAGTGCCAAGATGCCCACGGGTGAATGTGTGCTTTACAAATTCAGGTGTTATGTTTATGTGTACATACACTGGCAACGATCATGAATACAGTTATACAATTACAAATATGTAGAAAAATACAGCTTGCAAAGCAATAGGCAACTCCTCTCAACAGGGCCTAACAAGAATCATCATGGTGAAACACCAACGGTTTTTCAGAGTGGGTGGTCATATGAGATTACATGTAACAAAATGCCTGTCTATTGGCTGTAACACAGTATGATAACAACCAACTGTTAAAGGGTTACTGGGCTTTACATATTCTTTTAACCTGTTCCATGCTCCGATTGGCCAATGGCCTATGGGAGCATTCCCTCCCTGGTGCTGCGAACGACCATTGGCCGTTGCAGCCCCGCCCAACCATTAAGAATGCCCGCACTGCGGCGGAATTGCCGCTGCGATTAAGGCATTAACAATAAGCTAGAGCAATATTCTTTGTCATAATGTTTCAGAATAAACAGACCGGACCTATGGCATCAGACACAACATTTCCAGTGCACGAAACAGGAATAAAGCTTGCTATAGCTATTGTAGCAAGCTTGTGGAAAAGCATATGCTTTTCCACAAGGAAACCATCAGTAACACAGTAATAAAATTAGAAAGGTATACAAAATTATAGATGACTAAGCAAAATACTATCTCTCCTAAGATGTCCTAACAAGGATTTTCACAGAGTAAACCTTGTATATCCATGGTTTGTCACACTGGGTGACCAGCACCAAACCACTTGTTACTTCTGTAATCTGTGAGAGTCTGTGTAACGCAATACTTATCTGTAGGCTTGAGTAGAGAATAATAACACTTCACACTTCAATGCCTATCAACTTTAACGTATGCTTTTCACATAAAATACATCAGCCCTTGTGCCTTTATCCTAACCTTTCATATTAAACAGAGCAGGCCTATAGCCATGATCATTGGCTTGCCCACTTAGTCCTGCTGTATAGAGTATAAACTTTGCCACAAGCCAATAATGTGCAATACAATCAGTCTTTTCAGTGGAAGCATACAGATTCAGGCCAATCAAATCCTGTACTCAGAGGAGCCAATATGTGGGTGGAGCCTAAACCCCTCTGCCAGTAGAATTATGAAAGTTACTTTTTGTTGATCACAATGTCGAGTGACAGCTGCACTGTCAAGCCAGACCTAATAATTCATAAAGATTACTTTAGTCCCACGCTCTCAAACACAAAACTGCAGTCTGAAGTCATGTTAATCAATCAAATACGTATTTATAAAGCACAACTACACACCGGTGAGGGTAACCAGGTGCTGATGTCTTGCAGGGAATCAGTCGAAGTGCCATGTCTTGAGTCCCTTTCTAAACTCTGTGAGAGATATAGGTGTTTGAAGGTGGAGGGAATGGTTCCAAGCTTTGGTGGCATGGTAGGAGAAGGAACAACCTCCACTGTGGCTTCTGTGGATATGCAGATTTGGGGGTCTTTTGGGGGACCACCCAAAGGTGCAGGGTCACCGGAATACTAACTGAGACCAACAATGGAGCACGGAGAGAAAGGATATTTATTACAATTTCATGAGAGAGAAAGCATCAAAAACAGACACCCATAGCTGTCTGAGGAGGCAGTCTGCCGAGTGCTTTGGTTCCACAACTTATATACCCTTCATCCCCACCCTGTGCGTGCTAGGTGAACAGTAACAAACACCGATACTTTACAGACAAGCAGTGGTCAGTTCTGATACAATCAGCAGATGGTGGCTGTTTGGCCCTTGCAGGGCATATGTGGAAAAGGCATGATTATATGTCAAACAAAGGCTAATCTGATAAGTTCAAAAGATGGCAACAGTGAGGCCCTTGCAGAGCTTAGGCGAAAAGCATGTAGAGTTCAATCTGATAAGTCTGCAGATGGTAGCTGTTGGGCCCCTGCAGGGCATAGTGCACAGGGTGAAGGCGATAAGTATCTGGGAAATTCCCTGTCTGACTGGTTGAGCATGTGCTGGTCAGTTTGTTGCCAGGCCAGGGCACGAACAGGGTATGAGCGTCCGTGCAGGAATGTGGCGGGTCAAAAGTGGAGCTCCAGAGTGTTCGTGATACAGAGAGGTCAGTCATGAAGGGTATAGCACAAAATGGCGGAGGGAATGGCAAGATAACAGAGCTACTTTTCCACAGTCCCTTCCTTTTGACATCAGCGAAACCATTTTTTTTAGTCAATTACAATGTTCATCAATAGCTGTGTCTCGCGTTCAGTCCATATTTATCGTTCTCTACCTGTGCATTTACGAGGACTGACTTGATAGCATTTGCGCAGAGGCCACAGAGTGGGGGACCACATTGAAGGCAAAGACAACAAAAGAGAACCAGGGCAGGAGGCATCAGGATGTCTGTATGCGGGGGCTTCCATGACTCTGGTGAGGTGGCGATTCAACATTTGGATGAAGGTGTTGTTCCAAAACTCTTGTCGCCTATTTTGGAGAGAAGGGGACAAGGAGACATGGGAGGCGTGGCATCAGTGGGCAATATGGTATCCTTGGCAGGTGCCCCTTCCTCTATTATCCAGAAGAGGATGGCGAAAGATAATAGTGAGGAGGAGAACCGTCATCAAAGCTATCGACCTGTTATTATGCAGTTTGTTACATAGTGCTATCTTCTTGTTAGAAAGTTGCATTGTTTCGTTGTTGGTCATAATCAGTCTTCTTTTGGGCTCTACAGTTGTTGGAGAGAAAAGGTGAGCCCTACGCATCGCCGGTAGCTGATGGTTGCTTCTCCTGGCTAGGCTTCTCAGTACCAATTCTGGAGTACCATTCCACCCTTCCAGATAATACTAACGCCCTGCGACTTTTGGCTCACTTCCCCTGTCCGGTCACTGGAGCTCCAGAGACCATGCATGGGCGGAGGTTGTAGCTTTCTTTAGTTGGCACGTTGTTATCTTTGAATAATTCCAGTTCCGGTTCTGAGTGACCACACACAGGGGGGGTCGCACGTTAAAACTTCCTTGTAGGTGGACAAGGTGGGATCAGTTTGAGTGATGCTGGGGACCCTCCGGCAATGTACGGCATGTATCCAGGATTTCTTGCCCTCCACTCGTAGAGCCATTCTAGTCGTGAGGAGGATTAGCAGGGGACCCTTTCACCGGGGTTCCAACATCTTCTTGCGGGCAATGTTCTTTATTAACCCATAATCCCCGGGTAGGATGGTATGTCCCGGCCCGGTGGATCGGTTGTGCATTGCTTCCTGGACCTGTTGATGAATGGAGGGCAAAGTAAGTTTGTGTAAGTACAGACAAATAATCACTCAACAATTCACAAGGGGAATTAGACAATGTGGTAGCGGGGGATGTGCCCCAGATGTTCATTGGGCATCCAAAGACCACCTCATATGGAGTCAATGAGATGCGGGAATGCGGGACAGATCTTATTGATAGAAGGGCCAGTGGTAGCGCATCTGGCCATTTAAGCCGCGTAGTTTCCACTATTTTGGCTAGTTTAGATTTGATCATGACATTGTATCTTTCCACCAGGCCTGCCGATTGGGGGTGGAAGACAGCATGACATTTCTGTTGAACCCCCAAACCTGCTAGGATGTGCCTGACTACTTGTCCAATGAAGTGAGTTCCTCTGTCATTCTAGAGGACTCAGCAAAGGCCATAGCAGGGAAAGAACTCCTTTAATAATATCTTGGCAGTAGGTAGGGCAGTGTTGTCTCTGACCGGGTAGGCCTCCATCCATTTGCTGAACACGCACACAACCACCAAAACATATTTAAGGTTGTTGCATCGTTCCATTTGGATATAATCCATCTACAGGACTTCAAAGGGTGATGTAGGGATGGCATATCCTGCTCGTGGTACCCAAGTCCCTTTACCTACATTGTAGCAGAGAAAAAACAAACACTGTTGGACCAGCCTGGAGGCAGTAGACCAGAGTTGATTGTTATCTCACACTTCCTGTAATATTTTAGTCATGGTGGCAGCATTGGTGTGTGCTGGCAAATGAGTCATGTTCAACAATGGGAGGAGATAAGAATTTGGTAATTTCCAAAGTTTTGCATCTTTGGAATGCCAACAATTTCCTTCATCACACATGCCCTCCTTCTCCCAATTTTGAAGTTCTTCGGAGGTGGCAGTGGACTGGATGTCCTGGATCTGTTGTCTAACATCATGGCACTTCTCTGCTTGGGATTTTACTATGTACATAGGGGTATGTATTCATTCCTGTGCAGTAGCCCGAGCTGTCTTTTCAGCAAAGGCATTTCCTAATACTATTTTGCCTGTGACCCCCTTGTGTGCGTTGCATTTAACAATAGCTAATGTTCTGGGTGGTGTCAAGGCTTGGAGCAATGCAATGACTAAGTCACCATGCTGAATGGGCGAACCCACTCTCCTTCCAAAGGATACCAAAAATGTGGGCAACTCCAAAGGCGTACTTGCTGTCGGTTTGATGGTGACAGCGAGATCCTGGTTAAGGATACAAGCGCGGGTGAGAGCTATAAGTTCTGCGGCCTGGGCCGATTTCTGAAGTTTGCGTGCAGTCTCAGCAATGGTATTGGTAGTGGTGACGGCATAGGCAGCAGATGTGGTACAGTTTGATAATTTAATACAAGACCCGTCCACCCACAATTGCCCCACCCAGTTCCGTGAGTGGTTTTTAAGTCTACCCGTCCCTTAGTCTGTTCTTCTGTTTGAAAGAGGCAGTCACGTGGAATGTCTGTGATGGCAGGATCTGGTGTGGGCAGGAGTGTGGCAGGAATCAAGGTCGCACCTCACTTTAGCGTGATATGGGGTGCTAACTGCGTAAGTTTGTATCCTGTTAGTCGTGCACTATTGAGGGGTGTTGTGTCTTTGTCTGATTCAGTAATTTGTTGACTGCGTGTGGATCTAATACCGTCAATCTAGATCCCAACACAATCCCTTCACTTTTTCGGATAGAGACGGCTGCTGCAGGCAGGCAGGAGGGCAGTCCTCGGGCCACAGGGTCTAGGGTGGATGAGCAGTAAGCGCGTCGGCGTTGTTTGGTGCCGTGAATTTGGGTCAGGACCAAGAGAGCACATCCTGAGCGCTCATGGGTGTAGAGGCAGAAGGGCTTAGAGTAATCAGGTGTGCCCAATACTGGTGCAGAGCAAAGAGCGTGGCGTAAGTCTTGAAAGGCTTGGTCGTGTTCATGTGTCCAAGGAGGAGGTGTGGGTGTGTCTTTTGTAAGCAAAGCAAGGAGTGGCTTAACTATGAGGGAAACATTCGGTATCCATTGGCGACAAAAGGAAGTGAGACCAATTAGTGCATGAACATCTCTTTGGGTGGAGGGAGAGGAAAGGTGCAGTATTGTTTGGATGCGGTCAGGTGTGAGAGAGGGCCCCTCCTTAGACAGCAGATGGCCAAGCTAGGTCACCTGTTGTCTACAATACTGTAGCTTTTTCTTGTATACCTTATGGCCCTGTGATGCCAAAAAGTGTAGTGTAGTAAGAGAGGCAGTGCAAGCCAGGGCGGGAGTTTCTGCAGCCAACAGAATGTCATCGCCATATTGGATGAGAACAGCAACGGGTGGTAACTGTATCTGGTCGAGCTGTTGTTTAAGGGCCTGGCTGTAAATGCTAGGACTTTCGGTATACCCTTGAGGAGCCCGGCAGAATCTGTACGATCTGGTTTTTTTATGGTGAAACCAAAAAGATAGCGTGAATCACAATGTATTGGTATGGATAAAAAGGCATTTTTGAGATCTATTACTGTGAAGGTGGTAGCAGTTGAGGGGATCATTGTCGATATAGTTGTTATGTCAGAGACCACAGGATATTGCGGGACCACTATTTTGTTAATTTCGCGGATGGGGCTATTGCAAATGTTAGACTAAATTTCCTCAACTACCCCAGCTGCTTATGTGAGAGGGAACCTCTCTAGGCCCCTGTGTCAACCAAGAACTTGCCCTGAGTTCCAACCACTGAAGCTGTGACATAGGGGCCTGATTGATCAACTGAAAGTTCCACTGGTTCCTTTCCCTGTCCCTTGCTGTCTCATTCAAATTCATTGCTGAAGAAGTGGTCAACTGAACAATCGTGTGCAAAAGCCTGTCTATTGTTATCGAAGACATTGGGGTGTTGCCCGTTCGAGGCTGGGAATCTACCTCTACTCAGTACCCTTCTCCGACCCATTGTATTTCGCTGCAAAAGAGGACAATCTGTGCGCCAGTGGCCTGTTTCTTTACAATACACGCATTGGTCCTGGGACAGTTGACGTGGGGGCGGGTGTGTTCCACCAGTCACGAGCATTAAATCATACTGTGGACCTCTACCGTTTCCTCCCCCTCTAATGCTTATTTGTGAAAGCATCACTTTTTCTTTGAGTTCTTTTCTTTTCTTATCTTTTTCCTCCTCTATCTTTTTCTGCAGATGTTCATAATATTGGGCCATAGTCACGATCTGTGTTGGTGTTGCAGCAGGCCACGTACTTTCGCTACTCTGTAACTTTGTGGAGATGGGTGGCAACAATCTTTTAACAAAAGTCTGAACAAGTAAGTGTCAACCTGTTTCAGTCGTCGAGTCCTGTCCACTAAAGTCAGTAAAGACCTGGCTGAGGCGGGAGAAGTAGTCAGATGTAGTTTCCTCAGATTTTTGTTTACAAGCAGTGATGGCTATCCAATCTACTTTCCTAGCTGGAAATGTGGCCTACAATTTTTTTACTATGTTACCTGGCAGCTCTAAAATAGCTTCTGCAGGCCTTTCACCTGGTTTTCTGTCCCATTCATTTTCGTCAAATCCTCCCACTTATTTTTTAACAAGGCCTCATCGTAAACTTTCCTTATGAGTCTCCAAATACCTGGGGTCGGAATTAACCCAAAGAACTGATCTATGTTAGTCAGTGTCATCGTATAAGTGGTAAGAACCGTGTCCAGCCCTTCATAGAATCCCGTAGGATTCTTCTGGGGGTCAGGCAAGGCCTTTTTGAAAGCTAAGATGTCAGCTCGAAGCCACTGAGTGTACACCCAATTATATAACGTCCTACTTTTGGCATCTGGACTATCCAGTCCGTCAGCAGTACCTGCCCCTCGAGCGGGAACAAAGACTGGAGCTGCTTCCCTTATTGGTGCCATACGAATTCCAGTCGCACCCTCCATTTCTAGTGGCTTTTCCTCTTCCTCCTGGTCTCTCCTTAGACCCTCCATCGTTTGTAGCGTGAGTGCTAACAAACTGTTTCTTTCCTCAGCACTTCCTCCCCCTCTGTCAACATATGATACAATCCTCTAACATGGTCTGCTGGTGTCACTTTGTGGTGTTTCTCATAAAAAGAGAATACTTCATAAGCAAATTGTTGTAGGAAGTAGCCCTTTCGAGGTGGTGCATAGGCCCCGTAGACAGCACGAATCTAGCTAGAGGTGAAAAGATCCTCCAGGCAGGTGAGAACTAGACCATCCAAGGCCTGTTTCTGTGCATATGTAATGCGGGGTGTGTGGGATCGAGCAGAAGATGTGGTCTCAGGGTCCGATTGAGCGGAAGGGAAAAGTGGGATCGGGAGGTAGGGGTTGGGCATTTTGGGAGGGTACATTTCCCTCGGCCGGCCGTGGGATAGGATGGGGAGGGACATGGTATGGTGGTGGCAATGGATGGAGGAGAAGCTCCTCTTCATGGGGGTCTGCTTGTAACCGATCGCGCTATCCCGCGCGAGTTTGCGATCGCGAACACGTCATTCGACCCGGAACAGGAAATAAGCATCGCGAGCAAGATGGCAGAGCGCATTAGCGACTGCATGGCCAAGTTAGAGGTACATTGCCCCGCGAGCACGCTAAAACACGGCGCAAATGTGTGGGAAAAACAATCTCTGCATCTTCGCAAAAGTTCTGCATGCTCGCGGAGATTTTGCGCAATTTCGCGATAGTTTGCGAAAGTCAATTTCGCAAATTCCGCCCATCCCTAATGCTAGGTGAACAATAACAAACACCAATAACTTACAGACAAGCAGTGGTCAGTTCTGATACAATCAGCAGGTGGTGGCTGTTTGGCCCCTGCAGGGCGTAGGTGAAAAAGGCATGATTATATGTCAAACAAAGGTTAATCTGATAAGTCCACAGATGGTTGCGGTGAGGCCCCTGCAGGGCGTAGGCAAAAGGCATGTTTATACAACAAGTAGAGTTCAATCTGATAAGGCCGCAGATGGTAGTTGTTGGGTCCCTGCAGGGCAAAGTGCACAGGGTGAAGGCGAGAAGCATCTGGGAAATTCCCTGTCTGACTGGTTGATCATGTGCTGGTCAGGTTGTGGTCAGGCCAGGGCAAGAACAGGGTGTGAGCATCCGTGCAGGAATGTGGTAGGTCAAAAGTGGAGCTCCAGAGTGTTTGTGATACAGAGAGGTCAGTCATGAAGGGTATAGCATGAAATGGCGGAATGAATGACAAGATAACAGACCTACTTTTCGACAGATGTGGAGGGTGTGTGCAAGGGCATTGGAGGCAGAGCATAGGTGTCTTGAAGGTCAGTGGAAGTTCAGGCAGTGGTTGGTGTAGACCTGTCCTTGGTCATAGTGGGATTTGTAGGCATATGTAAGTATCTTGAATTGACATCTCTTCTGGACGGGGTAGCCAGTGGAGGTACCTGAGGTGGGGGTGATGTGGGTACGCGTGGGGAGTTAGAGAATGAGTCTGGCAGCTGAGTTCTGTATCATCTGGAGTCTCTTCAGAAGCTGCATGGTGATTCTAGTGTAGATGGCATTTCTGTAGTTTAGGCGGCTAGTGACGAGAGCTTGAGTGACAGTTTTCCTGGTGCTGGCAGGGATCCACCTGAAGATCTTTCAGAGCATGCAGAGGGTGTGGAAGCAGGCAGATAAGACTGCCCTCCTCCCATCTGTGCTGCCGGCAGAGGAAAAAATACACTTCAAATTATGTAGCTATCTAAGACACTTTAACAGCATTGAGCATCATGTGTGCCCTTGAAAGTTCTAGCTTTGGCAGCTTGTAAAATAAACAAAATAATCACAGCTGTGTAGTGGACAAATACTTTTATTGTGGAAGTACACAATTTCTGCCCAATCCAAACATGTACTTATCACTACCATGTTTTGAATAGAGACAAATACTCTCTCCTAATACTGCTTCTTAAAGTCCTTTATAATTTCATCATATAATTTTTGGCAACTGATGCACTGACAAGCCAGACCCTAAACTGTCATTTCAACATCAAACCACAGTGAAAAGCTGTTTCCATGACATCTACTATAGTGGACGGATAGCCTCCCAATACAAAATAATACCATGCCTGGACATATTTTAAACTTTTCATGCATTGGATATCTGCTGTACAGTATAACATACGTCCATAGTTTGAAACTCTTATACCTGCTTCAAGGAGGTGTTATTTTTTGGGACAAAGCCCTGCCCTGTTAGTAGATATGGCGCTGAGTTAAAAACCATGGGTGGTAGCACAGAAATGCCCAATGTACCACCCATGAGATTCCCCCTTCTTGCAAGGTAATTCAAAGTAGTACAAAGCATTCTTTGCATTGTTTTAGGCAACTTTCCGACCTAAAAAATGTTTGTGCCGAGACATAAACAGTTTATCAAGACTGCACCAATTTACTTCACTTCTTAGCTGTTCACCAGCTCAAACCATTGCTAACCTTATCTCTTGGTGCTGAATGACTCTGTAGGAATATAATAGGTGGCACTGTATTGTTGACCTGCATTAAGGGGAGGTTGGCATATGGTTTGTGTATTTGGCACTCTGCCTGGTTCCACAGCAGTTTGATTCTGTCAAAATGATCCTCTTTTCTATAAAGAATTAACATATCAGTCTTTATCAGATAAGCTACCTTAAATGCTATGAAATGCAAGCAGAAATGTATTTGGTGTTTTGGAAATGGCTGGGGGATGTGGAAATCGTAGTTCTCTCTACAAACAGCCATCCTTTGAAGCTGCCATGTTGGTACCTTCTTGGTGGTCATTCTGTCTGTAGATGTTAAAGAAGCAATTGATGAAGAAATGTAATAGGTTCACAAATCAGAGATATCAGCAGCATTCTTTACATTGATATGAGCTTGGACATACCAAAGAACACTGAACTGTTGTTCATGCATGGGAGAGATCTATTGTTACACTTGATAGCTTAGCTAGAGCTATGGAATTGTGTTCTTCAACAGCCCTTGATCCAGTCCAGTGGTGTTTGTACCCAAGGCTGCCCTACCAAACGCCACCACAGAACTCCCTTTCTGTGTGTATTTTTAGAGGGCTCAATTAAATCACCAAGATTGATGCATTTCCCATCCCCCATCCCCCAAGCGGATGAGTACATAGATTGGTTGGCAGCAGCCCAGTTCCTGAGCACTTATGACTTGCATCAGTTTCCTGGCAGATTGCCTTAACCAAGGGGGGCAAGGAGAGGTCTTCATTCTACACTCAAGAGATCCACTTCCTGTACTCGGTCATGCCCCTTGGGTTCATGAATAATAAATGCCCCTGCCACCTTCCAGAGATTGGTCAACTGAGTCCTGGCTGGCCGCACCCGGTCCTCTTCCTTGGGGTTCTGTACCCACTCACCGAGAATGGTACCCCCTTCCAGAATTGTCAGGGTACCTGTAGCAGGTGTCCTGCACAATTCACCCACCGGTTCAGGGGTTCTATCCTGCAACTGGGCTCCCAGGTCAGGGGGGGGCACCCTGAACCTGGCCCTCCAACCTAGGGTCTAAACCCTCCAGTTGAACCCGGGTCAGAGGCAAGGACTCCCTCCCTCTGCACCCACTTCCAGATTGCTGTACCCTCCCAACTGGAGCGGTACCCCTAGAAGCTACATTGCTCAGGACACTAATTACAGTTGCCCCTTCCTCCAGGTCGACAACACCTGAAACTGGATTCCCAACCCAGGGACCAACCCCTGCAGTTGAACACTTGCCTGGCACACCAGGACTTCATGGGGAGTGCATATTCCCTCCCCCAGGGTGACACATAACTCATGTGTCATGTGACAGTCTGCCTGGTGCAGATCTCCTGACCCCTGGACATCTGACAGTGAGCGAAGATCACCCAGGACAGAATTGGTGTCACTATGGTTGTTCACTGGAGACGCAGCCCTTCTGGCTGGGCCCTGACCCAGTGGTTCTTCCACTGGGGCTCTTTCCCCCTCTCACCCCTCAATCTGGACTTCTGCACCCTCCACTTAGGAATGGCACTGCCAGACACCAGAACTGGTGGAAGCCTGCTTACAGACACACCCTGTTCACTATACACTAGGGGATCCCCCTCAACTGGCGACCCATCAGGACAGCCTACGCTCCTTACCTGGTGTTCCCTTAAAGAACCATCCAGGCTCTGAGACGGGGTTTCGGGCACCTTGGGACATGCAGCCCCACACTCACTCCTTCTCCACTGAGACAGGACGTGAGCCCCTACACCCCACCCACTACACCGGGACCTAGCTGGGCTACTCTGAACCACTTCCACCGCTCTGGGTTGGAAAATACCTGAGCCTCTGTCCTCAGGGTCACTCCCCAATGCCTCTCTAAACCCTACTGGAATCCACCAAAACTTCTGCCTCCAATGTGAGCTCCCTGGGGTCAAAGAACTCACTCTCCAACAGGTGTTGGCATAGCTCTGGAAAACAGGGACTTACAATATGCTTTCCCACAATTGGATTACACAGCCCCCCACAGAAGGTAACCAAACTATCCTTCACCTCACCATCAAGAGCTTCGCACACGTACTCCACACCACTCTCTTGAGATTGGCCAGACAGTATCTGACTGTCTCTGTCACTCAATCCACACTCTTCTGGGCAGTCTTTACACTCACATACCAAAACTTCAACCTTGGGGGAACCCCTCTCCCTGCACCTCTCATCTAGAGTCAGTAGAGTATCCCTCCCACCACTAGGACCATGAACCCCTGCGCCAGTTACCCCATTTTCCTCAGGGACACTGTGCACTACTGGAGCCACCTCATGTCCTTGAACCTCCTGGTGTATGTTAACCCCCTCCAAGTCAGGGGCCACATCTCTGGGTGTGTGTACTACTACCTCAGCGCTGGAAATTTCAATTTTGCAGCCACCACCTGAGCTGGACTCCACCTCCAACTCAGCAAAGCTCACTTTCTGAGCTGCCCAAATTTCTTCTTCTTTGGCTAAGACCCTCTGAGCCTCCTCAATCTCTCTCAGCTCTTCGTCAATTTAATTCAGCCTCTGCTCATGAGCCAGAAGCCAGCTATCTTTTTCTGTTTCTCCCTCACTTTTAGAGAATTCTTCCTCCTCAGACTCAACTGGTAGTGTTGCCTCCCAGCTGGGTAACTCATACTGAAATAAGGATGCGTCTAGATCCTCCCTGGACCTTCTTTTCACAGGCAGCCCCCTTTCCTTGCAAAACACACGTGGCTCCTTCATTTTGTAGAAAAACATGTGCCAGAAGTCGAATTCCATTTTTCAAAAATTAACCAGAGTCATAGTATCAAAAATATTTCCAGGAGAACACCAGAAAACAGAAAAACAGTATGTGGTTGCGTTTGGTCTGCACTCACTAGTAGTGTTCACCAATCACTGTACATGACTCACAAATGCAAGTCCAGAATCCTCACCACTGACCACCAATGTTAGATTTGGGGACCTCTAGTTGGCACAGGTAGGTACTTGTGACAAATAGGGACCCTTGCCTCTAGGCAGGGTAAAGGGGTACACTCCTAAAATAACCCCTGCTCACCCCCTTGGTAGCATGGCACAAGCAGACAGGCTTATCTCAGAGGCAGTGTGTAAAGCATTTGTGAACACATACAGTAATCAAAGGACAACACTACAGATAGACAACACACAAGTTTTATATTAAAAATAAGAATTATTTATATAGACTTAACACAATACCACAAACGACAAAAATCCACAATACTATCTTAAAATGGTAGTTTTAGCTTAGTTCTCTTTAGTTCTTAAAATGTGACACTTTGAGTCAATGTACCTTAAGATGCGACACGCAGGGCAACGAAAGAAATGCAGCAAAATCCGGTGCAAAGAAATAAAGACGTAAAGTTCTTCCTGATGCGGCACGCTTCTCGAATGTTGCAAGAAGTCGGGGCTGGATGCGTCAGCTGCAGCGGCGACACCCTTGTTCAGAGATGCGATGACAGCGGCTTTGGAGGCGACACTCTTCTCCATCGATGCGAGACGCTTCCGCTCGATGCGACAGCTGCAGCGGCAACACCCTTCTTCAGAAATGCGATGACAGCGGCTCCGACTGCAGCACGCTTCTCCGTGGATGCGAGATGCTTTTCTCGATGCAGTACAATGCATCAGCTACAGCGGCGACATCCTTGTTCAGGGATGCGACGGCAGCGGCTGCGACGGCGACACTCTTCTCCATCGATGCGAGACGCTTCCGCTCATTGCGACAGCTGCAGCGGCAACACCCTTCTTCAGAAATGCGACGACAGCGGCTCCGACGGCGCACGCTTCTCCGTGGATGCGAGGCGCTGTTCTCGATGCGGTGCACTGCATCAGCTTCAGCGGCGACACCCTTGTTCAGAGATGCGACTGCAGCGGCTGCAACGGCGACAAGCTTCTTTCTCTTGAGTCGCTCTTCCAGCTCCTTGCGACATGCAGTCCCTCAGAAGGCCCAAAACAGCAGCAGGCACTTCCAAAGAACTCTTGGGGATCTGGGGGTTGAAGTCTGTTATCCCTGAGACTTCAGCAGGAGGCAAGCTCTTCTCTCAAGCCCTTGGCGATCCTTCTCAAGTTGAATAAAGTGCACACAAACTGGCACATGCATCAAGCAAAATCGACCTCACAAAATTTGCGATTCGTTAAAATAGGGCGTTACCGAGCGCAAAACAACATATTCCAATTCACCAACCCCAATAGCAAAAAAACTGAATAATCGCAAAAAAAAGCCCCAGGTAATTTACAGAATCGCAAATTAACGATTTGAAAATAGCGAAAACATCAGCTGCGCGTACCAATAGCGATTAGCAAATAAAGAATCGCAAAGAAATGCATCAAAATTCGCCCTCCTTGGCACGTTTCCTGAGGTCGTACCACCTTTTCTTCAGCTCGTCAATGCTGCGGTGTGTGACTCCCACAGCATTTATCTTCTCCTTAATGTGCAGCCATATTTTGCGCTTCTCAGCTTCTGGCACCTTCAGGGACAACATGCCAAACAGCTTGTCGTACCTGCTGCTCACCCCCTCTATTACGTGTTCCAGTTCCCTCTCAGAGAACTTTCTCTTCCTCTTCCTGGCCGTGGCACTTGTCTGTGCAGCATTGTTGTCCATCCTGGCTAGGTGTAGAGTAGCTGGATTGTGAGGGTGAAGTCTCTAAGGTCAGCTTCAGTCCTCTGCCTCCTCCTCTGAGCTCCTCAGGGCACTGAATGAAGCATGGGCTGGATGACTTCCTGGTTGTGATGTCATCAGCCTGCTTCTGGAGCGACCCATTTTTTGCGATTTCGCTATTACTGATTTCGCTATTACCGATTTCGCAAATACAGATTTCGCTATTAGCTAATTTATTTTTTGCTAATTGCAATCGTGTATTCGGTATTTCTTAGCGATTCGTAGCGAATCCCTAAAAATACCAAATGTGTACATTTATCACAATAAGCGATTCCTTATTTGCGATACCTTATTTTTCGCTAAAAATGAATTGTTTTATCGATTTTTGATGCATGTGCCCCAAAGTCCTTTTTCCTTTCTTTGGTAGTCAGGCAACCACTGCTGGCCAATCCCCCAAACAGCTCTTCGGCTTAGGGATAGTCTCTCCTCAGTTTCTTCAGGTTCCTCTCCTCAGCAAAGGTTTCTTCTTGTAGTCCAAAAGTGATCTAATTTCTTGGGATCAGGGTCCCAATATTTATAACCCAAAATCCTTTGTCCTATGAGGGCAGAGGGGCCTTTACCTAGTCCAAACCAGTTCTGGAGCACTCTGTTTACATGACTCCTTCTTTTCTTTCACAGTGCAGGACAGAAACATCACACGCCCCATAGGTGGAGCCAGCATTGTGCAGGAAAGGCACAGCCCTGGAGCACTCTGTTGACACAACTCCTTCCCTCCTTTCACAGTGCAGGGCAGCGACATCAAATGCACCACAGGGGGTGGAGCCAGCTTTGTGGGGGGAAGGCACAGCTCTGGAGCACTCTGTTGACATGACTCCTTCTCTCCTTTCATAGTGCAGGGCAGAGACATCAGACGCACTACTGGGGGTGGAGCCAGCATTGTGGAGGGAAGGCACAGCCTTATTCAGGTCCCAGGTGCAACTCCTCCCTCCCATCTAGATGCATATCTCCCTATTCACTACTGGGCGAACTCCCCCTGTCTCCTGAAATCCCCCAGCCCTGTCATTCAAACTCCAGATAAGGAACACACAACCTAGCAGAGGCAGGCTTGGATAGTTAGACAAGAAAATACCTATTTCTAAAAGTGGTATTTTCAAACACAGAATGTTAAAACCAACTTCACTAAAATATGTATTTTATCATTCTGAGTTCAGACATACTAAACTGGAATTTCTACCATATTCGCTGAGTCAGTTAGGATTATAAAATGTAATAATCTAACCGCCCATTCTGGCCTATGGAGAAAAGGTAGCCTAGCAATAGTGAAAAACGGAAATGACTGTAGTTCACTATTAGGACATGCCACACACACCAGGGCATGTCCTACCTTATACTTATAAAGCACCCTGCCCTTGGGCCTACCATAGGGGCGTCTGATATGAAGAAAACGGAAGGTTTAAGGACAGGCAAGTGGGTGCCCTTCCCAGTCAGCATGGCAGTACCAGACTGCACACAGGCTCTGCAATGGCAGGCCTTAGACACACTTTCTTACAGGCTACTTCTGTGGGTGGCACAACCAGTGCTGCAAGCCCACTGGCAGCATTTGGGTTTACAAGCCCTGGGCACACTCAGTGCACTGTACTAGGGTCTGACAAGTAAACCAAACAAGCCAATCATGGAATCACTAATTCATACATCAATTTACAATCGGGAGAGCATATGCACTTCAGAACTGACCAGCAGTGGTAAAGTGCCCAGAGTCATAAAACAGCAAACAGGTCAGAAAAAAATAGAGGAGGAAGGCAAAAATATCAGGGATGACCCTGAAAAAAGGGCCAAGTCCAACAAGGACCATCCATTCAACATCTGCAGTTAGATTGCTATGAAGTTGAGTGGAGTCAGGACCGGAGGCCTTTGTCAGTGATATGACTGAGTGTCATCCTCGTATGTTGACAAAGTGAAGCCAAACAATTAAATAATGTTGGCCAATCTTTCAAGTTCAACACTACTGCAATATGTAAACAAGGGCCACTCTTTTCAGCTTTCTAATTGACTAATGGGGTCCACTTTTATTTTGGTGCCCAGGCTCATTTCCTATCCCATTCTGACCCTGCTCACTACTGAAATTGACGAGGTTAGATTAGTGGTGGTGGTGTCAAGAAAAGGGAGCAAGGTATTGCATAATAGTCAGACCACATAGGTCGGATCATGAATTGACTATAATATGAGATATGTTGTTGAAAACCGGGTCTAGGGTAAGATCCACCCTATCAACGGGGACGTTAATCAACTGAACTAGCAGGTTGACTTCAAGAAAATGTACTAAAGAGAAAGTGGGAATCAAGGCTGGACTGGCCGTAGTGGGCATTGGGCATTTGCCTGGCAGGCTGGAAGGGTGGGGGGCTGTTTTGGAGCAGTGGGGGCTGGTGTTTGTTACTGTAGGCAATTTTTGCAATGATGCTGCAATATCGGCTCCCAGTAACAAACGCAGCAGTGCTGGGGTCCAATTTAGTGAAGCAGCAGTGCTTCACACTTGCCCCTACCCCTCCCACGGGGGTGGGGGCCAGTCCAAAAACTTGTCAGGCAGGGGCGACTCCTCTGCTAAGGCAGAGAAGTGTCGCCCCACTGACTTGAAGCAGGAAAAACACATAATGTTATTATCATTTTATTATGTCCTCCTGCTGCGTCAGCTTTGCATGGCGGGGCAGGACAGGGCAGGGCGGGCGGGGCTGTAGAGCAGGGGAGGAGTGGTTCTACTCTCCTTAAGTGCGCAATGACAGTTTGGTCGGCCCTAGTCGGTCACCCAAAACAGTCATGGGCACTGTCCATCTTCTCCATGCAGGCTGCATTAGAGCCTGTGTGGAGAACATGCCTACCCCTCCAGCGCCTGGCAGATCAATCAAAATGCTGCATTGAAGCATTGTGATGGGTCCGAAAAGACTGGCGATGCTTCCGTCTAAGACGGAGGGTAGCAGGAGCAGAGGCGCGAGACCCGGCGGCAAGGTAAGTGTTTTTTTTGTACTTAAAAAAAAATTATACTGCACCCTCCCCAATGCTCCTCCTCCCCCTCGGCGCTTCTTTTGTTTGCCTGATGAAATGTGGTAGTTGATTGAGTTGGTTTGGATGTTATGGTTTGAGAGTGAGTCAGTGGTTGATAGAATGAGTGATTGATTTGAGTGCCATTTTTTATTGCTCTCCGTGTCCCTGGGCTGATGTTACACTATTTGATATGTATTTATATGAAATGAAGTATGTATTGCTCTTTATTATTCAAACTTGATATATTTTTCTATGAAAATAAATAAGAGAATAAACACTTGAAAAATATTTAGCTGTTCTGTGGGCGCTTTCTATTTATTGGAATCTTTTGGTCCTTTATATAATTGGGAACTTCCTTTTTCATGATGTTCCATATATATTTTGCCCTGGTGGGTTGTTCCCCCTCCCTTTATCCTCTTTAGGCTTCAGGGTCCCTCTTTCGTTTTTTGCATTGATTCACCTCCTCTCCCTCGCACACCCCATGCTGGCCGCCTCTGTTACCAGGGCTGCTTTGGGTTCCCAGTCCGGCACTATTGGGAATGCACTTAGAATCATCTTAGTGCAGATTGATGTCGCCTACAATGTTAAAGTAAGAATTTCTTTTTAGCACAAGTGGATCAATGGCTTCAGTTATACTGAAAGAGAAGTTCTGGTCTTAGGCAGGAGTACGGTAAATAAAAGCTCACAAAAAAGAGAAGGCATGTAGAAAATAAGAAAAAAAATCAAAGATTCGCAGTTTGGAGTGGGGATGGGGGAAGGGGTAGCTGGGAGTAGAGGAGGGAAAGGGAAGCTAGGTTCTGGCAAAGAAGACCATTCGATGTCCCCCACAACCAAAAATAAAACATTGGCAAAGAGTACTGGCTGCTGCCTCCAAAGCCTTGCGCGATTTTACCAAGCAGAAGTACCACCCAGTAAAATCGAGGGGCATATTATCAAGGGGGTTTATCTCCGCTTTTTTGGCTTTAAAAGCCAAGAAAGCGGAGATAAAATTATCTCCCTTTTACCTAGCTGTCGCTAACACCAGTTAGCGACCGCTAGTAGGAGATAGCGACCATCTTGGGCCCCACTTTGCATGTCAGTGATATTTATCACTAATGACATGCAAAGTGGGCGTGCCAAGATGTTAGCGACTGGAAACAGTCGCTAACATCGCTATCTCCTATTACCAACTTTTGGAGATATTCGCGCTAAGCGCGAATATCTCCAAAAACTAACACCTGCCCTGAGCAGTTCTTAGCTATGTTATCCAATGGGAGGTGGATAACATGGCTAAGAGCATTAGCTCGGTAATGCATGAATATCGCTGACTTTTCAGCGATATTCATGGATTGCGGCCGTTTTTTATCGCATTTGCGATAAACCTTGATAATAGCAAGGTTTATCTGCGATAATTTCTGACGATGCTTAGCGTTAAAAAATTCGCTTAACGTTGGTAATATGCCCCCGAGTGCGGTGTTCCAACACCCTAAACAACAGATGCCAGAACACCAGCCCACTCAGAAACATGCGAAGTGGAATTCCATATGTTAATTCCGTTCCTCGGACTCATAATCAGGGCCAACTCTTTACTAATCCTGAAACAACTTAACAGCGTTGCCTGGCATAGAGAAAAATATTACACAGTCATAAAATAGAAACAAAGAATAGCATTTAAAGAAGAGTAAGATCTCGTGGAGAGGAGATGATCTCCAGCATAATTTATTGAAAAAAAGTAGTCATGCCTAATTAAATACAGTTGAGTCAAGTGATCTGATGTTTAGCGACTGGCATGGTAACAGCATTCACATTGGGCCTTTGGAGTTGCCAAGTGCGGCAGGTTTACCATTATTTACTCCACTAATGTTCTGCCCACATATCTCCAGAAAAGAGAAGCTGTGTTTAAAGAAATTACCCGGCATGCAAATGTCGAGAATAGATTCATAAGCTGAATAAATTGCTTTTCGCCCCTCGCGCTTACTCATTCCAAGTCAGTCATGAAGCATTATGGGGCAGATTTATGAGGCCCTTGCGCCTCTCTGCGCCGCAATTGCGTCACTTAATTTGACGCAACGGCGGCACAAACAATGCTCCCTATTTACAACGTGCGTCAAGTTGGAAAGCCCTGCGCCATAAGGAGGCGTTCCTGCGCAGGGGGGGGGGCGTTCCTGCTTGAAGCAGGCGTAAGGGTGATGCACCATGCATTGTAGGGGTGGCCCCTGTGCATTGCAGGAGTCATCTCGCACTTGCGACATGACTCCAGCAATGCGCCGCCCGTGCGCCGGAAGATGCGTCACGCATCTTCCCTGCCTTGCACCATGGGTGGCGGAGCTGTGGCGCACTGTGGCGCACATTAACTGGCACATCCCTGGGGATGCGCCAGTTAACATAAATCTGCCCCTAATAATCTAAAGGGACAACATTAGCATTGAATCTGGGGTAAAGTGCAGTGTGTTAGTTGCAAGAATGCCTGGCGTGCCAGTGCTTGGCAGTGCTTTTACAAAGACACCCAAAGAAAATGCAGTTAGGAACGTTAGGGTTTAAACGCACTTGAAAAACTTGGGGCCTTATTTATGAAGGCCTTGCGCCGCCGGTGCGTCACTTTTTCCCATTTTAAAAGTGACGCACCGGTGGCGCAAGGCCTTCATAAATACGGCCCCACGGAGTCTGTGACGTGTTGAATCCAAATTGTCAAACACTTTTTTTGTCTTATGTATTTGTAATAGACCAGATCACACACAAATTCCTTTTTTTAGGACTAATAACACCTAAATAGCACAACATGACAAGAGTGTAGGAGGCTTCCAAATCTGTATTCATAAATAGGCAGCAGGAGGATCTGCGTAACTGTTGAGCAGGCAGAATGATCTATATCTTTCTTTCAAATCCAGCCCTTCTTCAAGCTGACTAGTAAATACAAATTGATCAATAGAGGATCAAATTATGCAGCAGGGTTGATTACATGTGACTACAAAAGAGAAACAATGCAGCATAATAGGACATATTATTAAGCTCAGGAACAGAATTGCGACCTATAATTTGTTGCTTAGCGGTAAAAATATTGCTTCTGCTGAAGGGATTTTTAAATTCTTTAATCCAGTAGGGTATTTATAACGGAATTGCTCCCTTTTTAGGTCGCGCCTGGGCAGTGCATGCGCTGCCCTGCGAGGCATGCTGTGTTGAGGTAGGGACTTGAAGCTCCAGCCATGTCCTGCCCATCTTTTTAGTTGGCTTATGTTACCGTCCTTCTGAAATTGTTGCTTTTCATTCCTGAATAGGCTTGTTAGTCCCTCCTTGGTATGGCTGTCTCTGCATTTTTAACTTCCCATAATGACCGGACCTTTTACTTGTCTTGTTACATGGTCTGCTTTAGCATAGCTGTGAGCAATAATTTGTTCAATGATTTTCCCCTATTCCTCCCACTACGTCGCAGCACACCACCCACTTTGATTATAATTACTAATGTTTGCCCACTTTAACTAAAGAGGACACTTTTCCTTCTTTATTTATTTTAGCTGCGTGGTCCGGTTTAAGTATAGCGGCCACGCTTATTTATTTAATTTCTTTTTTTGTTTACTTGTGCCGCATGGGCGCTTTCACATTAATGGAGGCACTTTTACAAAAAAAGAACATTTCTTGTCAACTTGACAAACAGATACCATTTTTTTTAATCAAAGCCTGCATGCCGTGGTTTCACTTTAGTGTCGGCCACGCCCCTTTCTTTAGACTCGGCTTGTCTAATGAAAGGAGCGCGGCCTCCATTAATGTGAAAGCGATTCATGGGGCGCTTTTACACAAAAAATATTTGCAATGCGATAGGTCTCGCATTTAGGAGAGTGTGAGCTATTGGCATTTACAATGCCAATAGCTCCAACTCTCATAAATGCGAGACCTATGAAGCAGGAATACGGACTTTGTAGGAACTTTCAATAATAAACAAATCAGAGCTATTATTGTCTGACAAAACATTCACATTGTACCAATCAGGTCTATAGGTTTTATCACTTACTTGTCACAATACCAAACACAGACTGACTGTACTGAATATAAGCTTTCTTATGTGGCGTCCATCAATAATAATACTGCCAATATGCTTTCCCACAAGGCATCCATCAAGTATACAATATTAAAATTAGAAATATGTACACAATAACATTGGCCAAAAAATATCATATGATTGTACTACTGAATATAAATGCAATGAATATTGTGGTGCAAGAATATTGTTGACATAATATTGAATACCAAAATATTGAGATAAAGTATAGATTTACTATTCCTAACTCCACATCTTTGTACTTTTGTACATTGAAGATATATATCTATATATATTTTATAACCAAAGAGGACGGCCAAGGTAAATGGCTGTCTGACACTAGAGTGTCTGGCACCTCATAGGTTTGAAAAGAAAATCCTCACACACCAACCTAGTTGGTGTCATGCTTCATCATCGGGTCCTAGCCGGGTAGCCGAATGCTACCCAGCTGCTGCTACGACACCTGGTTACAGTGGAGCAGGTTGAGGTGTGTGTGATGAAGTGAATGTGAATATAAAAATACCTCCAGGAATCTACCCGTTACTTTATTCCTGGTGATCTGGGGTATATTTAAAAACAGGAAAGTGGCTAATGGGTTACAGATATTATGTGTAGCTTGCTATTACCCTATGATGGTCAACATGTTTTAGCCCTCTAAAAAATATTGGGGCTTTCTTCAGGGCCTCTCAGAACAAAGGTGAGAGACATGAGAAAAAAAGTGTTAAAAATAGCTACCACGTGTAAAGCATTTTTAGCACTTGTGCTAAGGAGTACTGTATATGCGTAAAGGACTAACCGTATGTGGGTCCTCACAAATTGTCGTGTACCTGTAAGGAAGGAACAATATAGTACAATACAGTAGCTAGGAAAACATTAGATTCATTCAATGAATACCGCCAATACTGATGGTGAATATATGGTGTTTATGCGGTACGAGTTGTCAGACAAACGTGTAACATCTTACATACACATGCCAAGGGCCCATTGTTTTTTTGATAGATATAGCGATGTATAGGATGTATTCCGGGTCAGAAGTGTCACGGTTAAAACTGGAGCAGTGGGATCTTTTGGATATGGGGTCCCTTTTAAAAATTTTCACTAATATTAAATCGGGTTCTCCTTGTGATCAAATTCCAGCCACAGTGCTTCTTTAGATGGAACAACCTGCTCTTGAAGTAGTGATGGGGCTCCTAAATGCTTCTCTTGGAGAAGCACAGATGCCCACAGTCTGGAAACATGCAATGGTCTTGCCTCTGTTGAGAAAGCCTAATGCAGATCCGACCATGCCTTCTAATTTTAGACCCATTTCCCTGCTCCCGACTTTCTCGAAGGTCTTGGAGAAACATGTTAATGGACAGTTATCCTTGTTCCTGGAAGCGTCTCAATTTCTGCACACCTCACAATCAGGGTTTAGAGCAGGGTTCTCCACAGAGACCACTTTGCTGGGTGTTACTGAGATGTTACGCCAGCGCTTGGACGCCGGTGACACAGTTGCCCTTATTTTATTAGATCTAAGTGCCGCTTTTGATACGGTTTCTCATACCGTATTAATTGAATCTTTACTGGCACTGGGTATTGCTGGGACGGCGCTTGGTTGGTTGTCTTCCTTTTTAGCGGAACGGCCATTCCAGGTGTTCTCCACCAGGGCCTCGTCTAAGTCTTATTCCTCCCCGTATGGTGTGCCACAGGGCTCTATTTTGAGCCCGCTGTTTTTCAATATTTATGTGCAACCATTAGGAATTATTGTGGAAGCGGCAGGGCTTGCATTGTTTTCTTATGCTGATGATACACAAATCATCTTTTCATTATCAGCAGGGGGGAAACAGGACCCTTCTTATCTGCAACTAGGCTTGCGAAGGATTATAGCTTGGATGCAACTAAATTTGCTCAAGCTTAACGGGGAAAAGACGGAAGTACTCATTTTTGTGAAAGAGTCTGAACATTGGGGACCCCAACATTGGCCAGCTGAAATGGGACCTTTACCCACACCCTCCTCTTAGGCACGTAATCTAGGCTTTATCATTGACAATAAATTGTCAATGAAACAATGAAACAACAGGCAGTTTCAGACAGCAGCCACCTGTTTTACCATCTTAAAACGGCTAAAAAGAATTATCTTGATGCTCCCTGTAGACACCCAAAAAACCCACCCAAAAAACCTTATGGAATTCCTTACCCGATGCGATGAGGAGGGAAAAGCTGTTTCCCGTCTTCCGGAAACAATTAAAAACCTGTTTTTTTAACCTACATTGCTAATTCCGATATTCTCCTAGCTTCTGTTATGGCCTGCGCTGGGAAACCCTTGTTGGGTAGCTGTGCGCACTACAAAATAAAATTCCCAATATTTTCCCAATCATTTTGGCGCTGGTAGACGAAACTTCGCAAAATTTTCGAAACTTGTGGCCCGCTCCTGTCAGCTCCTATCCTGAAAGTTTTAAGGTGATTCGCCAGGGGGCTGAGAAAAAAAGGGGGGTCCCAAAATGTGTTTTCTCCATGTTATTTTCCATAGGAAACTTTAGGCACGGCAACAGCCCGAACTGCTGAATGGAATTGCACCAAATTTGGCAAAAAGGTAGCCCTTGTTTTAGAAAGAACTCTTTTTCTTAAATGGTGTAAATCCGTTCAGTAGTTCCTAAAAAATTTAAAAAAAGTGGTCAGAAAATCTATTTCCCATAGGAAACTTTAGACACGGCTACAGCTCGAGCTGCTGAACGGAATTACACCAAATTTGGCAAAAAGGTTGTGCTTGGTTCAGAAAGTGCCCTTTTTTTAAAAGGTGTAAATCCGTTCAATAGTTGCTGAGAAAATCAAAAATAAAGCTTTTGATATTTAGAGGCGCTGTGGGTCCGCGGACACTCCAGATATGAGCTTTATTCTAATTGGCTGTCAAACCAGGAAGAGTTGGCAGCCATCTTGTGACTCGGTAGTAAAACAAACCTAAACAAACGAAAAGTGGGCAGGGTAGAAACACCCTGACCACCTAGGCCTGCTCAGGGGGTCTCACAAAAACATATTAAAAAAAACAAATTGTCCGAATTCGCGCTGGTTGCGCGAATCTGGCTGAGAAAATAAAATATTTAGCCCCTGGGTGGGCCAAGTCCCGGGGGCATGGTGAAATGTAATTGTGGGGGTCCAGGCAGACCTCCACAGCCTCAGGCACCGCCACCCATGGGGTTTTTATCAAATATTTGAGGGGCATACGACCTCCCCACACCCCAGGGACTGCCACCCCCGGGCTTGTTTTAAAAAAATAAGAATAAACCTGTGTCGAGCCCCCCCACACGCCCGGGGACCGCCACCTCACTGGGACACTAAAATGCAAAGTTGGGGGGTCCTTTACGGAACCCTGAGCCCCAGGCACCACCTCCCTGTGCAGTGTCCCCTGTGCATTGGATAGGAGGGAGGCTGCCCAGCAAATGTGGGGGTTCTTTATGGAACCCCGTGCCCCGGGCACCACTACCTCCCCGTGCAGTGTCCCCTGTGCATTGGATGGGAGGGAGGGCGCCCGGCCCCCTCCTGGAGCCTGTGATGGCCCTGGGGACCACCACACCCCAGGGCCGGCTCCTGCAGTGTCCCGGAGTGCCCACCCCTGGGACACTGCTGTTTGCTATGGCGGGGTGGGAGCCTCGCCGGTCCCGCCCTGCCATAGCAAACTGTGGTTTGGATTTTGGAATAGAGAGCAGGAAACCTGCTCTCTCTTCCAAAATCCAAACAAGATTGCTTTTCCACAGGGGGAGCTGCATGCCAGCAGCTCCCCATGTGGAAAAGCAATGCCGGCCGTGGGACCTTGGGGGCATTGGGGCTCCCCCCACAGTCCCCAACGAGAGGCCAGGCCTCGGGGGATGGGGTCCCCGGGGCAAGAAGAGGCCCGGGAGGGGGGCCATGCTGCCTCCTCCCCCATATATATATATATATATTTTAAACATACAAAGGCCGGCCCCAGGGGATGGGGTCAACGGAGACATAAATGGCTTGACGGCGGGGGGCATGCAGCTCCCTCCAAATATATAAAAAAATAAGCACTGGCCATGCCCCGGTAGAAGTGGTACCCGGGGCCGAATATGGCCTCAGGAGAGGGGCCACGCGGCCCCATTCCATTTTTGGAAAAAAAATAGGGGCCAGTCCCTGGGGGATGGGGTTCCTAGGGCCCATAAAATAGGAAAGGAAGGGGCCACACAACTCCCTTTCTTAAAAATAAAAATAAAAGACCGGCATCGCAGAGGCCCCCTCCCAGCAACACTCTGCAAATGCTCCATGTGATATGTTTTAAGTTGGGAAATTAATTCCCCTTCAATACTTGGGGTCCCTGGGACCAATTAGCCCACCAGGTACCTCTAGTAAGTTCCACAGGGCTGCGTTGCAGAGAGGTGGTCCAGGCCACACCCCTTTTTACACCTCTCTGCAACGCAGATCTGTGGCACTTACTGGAGATACCTGGTGGGATAGTTGGACCCCAGGGACCATCAGGATTCAAGGGGACTTTATCCCCCAACTTAAAGGGCGCCACGGGCGCGTTTGCACAGTGGTGAAGGGAGGGGGTGGGCCTGAGGTGACATGTGTGCTAACACGCCCTGTGGCGCCTTTTACGTTGGGGAATTAATTCCCTTTCAATCCTGAGGGCTTCAGGGGGCCAACTAGCCCACCAGGTGCTTCCAGTAAGCGTCACTGCGCTGCGTTGCAGAGAGGTGGTCCAGGCCACAACCCTTGTTACACCACTCTGCAATACAGCTCTTTAGCGCTTCCTGGAGGTACCTAGTGGGCTAGGTGGATCCCAGGGATCCTCAGGACTCGAGGGGACTTAATCCCCAAACTTAAAACGCGCCACTGGGCGTGTTTGCACAGTGCTGAAGAGAGGGGGCGGGGCCAGAGGTGACATGTGCGCAAACACGCCCTGTGGTGCATTTTAAGTTGGGGAAGTAATTCCTCTTCAATCCTGAGGGTTCCCGGGTGCCAACTTGCCCACCAGGTACCTCCAGTAAGCAGAGAGGTGGTCCAGGCCATGCCCCTTTTTACACCTCTCGGCAATGCAGCTCTGTGGCACTTCCTGGAGGTACCTGGTGGGCTAGTTGGACCCCAGAGACCCCCAGGATTCAAGGGGACTTAATACCCCAACTTGAAAGGCGCCACAGGGTGCGTTTGCCCAGTGGTGAAGGGAGGGCGGGCCTGAGGTGACATGTGTGCAAACATGCCCAGTGGCGTGTTTTAAGGTGGGAAATTAATTCCTCTTCAATCCAGAGGGTCCCTGTGGGCCAACTAGCCCACCATGTCCATCCAGTAAGCGCCACTGCACTGCGTTGCAGAGAGGTGTTCCAAGCCACGCCCCTTTTTACACCTCTCTGCAATACAGCTCTGTGGTGCTTACTGGAGGTACCTGGTAGGCTAGCTGGACCCCAGGGACCCTCAGAATTCAAGGGGACTTATTCCCCCAAATTACAATGCCAGGGGGTGCATTTGCAGAGTGGTGGAGAAAGAGGGCATGACCTTTGTCTACCTCTCACTAATCCCAAAAGTAGGCTAGTTGGCTCCTAAAGGACCCCCAGCAGTGAAGGGGACGTCAATCTCTATCCAAGAGCGCACCAGGGAGCACGTTTGTATAGCGGTGGGCAAAGTGGGCACAGCCTGCTACATGTATCTACCAATTCTGCTGTGTGGGATTGACTGGCAGTAATAGTTTGGGAAGTTGGCCCCCAAGGATGTCGGGGCCAATTACCTCTCTTGTTACCTCCAGTAAGTCCCACACAATGGGATTGCTAAGACATCTTCGGAGGCCATGGCCCCCTTTCTCTACCATTCTGCAAACGTGCCTCGTGGCAGACTACGGGATGGGGATGTCCAATTTATTCCTGAGGGAGTTTGGGGACCAAGAATCCCGCCTGGTACCTCCTGTAAGTCCTAGGCAGTGGAATTACTGAGCGTTGGTTGGACGCCTAGCATCCTTTTTCCACCACTCTGCAAACGTGACTACTAGTTAAAGTAGTATATTTCTGCACCTATGACTTAGAGGTAGGTTTAATCTACCTGCCCTATTATGTACTAGGGCATTACTGCGGAGGTCATGCTAATCACAGGGCTACCCCAATGCATAGTGTCCCCTAGTGTATATAGGGGGTTTCACTGTATTCTTAGTGTCTTTTAGCATAGAACTCAATTACCATCAGTACCTGTCTGAAAAAGGCCTCTTTCTGCTCCTCTGTTGGTTCTTTCTGCACATGTCTTGCTTCTTCCTGCACTTTTCTTCATCTTTGTGGACTTCTGTTGCTAATTTCTGCATTTCTTTTGCTTCTTTCTGTGCATTTTTCTTCTTTCTTCACATTTCCTACCTCTGTAGGCATAGTTAGAAACTAGCATTTAAAAAAACTTTGAAATTCACTTAAAAAACAATAGGTTTCAGTCACGTTATAGTTAGAAATTAGCATTTAAAAAAACTTTGAAATTCACTGAAAAAAAATAGGTTTCAGGCATGTTATAGTTAGAAATTAGCATTTAAAAAACCTTAAACATTCACTGAAAAAATCATAGGTTTTAGGGAAAGTTATAGTTGGACATTTCGTACAAAACCAGAGAAATTCCCCCGTTATAGTTAGTTCAGCTAACTATTACTCGCGCCCCCGGAATGCACTGCTGATGACGTCACATATTACACCACTCCTGACATGGTCAATGACATCACTTATGACATCACTGATGACATCTCAAATGACATCGCTGATCACATCACTGATGAAATCATTTATGTGATAATTTGATGCATCTTCTCGCACCCTAATATAACATTTGATACACCCACTCTAAATTACAGACTGTCATTCTAGACTGTCATTCTAAAAACCATAGACACTCCAACACCAATAACTACATACCCACTCACTGATTCTTAGGTTTACACTCACTCCTACAGTCACTCATACTTATGGTCACTCAGCACAGGACTATCATATGCACTCATACACCTATATAGACACTCACACACCGCCACTCATCCATAGAGGTACTCACACACCTAGTCAGTCATGCAAATAATTAATCACACTGCCATTTACTCACCTATACAGTTATACACACACCAGCTCAATTACTCATACAAATACTAGCACATTCTTACGCTCCTATCACTGATACAAGCACACACTCATCTATATTGCCACTCTCACAATCACACACTCTCACTTATAGCCATTTATATACTCCAACACACATATATACTGCCTTTTTACATAAGCAGTTACTCACACATGTACCACTGAGATATACATTCACTCACTAACACACCCATACACACACTCACCCAGCCACACAGTCCATCACAGATGCACTCTTGAAAACATGCACCCAGTGAATCACCCACTCACACATCTATGCATAGAGTCACACACCCCACCCACACAAACACTCAGGCACCCATACAGATACTCAGACAACCAATCAATTACCCATATAGACACTCATGTAGCTAGTCACAAACCTATGTAGCTGCTTACACAACAACAGACAGATGGATACAGACATTCACACAGTTTAGTCACTAAACCATGCATTCAGTGAGATACCTTTAATTACTCACTTATAGAGTCAGTCTTGCACCTACTAAATCATCCATTCAGACACTTATACACAGACTCATTCTACAAAACTCCTTTCCCTATATACAGAAACTGATACTCAAAAAACCAACTAGTAACCCATATAGACACACATGTAGCTACTCACCAACCCATGCAGTCACTCATACACAAAGTGAGAGACTGATACAGATATTTACATATCAAATATTACTCACAAACCTATGTATTCATTAAGATACACTTAATCAGTCAGTTATACAATCAATTTTACAAAACAATCATCCATTTAGACACTTATAATCCTATTTATTCTTCCATCGACCTTGAGATATACATATATAAAACGTATTTAATTTTCAGAAAAACACACATTCACTGGATGATGTCATCAGGGATGTCATCAGTGATGTCATTTGAGAAGTGATCAGTGATGTCATGAGTGATGTCACTGACCATGTAATGAGTGATGTAATATGTGACGTCATCAGCAGTGCATTGCGGGAACGCGAGTTATAGTTAGCTGAATTAACTATAACGAGGGAATTTTCATGGTTTTGTACAAGTGAAATGTCCAACTAACTATAACGCCCCTGAAACCTATTGTTTTTTCAGTGAATTTCTAACGTTTTTAAAATGCTAATTTCTAACTATAACTTGCCTGAAACCTATGGTTTTTTCAGTAAATTTCTAAGGTTTTTTAAATGCTAATTTCTAAGTATAACGGGCCTGAAACCTATGGTTTTGTCAGTAAAGATATATATATTTATTATACTATGTATACATGTGAAAATGTCTTGGTCCACCTGTTTGCCTCGGTGGCACGAAAAAAACGGATGGAACTGACATCAGCACGCAGACGAGGTCCTTTAGCACGCAGACGAGGTCTTCTTATTGCTCCGATGATGTCATATGGTGTCACGAGCGGAGCCATGCTATTATGACGTGGTCGTCGACGTGGGAGAGTTAAGAAAGAATTTCTGTGGAATGCTGGTGCAGGGGATATTTACCTAAGTGTTCAGGCTACTCCTTTGGGAGAAACTGTTTATGTTGCCACTCCAGAAACCGAAACCAGTGATCCAAGGGCAGAAGCCCTGCAAATGGCACATGAGGTGGGGTGCCCAGTGGTGTGCACCGGTGGGGCAGCGAAGTGACAAGCACCACAACCCACAAAAAAGGTAACGAGGGCACTGAATTACAAGTCAAGTCGAGTCAAATATGCTTTATTCGAGATTTCACTCATAAAAGCAGAGACAATTTAAAAATACATAGTTAACAATCAATTACAATAAAAAACAGTTAAAAAAGCATATTATTTACAATTCATGACTCAATTTCAATTCAAGACTTAAAAGTATCATATTAGAATTTGAACTGTTAGAAATTTTGAAAAAGAATTAGGTTTTACAATTTCCTAAAAAGAAAGTATCATGGGTGGGTGTAAACAGGTGGTTCAACTAGACAGAGAATAGTCCAATGACTAGCAGTCTCTATCCAGTTTAACCACAAAGTATATCAGACAGAGAATAGTCAAGAGACTAGCAGTCTCTGTCTAATCGACTATGCCCATCCAAGGTATTTGGCATTTGCTATCAATACCCACATCTCACTAGTAGTGCATAGGATACGCAAAGCAGTTAAACTACTGGTGGTCCCTAGATTCTTACACATCGGTTTTAACCATACGCGTCTGGGATCCTGATAAGCAGCGCAAACAAACAGAAAATTACCCTTAGTTTCATTAGCAGAGCCACAGGCAGGACAACTAGCATTTACACCACCTTCCCATTTAGCGGTCAAAAATCGAAGGGGCAATGAACCTGCTCTCAGTTGAAATAGGAGTTTACGGTCACAAGGCCTTGTTATACAGTCCCAATAAGGTTCCAAGGAAGGATACAATTTAGCCTCTAAAAATCCTTCAGTCATAGAACCTAAACTAGTGCTGGACCAGCCCCGAGAAGCTACCTTTTCCCAGTAAATTTCCTTTAAGAGACTTTTAGTGGGAAAGACTGATCCAGCTGGATCTGACCAAAGCAGACCCATTCCGAGGTCATTCAGAGTTACTTTCAGGGAGTTAAGCCACCTATTTTTATGGAATATATCTGCTCTAATGATGTCTAAGAACCCCTCAGCATAATGTAAAAGCTCGGGCGTGGTCCAGAGCCTCCTCCAATACAAGATTGGTTGAAGTCTGACCAAGTCAGTTACCCATTTTCTACCCAAGTCATACCTGAGGGACAATAAAGGAGTACTTTTCGGAACACCAGTTATCGAACGGAAGAACTTGTTTTCCGAAATTTGTAGGGCAGCCACATTCTCAAAGCCCCATAACTCGGCACCATATCGTGCAGAGCCAAGAGCTTTAGCCTCATATACTTGCAAAGCAGGCTTGACGGGTTTCGTTAAAGACTTCCTGTGCTCGGAACTAATGACACCTGATAATTGCTTGTGTCTCAGAGAAGCTATATCTATATGATTACTCCAAGAATTCTTATTTGAAATGTGGATTCCTAAATAAGTGAAAGTATTCACCACTTCTAAGGGACGTCCATTCATAATAATTTTGGATATAAAACTCGGATGGGGGTTAAAAATCATTAGTTTCGTTTTTGAGACATTAACCTCCAGACCATGTTCGCTGCAAAATGAATCAAAAATAACTAATGCTCGCTGGAGACCGCTTGGAGTTTTCGATAAGATAAGCGTATCGTCAGCGAACATTAGTATTGGAATTTTAATGTTAGCTAATGAAGGGGCATCCAATTCTGCCGATACCATGGGTGATACAACACCGTTTATAAACAGTGTAAAAAGAGTAGGGGCCATTGAACAATCTTGCCGGACTCCCCGCTCTACCGGGAAGTCCGCTGTCTCCATGCCCTGACCCCCCATTGTATTCTAGCAAATGTAGATTCGTGGAGCCTCATTATTAGAGTCAGTAAATCATCAGGGACACCCAGGTTCCTAAGGACAGACCACAGCTTCAACCACGGGACTAGGTCGAAGGCAGCCTGCAGGTCGACAAAAGCCGCGTACAGGCTGCCTCCGCCCAGCACCACAGTCTTCCATTGCAGTAGATTGAAGCGGAAAACCTGGTCCACAGTACTTGTCGACCTACGGAAACCCGCTTCGAATGGTGACAAAGCATCGTTGTCCTCAGCCCAATCCAAGAGCCTGTTTACAATCACACGCCCTATTGTTTTTTGTATAGTGTCAATAAGGCTGATCAGCCTATAATTTTCGGGCTTGGAGCGATCGCCTTTTTTGAACACTGGTATGATTACAGCACCCCGCCAAGAAGTAGGTACCGCAGCACCCCTTGCAATACTGTTAATAAGGAGACTGATATACCTGCACCACCTCTCCTTGTCATTAATAAAAACATCGGCAGGACCACCGTCCATACCTGGTGCACGACCACTATTTACAGTACTCAAAGCCCCCAGGATTTCTTGTGGACTGAAGAAATGATCTTTAAAGTGGGTATAATTTATATCCGTGCTACATGCAAACCGATTTAAGTCTGCATACTGCCTACTGAAAAATTTTATCCATTCTTTTTCCGGAACATTATTATTTGGCGTTCCGGGTTTTCCCTCACCACCCCATTTAACAATGTTCCAGAACAATCTAGTGTCTTTCCTGTCACTGGCTCTTTTTAATTCAGACCAGTGTCGCTCATCCCAGGCTTTCTTTGCACTCGCTATACTGGCTTTGTACTTCTTTCTAGCAGATTGAATAGCTATAGTATCCCTGATTTTTAGGGCAGCACCCAAAACATTTCGGGAGTCCCTACAAGAGGTATTATACCAGGTTGCGTTCTTGGAGACTCTCTCACCGTTACCCTTGACCCGCTTTAAGAAATGGTGTTTAATAACTTTGAAAAGAGTATCATGAATTTCGGTCACACCCCTCTGCTCATGCCTGGAGTGATTAAGCTGCTCCATAGCTGTTATAGCTTTTTCAACCTCATTTATGATATCATCAGTTGCCTGTTGGTTAGTTACTACGTTTGTCCATTTCAACCTACGCATATTATTACTAGGGACGATTTGAGGTGGGACAAGTGCACTAAAACAGGTTTGCCCATGTGGCAACGACCACCATTTATGCTATATACACAAAGGATTGTGATCACTCTCACTCCTCCAAACAATCTCCATGTCACTTAGCAGAGGCCATAAATTCAAAGTACAAAGTACATAGTCGATTCTGCTCTTGTGCCTCCCATTGTCAAATGTCATGGAACCACTTTTATCACTTTGCATCCTACCATTTAATGCTCTTAAGCCTTTCTCTAGACAAAGAGCATTCATACTAATCACATCTTTAGTCCAGCGCACAACTGGTTTCAACTCTAATTTCGAGACCCCCCAGTGGCAGTCCTCGTCATCCCCAAGGAAATCTTCATCTGTCACTAGAGGCTCAAAAGTTTGGTTAAAATCGCCTGCAATTACAAACGTGTGACCCCGGGAGTAAACATCAAGTAAGGAACCCAAGGCCACCAGGACCTCCGACTCCCACCCCCTGAACTCCTCGCATATACATTGCAGATGTATATCAAACCCAAAACATCAGAATTGATTGTAATTAGTTGGATATCTCTATGCCCAGTTTCTATTACTTTGACATCCAATGTTAATGTCTGACGAACCCAAATGGTTAGACCACCCATTGGTCTTCCCCTTGGGCCTTTAACGGCTGGTACAGAGTAGTTCAGGTATCCTTGAGCAAAAAGTGGTTCGCATGACCAAGTCTCCTGAAATATACATATATCAAAAGAGTTGACAAATCAAAGCCAGTCTCCAGAATCTAATTTGGAGCCCAAACCAGCAATATTCCATAAAAAGAGTTTCCCCACAATGGCCATAGTGTCATCCAGACCCATCGATACAGGATTTGTTACACATAATTCTCCATTCAAGGCATCTTCTTGCAAAAAGGTATTCTCAACATCAGAACCCAATAGAGGAACAGCAACACCCTTATCAGGCTTAAGTTTAACTGGAAATTTGGAAAGTAACTTAAAGGGTTCGGTCTCTTTGCTACTAACCAAAGAGTTTGTATCGTTTCTTAGACTTCCTTGGAGAATAGAAGTAGCTTTAGGAAAACCAAAGTCCTCCACAATAGGGGTGTAGATTGAATTTTTCTCAACAAGAGCATTAAGTCTAACACTACCTGTCCTCTCAAGTCAATCACAGTCATTCAGGTCTGACAATGCTGCAAATCTATTTTCAACACGAACATCCCACTCGCTTGACTGTGGAACCCTACCCCAGTTATTTGTCACCAAGTTCCATTTTGTTTTTAAAATATTAGGATTAACTGTATTACTTCCCCCATAGAAAAAATCCAAAGTCAGCGGGACAATCTCAGCACTCCTACGTTGAGGGGGAAATATATGCCTTAGAAGCTCAGGGAGTACTTCTGGACTTAAAAAATGCAGGACTACACAATCCCCCTTTAGTTTTTTTTGCGGTAGTCCCTATCCAGTTCACCCTTCTGGCCATAGTGATCTCCCCAGCTAGCTGTTGTTTCCCTCTCGGAGATATCAGCATGGTATTACATAACCAATGGTAAGCTTTAGTAATCAGAGAAGAAGTGGATTCTGTTTGATCTGATTTTAGCGGAGGCACATTTGCCAAAACCAAAACAAGAGGAGAGGCCTCCACAATCAGTTGAACAGGGCCTTGATATACACTATTCACTATGGAGTTTAGTGGTATGTCTTTCTTGGCTGGTGCCCTAATACCTTTATCCGCTACCTGATGGGTAGGAAGCGGAATTGATCTCACGTCAACACTATTACTCCCTATCCCATAACTAAGGGTGTTTATCGATGGTACAGCCTTGATTGTAGCTATAGTTGGTACAATATCTCCCTCCACCATTGTCTTACTTAGCAATCCCCCTAGTCTGGTTACCTCTGCTGTTAAGCATCAATTTTGGATACCAAAGGTTTAATTATTGAATTGATCTTTAAGTCAATCATACTAGCTAACTTATTGATGAAATCATCACTTAATATCTCCTTCTCTGCTTGTTCCCCGTTCACTTCAGATATGACAACGTCTTTCAGTGGAGATACAATTCTTTTCCTACTGGAACGCAGCCCACCCCGTTTACTCTGGCCCTTCCTACATGCCCTTATGGCTCTAGTTACAGGCACAGATGCGGGGGGAGGTGAAACGACTTCTGTCAAATTTAACTGGTCACCTCGGACATCATCTAAATCAGCAGCCAAAGGTAAAATTAAATCAGAATCAGGTTCCACATTGAGACATGACTCAGAAGGTGAGGCGTCGCCATTATGTATTTGTGCCGGTACTTCAATAACTACAGGATCTTGAGAAAAATTTTGCGTAGAAGTAGCCGGTGGTGAGCTCAACCCCAATGATATACGCCTTGTGCTGTTAATTTTGCTCACGACCTGTACTAAATAGTTGTCTATAGTATTAGGCACAGATGAAGACCTTAATTTAGACATTTTATCAGGCGATGTTTAGATGTTATATATCAAAGTATCACCCTCGAACCAAAGCAACACTGACAAAGTAGAAAAATCTGTAGTATATAGAAGAATACTTTGTCAATGATAGTTCTTACTTAATAAGTGTCACATAAAGCCTCAATAAAACGAGCAGGGGTCCTGGCCAAGGCCAATTACGGCCAGTCACGGACTGTCTCAGACTGTCCGCCCTTTGTCCGGGCTTCGTCCGGCGCATCCCGCGCGCGTCCTCGCGGGACGAGGGACCTGGCGTTGTTTTATGCGCCTCCTGGCGCGCTGGGTAGTGGCGTCGTCGATTTCCCCCTTGGAATCCTGGGGATTGTAGTCACCACAGTCGGACCGGCGGAGCCAAGCCTGGCCGGTCAATTCAGGCAATGGTGGGGCGGAGCCAAGCCCGGCCGCTGGTCAGGGAGCTGAGAGCACCGCAGCGAGTCTAGTAGCAAGGGACAAAGAGAATCGGGGAACTCGGCCCCTGGCGTTGTTTTATGCTCCTCCTGGCGTGCTGGGTAGTGGCGTCGTCGATTTCCCCCTTGGAATCCTGGGGATTGTAGTCACCACAGTCGGACCGGCGGAGCCAAGCCCGGCCGGTCGATTCAGGCAATGGTGGGGCGGAGCCAAGCCCGGCCGCTGGTCAGGGAGCTGAGAGCACCGCAGCGAGTCGCATACCCTAGAAACGAAGAAGCACCAAAGGAGCCTGCCGATCACAGGAACAAGAATTATTGACTGATTCACACAGGATCTTCTCTTTGTATCTGGCAGGAACAACAAAGTTAAAATGCCCTAGTACCAAAATGTAGAATTAGTGCTCCAACCAGCTTCAAGAGTACCCGCGATGTCGCTTCAGCCTCCCGTTCCCTGGAGGCGGCACATGGGTCACACTGTACGGTCATACTGCAGTGGGACGCACACTCGTTGACCTCTCATGGCACTGCTCCACACTTCAGGGAGCGATACACTTCAGGGAGAATGCTTTCCATTAGCTATGTATGTCTGAAGACGTGCCGCGCCTGCCCCGTCCAACAACATAACTCCTTTAGATCCAAATAGACTCTTCCACTCTCTCGCCAGAAATGAAACCAGGCAACGCGGACACTTTCACAATACAACAGCCGGGAATGCACTTTTCGGTAAAAAACAACACATTCCTTCCTCCTAATTAATCAAATAAACGTCTCAGTTAAGAACAGGGGCCAGCTATGATCAGTACACAGCCGTTACATTGACTTTTTTACTTTGCGATACCATTAAAACGCATGCCTTACCACGCATGCATTGTACATCGCGACATCATTACTACGCATTTTTTTACAATGCTTGGTCATTTACCACGAATGCCTTCACAACGAATTTTGTTGTAAAGGTATGTACGGTAAATGACCATGCGTTCTAAAAAACATGTAGATGATCCACTTCGTTGAAAGGAAACAGAGGCTGTTCCATTTCCTCACAATGACGTGCACCGCCACTCAGACACGACGTGAAGCAGGAACCATGAGGAGTGAGGAACCACGAGGAGTGATAGGTAAGGGGAATTGGGCATGAGGTGCGGGTTTCTTTTCTAGGGTTTTTGGTAGTGCAGTGGTGTTTGGGTAGTTTAGGGGGTCGTGCTGGGGGTAGTGTTTTAGGGTTTAGAGTAGTGCAGTGTGTTTGGGTAGTGTAGGGGGTCCTGCTGGGGGTAGTGTTTTAGGGTTTAGGGTAGTGCAGTAGTGTAGCGGGTCATGCTGGGGGTAGTGTTTTAGGGTTTAGGGTAGTGCAGTGGTGTGTGGGTAGTGTAGGGTTCATGCTGGGGGTAGTGTTTTAGGGTTTATGGTAGTGCAGTGGTCTTTGAGTAGCGTAGGGGGTAATGCTGGTGGTAGTGTTTTAGGGTTTAGGCTAGTGCAGTGGTGTTTGTGTAGTGTAGGGGTCGTGCTGGGGGTAGTGTATATGGTTTAGGGTAGTGCAGTGGTGTTTTGGTAGTGTAGGGGGTTAAGCTGGGGGTAGATTTAGGGTTTATGGTAGTGCAGTGGTGTTTGGGTAGTGTAGGAGGTGGTGCTGGGGTAGTGTTTTAGGGTTTAGGCTAGTGTAGTGGTGTTGTATAGTATAGGGGGTTTAGGGTAGTGCAGTGGTGTCTGTGTAGTGTAGGGGTCATGCTGGGGGTAGTGTTTTAGCGTTTAGGGTAGTGCAGTGGTGTTTGTGTAGGGGTAGTGTTTTAGCGTTTAGGGTAGTGCAGTGGTGTGTGTGTAGTGTAGGGGGTAGTGTTTTAGGGTTTAGGGTAGTGCAGTAGTGTTTGTGTACTGTAAGGGGTTGTGCTGTGTTCTAGTGTTTTAGGGTTTAGGGTAGTGCAGTGGTGTTTGTGTAGTGTAGGGGTAGTGTTTTAGGGTTTAGGGTAGTGCAGTAGTGTTTGTGTACTACAGGGGGTCGTGCTGGGGGTAGTGTTTTCGGGTTTAGGGTAGTGAGGTGGTGTTTGTGTAGTGTAGGGATTCATGCCGCGGGAAGATTTATGGTTTTAGGGTGGTGCAGTGGTGTTTCTGAAGTGTAGGGGGTTGTGCTGGGGTAGTGTTTTAGGGTTTAGGGGAGTGCAGTTATGTTTATGTAGTGAAGGGGGTCGTGCTGTGGTAGTGTTTTAGGGTTTAGTGTAGTGCAGTGGTGTTTTGGTAGTGCAGGCAGTCGTGCTGGGGCTATTGTTTCAGGGTTTAGGGTAGTCCAGTGGTGTTTGTGTAGTGTAGGGAGTCGTGCTGGGGTTAGTGTTTTAAGGTTTAGAGTAATGCAGTGGTGATTGGGTAGTGTAGGGGGTCATGCTGGGGGTATTGTTTTAGGATTTAGGGTAGTGCAGTTGTGTTTGTGTAGTGTAGGGGGTCATGCTGGGTTTAGTGTTTTAGGGTTTAGGGTAGTGCAGTGGTGTTTGGGTAGTGTAGAGGGTAGTGCTGGGGTAGTGTTTTGGGTTTATGGTAGTGCAGTGGTGTTTGTGTAGTGTAGGGGGTCATGCTGGGGGTAGTGTTTTAGGGTTTATGGTAGTGCAGTGGTCTTTGAGTAGCGTAGGGGGTAATGCTGGTGGTAGTGTTTTAGGGTTTAGGCTGGTGCAGTGGTGTTTGTGTAGTGTAGGGGTCGTGCTGGGGGTAGTGTATATGGTTTAGGGTAGTGCAGTGGTGTTTTGGTAGTGTAGGGGGTTAAGCTGGGGGTAGATTTAGGGTTTATGGTAGTGCAGTGGTGTTTGGGTAGTGTAGGAGGTGGTGCTGGGGTAGTGTTTTAGGGTTTAGGCTAGTGTAGTGGTGTTTGTGTAGTGTAGGGGGTAGTGCTGGGTGTAATATTTTAGGGTAGTGCACTGGTGTTTGGGTAGTGTAGGGGTTCATGCTGGGGGTAGTGTATTAGGGTTTAGGGTATGACCGTGTTGTTTGGGTAGTGTAGGGGGTCGTGCTGGGGATAGATTTAGGGTTTAGGGTAGTGCAGTGGTGTTTGTGTTGTGAGGGGTTCGTGCTGGGGTAGTGTTTTAAGGTTTAGAGTAGTGCAGTGGTGTTGTATAGTATAGGGGGTTTAGGGTAGTGCAGTGGTGTCTGTGTAGTGTAGGGGTCATGCTGGGGGTAGTGTTTTAGCGTTTAGGGTAGTGCAGTGGTGTTTGTGATGGGGTAGTGTTTTAGCGTTTAGGGTAGTGCAGTGGTGTGTGTGTAGTGTAGGGGTAGTGTTTTAGGGTTTAGGGTAGTGCAGTAGTGTTTGTGTACTGTAAGGGGTTGTGCTGTGTTCTAGTGTTTTAGGGTTTAGGGTAGTGCAGTGGTGTTTGTGTAGTGTAGGGGTAGTGTTTTAGGGTTTAGGGTAGTGCAGTAGTGTTTGTGTACTACAGGGGGTCGTGCTGGGGGTAGTGTTTTAGGGTTTAGGGTAGTGAGGTGGTGTTTGTGTAGTGTAGGGATTCATGCTGAGCGAAGATTTATGGTTTTAGGGTGGTGCAGTGGTGTTTCTGAAGTGTAGGGGGTTGTGCTGGGGTAGTGTTTTAGGGTTTAGGGGAGTGCAGTTATGTTTATGTAGTGAAGGGGGTCGTGCTGTGGTAGTGTTTTAGGGTTTAGTGTAGTGCAGTGGTGTTTTGGTAGTGCAGGCAGTCGTGCTGGGGCTATTGTTTCAGGGTTTAGGGTAGTCCAGTGGTGTTTGTGTAGTGTAGGGAGTCGTGCTGGGGTTAGTGTTTTAAGGTTTAGGGTAATGCAGTGGTGATTGGGTAGTGTAGGGGGTCATGCTGGGGGTATTGTTTTAGGATTTAGGGTAGTGCAGTTGTGTTTGTGTAGTGTAGGGGGTCATGCTGGGTTTAGTGTTTTAGGGTTTAGGGTAGTGCAGTGGTGTTTGGGTAGTGTAGAGGGTAGTGCTGGGGTAGTGTTTTGGGTTTATGGTAGTGCAGTGGTGTTTGTGTAGTGTAGGGGGTCGTGCTTGGGGTAGTGATTTAAGGTTTAGGATAGTGCAGTGGTGTTTGTGTAGTGTAGGGGGTAGTGTTTTAGGGTTTAGGTAGTGCAGTGGTGTTTGTATACTGTAGGAGGTTGTTCTGGGTTCTAGTGTTTTAGGGTTTAGACTAGTGCAGTGGTGTTTGTGTAGTGTAGGGAGTCGTGTTTTAGGGTTAAGGGTTGTGCAGTGGTGTTTGGGTAGTGTAGGGGTTGTCCTGGGGGTAGTGCCTTTTGGTTTAGGGTAGTGCAGTTGTGTTTGAGTAGTGAAGGGGATTGAGCTGGGGGTAGTGATTTAGGGTTTTGGGTAGTGCAGTTGTGTCTAAGTAGTGAATGAGGTTATGCTGGGGGTAGTGTTTTAGGGTTTAGGGTAGTGCAGTGGTTTTTGTGTAGTGTAGGGGGTCATGCTCGGGGTAGATATAGGGTTTAGGGTAGTGCAGTAGAGTTTGTGTAGTGTAGGGGGTTGTGCGGGGGGTAGTGTTTTAGGGTTTAAGGTAGTGCAGTTGTGTTTAGTTAGTGAAGACAGTCGCGCTGGAATAGTAATTTAGGGTTTAGGGTAGTGCAGTGGTGTTTGTGTAGTGTGGGGGGTCAGGCTGATGGTAGATTTAGGGTTTAGGGTAGTGCAGTGGTGTTTGGGTAGTGTAGGGAGTCGTGCTGGTGGTAGTCTTTTTAGGGTAGTGCAGTTATGTTGGGTAGTGTAGGGTGTCGTGCTGGAGGTAGTGTTTTAGGCTTTAGGGTAGTGCAGTAGTGTTTGGGTAGTGGAGGGAGTAGTGTTTTAGGGTTTAGGGTACTGTGCCCAACCAGCCACAATATCCATGGACAAAGGGGATCCTGACTCTTTTGAATGCTCCGCCTATTGAATAGTTTCGGTGAAGGGCCATACCACGTCCAAGACCTATCAATTTCTTTGTTGGGATCCCTCATATACTTGGAGAAAAATGTATCTAGTTTCTCATCAATTTCAGGTGTGTGTACCACCTTCCCCTTCAGTGAGGGCCTGGGGAATTCTCCCCTCATCCTATTCCTGACCTTCCTCTCAAGGGGTTGATGGATTTTCCCCACCACATACTCTGCCACTTTTGGCGTCAGAAGTCCACTCCACTGACCTAGGATGGTAAATTTGGGTAAGCTCGAACATATCCGAGCGGACCCCGTTCCCAACTGGGGACTGAGAGGAGTGAGACTCTGGACTCCAGGGACGCCCGAGTCCTTATCCTCATTGGAGGAGAAATCGTCCTCTGATACACCCTCTCCCTCTAAGGGAAACCTGCCGTCGGGTTCCACAATAGTGGTGACAGCTTCGCAATTTTCTCTTGGCTCCTCCTCCACCTGGCAGGGTGCATGTTTAGCGTTTGCGCACTCTTGATGAAGGTCTCCATAAGTTTATCAGATCCTTCCAAGTGCCCAGGGTCATGTCATGCTTAACAGCCCTTTTATTCCCCATCTGGGAGCTTCTGGGACCCCCCACCACCAAAACTGGGTCACTGAACACCCCAGGGATGCTTTTCGCCAGCTTATCAACCTGATCTGTAAGAGGAGTCAGTGCCCTAGAAATAGCCAGAGAGAGGGCTTAGTCCATGGCGCTCTGGTCTGCTCCTATCTTGAAAGTCTCAGGGTGATTCGTCAAGCGGGGGCCGAGAAAAAATGGGGGGTCCCAAAACGTGCTTTCCCCATGCAATTTTCCATAGGAACCTTTAGTCGCAGCTACAGCCCGAACCGCTGAACAGAATTACACCAAATTTGGCAAAGCGGTAGTCCTTGGTTCACACTTGTGCCTTTTGGTTAAATGGTGTAAATCTGTTCAGTAGTTTTTTAGATATTAAAGGGAAAAAACACATATATATCTGGGCAGAGCCTAACGACAAATCTCATCGTGAGATCTGATTGGCTGTCAGCACTTTATCCAAGAAGTGTTGGCAGCCATCTTGGGACCAATATACATGATAGCACCTCATTAAAAAGCATTGCAGTTAATAGAAGGTTTTAAGACTTTAGTTACATTATAAATCATTCCTTCATTAAGCTTTATTGCGGCTATTTCAGCCAGAAAAGCACAGAAGTAATTTTTGCAATACGTTAAAACATAATCAATAGCAGCATTGTCAATTGCAATTTCAGTTCAATAAATTCATACATTGTGCAAAAGTCGCAGTAGGAGTGTAGGTTATCAACCATAAAATTGAGGCTATAAAAACATAATTCAAGTTAAAAGGTTAAAAGGAAATCTAAAAGTCAGCGAGCAATCATTTTTAAAAGAGAGCAAAACATCCCACATAGTACATAAAAAGGTATCCAGAAAAAGGAAATCACTAGTAGCTAAATAGCTTCCTTTACCAAAAACATACGTTTAAGCCACATTGCAAAGAGAAATTTTGAGCAAACCACAGCATATACTAGTGCAGTGTCAGATTTCAAAATCCTTAGAAGATCTCGATCGTTTCTAATGCCAACGTTCTTACACAATTGGATGATCCACTTTGCCCTAGATGTTTTATATGCAGGGCAGAAGAACATTACATGGGTCAGAGTTTACTCTTCCACCATGCAGCCTGGGCATAAAGACTTTGTGTGTCCAGCCCACTTATCAGTTATTGCATAGAGCGGGAGGGTTCCGTATCTGAATTGCAAGTATAGCCTCCTTGCTAACGGTGTCTGAATCTGGTCTAGAATCACTTCAAATTGATAAACTGACTTAAAATACAGAAACACCTGTGTTAAGCTTGTCATAGCTACTCCCTGTATTACTCTCGCGAGTTTATAAGCTCTCACAGTCTTAGATAATTGGCTTTTGGAGACAGCTGGACATGCTTCCTCAGGTGAGGACCATAGGTCCTCCATGTGCATGGCACGGAAGGAGTCCTTAATAAACGACAACCAGTGTATACGGCCTACAGCCCCCAGCAATGAAAGTACCGCTTTCAATTCATCCCTATAATGCCTTAATTCAGGTGTGCTCCACAGCCGCCGCCAATATAGCAGCGGCCTAGCCGAAATAAAATCTTCTATTGGGAGAATTCCCAGGTCCATTCATAGCGGGACCAGGGAGGTGCTTATTGGTAAAGCTAAAATGTTTCTTATGAGCTTATTTTCTGTAAGTTGGAGGCCTTTAGGCGAGCAGTGGCCCCAGAGTTTTGCCCCATAGGTGGCCACCGCCGTAGCTTGGACTTTATAAATCTCAAGTATCGGGCTTATAATCTTTGTCGTACAGGACTTGTGGACTTTCGTTAACCCTCCTACAGCTTGTATTAATTTCAAATTTGCCTTGACAATTTGGGTGCTCCATCCCATCTTGTCATTTAGTGACAGACCCAAATAGTCAAATGTTTTAACTTGCTCTAGCGGACTATCATCCATCCGAGGATATGGGCAGTTAGTGGTAGTGGCATTGAAGACCATATATTTAGTTTTATTAATATTGACCACCAATTTTCGCTTCTTGCAGAACTGGATAAATTCATTCAACACCTTCTGCATCCCCATTGGTGACTTAGAGAGGAGCAGGTTGTCGTCTGCAAACATTAGGGCAGGAAATTTAGATGACGCGATTCTCGGAGCATCTTGGTCTTTTGCGAGAAGCAGGTCATCTATCAGACCATTTAGAAATAAAGAAAAGAGTTTTGGGGCCAGTACGCAGCCTTGTCTGACACCCTTTCCCACTGGGAAGGGCGATGTTAGAGAACCGTTCTTCCGGTATCTTACCCTTGCATAGGTGTTTTCATGAAGGCGTTTAAATTGGAAGCAAAGATATGGCGGAACCTCCATGTCCAGTAAGATCTTCCATAACTGGTCACGGTCCACCATGTCGAATGCCGACTTCAAGTCTACAAATGTAAGATACAAACTCCCCCCTTCTAAAACTACATGCTTCCAGTAAATTAACTGGAGCCTGAATAATTGGTCTGTAGTCGAAATTTTCGATCTGAATCCTGCTTGTAATGGAGTTAATATATCTCGGTCCTCAATCCAATCCTGTAGTCTTTCTTATAATATCCTTCCGTAAATTTTCTGTGGGACATTAATGAGACTGATTGGTCTGTAATTCGCAGGCTCAATCGGCGACCCTTTTTTGAAAATGGGGACAATTTCTGCCCCCGTCCATGTTGAGGGTAATGGAAGGCCATGGAGTATCTCGTTAAACAACAATAAAAGATACGGTTCCCATACTATCTGTTCATTTTTAAACAGATCCCCTGGGATCCTATCCACCCCGGGCGCCTTATTAGGTAGTAATTTTGCTAAAGCTAATAGAACCTCGGCGCTTCTAAACAGGGGGTGTTTCCTGTATTAGTTTGGAGTTAAAATAACAATGGGATGAATTACTATCAGGAGGAGGAGGACACGATCCAGAATACAATTTTTTTAAATATAGAAACCATGATTGTTCGTCAATGTTCGGATCAATATCTGTCCTTCCCTCCGATTTCCCGGTATGAACCAGGTTCCAAAATGATCTGGCGTCCTTTAGTTCTAAGGCGGTCTTAATGGCCTGCCATCTATCATCCTCCCAGTCCAATTGGCTTTTTTAATTATTCTTCTAAAATCAGCCCTGGCATCCCTGATGTGAACCCTGTCACTCCTCCTGAGTGCACAGAGCAATGCCTTTTTGGCTACCCTGTAATCCCTACTATACCAGGATTCTTTATTAGTCCCGGATTTCTGTTTTTGCGAACTGACATTAGAAAAGAAAAACTCAGCTAAAATCTGTACCATTTGCGTGTGTATTTCCCCAAAATTGGTTAAAGGGGCCGTATTTGATCTGTTCTCAGTCAGGCCACTGACCTTTTCCAATAGAGGAATAACACTTGTATAGAGCTTAGACAGAATGTCCGGCGACTGGTTTATTTTCCCACCTTATACGCCTACCACCATCTGCCACTTCTAGATTATTATATAGCGTAGTCTCTTGACTAGTGGCCACTCCCACCAACTGGTAATCCAGATTCATGATCAGTGGGTTGTGGTCACTTTCAGGGCGCGCATTGACTCTAAAGTCAGTCACATGGTGCCAAAGTTCCACACTAATCATTAAGTAGTCGATGCCCCTACGCGTGTCGGAGTTCTCCTCACTCCTTGTTCAAGGGTCAAGCAGTGAGGAGAACTACGAAACGCGTAGGGGCATCGTTTGCTGTAAATAAACATGTCTATTTTGCACTGAGGCCACGGCACCAGCGAGTTTTATTTCTCGTTAAGCTGGATTGTGTTGGAGTATTTGGGGGTGGAGCCCCGGCCATGCTGCCCGCCATTGAAAGTGGCTTGGATCTGCCAAAATGTATGTTCGGATATATATATATCGCATAGACTTACACCAATCCACCAGGAAACTCAAACTGCGCAAATATTTCTTTACCACACGTGAAAAAAGCATCAATTCAAACAAAGAAGGAACCTTGAGCGACACCCACAGTAATTGGAATGTAGCAGACATGGAGTTTATTAGGGAAATGGCAGAACTGGAAGTTGAGGAGGAAACAACAATCATGGATGCAGATGATGCAGCAACACATGCAGGCATTAATATCCACATGACCTCCAAGACCCCCTTTAAACCCAGAACCACATTTTGCTCACTAATGCCAAAGGGCAACATTGATATCTTTTCAGATAAAGTAATAAGGGATTTGAAACAATTATCGCTGGAGAGTAGCAATAATTTCACAAAGATGAGACACAATGAAAGGATGGAATACGAGAAAGTAATGAAAAAGACAGAAGCGACATCATGATAAAGTTGTCAGACAAGGGGGGCAACGTGGTCCTTTGGCCACAGAATAAGTATAACAAGGAAGCACTAATGCAGTTATCTGACAGGGACTGCTATGTAAAAATTAGTGCAACCAACATTGTGAACATACAGGCCAACATTGTGAACATACAGGAAAGGTATCATAGAAGCCTGTATGATTGGAAAGCCGCAGGACTCATCAACAAACAGGAGTTTGGTTACCTAAAAAACAACTATCCAGTCACCCCACACCTCTATCTTATCCCGAAGATTCACAAGAATGAACAGTGCCCTCCGGGAAGGCCAATAATATCGGCAAATGGTGGACTCTTTGAGAGTCCGAGCAAGTTCATAGAATATTTTCTGCAACCTTATGTACAAAGCCTACCTTCGTACATCAAGGACAGTGGGGATTTTTTAAAGAAAATGTATGATGTAAATTGGCAACATGATTTTGTATTTGCCACGCTGGATGTACAGAGCCTGTACATTAGCATTCGACACAGGGATGGCCTAAATGCCATCAGACATTACCTTGAAACCAGAAACATTGAAATCTACCAGCATACTCTAATGTTGTTACAAATGACGGAGTGATGTCTCGAAAATAACACATTCATGTACGACAAACTTCTATATAAACAGACACAGGGCACTGCCATGGGTACTTGCTTCGCCCCCAGCTATGCTAATTTGCATATGGGCTGGTGGGAGGAGCAAGTACTCATGGTGACGCACGGCACACAAATGCCAGAGAATGTGGCACTTTACAGTCGCTACATAGATGACATTTTCTTGATATGGAAAGGCAGTGAGGAAAGTGCAGTAGAGTTTGCCGGAAAACGTAATCAAAACACTTTAAACCTACAGTTTACATGTACAACCAGTAAAAAATCCATAATGTTCTTGGATCTGGAATTGTTTACCCATGTCCGGCAACACCATATTGCACGCTGACAGCTTTCACCCTGCCAGCCTCATCTCCAGCATCCCCTATGCAGAGTGCCTCAGGATAAAGTGCAATTGCAGTACCCAAGAAAGCTTTGAAAAATCAAAACAGCAATTGTTCAATAGACTGCGCACCAGAGGGTACAAAGAAAAAACTCTCAAACAAGCAGAGGAGAAATGTAACACCAAGAGCAGAGAAAGCCTCATCTTTAAGCAATCTGCACACACTAAATCACCCAAAGCAGCAGATACACCACGTCTAATCACAGGGTACAATGTCTACCACGCACAGGTGCGAAAAATCCTTTACAGACATTGGCCCTTAGTACACAGCAACACCACAAAAGGAACCTCATGTGCTAAATTACCGCAGATAACCTACAGAAGGGCAAAATCTATGAAACAGGAATTAGTGTCCAACATACTCAGCAAAGAGAAGAACACTATCTGGCTCAAGAGTGCGAAGGGTTTCCACAAATGTATGAAGTGCAAAGCTTGCAAGTATGGCATAAACACAAATAAAGTGCAGCTCCCACTAAGAAAAACACCACTAGACATACGAGAAAACTTCACATGCAAAACAGAGTTTGCAATCTATGTCTTACAGTGCACGTGCAACAAAAGGTACGTGGGCAGTACCATACATCCTGTCCATGTAAGAATACTACAACACTTACGGGCTATCAGTAACGATGACCAGACCTATCCTGTAGCACGCCACATTAATGCACACCACTGAGGCAGAGCAGAATACCTTCAATACTTTGTAATTGACAGGGCCAAGAAAAATGCCAGAGGTGGCAACAGACAACTAGCACTCACGAGATTGGAGTCCAGGTACATCATCATGCTCGACTCCAAGACTCCTAATGGCCTGAATGCAGACGAAGCAATGAGTGTACACCTCTAAGACCACACACAAGATATCTAATACCAGCACTCATCAATCAGTCCAATGCACCTCCGCTGCCCTGGACTAGCTCCTCTAAGAACATCCTAACACAAGTGCTAGGAACACTTAAACAATTTATTTCTTTTCAAGATTGGTGGCAGCAACTAATATGGTTGGGTTTTCCTTAAATTTTTTACTTTTTTCGTATTTTTTTGCACACAGTTTTCCCTTACCTCCTTGAACCATACTCCCATGGTCAATCCCGCATGTTCCCACACGGACCAGCACCACTGTCCTATACACACCACTGTATTGCGGCACCACCTTGACACATAACCCCACTTGGGCAATCCGTGTAACGCACACCGTCTGGCAGTATATATAACTGAGTAAAGCTAATTGCATTGCCAGTCAGTAAGGAACAGTACCACTGTTCAGAGGGAATTGTCCCTTTTGCCTTTCTGCTACTTAGCAACAGAGACAGGCGCACTTTTACTCACACCGTGAAATATCAACCGGCCCGCAGTGGCACACAGTACAATAGGCCTGAAATCCATAGGCATTCCTGTCCAAACATCAAATGTGTACAGTACCATCAAAGACAGATATTGCACCATGGTGAGAAGAACAATTCTGTAGGGGTTAGACAATTCAATTCACCGCACTGTACATACTGCACGAATGTTTTTATGTTTTAAAGTACAATACCAATGAATGCCAAATCACGATTGCCTCCCTCGACATCAATGTGAATTGCTCTTGAATGTGGTCACGATATACGCGCTCCAGCGCCAATTGACATGCTATTTGTATACAGTTACATTTACAATGATTATAATTGTATTGTAAAGCTCGTATATCTATGCAACCTACAACATGCAACTAGATTAAGTATATCAGAAGAAAGACTGTTTGAACCATGATTCACCGTATGTAAACGGAGCATACCTTTTCCATGGCCTTTGTGTGAGGGAGTTCTCCATGGCAACCAACCTATGACACGACCAAGCTCTTTACCTGTATATATTGCACGCTTCTTTCTGTGTTTAGATGTTGTGAACAAGGCGGTTTTGCTGCCTAAACGCGTCAAGCCACTCGTATGGAATAAATACCTTTTCTTTGATCCCACGGTGTCAGCGCCTGATTTCATATATGAGAATCCAGGATTGGAATTTATATATATATATATATATATATATATATATATATATTCACTGAAAAAACCATAGGTTATAGACCATATATAGTTAGGAATTAGCATTTAAAAAACCTTATTTTACTCACACAAAACCATTGAAATTCCATATATAGTTAGTTGCACTAACTATATATCGCGCACCCGCAATCCACTGCTGATCATGTCACATATTACATCATTCATGACATGGTCAGTGACATCACTGATGACATCACTGATGACATCTCAAATGACATCACTGATGACATCACTGATGACATCTCAAATGACATCACTGATGACTACATCCAGTGACTGTATAATTCTGTAAAGTTAAAATATGTCTTACATATTGAAGAATGAGTGGATGTATAAGTGTCTTGATGAAGGATTTAGTAGGGGCATGGCTGACTGTATGAGTGACTGATTAAATGTGTCTCACTGAGTGCATGGGTTAGTGACTAAACTGTCTTAATTTGTGCATCATTATGTCTGTTGGTGTGTAAGCTGCTGCATGTGTTGATCATTAGCTATATGATTAACTGTATGGGTTATTGATTGGTTGCCAAAGCATTTGTATGGGAGACTGAGTGTGTGTGTGGGTGGCTGGGAGGTGTATGACTCTCTGCATAGATGTGTGAGCAGTTGATTGACTAGATGTATGGGTTCAAAAGTGCATGTGGAAACAGCTGTATGGGCGGTTGACTGTGTGCATGAGTGTATTGGTGAGTGAATGGATATCTCAGTGCTACATGTCAAAGTAAGTACATATGTAAAACACAGTACATGTGAAAGTTGACATATATAAATAACTGTGCATAAGAGCCAGTGAATGTGTGAGTGGCTGTATGGATCATTGTGAACTTGTATACAGGATTGTATAAGTGAGTAAATATGTTTTAGTATATGTTTGAATAAGTAAGGTGTGTATAACTGTATAGTTGAGGAAATGGAGGTGTGATTGTTTCTTTGCATGACTGACTAAGTGTCTGAGTAACTCCATGGATGAGTGACAGTCTATGAGTGTCTGTTTACACTGAGTGTATCTAAGGTTATATTAGAGTCTGAAGAGGTTCATCGTATTATCACATGAATGATGTCATCAGTGATGTGATCAGTAATGTCAAATGAGATGTCATCAGTGATGTCATCAGTGATGTCATTTGAGATGTCATCAGTGATGTCATTTGAGATGTCATCAGTGATGTCATCAGTGATGTCATTTGAGATGTCATCAGTGATGTCATCAGTGATGTCACTGACCATGTCATGAATGATGTAATATGTGACATGATCAGCAGTGGATTGCGGGTGCGCGATATATAGTTAGTGCAACTAACTATATATGGAATTTCAATGGTTTTGTGTGAGTAAAATAAGGTTTTTTAAATGCTAATTCCTAACTATATATGGTCTATAACCTATGGTTTTTTCAGTGAATTTTCAAGGTTTTGTAAATGCTAATTCCTAACTATATATGGTCTATAACCTATGGTTTTTTCAGTGAATTTCATTGGTTTTTTAAAAGCTAATATCTACAGAAGTAAAATGTATTCTTCTTTAAATCCAAAAATATATTTTATATGTTTCTTAATAATTTTTTTTAAATATTTTTTTTGTTTCGCTCCCGGTCCGCGAACCGGGAAGCTTCCCGTTAGCTCAATTCGATTCCGCGATCCGGTCCGCGAACCGGTAACAAATCAACATAGTGACGGTATCGCGTTGCCGCGTAATGCGTCTTATGACGTACTGCGTTAGCGCACCCGGAAGTGCCCCGGGGCGCGGACCGAGGCGCGAAACGCAACTCCCCGGAAGCGATCCGCGGCGCGAAAGCGCGACGTATCGCGTTGCCGCGAAATGCGTCTTGTGACGTACTGCGTTAGCGCACCCGGAAGTGTCCCCGGGCGCGGACCGAGGCGCGAAGCGCAGCGAACCGGAAGCTAACCGGGGAGCGTTCCGCAGCGCGTAACATGAAAGTTAGAGTCATGTGACTTGTTAATAAAGCTTTTCATTGGTTCATTTCACTTTTAGTTTCATAATTATGGAAGGCTAGGTCAGGTGACCTAAAAATAACACTTTTCATTGGTTGAGAAGTATTGTTTTTTCCAAATGATGAAAACCCCTCCTTCTTTCCTCACTCTGACTTTCATCATTGTGAGAGGAAGACCTTTATTAATACTTGAGAAATGACTTCAGTACTTGCTTCAGCTGGTGCACCCCCACCACCACCTCCACCTCCTCATGGGAAGAGAGGACCACCTCCCCAGGTGATCACCAACACAGAGGAGGAAGAGGAAGAACTAGAGGAAGAGGAGAGAGAAGAACCACAGTTCTTGGAAGAGGTGCCCCGGGTTTCTCATAGGAAAGCCAGTTTCATCTGGCAGTTTTATTCAATCCCTCCAGGGCAAAAGAAAGTGAATGCGAGGTATGTCACCTGCCTCATCTGCAAGGAGAAATTATCAAGAGGGACTGATAAAAAGTATAGCTATGGGAACTATACCATGCATCGGCACATGACCAGGAAGCATCCACTTAATTACAGCCGGGCGGAAATACGGGATATGGAACAAAACCCAACAGCAACTCCTGTGGCCAGGTCAACATCGTCAATATCATTGACACCAGCAGAGGCACGGGAAACTGTGCCAAACATCCAAGAGAATTTTGGGCACATGAAACATACTTGTATGCACTGTGGTGCGTTGATATCATGTGGTAACATGAGTATTAATGCCATCAACCTGGCTTATGACAATCATAATTGCCCTAACCGCCCCCAGTAATTTTTTTTTGCTCCTGTTGAGCCCTTTTCAACGCCTGTTTTTTGTTGTTCCCCCCCCCCAAAAAAACCCAAAAAAATATAAAATCGTTCAAAAAATACAAAAAAAACAAAAAATGTTCAAAAAATACAAAAAAAATATAAAACAACAAAAATATAAAAAAAAAAGTTCTTTTCAGAACTACCTTCCCTTTCCAAAAAAATTGCTAGAATGTTTAGCACTCTGGCAAGCTCTATTTCTTTTGGTTCGCTTCCGGTTTAGCTTCCCGGTACGCGTACCGGGAGCTAACCAAAAAAAAAACTTTTTTAAAAAAAAGAGTAAGTATAAGGAAAGTAAACAGAGAGTGATGTTTCAAGAAAGACAGCTATAGGGAGTAAAGAAGAGATACTATTTAATAGATCTATTTACCAAAGAACAGACAGAAGATGGTATAATTGTGAAAAACAAAATAGATAACGAAGTGAAAGAAAAACAAGCATTGGCATAGCCAATAGGTATCGACTTTTGGACCTTCTAAGTCTTTAGTTATGCAGCATAATATCCTTGGTGCAGCAACATCAACTGTTGCATGGCTAAACACGTATAAGGTCCCAAAGGCGAGACCTATTGACTATGCCAATGCTTGTTTCTTAAGTAGAATTGCAATACGTATGGCTCTTCCATGTAAAAAAATCTTATCTTGTGCTCTAAAGATTGCTAAAGTCTCGACAGAGAACAGGCTAGATTGTAAGTAGGGTAAATTGCGCTTGGTGATCTGTTTGAGGGAGCGTCTGCTTTGCCTGGTGTCTTTGGAGAGCAATTTTGAATGTTATACTGGACAATATAGCCCTAATGTAAATAACATAGGGGCATATTATCAACATAGGCAATAAAAGTTTTGCAGCTTTTATAGGCAGAAATGTGTCGCTAAAGCTGCTTTTGCGGCAGAAAACTGCCGCTAAAGCCGCTTTTGCACCAGTTTTCTGCCAATAAAAAGAGCAATAATTTTATTGGCTGCATTCATAATATGCCCCTTAGTGTGCTTCAACTACACAGAGAAAGCATTATGAACAAATAGTGATACAGTGATCAGTCAAAGACACTAAGAGTAATAGAGACGGAGTGAGTGAACAAGAGTGAGGAACTATGAGAAGAGAGGGACTGAGAAAAAAAGTGGAAGGAGTTGAGTAAGTAGGTAATAGAGAAAGGAATGAGGGAAGTAGCAAAGGCAGGAAACTGAGGATTAAAGAAATGAAGCAGTGGAAGTAATAGTAGTTCAATGTGATAGAAATGTAACGAAAAGAGTACAAAATACTTACCTTATAATTGTCGTTAAATTCCTCACTTTTTATTTTTATACTTTCAATCTGTGAAAGAGAGAACAAACATTAGAAAAATATAAAAACATGTATAGAAAAATTACAAAAGACAAGGGCAAAGATTGAAGGACAAACAGTTTTTCAATAACTTTGACACTTACAGAAGCTACACAGTCCTAAAGATATACATTTTAAACTAACACTATCTTGATGCAGATGAAGTGAGGCCTATCTTAAAACATGGTGCATCTTTTGCATTGCTGTTGTCTCAGAAAAGTGTCGCAAGACACTAAAATTTAAAATAATTGCTTCAGGATGCCAATAAGATGTCTACTATCCAGAGTTTTGTTTCAGGTGAGGCCTACTCAGGGTTGCAGATGAAATTTCGAGTTGTTGAAGAGAATAGAAGACATAATACATGTGAAGGTCTACCAATGAAGTGAGTCATGTCCACTGCAATCTTCAACAAAGTCCAAACCTCCTATGTTTCCCTGGACAGACCTAAACTTGATCTGCACAATGTGATTCGTAATGATAGGAAACACAGGTGATGTAATTGAAATACATGCAATTTATTTTGCTCATTTCACAATCACATCACTTCTGTTTCCTTTGCTTAGGTATCTCATTGTGCAGATGTAGTCTAGCATATCAAAGAATACGCAGAAGTGCAGCACTGCATGCAACAACTTTGACACTTACAGAAGCCTCACCTTCTCCATGCCTTCTACACAGTTCTACATATACATCATAAATGGAAACATTACAGAATTAATTATACATGTTAAATGGTTTATTTTTGCTGTTCTCAGAATGTATCAAAATTCACTAAAAACAGTGACTTGAAGGTATTCATCATGTAACAGCGGGGAAAAAAAAACACAATCAAAATGATTGTGTTTAAAAAACCCATACAAGATCAGAAATCAAAAATCAGAACTCCTTAAAGTTAACTTACTTTCCATGACGTCCAAGGATGTCCTATGAATAGCTTATACTCTTTTGTGCTGTTATTACTTTCAGCCCACCAGTTTCTGAAAGAAAATCTCCATCGTTTTTAAAAACATGTTACATACAATAAATGACTTCTTGCTCTCTACCACAAGATTCCACAAGGCCAAATTTTGTCAGAGCCATGTATAACTCTTGGATTTCTTGTTAGCCAATCCCATCATTTGGCATTCCCGCAACTTTCAGAATTAAAATGTTGAAGATCATTTTCACAATCCTGGAATAGTAATATCTTCCCCTTCTTGCTCAGTCATGTTCTACATTTCGTATGACACTGATACTGCTTAATATGAAGCAGACTTACACTACCTCTATGAGTACTACAATTATTTAATTCTCTACATCACTTTTAATCACAAAGTAATGTAAAACAGTAGACAGCATTGGAGACTTACATTCCCTCTACTCCATGTTTTGATAGGCTGCTTTAATTAGCTTATGAAAAGAAACAGTTTTTCTGAACTCATTTAAACTGCACATACATGTCCATGATGTCCAATCCTATGATTAGAAGTTATGTCTCTGAACTACACTTATCCTCAAGGCCAAATTGTGTAGGAGCCATTAGAACTTCTTGAAATTCCACAGATCATATCCCGAGATTATTTTCCTAAAATTTTGGTTTTAAAAACACCAGGTAAGAGTTTTTAAGGTCATACGGCAATTTTTTTTTTTAAATTACAACAGAATCATTACAGAATGACCAGCCATTTCTAGACTTTAAATAAGCTGTGTAATGTCCTGATGATATTGAAGGGCCGTCATGATATACAATTGCTGTAGTTACAAAAGTCCTTCCTGATATTGACAACTGCGAAGCTACACATTTTTTTATTAAAGTTGTCAATTTTGTTCCATCAGGCCTACATCGTTGGAACATTAAAATGATGTACTGGCCATATGTTCGTATAAATAATGTGGACATCATTTCAGATTTACATTGGCTACACTCCATGTTGTGATTAGCAGCTTTTACTAGCTTATTAAAGGACACTGATTTACTGTCTGGCAAAGTTAAATATACAAATCTTTCTGAGTCTACACTAGTAGTACTTGATACCATACAGTTCTCGCAGTCATGCTGCCATTGATAAGAAAGCCCAAACAGCTGATCTACATCTACACCTTCAGCATGTAATACATGAAGCATATACATTAAAAACTCCTGACAATCTTGCTGAATATTTTGAGAGAATTGTGTTTGGCCTGAACATCTATCTAACAGATTTCTAATTTCAGACACACTTTCTATGTTTCTTCTATCAGTGGTACATTTCTCTAACACAGAATTTAACAAACTGCAAAATCTTTGATCAGAATTGACCACAATCTCTTCTTTTACATTTTTTAGAGAAAACAAAACATTAATTACTACATTAGCATAGCAGTTGACACCAGAACTGTTTTCAAACTGAAAACCAACAACATCTTCAACAGAATCCTCTTTGTTTCTGCTTGTAATTTTAGGTTCATTCACTTTTTGTCTTTTTGCTACAACCTGCCCAGTATTGTTCTCATTTCTTCGTTTCCGGCCTACCAGACGTTTCTCAAACAAAGGAAACTGAGGCAAATGTGGCACATACTCTCTTCTTAACCTATTGTATTCCTTAACACAATCTAGATCTGCACAAATGTTTCTGACATCACAGTCAATCAAGTACAATCCCGATAAAGTTCTAACTCGTGACAATGCCACATATGCCATACCCTCCTTGAACACAGAACTGCCAATATTCACCAATGCAGTGTCTACACTTAAACCTTGCGATTTATGAATTGTCACCGCATATGCCAAGCAAACAGGGAACTGCTTACGGCGAACATATAAGTCTTTTACAAGCAAAAATCTAGCAGAACAACGAGCAATTAGCTGTACTTCCTCAATGCCATCAAATTTAATTTTTAAAAATTCAATTCCATCTCTATTTCTGTATTTCACAAAATCAACAACATTACCCATTGATCCATTTACCAGACCTCTTTCAACATGTAAATTCCTTCTTAAAATTATACGGCAGTTCAAGCACACATTCAGAGTCTTTTCAAAACCTGCAGTTTTAGATATACTCTTCTCTAATGAATCCAATTTTGTTTTCAGATTCTCAGACAAAATAATTGTTGATCCCATATGCTCTACTCTATCAATAGCTTCCACTTTCACAATCTCTTGCTTTTCTAAATGCAACATTTTGTTGTTAAATTTGGCACATTCTGCAAGAGTTGGCATCAAACATATTCCAGATTTCTTATCAGTAATTTTCTGAAAAATATTCTCAGGCACAACATCTTGTTCTGGATATAAATTTGACAGTAATCGTGCATGTAAAGCTTCTTTCCCATGCTCGGTCACTTTTCCAATTCTAACATCTTGTAGAATAGTCTTGTAAACTTCATCCTTTGCCTGACGCATATTTTCATGCAGTTCAGCATAATTGAAGTTTAACCATATATTGACGTTGCCAATGCTGCCTAGGCACTTCCTGGTATCTTCATGCGTGAGCATTTTGAACACAGGTTGCCCTTTCACTGGTGTCAGCTGCAGAAGATCTCCAAAAACAATGATGTGTTTGCCACCAAATAACACATCATACTCTGTTTTGAGAACTTCTTGCATCCTCAAATGCACAAAGGCAAGCATGACATTGGAAACCATGCTTACTTCGTCAATGATAAGAAGTTTCATTTTCCTCAAGATTCTTGAAACTTCAAAACAAGCATCTCCAGATAGCTTGTGATATTCTAATTTGTTGTCATGCTCCACTGGCAGCATCAGTAAACGATGTAAAGTAATCCCTTTAATATTATGTGCTGCCAGTCCAGTTGGAGCAGTGACAACACAAGACAGTGATGACTCTGTCCTTTCCTGCAAATAGCATGAAATTGCTTTAATGAGGAAACTTTTTCCAGTTCCCGCTTCTCCACTCACGTACAGTCGGACAGGCTTCAACGACGTACATGAGCACTCTTTCTTATCATGACTTAATCCATGATCAATTTGCATGGTAACTTCGTCATATATTTTCCTCTGCTCAACGTTGAGTTGCCTTTCCAACTCTTCTAAGTTAACCGCATCCTCTTGAGCATGTGCCATGGCTCTTTCCACCTCATTCATAGCAGTGGCAGCTTCATTTTCAATAAGAGGTCCTCCTAGTGGATCCTGACTCAATGAAGCAGAACTCTGACTGTCCTGAGAACTGTCTCTGGCAATCTCGGCTGCAATCGTTGCTTCCTGCTCAATTTCCGCATTCAACATTTCTACATATTTGGGAAAAGCAGGACATTCTATGGTCTCCTTGGCGGCATTGAAAGAGTCTTCGTAACAGAGGAAATCTCCAAGCAGTTCCTCTTCTGCACGCCAAGGCTTGAAAAGTTGCAAAAGTGCTAAATAGAAAAACTCCTTTTTTTCAGGAGATTCGCCACTCAATTTTCGATGGTTTATCAAGTGGCATTTTCTTTGTTTGACCAGACATCCCTCACTTCCTATTACAGCATACACTCCTTTCTCAGTATCTTCTTTGATGTTCCTCTTGAACATGTAATTTTGCAGAACCTCATACAGACAAACATTCTCTAGGTGACTGCTTCGATTTGGATAATATGTATCCAACATGTTTGTCTTCAAAATGTCGGTACTGTTTGGCTCCTTTTCCGCCAAATACTCAATTTCCCGCACAGGTTTGAGAACTCGATTACGCGTTGCAGCAAGACCAAGACTCGCCCAAACGATACTCCTGGACTTGGCATAGAGACTTGCTGAAGACAACCGGTCAGAACATTCGTACGCTCCGATTTCTCGATGCGACAACATCTTCAGACTGAAACTGTACAACTTCTTGCTGAGGCTCTTTTCATGGGAAATGTCCTCCCACATATCCTTCAATTCTGTCTTCTCTTTTTTGGTGATGTACGACGTCACATACCGAGCCACAGCCATACAGTTATCAGCCACAAACTGTATATCCATGTTAGCATTCCACATGGACAAAATCACCGGGTTGTAGTCGTTGATATACTTGGACTCTTCGTTCCTCTTCAAATTGTAAGTGTTTTTAGGTGATTTCTTCATCACATTATGTCGCAGCGAAGACATCAAACTGTTTACTCTTCCTTTAGAAATCACCGGTCGTGGGAAGCCGAAACGACATTTGGTGTAGAACTTGTCTTTGTTTCGGAATTTACGACGGCAGTACTTTCCACATGGATGGCTTTGGAAACGCAGAACTTTTTCTCTTAGGCTTTTCTTCTCCTTTGCGTTTGGAACAGCACACGTAGAATACTGTTGGATGAAACTCATCACTGAGTCTTCTGGATCCGTTCCAAATTTAGGTGCATCCTTGATCCACAGCAACATATGTATATGAGGAGCACCTCTTGCTTGGTACTCCTTTCTCCAGAAGAAATCCAACACCTCTCCAAGAGGTGGATTCTTCTTATTCATGATGAAAGACATCATAGCTTCAAATCTATGATTGAAGTACCTACATACATTGACTGGATCCAAAGAGCACAGTTCTCCGGGTGTCTTTAATTCGATGTTTTCTACGTTAGCATTTGCCTCTCGTAGAAATTGAAGTAAGTCTTCCCAGCCATACTCGGCACAACTCAGAGTGAGGAACCATGTGGGAGTACCTAAGTTCCTCAGCATACATTTTAAATCACCATGACGACGGTACCAGTACTCATTAGTACCACGCTGACACGCCATGAGATTAATCAGGTGAGATTCCAAAATACTATCTTGGACATTCACTTTATCCATAAAATCACTTGCCGAGATGTTTTGCATGTGTATACCACTTTTCAAGATGTGGTTCACTGCATATGACAGTCCAGACAGATCGCTTTCAAACAGGAGATGAAACAAATAAGGAATGCATTGTCGAAACCTAGCATCTCCTGCATACAATCGCAAAGTCCGGTATTCAGAAGCAGGAATTTGATGAGGTCGCTCATCATATCTTCCTCCCTGACCTGTTGGAAAAAGCTGTGGGAAACACCGAGCTTCCAAACTTTCCTCCCAAACACTAATGGGACTCCCTTTGGCTTGTTTCATTTGAAACAACTCAATAGCATTCCCCATGACTTCCTTTGAATGCAAAGGATGAACACTATAATGTTCATATATTTCCTCACTAGTAGAGGGTTCTACTTTCTCAATTTGACCAGCACACAAATCGCTATCCTCTTCCTCACTTACTTCCTCTTCTGCAACATATACATTCTTATAGTATTTATTATTTTTTTTCAAATACAATGTTGCCTTTTTAACTTTCCTAACATCTACTAAATCTTGCCATATTTTCTTATTCTTTGTCGGAACCCCATTAACTAAGATAACCAGAGGTTCCTCTTCCACTTTTTCTACTCCAATTGTGTTAATGTTTTTCTTCAAATCTAGAGGCAAATAAACAACTCTTCCCTTTAATCCTCTCTGTAAATCTGATGGAGGCAATTTCCCTGTCTTTGGCTCCATTCTTACAATAGCCTGAAAGGGATGGATACTTTGAATCAAAATAGATTCATAAGTATTTAAATCCTTCAATTCAGAAGGAATCTCAACCAATTCCAGATTATTATGAACTGCTCTAGCAGGCATCTGGTTTTGTTTTAATTTGTTACAACAATAAGTACACACACGTTGATCCAATCCCAAATCAAAACAATTTTCTACCATCAAGTATGTTGCAAAATCCTTCCATTCACTATTATTTTCCCTTTCACTTTTTGCATATAAATCCACTAACTTAGTCTGATTCTTATAATAAGTGCGTCGACAACACACACAAGTGAAATTAGGCCTCTCACTTGATTTCATGTCAAACGTCGCAATTTCCCTCTGGAAATTATCTGTACTGGAAACATGTACAGTATCTTCCAAATGACCCTCTATTTCTTGCTCAATTTCAACATTCTCCTCTTTACTTCCAAAGTAACAAAACTCAATTTCTTCACATATATTCCTCACATCTATTTCAGAACCATGCAAAAGAGCAGCGCATAATTGTTTCAGCATAATTGCTGGACTCTTAGCATAATACAACATTCTAACTAACTTCCTCACTTTGTTATGATGCACTGCTAGCATCCTGAAATGATGAAAAACACTCTGGCATACTCTCCTGGAAAGACAAGCCAGTGAATGACCATGCAAACCTGTCACTTCTCTCACTCTGCAAGGATCTAATTCTTGCAACAACCTTATTTTCTGCTTTAAACTTTTCTTGTTAAATGTCCGTACAAAATCACAAAGCAAATTGATGGAATCCTGTCGCACACTGCAAATACTACTACACTTCCAGGTGTACACAGGACCCTTAGCACGTCTTCCTAAAACCTCATTACCTAACAACTCTTCTGCCTCTGTTGTCACAAGTTTTTCTTTTTCAACTGGACAACCATCTTTCACTTCATAAGCACGACCACTGATGTCAACTGCATGCACCAAATCATTATCCTGGAAATAACTCTCTTCATTAAAAAATGCCTCACAGCTTGAACTATGTATCCATTCTCCAGAAAAAACTTCACAAAAATTACTACGATTAACTATTCTCTTCCATCTACTATTTCTTTTGAAATCAAAAATTTCCTTGTTTAGCTTCCTAATTCTATTGATTATCAAAATAAATAACTTACGTTTAATTTCAAAAGCCTGATCAATAACTTTCTCAACTTTTTTTTTTCTCCTATAAAAAACTAATTTCTGTTGACCTTTCTTAATATTTTTTAACAAATTGCCAATTATCCTGTTGCGGAACATTCGTTTACGAATCTCCCAAAACTGTTGTTTCCTTCTACTATCATGCACAGATTTATCTCTTGCTCTAGCAGTAACATTTTCATTTGTCCTTTTCTTGCCATTTGATTTACTTGTCATATTATGAATTGAAACATTTTCTGTACTAATATTTTTTTTATTAGAAATATTTCTTATGAAATATTTAGAGCTCTTACCCGGTGCTTTCTTCATGGCTTGAGAAATCTTTTTGTTAGAGGACTGCTGCGTTTTTTTTTTCTCCTGCTGTCTTTGACGTTTTGCAGCCTTTATCTCTCTTATTTTTGTAGGCATCTTGAAATGATCTGCAGTTGAATCTGAGGAAAAATATAATAAAAAATGTTATTAAACATTATTATCAAACAGTAAATCAGTAATAGTGATCAAAAACATAACACACTACTTGACATTTTATTTTGAAGATTTTTTAGTCATTGCCATTTTTACAATACAGAAATACCAGAAAAGAAATGACATTTATATTTATGTTACCTATGCTATTTTATATGTGAATCTGATCTAATTTTATGAGCATATTTTAATATTTTATTGAAAACACTACACATAACCTGTTTTTGAAGGTGTTTTTATTTTTAAATTAAACGGTTTACCTTTTTACTTTTTATTGATTATAAATTTTAAAAATAAATGTTTATATTTCCAAAGGCTGAAGCAAGTCAGCTTCCCATCCAATATCATATAATTCAGACAAATCTGCATCCTCATCACGCTCTTCTTCATCCTCAGGATTTAAATCATCCAATGGATCAACATCCACTGATGTTTCAATTACAAGTTCAATGATGAGGTCAAAATCAACTGATTGCAGATTGTCGCTCATGTTGAGGTTGTCTTTATCTTTAAAGAAAGATAACAACAATGAGATGTTGCAGAGTAAGAGACAAATCTCACAGATTATAATAGTAAAATTATTTAACAAGAGTAACATTTTGCAGCTATTATTTAACCATGTCCAGCGATGCTGAGCAGGTGAAGCCTATGTCTAATTTTTCACTGAACAGGACTCATCTGTTCTTAACCTTGGATAAGCCTCAACGACTCTGTGTCCCCTGCACATACTCAAATGTTAAAGTGCAGATTTATATTAAATGGCACATCCCCAGGCATGCACCAGTTAATGTGCACCACTGCTTTACCACCCATGGTGTGCCGCATTTACAATCAGATAGGAGAAAGCTGCTTCAAAACCCTGCGCCTGCTTGAAGCTGGCATAGGTCTTGACGCAGCATTGTATAGATGGGGCACCCCTGAGCCTTGCTGGAGCTGCATCGCACTTACGATACAACTCCAGCAATGCGCCACCTTTACAGCACAGATACGTCACGCATCTGTGCCATTTTTGCCCCATGCTGCGCCGCATTGTAAATGCAGCACACCATGGGTGGCGGAACAGCGGCGCAAAATGACTGGCACATCCACTGCTGCATCAGTTTCATGTGGCACGTTTTTTTTACACCATGACACATCTGCCTAAATGCATCAATTTGTAATTTTCTCGCCTCATAGCAAATCTTTTGCACCGCCACTGCGTCACAAAAGTGACGCACAGTGGCGCAAAAGATGCATACACCTATCATAAATCTGTCCCTAGCATTTTAAATGATTAATTCAGGATGACGATAAGGTGTGGCCTATGCAGAGGTTTGTTTAAGGTGAGGCCTACTCAGGGTTGCAGATCAAAGTTACGCTTGATGAAGAATACAGAGGAGATAATACATGTAAAGGCCTACCAATGAAGTAAGTAATGTCCACTTTATTGCACCAGTCATCATAAATGTATCCCTAAGCTTCTTATCTTGTTACAGATGAACCACCATATGTACATGACATTTTAAGTAATTTCCACATGTGCAGTGTTTTCAAAATATAATTTGAAAATCGTTTTTGGGGAAAAGTAATGGTTTGCAAAATTATGACAAGGACATAATGGTGTATGCTTCTCTATAAAGCATTTCAGTATCTCTAATGTCATTTTTCCCATATTACATTATAAGACCTTTCCCCATGAAGCACATTCCTTGTAAATATGCTCCCACCTGTGCATTGCAAATTTATATTTTCACTGTTTCAGACACATAGCCATGTTGAAAGTGACCCAAAAAAATTGCAAACGTTTCCCCATGAAGCACATTCCTTGTAAATATGCTCCCACCTGTACATTGCAAATTTAGATTTTGACTGTTTCAGACACATAGCCATGTTGAAAGTGACCCAAAAAATTTGCAAACGTTTAAAAAAAAAAAACATTCATGTGTCTTAATGACATTTTAAGTCATTTCCCCATGGAGAATGTTTTCTAAGTGGCACAAAAGAGGTATACACCTATCATAAATCTATCCCTAGCATTATAAATGATTAAATCAGGATGACAATAATATGTGGCCTATCCAGAGGTTTGTTTAAGGTGAGGCCTACTCAGGATTGCAGATTAAAGTTACGCTTGATGAACAAAACAGAGGAGAAAATTTTATTGTAAATGCCTACCAATGAAGTAAGTGATTTCTACTTCATTGCACCAGTCATCATAAATGTATCCATAACCTTACTTAAATTGTCCTTAAGACACATAAAAGCGTTTTTTGATTGGCTTTCCTGCATGGTAGGGTCACTTTTAACATGGCTATGTAACATAAACATTCAAAATCAAAATTTTCCATGTACAGGTGGGAGCATATTTACAAGCAATTTGCGCCACAAAGAAAGGTCTGACATTAAAATGGCAAAAATAACATCAGGGACAGTCAATTGCCTTATAAAAAACCATACACCATTATGTCCTTCTCATGCATTTAAAAACAATTCCTTTTTCCCAAAAACGATTTTCAAATCATAATTTCAAAAAACTGCACATGAGAAAATGACTTAAAATGTCATTGAAACACATTAAAGCGTTTTTTGATTGGTTTTCCTGCATGGTTGATTCATTTTTATCATGGCTATGTAACACAAACATTGATAATTAAAATTTTCATGCACATGTAAGAGCATATTTACAAGCAATTTGCGCCACAGAGAAAGGTCTTACACTAAAATGAGAAAAATAACATCAGGAACAGTCAATTGCCTTATAAAGAACCATACACCATTATGTCCTTGTCATGATTTTATAAACAATTCCTTTTCCCCAAAAACGATTTTAAAATCATAATTTCTAAACACTGCACATCAGAAAATGACTTAAAATGTCATTAAAACACATGAAAGCGTTTTTTGATTGCCTTCCCAGCATGGTTTGGTCACTTTTAACATAGCTATTTAACACAAACATTCAAAATCTAAATTTTCCATGCACATGTGAGAGCATATTTACAAGCAATTTGCGCCACATAAATCATAATTTTCTCCTTAAAGCACACTATTCTCTATCTAAAGTAAAGAAATATTTTCTCACCTTAGCAAATACTTTGAGTTTGAAAACAGTCTCAGAAACACACCAATTTGTCTTCAGCAGAGCAAAAGGTATGCACTCCAGAGTCTGCAGCTATCAAAAGCACAGAAATGGTGTAATTCTTCACACATATTTCTCATGTCACCCAATCAAAACTCTTCCCTCACTTTTTTTCAAATGAAAACCCTTCCCCCTCTGCCCTTTCTGCCTATTTTCCATAGCAACCACCTCTTGGAGAAACTCTGGTGTTTGCAAATTCACACAACAATGTTGCAATTGAACTCTGAACTCTCAGTGCACCTGCATATCCAGTGCTTTCTTTCATTTAATGATTTTTTATTGACCACTCAAAATACATCTTTCAAAGAACACATCTCTACACCCTAACTTTCTGTTTTCATCAATCAAAATCCACCAATCACTGTTACTACTTCATGAACACAGAAACTCCACAGTTTTTTTCATTTCAAACTCACATTTTTTCAACTGCCATTTCATTGCCACACTTCATCTGACTGCAGGAGAACCTTCTCTCACCATGTTTTCTGTCTGGATTGTTGGTCATAGTTATATTCACTGGGCTCAAAGGTACGTTGAAAGCAGGAATTTACCTAACCTCAATTTACAAGATGTGGAAATTAAGTGGTTTGGCCAGAGAGGATTAAAATGTCACCAATTGATACCATTGGTGAAAACCTTTATGCATTTGCCAAAACCTGACCTGTTAATTGTGCACTGTGGAGGTAATGACTTGGGCACTTTGACTGGTGTAGGTCTGGAAATGCTTTTAAAGGACACCTTTGAGCAATTAATGGCACTTTTTCCTCAGACTGCCTTGGTATATTCAAATATATGCCAAAGACAGAAATGGAGGTGGTCAAACCAATTTTGTCCACAAATTGAGAAGTCGAGGAAGCATGTAAACAAATCTGTTTCAGCTTACATGAGAGACCATGGAATGGGCTCCCTGTACAACAATAACTTGCGTTACTACATGCAAGATATCTACAGAGGAGATGGAGTTCACTTCTCAGATGAGGGCAACAGAGTTTTCACTCTGAATTTAAAAATGTGCATTGGTACCTACTTATAAGTACCTAAATGTACCATAAACCCAAAAGCTCTTCTCAGAGCTACCCTACATCTAATCACTCACAATTATTATTTTACTCTAACTATTTTCACTAATTTTCAACAAAATACGCTCCCTGGTGCGCTACCCGGTACGCGTACCGGGAGCTAACCTCGCGAATTTTTTTTAAAAAAATGTTTTTTTTTCGCACATATAAGCCTCCTCAGCCACCCTCAGAAAACCTAGGGGGTCAAGATAACTCTACCGTGCCCCCTTCTACCCATTCTGAACATTATTTGCCCTCCATCTTGTATCTTAATTCGACCGAAACACAAAATGGTGGACTCCCGGAACGCTTAAGGTACGCGAACCGGGGCGCTCAACGGTTCGCGTACCGGGTCGCTCCCTGGGAAGCGCACCATCAAAAAAGGTGGGAAAGTAGTTCACAGAAAAGCCACTGGAGACAATTTCACCAAATATAGATTAGCTCATACTACATACCAATCCCTACCATTTTCACAAAATTGATTGGAATTCCATTTAGCCATTTAGCCTGTAGACCTCTCTAAATACCCTGAGGTAAATTACTTCACAAAACACATCTGAAATGTTGGAATTGACAACCAATTAAAATGTTACTTTCATTTTCTACTTTTTTTACCTCACATTTGATTGGTTATGTACCCGAATATATATAAAGGAAGAGAAGGAAGCACAGCCATTTTGACTACTACTTCTTGGTGTACATTTTAATAGGATTTTCATTAATAACTTCAACTTCTTTTTAAAGGTAAGTTGTTATTTTTAAAACTGAAGTATATTGAGCACTTTAAGTTAATATGGCAAACTTTTTCTGTTAGTTATATACTATCCCTCTGTAGTACTTATACATTTAGATACACTTTTTTATATTCCTACTTCCACTCTGATACTATACACTGCCCAAAGATAAATTCTCTGTTAAAAACTGCCTATCTAAAATTAATCCCAACAGTGCCCTACCTCTACTAATATATATTTTTTTTATGCAAATTTCAGGAAAAATGGAAAGTGAACAAAACATTTCATTTGAAATTGTCCTTCCAGAGTCCAACACAGAAATCATTGATCCAAATGAGATTGAATTTATGGATGAATCTTGGGACCAAGAACTACTGCAATGTGTACAAGCAGTAGATAACCTCCTTGCAAATGAGGACATTTTACAACCTCAGAGACTACAATCTATATTCCATGATTATTATGAAATTTCTGACAATGAAATGTTAGAAAGTTTAATAAATTATGAAACACAATAAAAAAAGCTTAAAAAAAAAAAATAAATAAATAATCAACAAAACCAACAATCAATTAACATACAGCATTTGAAAAGTCTATCATTCATTTTTCATTGTGATACGCTCCCCAGAACGCTTCCCGGTTCGCGTACCGGGCGCTAACCACGGAAAAAAAATAAAAAAAAAAATTTTTTTTTTTGCTTAGCGGGGCCCCTTTAAAGCCTCCACATCAAACCTAGGGGGTCAGGGAGGAGCTAGTATGCCCCCTTATGGTTATTTCCCCCTTTGTTTTGGCCTCCTCTTGTCTCTCAATCCTACCGAGAGACAAGATGGCGGCCGCTCCGGACTGTTTAGAATGTTGACAGACACCGGAGAGCCAATCAGCTTAGCTACGCGAAGTTCCGGTACGCTTAAGGTCCGCGGACCGGAGCGCTGCCCAGAGCGCGCTTACAGATATATATCTTTTTTTAAACGTTAATTTCTCAAAATCCACTGGAGCACATATATTGAGACCTACAAAAGGCACATCGGGCTACCAGTCCCTACAATTTTGCCAAGTTTCGTGCAAATCCATTCAGCCGTTCGGGCTAAAAGTGAGGCTAACCGCCCTATGGAAAAATCAATGTTAAAAACACGTTTTGGGACCCCCCTTTTTTCTCGGCCCCCCCTGGACGAACCCCCCCAAAATTTTCAGGGGCTGCTCAGAAACAAAATGTTCCATTTTCCTGAAAATTTCAGCCAATTCCGTCCACAAACGCCAAAGTTATTAGACATAGAATTTTCAAAAAACCCATAGGGAAAAAATCCTAACTATATATACCTACTGGCGACCGCCAGTAGGTAATATTTATATATATATATATATATATGTGAAAACTCCACACACCACTTCCGAGTCAGCCCAGAGGTCAGGTCGGCGAGGGAACAGAGGAGACGGACCAACAAATGTGCTTCACAGGTTCTTTTATTGCATAGTAGTCGGTAGCAAGAGGGCACTACGCGTTTCGGGCTTGAAAAGCCCTTGTTCACATGCAAGTGAGCCAGTTAAAAAATTTTAATTTTATAATGCAGTGCACACCCAATTACCCCGCCCAGTCACATGATGTTAAAGTGTCATAGAAATGAAAGACATACTTTTCCTATATATCGGAGTGTGTTGTTTCATACGGAATGTTTGCATTATCGCAACTAGTGTATATATTAATTCAGAAAAAACATTCTTTAAGGCAACATACCATAAAATATAACACTGTGCAATAATTATGTAATATGGTCCCACAAACATTGTAAATAGGCATTTCATATTTCAGGAAAAATCCATTAAAAAAAGACCGTACATTTCATATATATAATATTTAAAGTGACTGGAGGACTGATTTATACGTGCAAATATATACAAAATTGGCTGGTTCTGAGCCTGCGTCAAGTGCAGTATATTAAAGTGCATGAGGGAATAAGGGAGATGGGGATAAAGTGCTGGACCCACATATTGCACAAAAGTACCTTGTGTATTCAATGCATAAATGCAATTTAACAGTTAGAGATAGGACACTGTCCTTTACTATATCTCATAAAACACTGTAAAAACATTTGATACCAATATTAAAACTACAATATGTAAAATTCCTTATGGCTAAAAACACCCAGTGTAAAAAAGTGCTAATAAATATCAGACAAAATTTAATAGAAAATGTGTATACAAAGTATTAAATAGCAATCAGTGTATATTTACAAAATCGGAGGAGGCAAGGAGCTAGATATATTGATGGAGAGGTGGCCAACAAGGAACTTGACTGGCCACATGTCTAGCTATCTAGACAAGTACTGTCTTAGGTCGCATTGGACAGAATATATATATATATATATATATACTTTCGGTCCACTAGGTAACAGGAAACCTGACTACCTAGGGGAAATTACATCCAGAGTTGATGTCTTTTTCGCAGAGACTCCATGTTTACAACAGAAATCATATCAGAGGAAATGACGAAGATCCTCTGTGATGTTAAGACCATTAGGCCACTTACTGTCGTATTCGAGAATCATTCGTGACTCCAGTTGTCGGAGTTTGAGTTCCCGATTACCCCCTCTTCTTGATTTAGGGACTGAGGCCACAACATAGTATGATAAGCAATTGATATCTTTGTTGTGTGAGCTCAAAAAATGGCGTGCCACTGGGTATGCAGGATCTGAGTGTAAGATGGCCCGAATATGCTGTAAAATTCTAACATGTACTGGCTGTTTAGTGCTGCCTACATAATTGAGGCCGCAAGTACATGTCAATACGTATACAGCATATTCTGTTTTGCATGTATACTGGCCTTTAATAGGGAACTCAGTGTCACAGAAGGGAGTTTTATAGTGTGTCTTATTTATTCCGAAATTACAAGCTCTACAAGTAGAGCATTTTCGGAATCCCTCCTTAATTAGCCAATTAGGTTTCAGTTTGAGCTCAGGGCTGCTTTGATCGAGCACAGCTCCCATACTCAGTGCCCGACGAAAGGTAACCAGGGGTTTGTCAGGAAGCATATTACCCAATACATTGTCAGTTAGTATAGTAGGCCAATGATGGTTAATTATTTGTCTTATTTTGTTTTGTTGGCTGCTGTAATCAGTGATAAATCTGGGACATTCCTGTATAATGATATCAGAGGTTTCATCAGGCAATTCGATACTTTCAGAGGCTTGCCTTAACAAACTAGCCCGTGTTCTACCCTGTGACTTTACTAGAGCTTGATTAAACATTTTTTCTGTGTAACCTCGGGCTTTCATACGGCTACGCAAGTTGTCAACACAGGTCTCAAAGTCAGAGGCAACACTACATATTCTCTTCAACCTGAGGATTTCTCCATAGGGAATACTTTGAATCGTATGCCTGGGATGTAAACTAGAGGCATGGAGGGTAGTGTTACCCGCCGTGCTTTTACGATGAAGAGTAGTCTGCACTCTGCTGTGATCATCAATATAAACAGTGACATCCAAAAATTCTGCTTGTTTAGTACTAATCCTAGAAGTAAACCTAAGATTATATGGATTGTTATTAATCACATCAACAAAAGCATTGGCCTCCATTTCATCACCTTGCCAAACTATAAAAATATCGTCAATATAGCGGAGGTAACGGATCATTTTCTCTCGTACCCACACTTGATGCGTAACATTGAGGACCCGCTCCTCACACCAGCCTACGTGTAAACACGCATAGCTGGGGGAGAAGCAGGCCCCCATTGCCACGCCCCTCAATTGCCTCCAAATTTCTTTGCCAAATAAAAAATAGTTATTATTAAGACACCATTCAATTAAGCCCAGAATCACTTTGTTGTGCTCATAAAAATCAATTGGCCGGCGGCCCAAGAAATGAGAAACTGCATTCATTCCATCAGTATGTGAAATATTTGTGTATAGTTGTTCAACATCTAAAGTAATAAGCAGCATATCATTTTGCCATTCTAGGTCCTCTATTTTAGCCAAAAAGTCTCCAGTGTCACGTACAAAGCTAGGCAGGCTGCTTACCAATTTCTTCAAGAAAAAATCCACATATTGGCCTACTTTTTCTCCACAACTGTTTATCGCAGAGATAATTGGCCTGCCTGGCACCGGTGATTGTCCTTTGTGTATTTTAGGAATTAAATACATAATTGGCAAAGTTGGATGTTCATTAAGCATAAATTTGTACTCTTCCTCCGAGATTAGACCCACTCTAAGATGTTTTTGTAGGAGTTTGCTTAAATTTTCATTAGCCTTAATGTATTCCTTGTTGGTAGATTTTTGGTAACACATAGGATCCGATAGCTGTCTTTGGGCTTCCAGAATGTATGCTGATTTTGGCCATATAACGATGTTTCCACCCTTGTCCGCCATTTTAATTACGATGTCAGGATTGTTCTTTAATTTTTTTATTAGTACATGATATTGCGCTTGTTTCACATTATATCTCCTTCTTTTTTTGTGGATGTTACTAGTCTTATGCAGTTTTTTCATTTCTGTGATGACACAGTCCTGGAACACATCAACTGCATCACGAGTCATAATTGGCACACATTCCGATTTTCTCTTAAATGGAGTGATGCCCGCTCCAGATTTGGATATGTTAATCATTTCAAGTCGGTTTTGGGTGCTCAAACCTTCTCTTTCATTGATTGTCTCATCGCTTTGTTCATCCGCTAGATCATGGATGGCAAGGAGCGTAGATGCATCCAACACTGACAAGGGCTGTTCTGTGTCAGTGATAACTAGATTGGCGGAATTGTTGATACTGGCAGTAGCTTTTAACCTTTGTAGGGCAAAGAATTTGCGTAGCTTTAATTTACGGATGTAGCAATAAACATCCACTCTGGTAGAGGCATAGTTAAAATTTTGATCAGGGCAGTAGTTTAAACCTAAAGCAAGAAGTTGTTGCTCCGCTTTATTAAGGACCACATCAGATAGGTTGATAATAGATCTATCCATTATTGTTTCTTTTTCTTCCACTGTTGGTTGTTTTTTTGTTGTTTCTTGGCCCCTTTGTTTGCATCTTCTTCGCATTTCCCGGCGTTTTTGGTTGCGGCGGGGTCAATTGTCCCCTTTGATATGATCGGAGTGTACGTAGTCTTTCTGCCACTAAAAAACCCAACTCCTCATCAATATTCAAAACGGGCAAAGGCTGATTGATGACATCTAAGTCTGTACTTGAACCACTTGACCCACTATAGCTAGACATTGTGTCACTACTGGCGCCAGCTGAAGCTTCATTGCCGGCTACATTTGCAACTGCTGTGGGTTGAGCATTGGGTGTGGACTTTAAAGCGCCTCTAAATTGTTGTCTTTTTGTTGCGTTGTACTTTCTAGCGAAAGTAAAAATGTGTCCATTCGCATAGTCTGAGGCATCTCGGGCAAATTTGCTGATCTTTCTCGCCTTTATTTTCTCACCATGTTTTTTTAGGCGGTCATCCATTCCTTCTCTCAATTGTTTAACCCCTTCCACTTCACCCAATGCATTGATTTGTTCCTCCAACTCAGCAATGATTTGCAGAATTGCATCCCTGTCAATGGCGGCATATTTAATAAGAATATGGACTGAATTCATAGATGCCGCAAGGTTGTTTTGACCCCATTCTTTGAGCATTAATGGGTTGGGATTTTCGAAGCTCGGTGCCAACATAATGCGTAGTCCACGTGGCACCCTCTTCACTTCTGCATATTTAGAAAGAGAATAGTGTTCCCACCATTTCGTGATCTCTAGCCGTTTCTGTTTTTCCAATGCTTTGAATAGGGTTTTTATGTTTGATTTTTCTTGTACCTCTGCACTTGCCACTGGTGCGCTAGTGCTGCTGCTAGGCGTCATGACTTGACTGAATAGTAGCTCCGCCTCCTCCTCCCTCGCACGGAACTCCTCCGCAGACATCACCTCAGCTTAACCCGACTACTAAAATTGCAATTTATACCGCTTAGCTGTTTCAAGTGGTATTTTATCTTGTGCGCTATTCCCCAGAATAGGGAAACCTTTCCACCTCCGCTCTTTCACAGATTGAAACTCACCGCGTACACCACTGTCACTCTTCCGGCAGAGCCTTCCGAATCCGCCGCTGAATGCCCGGGTTGCACAGCCACTTGAGAATATTTTCTTTCAGATCGCGTGAGGGGGCTGCCACGAATAATTCCTTCCAGGAAAGCTTTTGAAAATGATGGCTTGATGGTGGCGCCACAAACAGGAAAGGGGGTCCGAAATGAAAGCAAGCCAGCTTCCGTAATTAGATACGCGAAAACTCCACACACCACTTCCGAGTCAGCCCAGAGGTCAGGTCAGCGAGGGAACAGAGGAGACGGACCAACAAATGCGCTTCACAGGTTCTTTTATTGCATAGTAGTCGGTAGCAAGAGGGCACTACGCGTTTCGGGCTTGAAAAGCCCTTGTTCACATGCAAGTGAGCCAGTTAAAATGTTTTATATGTATATATATATATGTATATATATATATATATTCACTGAAAAAACCATAGGTTATAGACCATATATAGTTAGGAATTAGCATTTACAAAACCTTGAAAATTCACTGAAAAAACCATAGGTTATAGACGATATATAGTTAGGAATTAGCATTTAAAAAACCTTTTTTTACTCACACAAAACCATTGAAATTCCATATATAGTTAGTAGTACTAACTATATATCGCGCACCCGCAATCCACTGCTGATCATGTCACATATTACATCATTCATGACATGGTCAGTGACATCACTGATGACATCACTGATGACATCTCAAATGACATCACTGATGACATCACTGATGACATCTCAAATGACATCACTGATGCCATCACTGATGACATCTCAAATGACATCACTGATGACATCACTGATGACATCTCATTTGACATTACTGATCACATCACTGATGACATCATTCATGTGATGATACGATGAACCTCTTCAGACTCTAATATAACCTTAGATACACTCAGTGTAAACAGACACTCACAGACTGTCACTCATCCATGGAGTTACTCACACACCTAGTCAGTCTTGCAAAGAATCAATCACACCTCCATTTCCTCAACTATACAGTTATACACACCTTACTTATTCAAACATATACTAACACATATTTACTCTCTTTTACAATCCCTGATACAAGTTCACAATCATCCATACAGCCACTCACACATTCACTGGCTCTTATGCACAGTTATTTATATATGCCAACTCTCACATGTACTGTGTTTTACATATGTACTTACTTTGACATGTAGCACTGAGATATCCATTCACTCACCAATGCACTCATGCACACAGTCAACCACCCATACAGCTGTTTCCACATGCACTTTTGAACCCATACATCTAGTGAATCAACTGCTCACACATCTATGCACAGAGTCACACATCTCCCAGCCAGCCACACACACACTCAGTCTCCCATACAAATACTTGAGCAACCAATCACTAACCCATATACTTACTCATATAGCTACTGATCAACACATGCAGCAGTTTACAGAACAACAAACATAATGATGCACAAATTAAGACAGTTCAGTCACTAACCCATGCACTCAGTGAGACACATTTAACCACTCACTCATACAGTCAGTCATGCACCTACTAAATCCTTCATCCAGACACTTCTACATTCACTCATTGTTCAATATGTAAGACATATTTTAACTTTACAGAAATACACAGTCACTGGATGTTGTCATCAGTGATGTCATTTGAGATGTCATCAGTGATGTCATCAGTGATGTCATTTGAGATGTCATCAGTGATGTCATCAGTGATGTCACTGACCATCTCATGAATGATGTAATATGTGACATGATCAGCAGTGGATTGCGGGTGCGCGATATATAGTTAGTACTACTAACTATATATGGAATTTCAATGGTTTTGTGTGAGTAAAAAAAGGTTTTTTAAATGCTAATTCCTAACTATATATGGTCTATAACCTATGGTTTTTTCAGTGAATTTTCAAGGTTTGTAAATGCTAATTCCTAACTATATATGGTCTATAACCTATGGTTTTTTCAGTGAATTTCAATGGTTTTTTAATAGCAAATATCATAAGCTGTCGAATGTCAAGTACGTGGTAAGAAAAAACATTTTCGTGTTTATGCACACTGATCTGCTTTGAATGCTGCCCCCCCCCTCATTTCTATTAGGAGTACTCTCTCTTTGCAGATAGTGAAGGGTAGTTAACGCAGGCCTTTGCCCCCGTTGTAATCCGTTGTGCCTGCTTCTCTCTCCATTTGATTGATTGTTATCCAAGCATTTACTGTTTTAGAATTGGTTCTCTTTGGTTCATTCTCTATTTACAAACAAGCACAGAGTCGCAATACTCTGTTTAGTCTTTGCAGATAGCGAAAAATCGTGTAAAAAAACAAAAGGAATCGAGCAAAATCAGTAGGCCACTAATGGGATCTCTTTTTGACCTCGCTAAAATAGAAACATTAGGAACAACCCCTCATGAGAAATACGAAACTAGTGAGATGAACTGAACTCCACACCATGATGGCTGCAAGACAGCTCGGCTCCGCCACCCACCCCGCCCAAAATAACGATAAACTCTATGCAAATATTACAAATATATACAACACTCCAGCAAAGTAACAGGGTAAAAAATTTTATTAAATAACTATTTCCATAACTATTTTATACTTTTTGTTGCCCGATCCGGCTAGCTCAATCGATTGAGCATGAAACTCATGCACTCTGATAGTTCAAAGTTTTGAGGAGTGCTTGTTAGACTGTCTGAAACTTATTTGCACCTCAGCTGCATAGCGAGTGAAAAACCAAGGGGCGCCCCACTGCAGCCGAGGAACCTCCATCTTGGGGGCGACGCACAGCATCACATTGGTTTCCAATGCAGTCAGATCCTCAAACAGCCCCCACTGACCACGTTAGAAAGCCACATCGTGACGCGTCGCATAATCACAACGTATCGCGTTACTGCGTAATGCGCCTTATGACACCCTTCGTTAGCGCACCCGGAAGCGCTCTGGAACGCGAACCAAGGCGCGAAACGCAGAGCCCCGGAAACGATCCGAGGCGCGGCGCGGAGCGCGTAACGTAAGCATAACAGGTCATGTGACTAGTTCATAAAACTTTTCATTGGTTCATTTTACTTTTAGTTTCCTAATGATGGAACGTTTGATCATATGACGTGAAATAATCACTTTTCATTGGTTTACAACATTTTTTTTTCCCAAATGATGAAAGTCCCACTTTTTTTCTTCACTCCGACTTTCATTTTTATGAGAGAAAGACCTGTTTTTGCGTGCTTACTCATGGCATCTGTAGTAGCTGAAGCTGGTGGCTCCCCACCACGTCCACCACCACCAAAGAAGAGAGGTCCAACTGGCCAGGTCATCTTCCAACAAGAGGAGGAAGAAGAGGAAGACGAGTAACAGGAGCAAGGGACAAGGGGGTTTTTGAAAGAAATGCCAAGGACGTCCCATGTTAAAGTCAATTTTATTTGGCAATTTTTTTCTTTGCCTCCACATAAAAAGAAAGTAAATGCCAGATACGTTACCTGCCTGATCTGCCACAAACAACTCTCCAGAGGGACCGAAAAAATATATAGTTTTGGTAATTATACCATGCATCGACACATGGAGAGGTGGCACCCGCTTAATTATAGTGCTGCACAAATGAGAGATTTGGTGGACAACCCCCGACCTGCCAGTACATCCACCAATGAAGTGGCACTGACAGCATCAGAGGCAAGGGAAACGGTCCCAAATATTCAGAAGAACTTTGGAAAGTTTAAAATGACATGTTTAGATTGTGGCAAATTAATTTCATGTGGACAGATGAGTATTACTCTAATAAATACAGCATATGAACATCATCAATGTTCAAAACGTCCCCGAAACTAAATTTTCTTTTTTTTGGTTGCTCCTGTTGAGCCCTTTGTACTGAATCATTTTTGTTCCCCCCCCCTCCAAAAAAACAAAAAAAATATATAAAACAACAAAAAATAAAACAAAAAGTTCTTTTCAGAACTACCTTCCCTTTATGAAAAATTGCTAGCATGTTTAGCACTCTGGCAACCACTATTTCTTTTGGTTCGCTTCCCCGTTCGCTCCCCGGTACGCGAACCGGAAGCGAACCAAAAAAATGTTTTTAAAAAAAAAGAAGAGTAAGTATAAGGGAAGTAAACAGAGAGTAATGTTAAAAGAAAGACAGCTATAGGGAGTAAACCAGAGATACTGTTTAATAGATTTATTTACCGAAGAAAAGATGGAAGAGGGTATAATTGTGAAAAACAAAATAGATAAGGAAGTGAAACAAAAAAAAGAGAGTAGAAGAATAACAAAGAAGAGTTTCTTAGAGAATATGAGTGAATGTTCAAAATAAGATTAAAACATGTGGAATAACAGAGAGAAAAAACAGAAAGCAGAAAAGAAGAAGTAACAGAAAAAGAATAATTGAAACAGCAAAGAAATGTAAATAACATAGGGCCATATTATCAACATAGGCAATAAAAGTTTTGCAGCTTTTATCAGCAGAAATGTGTCGCTAAAGCCGCTTTTGCGGCAGAAAACTGCCGCTAAAACCACTTTTGCAGCAGTTTTCTGCCGATAAAAACAGCAATAATTTTATTGGCTGTGTTCATAATATGCCCCTTAGTGTGCTTCAACTACACAGAAAAAGCATAATGAACAAGTAGTGAAAGAGTGATCAGCCAAAGACACTAAGAGTAATAGAGATGGAGTGAGTGAACAAGAGTGAGGAACTATGAGAAGAGAGGGACTGAGAAAAGGAGTGGAAGGAGTAGAGTAAGTAGGTAATAGAGAAAGGAATGAGGGAAGTAGCAAAGGCAGGAAACTGAGGGTTAAAGAAATGAAGCTGTGGAACTAATAGTAGGTGAATGTGATAGAAATGTAACGAAAAGAGTACAAAACATTTACCTTATAATTGTCGTTAAGTTAGTCACTTGTTATTTTTATGCTTTCAATCTGTGAAAGAGAGAACAAACATTTGAAAAATATTAAAACATGTTTTTAAAAATTAGAAAAGACAAGGGAAAAGATTGAAGGACAAACAGTTTTTCAACAACTTTGACACTTACAGAAGCCTCTGCTTATCCATGCCCCTACACAGTCCTAAAAATATACATTTTAAACTAACAGTATCTTGATGCAGATGAAGTGAGGCCTATCTTGCAACATGGTGCATCTTTTGCATCACTGCTGCATCGGTTTCATGTGGCACGGGTTTTTTACAGCATGACACATCTGCTTAGATGCATCAAGTTGTAAATATGTCGCCACATAGCAAATCTTTTGCACCGCCGCTGCGTCACAAAAGTGACGCACAGCGGCGCAAAAGAGGCACACACCTATCATAAATCTGTCCCTAACATTTTAAATGATTAATTCAGGATGACGATAAGGTCTGGCCTCTCCAGAGGTTTGTTTAAGGTGAGGCCTACTCAGGGTTGCAGATCAAATTTACGCTTGTTGAAGAATACAAAGGAGATAATACATGTGAAGGCCTACCAATGAAGTAAGTCATGTCCACTTCACTCTTGAAGAAAGGCCAGACCTCTTCTGTGTCCGTGGACAGACCTAAACTTCATCTGCACAATGTCATTCGTAAACTTATGAAACACAGGTGATGTAATTGAAAAATGTGGAGTTTCTTTTCCTCATTTCACAATCACATCACCTGTGTTGCCTTTGCTTAGGTATCTCATAGTGCAGATATAGTCCAGCATATGAAACAGTACCCAGAAGTGCAGCACTGCATGCAACAACTTTGACACTTACAAAAGCTTCAGCTTCTGCATGCCCCCTACACAGTGCTAATTATATACATTTTAAACTGATGGTATCTTGCTGGAGATGAACTGAAACCTATCTTGCAACATGGTGCATCTTTTACACAAAAGTGACCCACAGCGGAGCAAAAGAGGCGCACGGCCATCATAAATCTGACCCTAACATTTTAAATGATTGTTTCAAGATGCCGATAAGGTGTAACCTATCCACTGATTTGTTTCAGGTAAGTCCTACTCAGGGTTGCAGATGAAATTTAGGTTTGTTGAAGAATACAGAGGAGATAATACATGTGCAGGCCTACCAACGAAGTGAGTCATGTCCACTGCACTCTTGAACAAATGTCAGACCTCCTCTGTCTCCAGGAACAGGCCTAAACCTCATCTACACAATGTGATGTGTAATGTTAGGAAACACAGGTAATATAATTGAAAAACGTGCAATTTTTTTTGCTCATTCCACAATCATATCACCTGTGTTTCCTTTGCTTAGGTATCTCATTGTGGAAATGTAGTCTATCATATGAAAGACTACGTAGAATGTGAGTACTGTATGCAACAACTTTGACACTTACAGAAGCCTCACCTTCTCCATGCCTCCTACACAGTTCTACATGTACATCATAAATACAAACAGTACAGAATTAATTATACATGTTAAATGGTTTATTTTTGCTGTTCTCAGAATGTATCAAATTTCACTAAAAACAGTGACTTGAAGGTATTCATCATATAACAGCGGGGAAAAAAAAACACAATCAAGATGATTGTGTTTAAAAAACCCATACAACATAACAAATCAGAATTCAGAACTCCTTAAAGTTAACTTACTTTCCATGACGTCGAAGGATGTCCTATGAACAGCTTACACTCTGTTGTGCTGTTATTACTTTCAGCCCGCCACTTTCTGAAAGAAAACCTCCATCGTTTTGAAAAATATGTTACATACAATAAATGACTTCTTGCTCTCTACCACACGTTTCCACAAGGCCAAATCATGTCAGAGCCATTTATAACTCTTGGAATTCTTGTAAGCCAATCCCGTCATGTTGTATTTTCGCAACTTTCACAATTAAAATGTTGAAGATCATTTTCACAATCCTGGACTAGTAATATCTTCCCCTTCTTGCTCACTCATGTTCTACATTTCCTATGACACTGATACTGCTTACTATGAAGCAGACTTACACTATCTCTATGACTACTACAATTATTTAATTCTCTACATCACTTTTAATCACAAAGCAATATAAAACAGTAGACAGCATTGCAGACTTACATTCCCTCTACTCCATGTTTTGATTGGCTGCTTCAATTAGCTTATAAAAAGAAACAGTTTTTCTGAACTCATTCAAAGTGCAGTTATTTTTACATGACGTCAAGTGTTATGGTAAGAAGTTATGTCTCTGTACTACACTTATCCTCAAGGCCAAATCGTGTAGGAGCCATTAGAACCTCTTGAAATTCCTCAGAGCACATCCTGAGATTCTTTCCCTAAAATTTTGGTTTTAAAAACACCAGGTAAGAATTTTTAAGGTCATACGGCAATTTTTTTTGAAAATTAAAACAGAATCGTTGCAGAATGACCAGCCATTTCTAGACTTTAATTAAGCTGTGTAATGTCCTGATGTTATTGAAGGACCGTCATGATATATAATTGCTGCAGTTACAAAAGTCCTTCCTGATATTGACAACTGTGAAGCCACAAAATTTTTAATTAAAGTTGTCAATTTTGTTCCATCAGGCCTACATCGTTGGAACATTAAAATGACATACTGGCCATAAGTTCGTATAAATAATGTTGACATCATTTCAGATTTACATTGGCTACATTCCATGTTGTGATCAGCTGCTTTTACTAGCTTATTAAAGGAGACTGATTTACTGTCTGGCAAAGTTAAATATATAAATCTTTCTGAGTCTACACTACTAGTACTTGATACCCTACAGTTCTCGCAGTCATGCTGCCATTGATAAGAAAGCCCAAACAGGTGATCTACATCTACACCTTCAGCATGCAATACATCAAGCATATACATTAAAAACTCCTGACAATCTTGCTGAATATTTTGAGAGAATTGTGTTTGGCCTGAACATCTGTCTAACAGATTTTGAATTTCAGACACACTTTCTATTTTTGTTCTATCAGTGCTACAGAATTTAACAAACTGCATAATCTTTGATCAGAATTGACCACAATCTCTTCTTTTACATTTTCTAGAGAAAACAAAACATTAACCACTACATTAGCATAGCAGTTGACACCAGAACTGTTTTCAAATTGAAAACCAACAACATCTTCAACAGAATCCCTTTTGTTTCTGCTTATAATTTCAGGTTCATCGACTTTTCGTCTTTTTGCTACAACCTCCCCAGTATTGGTCACATTTCTTCGTTTCCGGCCTACCACACGTTTCTCAAACAAAGGATATTGAGGCAAATGTGGCGCATACTCTTTTCTCAACCTATTGTATTCCTTAACACAATCTAGATCCGCACAAATGTTTGTGACATCACACTCAATCAAGTACAATCCCGATAAAGTTCTAACTCGTGACAATGCCACATATGCCATACCCTCCTTGAACACAGAACTGCCAATATTCACCAATGCACTGTCTACACTTAAACCTTGCGATTTATGGATTGTCACCGCATATGCCAAGCAAACAGGAAACTGCTTACGGCGAACATATAAGTCTTTTACAAGCAAAAATCTAGCAGAACAACGACCAATTAGCTGTACTTCCTCAATGCCATCAAATTTAATTTTTAAAAATGCAATTCCATCTCTATTTCTGTATTTCACAAAATCAACAACATTACCCATTGATCCATTTACCAGACCTCTTTCAACATGTAAATTCCTTCTTAAAATTATACGGCAGTTTAAGCACACATTCAGACTCTTTTCAAAACCTGCAGTTTTAGATATAGTCTTCTCTAATGAATCCAATTTTGATTTCAAATTCTCAGACAAAATAATTGTTGATCCCATATGCTCTACTCTGTCAATAGCTTCCAGTTTCACAATCTCTTGCTTTTCTAAATGCAACATTTTGTTGTTGAAGATGGCACATTGTGCAAGAGTTGGCATCAAACATATTCCAGATTTCTTCTCAGTAATTTTCTGAAAAATATTCTCAGGCACAACATCTTGTTCTGGATATAAATTTGACAGTAATCGTGCATGTAAAGCTTCTTTCCCATGCTCGGTCACTTTTCCAATTCTAACATCTTGTAGAATATTCTTGTAAACTTCATCCTTCGCCTGACGCATATTTTCATGCAGTTCAGCATAATTGAAGTTTAACCATATATTGACGTTGCCAATGCTCCCTAGGCACTTCCTGGTATCTTCATGCGTGAGCATTTTGAACACAGGTTGCCCTTTCACTGGTGTCAGCTGCAGAAGATCTCCGAAAACAATGATGTGTTTGCCACCAAATAACACATCATACTCTGTTTTGAGAACTTCTTGCATTCTCAAATGCACAAAGGCAAGCATGACATTGGAAACCATGCTTACTTCGTCAATGATAAGAAGTTTCATTTTCCTCAAGATTCTTGAAACTTCACAACAAGCATCTCCAGATAGCTTGTGATATTGTAATTTGTTGTCATGCTCCACTGGCAGCATCAGTAAACGATGTAAAGTAATCCCTTTAATGTTATGTGCTGCCAGTCCAGTTGGAGCGGTGACAACACAAGACAGCGATGACTCAGTGCTTTCCTGCAAATAACTTGAAATTGCTTTAATAAGGAAACTTTTTCCAGTTCCCGCTTCTCCACTCACGTACAGTCGGACAGGCTTCAACGACGTACATGAGCACTCTTTCTTCTCATGACTTAATCCATGATCAATTTGCATGGTAACTTCGTCATATATTTTCCTCTGCTCAACGTTGAGTTGTCTTTCCAACTCTTCTAAGTTAACCGCATCCTCCTGAGCATGTGCCAGGGCTCTTTCCACTTCATTCATAGCAGTGGCAGCTTCATTTTCGAGAACAGGTCCTCCTAGTGGATCCTGACTCAATGAAGCAGAACTCTAACTGTCCTGAGAACTGTCTCTGGCAATCTCGGCTGCAATCGTTGCTTCCTGCTCGATTTCCACATTCAACATTTCTACATATTTGGGAAAAGCAGGACATTCTATGGTCTCCTTGGCGGCAGTGAAAGAGTCTTTGTAACAGAGGAAATCTCCAAGCAGTTCCTCTTCTGCACGCCAAGGCTTGAAAAGTTGCAAAAGTGCTAAATAGAAAAACTCCTTTTTTTCAGGAGATTCGCCACTCAATTTTCGATGGTTTACCAAGTGGCATTTTCTTTGCTTGACCAGACATCCCTCACTTCCAATTACAGCATACACTCCTTTCTCAGTATCTTCTTTGATGTTCCTCTTGAATATGTAATTTTGAAGAACCTCATACAGACAAACATTCTCGAGGTGACTGCTTCGATTTGGATAATATGTATCCAACATGTTGCTCTTCAAAATGTCGGTACTGTTTGGCTCCTTTTCTGCCAAATACTCAATTTCCCGCACAGGTTTCAGAACTCGATTACGCGTTGCAGCAAGACCAAGACTCGCCCAAACGATACTCCTAGATTTGGCATAGAGACTTGCTGAAGACAACCGGTCAGAACATTCGTAAGCTCCGATTTCTCGATGCGACAACATCTTCAGACTGAAACTGTACAACTTCTTACTGAGGCTCTTTTCATGGGAAATGTCCTCCCACATATCCTTCAATTCTATCTTCTCTTTTTTGGTGATGTAAGATGTCACATACTGAGCCACAGCCATACAGTTATCAGCCACAAACTGTATATCCATGTTAGCATTCCACATGGACAAAATCACCGGGTTGTAGTCGTTGATGTACTTGGACTCTTCGTTCCTCTTCAAATTGTATGTGTTTTTAGGTGATTTCTTCATCACATTATGTCGCAGCGAAGACATCAAACTGTTTACTCTTCCTTTAGAAATCACCGGTCGTGGAAAGCCGAAACGACATTTGGTGTAGAACTTGTCCTTGTTTCGGAACTTACGACTACAGTACTTTCCACAACGATGGCTTTGGAAACGTAGAACTTTTTCTCTTAGGCTTTTCTTCTCCTTTGCGTTTGGAACAGCACACGTAGAATACTGTTGTATGAAACTCATCACTGAGTCTTCTGGATCCGTTCCAAATTTAGGTGCATCCTTGATCCACAGCAGCATATGTATATGAGGAGCACCTCTTGCTTGGTACTCCTTTCTCCAGAAGAAATCCAACACCTCTCCAAGAGGTGGATTCTTCTTATTCATAATGAAAGACATCATAGCTTCAAATCTATGATTGAAGTACCTGCATACATTGACTGGATCCAAAGAGCACAGTTCTCCGGGTGTCTTGAATTCGATGTTTTCAATGTTTCCATTTGCCTCTCGTAGAAATTCAAGTAAGTCTTCCCAGCCATACTCGGCACAGCTCAGAGTGAGGAACCATGTGGGAGTTCCTAAGTTCCTCAGCATACATTTTAAATCACCATGACGACGGTACCAGTACTCATTAGTACCACGCTGACACGCCATGAGATTAATCAGGTGAGAATCCAAAATACTGTCTTGGACATTTACTTTATCCATAAAGTCACTTGCCGAGATGTTTTGCATGTGTATACCACTTTTCAAGATGTGGTTCACTGCATATGACAGTCCAGACAGATCGCTTTCAAACAGGAGATGAAACAAATAGGGAATACATTGTCGAAACCTAGCATCTCCTGCATACAATCGCAAAGTCCGGTATTCAGAAGCAGGAATTTGATGAGGTCGCTCATCATATCTTCCTCCCTGACCTATTGGAAAAAGCTGTGGGAAACACCGAGCTTCCAAACTTTCCTCCCAAACACTAATGGGACTCCCTTTGGCTTGTTTCATTTGAAACAACTCAATAGCATTCCCCATGACTTCCTTGGAATGCAAAGGATGAACACTATAATGTTCATATATTTCTTCACTAGTAGAGGGTTGTACTTTCTCAATTTGACCAGCACACAAATCGCTATCCTCTTCCTCACTTACTTCCTCCTCTGCAACATATACATTCTTATAGTACTTATTATTTTTTTTCAAATACAATGTTGCCTTTTTGACTTTCTTAACATCCACTAAATCTTGCCATATTTTCTTATTCTTTGTCGGAACCCCATTAACTAAGATAACCAGAGGTTCCTCTTCCACTTTTTCTACTCCATTTGTGTTAATGTTTTTCTTTAAATCTAGAGGCAAATAAACAACTCTTCCCTTTAATCCTCTCTGTAAATCTGATGGAGGCAATTTCCCTGTCTTTGGCTCCATTCTTACAATAGCCTGAAAGGGATGGATACTTTGAATCAAAATAGATTCATAAGTATTTAAATCCTTCAATTCAGAAGGAATCTCAACCAATTCCAGATTATTATGAACTGCTCTAGCAGGCATCTGGTTTTGATTTAATTTGCTACAACAATAAGTACACACACGTTGATCCGATCCCAAATCAAAACAATTTTCTACCATCAAGTATGTTGTGAAATCCTTCCATTCACTATTATTTTCCCTTTCACTTTTTGCATATAAATCCACTAACTTAGTCTGATTCTTATAATAAGTGCGTCGACAACACACACAAGTGAAATTAGGTCTCTCACTTGATTTCACCTGAAACGTCGCAATTTCCCTCTGAAAATTATCTGTACTGGAAACCTGTACACTATCTTCCACATTACCCTCTTCTTCTTGGTCAATTTCAACATTCTCCTCTTTACTTCCAAAGTAACAAAACTCAATTTCTGCACAAATATTCTTCACATCTACTTCTGAACCATGCAAAAGAGCAGCACATAATTGTTTAAGCATAATTGCTGGACTCTTAGCATAATACAACATTCTAACTAATTTCCTCACTTTATTATGATGCACTGCTAGCATCCTGAAATGATGAAAAACACTCTGGCATACTCTCCTGGAAAGACAAGCCAGTGAATGACCATGCAAACCTGTCACTTCTCTCACTCTGCAAGGATCTAATTCTTGCAACAACTTCATTTTCTGCTTCAAACTTTTCTTATTAAATGTCCGTACAAAATCACAAAGCAAATTGATGGAATCCTGTCGCACACTGCAAATACTACTACACTTCCAGGTGTACACAGGACCCTTAGGACGTCTTCCTAAAACCTCATTACCTAACACCTCTTCTGTCTCTGTTGTCACAAGTTTTTCTTTTTCAACTGGACAACCATCTTTCACTTCATAAGCTCGACCACTGGTGTCAACTGCATGCACCAAATCATTATCCTGGAAATAACTCTCCTCATTAAAAAATGGCTCACAACTTGAACTATGCATCCATTCTCCGGAAAAAACTTCACAAACATTACTACGATTAACTATTCTCTTCCATCTACTATTTCTTTTGAAATCATAAATTGCCTTGTTTAGCTTCCTAATTCTATTGATTATCAAAATAAATAACTTACGTTTAATTTCAAATGCCTGATCAATAACTTTCTCAACTTTTTTTTTTCTCTTATAAAAAACCACTTTCTGTTGACCTTTCTTAATATTTTTTAACAAATTGCCAATTATCCTGTTGCGGAACATTCGTTTACGAATGTCCCTAAACTGTTGTTTCCTTCTACTATCATGCACAGTTATCTCTTGCTCTAGCAGTAACATTTTTGATTGACCTTTCCTTTCCGTTTAAATTGCTTCTCTTTTTCTGGACTGAAACCTTTTCTGTAGTAATACTTTTTTTACTACAAATATTTCTTATAAATGTTTTTGTGGTCTTACCCGGTGTTTCTTGGTGACTTGACAAGTTTTTTTCGTAGAGGACTGCTGCATTATTTCATGGACCTGCTGTCTTTGATGTTTTGCAGCCTTTCTAAGTCTATTCTTGGTTGGCATGCTGAAATCTTGAAATGATATGCAGTTGAATCTGTGGTAAAATATAATAAAAAATGTTATTAACCACTATTACCAAACAGTAAATCAATAACCGTCATCAAAAACTTAACACACTACTTCACATTTTTACATAGAATATTTTTTAGTGCTTGGCAAATTTAGAATACAGAATTCAAGGAATTCATATTCATTTTACCTGTGCTGTTTTATATGTGAATCTGATCTAATTTTATGAGCATATTTTAATATTTTATTGAAGACACTACACATAACCTGTTTTTGAAGGTGTCTTTATTTTTAAATGAAACAGTTTACATTTTTACTTTTCATTTATTATACATTTTTATATGCTTATAGTTCCATAGGCTCAAGCACGTCAGCTTCCCAGCCTATATCATACAATTCTGACAAATCGGCATCCTCATCATTTTCTTCATCATCCTCAGAATTTAAATCATCCAAGGGATCTACTTCCACTGACGTTTCAATTACAAGTTCAATGATAATATCATAATCAACTGATTGCTGATTGTCACTCATGGTTGATGTTGTCGTTATCTTTAAAGAAAGAGAACAACAATGAGATGTTGCAGAGTAAGAGACAAATCTCAGAGATTATAATAGTAAAATTGTTTAACAAGAGTAACATTTTGCAGCTATTATTTAGCCATGTCCAGCGATGCTGAGGAAGTGAAGCCTATGTCCAAGTTTTCAGTGAACACAACTCATCTCTTCTTAACCTTGGATAAGCCTCACCGACTCTGTGTCCCCTGTTCATACTTAAATGTACAGGGGCAGATTTATGCTAAATGGCGCATCCCCACGGATGCACCAGTTAATGTGCACCGCTGCTCTGCCAGCCATAGTGTGCCGAATTTACAATGTGGAGCACCATTGAGCAAAAACAGCACAGATGCGTCACACATCTGTGCCACAAAAGCAGCACATTGCAGGAATCACGTCATAAGCGCGACATGTCTACTGCAATGCACAGGAGGAACCCTCACATTGCATGGTGCATCACTTCTTATGCCTTTTTCAAACAGGCATAAGGATTTGATTCAGCAATGCTATAAAGCTGACTCAGTGAAATCTTCTACATTTCACTGTGTTAGTTTTACAGGGCTTTCTTGCAAATTAATGCATACCTTGCAACAAAACACCTATACGAAAACTGACGCAGGTTTCATGTGGCACAGGACTTTACAGCATGACACATCTGCCTAGATGCATCAATTTTTAAATATGTCGTCACATAGCAAATCTTTTACACCACCGCTGCGTCACAAAAGTGACGCCCAGCAGCGCAAAAGAGGCACACGGCTATCATAAATCTGTCCCTAACATGTTAAATGATTGATTCAGGATGACGATAAGGTGTGGCCTATCCAGAGGTTTGTTTAAGGTGAGGCCTACTCAGGGTTGCAGATCAAATTTACGCTTGTTGAAGAATACAGAGGAGATAATACATGTGAAGGCCTACTAATGAAGTAAGTCATGTGCACTTCACTCTTGAACAAAGGCCAGACCTCTTTTGTGTCCGTGGACAGACCTTAACTTCATCTGCACAATGTCATTCGTCAACTTAAGAAACATAGGTGATGTAATTGAAAAATATGGAGTTTCTTTTCCTCATTTTACAATTACATCACCTGTGTTTCCTTTCCTTAGCTACCTCATAGTGCAGATGGAGTCTAGCATATCAAAGAGTACACAGAAGTTGAGCAGTGTATACAACAATTTTCACATTTACAGAAGACTCAGCTTCTTATCTTGTTGGAGATGAAGTGAGGCCTGTCTTGCAACATGGTGCATCTTTTGCATCACTGCTGCATCGGTTTCATGTGGCACAGGTTTTTTACAGCATGACACATCTGCCTAGATGCATCAATTTGTAATTTTGTCGCCACATAGCAAATCTTTTGCACCGCCACTGCGTCACAAAAGTGACACACAGTGGCGCAAAAGAGGCATACACCTACCATAAATCTGTCCCTAGCATTTTAAATGATTAATTCAGGATGACGATAAGGTGTAGCCTATCCAGAGGTTTGTTTAAGGTGCATGAAGCTCTAGCAGTACATATCCAGAAATGTAATTGATTTCAAAAAACGTTTTTAAACACAACATATAAATCAATTGTATACCTACATTCATGGGGAAATGACTTAAAATGAAATTAAAATCGTTTGTGAGGAAAAGGAATGCTTTTAAAGTTTATGACAAGGAAATAATGGTGTCTGCTTCTTCATTTCATTTCTCTTCAGCATTTTTGGGTCACTTTTAACATGGCTATGTAACTCAAAGACTCAAAATCTAAATTTGCCAAGCACAGGTGCGAGCATATTTACAAGGAATTTGCACCACGGGGAAAGCTCTTAAATTAAAATGGGAAAAATAATATCAGAGACACTCAAATGCCTTATAAAGAAGCGGACACCATTATTTCCTTGTCATAAATTTTAAAAGCATTCCTTTTCCTCAAAAACGATTTTCAAGTCATAATTTGAAAACACTGCACATGGGGAAATGACTGAAAATGTCCTTAAGACACATGAAAGCGTTTTTTGATTGCCTTTGCAGCATTTTTGGGTCACTTTTAACATGGATATGTAACTCAAAGACTCAAAATCTAGATTTGCCAAGCACAGGTGCGAGCATATTTACAAGGAATTTGCACCACGGGAAAAGCTCTTAAATTAAAATGGGAAAAATAATATCAGAGACACTCAAATGCCTTATAAAGAAGCAGACACCATTATTTCCTTGTCATAAATTTTAAAAGCATTCCTTTTCCTCAAAAACGATTTTCAAGTCATAATTTGAAAACACTGCACATGGGGAAATGACTGAAAATGTCCTTAAGACACATGAAAGCGTTTTTTGATTGCCTTTGCAGCCTTTTTGGGTCACTTTTAACATGGATATGTAACTCAAAGACTCAAAATCTAAATTTGCCAAGCACAGGTGCGAGCATATTTACAAGGAATTTGCCCCACGGAGAAAGGTCTTAAATTAAAATGGGAAAAATAACATCAGAGACACTCAAATGCCTTATAAAGAAGCAGACACCATTATTTCCTTGTCATACATTTTAAAAGCATTCCTTTTCCTCAAAAACGATTTTCAAGTCATAATTTGAAAACACTGCACATGGTGAAATGACTGAAAATGTCCTTAAGACACATGAAAGCGTTTTTTGATTGCCTTTGCAGCATTTTTGGGTTACTTTTAACATGGCTATGTAACTCAAAGACTCAAAATCTAAATTTGCCAAGCACAGGTGCGAGCATATTTACAAGGAATTTGCACCACGGGGAAAGGTCTTAAATTAAAATGGGAAAAATAACATCAGAGACACTCAAATGCCTTATAAAGAAGCAGACACCATTATTTCCTTGTCATAAATTTTAAAAGCATTCCTATTCCTCAAAAACGATTTTCAAGTCATAATTTAAAAACACTGCACAGCTCCTATGCACAAAAACACCCTGTCAGTACTAATACTTCACATTTTCTCCAATTACAATTTCTCAAAGAAACATAATCTATTTGTAAAACACTTGAGACAAAGCAACATTTTAAAAACACAACTTTCTTCATAATTTTCTCCTTAAAACACACTATTCTCTATCTAAATTAAATAAATCTTTTCTCACCTTAGCAAATACTTTATGAGTTTCAAAACAGTCTCAGAAATACACCAATTTGTCTTCAGCAGAACAAAAGGTATGCACTCCAGAGGCTGCAGCTATAGAAAGCACAGAAATGCTGTAATTCATCACACATATCTCTCATGTCACCCAATCAAAACTCTTCCCTCACTTTTTTCAAATCAAAACCCTTCCCCCCTCTGCCCTCACTGCCTTTTTTGCATAGCAACCACCTCCTGGAAGACCTCTGGTGTTTGCAAGTTCACACAACAATGTTTCAATTGAACTCTGAACTCTCAGTGCACCTGCATATCCAGTGCAATCTTTCATTTAATGATTTTTTATTGACCATTCAAAATACATCTTTCAAAGAACTCATCCATGCACCCTAACTTTCTGTTTTCAGCAATCAAAATCCACCAATCACTGTTACTGCTTCATTAACACAGAAACTCCACAATTCTTTTCATTTTAAACTCTTTTTTTTTCAACTGCCATTTCATTGCCACACTTCAACTGACTGCAGCAGAACCTTCTCTCACCATGTTTTCTGTCTGGATTGTTGGACATAGTTACATCTATTGGGCTCAGAGGTATGCTGAGAACAGAAATTTACCTAACCTCAATTTACAAGATGTGGAAATTAAGTGGTTTGGCCACAGAGGATTAAAATGTCACCAATTGATACCATTGGTGAAAACCTTTATGCATTTGCCTAAACCTGACCTGTTAATTTTGCACTGTGGAGGTAATGACTTGGGCACTTTGACTGGTGTAGGTCTGGAAATGCTTTTAAAGGACACCTTTGAGCAATTGATGGCACTTTTTCCTCAAACTGCCTTGGTATATTCAAATATATGCCAAAGACAGAAATGGAGGTGGTCGAACCAATTTTGTCCACAAATTGAGAAGTCGAGGAAGCATGTAAACAAATCTGTTTCAGCTTACATGAGAGACCATGGAATGGGCTCCGTGTACAACAATAACTTGCGTTACTACATGCAAGATGTCTACAGAGGAGATGGAGTTCACTTCTCAGATGAGGGCAACAGAATTTTCATTTTGAATTTAAGACTATGCATTGGTACCTACTTATAAGTACCTAAATGTACCATAAACCCAAAAGCTCTTCTCAGAGCTACCCTACATCTGATCACTCACAATGATTATTTTACTCTAACTTTTTTTCACAAATTTTCCACAAAGTACGCTCCCCGGGGCGCTACCCGGTACGCGAACCGGAAGCTAACCGCGCGAATTTTTTTTTAAAAATGTTTTTTTTTCGCACATATGCAGACATGCCAACCCTCCCGATTCAAGCGTGAGACTACCGATTTCAAGGCTAGTCTCCCGCCTCATGATTCCTGAAAGCAAAACCCGATTCCTCGGGGTTTCAGCTGACAATGCTTGGTATTGTGTAAAGTGCCAATTCTTCCAGCAATAGTCAGAGTGGCCATGCAGGGGCTCTAGAAGGGGTGAAAAACAAAACAAAGCGTCATTAACAAGGGATTGGGAATGGTCTTTAAAGACCTGTGAAGTATTGGGGTGGGGGCTGTGTCTGTGCACAGGACGCTGGTTTAGCCCGGGCTGTCACACAGGGGTGTAGGGCGGGGGGAGCATGCACTGCCAGCAACCTGCCAGGCCGGTGCACAACACTTGCATCACCCTCTCTCTGTCTGCCATTGCGCTCCATGCTTCTGAATGGTATGAAGAAAACGTGCATTTGTTTTTCAAATATCAAATCCTGCAGCAGCACACTTTCAAAGTCCACACATGACAGTAACCCGATTCCAGGCCCCATTCTCCCGATTTTTTTTTTTTTTTAAATCTCCCTCTTTGCTCTTCTGAAATGTTGGCATATATGCATATGGATTGGTGTCACTACAACGCGGTTTATAACAACGCATTCCGTTACATCGGAATTTTTACAACGCAGGATCCATTACATCGGATGCCATTACAACGCATGGCATTACATAGCAGATGCTATTACAACGAATGGCATTACATCGTAAGTATAGGTAAGTATACCTTTTTAAAAAAAATGTAATTAAGTTAATTTAATTAATTTAATTTAATTAATTTAATTAAAATACATTTTAAAATAGTAATTATTTTTATTTAATAAATTTAAATCTATTTATTTAAATTAATTTTAATAAAAATTGTAATAAATTTTATTTAATTAATATAATTGAATTAATTTAATTTAAATATTTTTTTGATTGTAATTAAATTACATTATTTAAAATAATGTATTTAATTTAATTATTTTAATTAAGAAATGTAATTAATATAATATAATTAATTTAATTTAACCTAAAAACACCCCTGTACCCCAAAACCCAAACCCTGCCCTGAAACCTAAAAACACCCCTGTACCCCAAAACCCAAACCCTACCCTGAAACCTAAAAACACCCCTGTACCCCAAAACCCAAACCCTACCCTGAAACCTAAAAACACCCCTGTACCCCAAAAACCAAACCCTACCCTGAAACCTAAAAACACCCTTGTACCCCAAAACCCAAACCCTACCCTGAAACCTAAAAACACCCCTGTACCCCAAAACCCAAACCCTACCCTGAAACCTAAAAACACCCCTGTATCCCAAAACCCAAACCCTACCCTGAAACCTAAAAACACCCCTGTACCCCAAAACCCAAACCCTACCCTGAAACCTAAAAACACCCTTGTACCCCAAAACCCAAACCCTACCCTGAAACCTAAAAACACCCCTGTACCCCAAAACCCAAACCCTACCCTGAAACCTAAAAACACCCCTGTACCCCAAAACCCAAACCCTACCCTGAAACCTAAAAACACCCCTGTACCCCAAAACCCTAAAACCTAAAAACACCCCTGTACCCCAAAACCCAAACCCTGCCCTAAAACCTAAAAATACCCAAACACCCCAAAACATATACCTCAGTACCCCAAAACATATACTCCTATACTCATACTTATTAAAAAAATTACTTAAATTAATAAATTTAATTTATAATATTTAAAAACATAAATAAATATTTTTAATTATTTTTATTTATAATTAATAATAATTAAATCAATTATATAATATTAAATAAAATAAAAAAAAAATTATATACTTACCAATACTTACGATGTAATGGTATGCGTTGTAATACCATCTGCTATGTAATGCCATGCGTTGTAATGGCATCCAATGTAATGGATCCTGCGTTGTAATAGCTGCGTTGTAACAGCATTACGACGTAAAAGTTGCGTTGTAAGTGATACACACCATGCATATGGGCCTCCTCAGCCATCCTCAGAAAACCTAGTGGCTCAAAATACGTCTACCGTGTCCCCTTCTACCCATTCTGAACATTATTTGCCCTCCATCTTGTATCTTAATTCGACCGAAACACAAAATGGTGGACTCCCGTAACGCTTCAGGTTCGCGTACCGGGGCGCTCGCCAGTTCGCGTACCGGGTCGCTCCCTGGGAACCGCACCATCAAAAAAGGTGGGAAAGTAATTTACAGAAAAGCGACTGGAGACACTTTCACCAAATATAGATTAGCTCATACTACATACCAATCCCTACCATTTTCACAAATTTGGTTGGAATTCCATTTAGCCATTTAGCCTGTAGACCTCTCTAAATACCCTGAGGTAAATTACTTCACAAAACACATCTGAAGTGTTGGAATTGACAACCAATGAAAATGTTACTTTCATTTTCTACTTTTTTTACCTGACATTTCATTGGTTATATACCTGAATATATATAAAGGAAGAGAAGGAAACACAGCCATTTTGACTACTACTTCCTGGTGTACATTTCAATAGGATTTTCACTAATCACTTCAACTTCTTTGTAAAGGTAAGTTGTTATTTTAAAAACTGAAGTATATTGTGCACTATAAGTTAATATGGTAAACTTTTTCTGATAGTTATATACTATCCCTCTGTAGTAGTTATAGATTTAGATAGACTTCTCTGTTATAGTTATGGATGGAGTTAGGTTTCTCTTGTATAATTATGAATTTACTTACGTTAAATCACATACACTTTTTTATATTCCTACTTCCCCTCTGATACTATACACTGCCCAAAGATAAATTCACTGATAAAAACTGCCTATCTAAAATTAATCCCAACAGTGCCCTATCTGTACTAATATATTTTTTTTTATCCAAATTTCAGGCAAAATGGAAGGCGAACAGAAAGTTTCATTTCAAATTGTCCTGCAAGACAGCAACCAAGAAATAATTGATCCAAATTATATAGAATTTATGGATGAAACTTGGGACCAAGAACTACTGCAATGTGTGCAAGCAGTAGATGTCCTCCTTGAAAATGAGGACATTTTACACACTCAAACATTACAAGCTATGTTCAATGAAAATAACGACATTTCAGACAGTGAAATGTTAGACATTTTATTAAATTTTGAAACAAAATCACAATAATAAATAATTGCTTAAAAAATAAAGAAATTAAAAAATAATCAACAAAACAAACAATCAATTAACATACAATATTTGAAGTCTATCATTCTTTTTTCCTTATAGTACGCTCCCCAGACCGCTTCCCGGTTCGCGAACCGGGCGCTCCCCACGCAAAAAAAACAAAAAATTGTTTTCTTTTTTTTTTGCCCCGTGGGGCCCTTTTAAAACCTCCACATCAAACCTAGGGGGTCAGGGAGGATCTACTATGCCCCCTTATGGTCATTTCCCCCTTTGTTTTGGCCTCCTCTTGTCTCTCGATCCTACCGAGAGACAAGATGGCGGCCGCTACAGACTGTTTGGAATGTTTACAGACGCCGGAGAACCTATCAGCTTCGCAAAGCTCCGTAACGCGAAAAGTACGCGAAGCGGAGCGCTGCCCGGAGCGCTGTCACAGATATATATCTTTTTTTGAACGTTAATTTCTCAAAATCCACTGGAGCATATATATTGAGACCTAGCAAAGGCACATCGGGCTACCAGTCCCTACAATTTTGCCAAGTTTCGTGCAAATCCATTCAGCCGTTCGAGCTAAAAGTGAGTCCAACCGCCCTATGGAAATTCACATGGGAAAAACGCGTTTTGGGACCCCCCTTTTTTCTCGGCCCCCCCTTGACGAACCCCCCCAAATTTTCAGGGGCTGCTCAGAAACAAAATGTTCCATTTTCCTGAAAATTTCAGCCAATTCCGTCCACAAACGCCAAAGTTATTAGACATAGAATTTTCAAAAATCCCATAGAGAAAAAATCCTAACTATATATACCTACTGGCGACCGCCAGTAGGTAATATATATATATATATATATATATATATATATATATATATATACATATATATATATATATATATATTACCTACTGGCGATAGCCAGTAGGTATATATAGTTAGGATTTTTTTCCTATGGGATTTTTGAAAATTCTATGTCGAATAACTTTGGCGTTTGAGGACAGAATTGGCTGAAATTTTCAGGAAAATGGAACATTTTGTTTCTGAGCAGCCCCTGAAAATTTGGGGGGGTTTCGTCAAGGGGGGGCCGAGAAAAAAGGGGGGTCCCAAAACGTGTTTTTCCCATGCAATTTTCCATAGGGCGGTTGGCCTCACTTTTAGCCTGAACGGCTGAATGGATTTACACCAAACTTGGCAAAATTGTAGGGACTGGTAGCCCGATGTGCCTTTGCTATGTCTCAAGATATAGGTTCCAGTGGTTTTTACGAAAATTAACTTTGAAAAATATATATTGGGCTACATTGGGCTATATATATGTTGGAGCCCAAATGTAGCCCAATGTAGCCCAATGTAGCCCAATGTAGCCCAAAGATGGCCACCAGAGACAAAAAAAAACAAATGTAGCCCAAATATCAGCCAGATGTAGCCCAACTATAGCCCAATGACAGAATGTCCCAGAGTGTTCTAAAGAACAACTAGAGTGCTAACAGTCCTACTTATTACAAAGGTATGGCACACCTGAAGCCATCTTGATTGGAATAAAGTGGTAACTCTTAAAACATTTAATTTAAAAAGGAACAAAATGAGGGGGTTCATTTTGCCATAGAAAGTATGATTAGCAAATATATGACGTAATCCCGCATGTACTATTAGGCCACAAATTAAAATAACGAAAACTTTTAGAACGAATATGCCTTTAGCATACACTAAACAACTAAACTACCCTAAACCCTAAAACACTACCCCCAGCATGACCCTACACTACACAAACAGTACAACACTACCCTAAACCCTAAAACACTACCCCCAGCATGACCCTACACTACACAAACACTACAACACTACCCTAAACCCTAAAACACTACCCCCAGCATGACCCTACACTACGCAAACACTACAACACTACCCAAAACCCTAAAACACTACACCCCAGCATGACCCTACACTACGCAAACACTACAACACTACCCTAAACCCTAAAACACTACCCCCAGCATGACCCTACACTACACAAACACTACAACACAACCCTAAACCCTAAAACACTACCCCCAGCATGACCCTACACTACGCAAACACTACAACACAACCCTAAACCCTAAAACACTACCCCCAGCATGACCCTACACTACGCAAACACTACAACACTACCGTAAACCCTAAAACACTACCCCCAGCATGACCCTACACTACGCAAACACTACAACACTACCCTAAACCCTAAAACACTACCCCCAGCATGACCCTACACTACGCAAACACTACAACACTACCCAAAACCCTAAAACACTACACCCCAGCATGACCCTACACTACGCAAACACTACAACACTACCCTAAACCCTAAAACACTACCCCCAGCATGACCCTACACTACACAAACACTACAACACTACCCTAAACCCTAAAACACTACCCCCAGCATGACCCTACACTACGCAAACACTACAACACTACCCTAAACCCTAAAACACTACCCCCAGCATGACCCTACACTACGCAAACACTACAACACTACCCTAAACCCTAAAACACTACCCCCAGCATGACCCTACACTACGCAAACACTACAACACTACCCTAAACCCTAAAACACTACCCCCAGCATGACCCTACACTGCGCAAACACTACAACACTACCCAAAACCCTAAAACACTACCCCCAGCATGACCCTACACTACGCAAACACTACAACACTACCCAAAACCCTAAAACACTACCCCCAGCATGACCCTACACTACGCAAACACTACAACACTACCCAAAACCCTAAAACACTAACCCCCAGCATGACCCTACACTACGCAAACACTACAACACTACCCAAAACCCTAAAACACTACCCCCAGCATGACCCTACACTACGCAAACACTACAACACTACCCAAAACCCTAAAACACTACCCCCAGCATGACCCTACACTACGCAAACACTACAACACTACCCAAAACCCTAAAACACTACACCCCAGCATGACCCTACACTACGCAAACACTACAACACTACCCAAAACCCTAAAACACTAGCCCCAGCATGACCCTACACTACGCAAACACTACAACACTACCCAAAACCCTAAAACACTACCCCCAGCATGACCCTACACTACGCAAACACTACAACACTACCCTAAACCCTAAAATACTACACCCCAGCATGACCCTACACTACGCAAACACTACAACACTACCCAAAACCCTAAAACACTACCCCCAGCATGACCCTACACTACGCAAACACTACAACACTACCCAAAACCCTAAAACACTACCCCCAGCATGACCCTACACTACGCAAACACTACAACACTACCCAAAACCCTAAAACACTACCCCCCAGCATGACCCTACACTACGCAAACACTACAACACTACCCAAAACCCTAAAACACTACCCCCAGCATGACCCTACACTACGCAAACACTACAACACTACCCAAAACCCTAAAACACTACCCCCAGCATGACCCTACACTACACAAACACTACAACACTACCCAAAACCCTAAAACACTACACCCCAGCATGACCCTACACTACGCAAACACTACAACACTACCCAAAACCCTAAAACACTACACCCCAGCATGACCCTACACTACGCAAACACTACAACACTACCCAAAACCCTAAAACACTACCCCCAGCATGACCCTACACTACGCAAACACTACAACACTACCCAAAACCCTAAAACACTACCCCCAGCATGACCCTACACTACGCAAACACTACAACACTACCCTAAACCCTAAAATACTACCCTCAACATGACCCTACACTACGCAAACACTACAACACTACCCCAAACCCTAAAACACTACCCCCAGCATGACCCTACACTACGCAAACACTACAACACTATCCTAAACCCTAAAACACTACGCCCAGCATGACCCTACACTACGCAAACACTACAACACTACCCTAAACCCTAAAACACTAGCCCCAGCATGACCCTACACTACGCAAACACTACAACACAACCCTACACCCTAAAACACTACCCCCAGCATTACCCTACACTACGCAAACACTACAACACTACCCTAAACCCTAAAACACTACCCCCAGCATGACCCTACACTACGCAAACACTACAACACAACCCTAAACCCTAAAACACTACCCCCAGCATGACCCTACACTAAACAACCACCAAAACTCTACACTACACTAACACAACACTACACTACACAACACTACACTACACTACACAATCACTAACCCACGAAAAAATTAACACAAACCCACTTACCTCTCTCGTCATCGTGGTTTTCACAACGCAAATGGATTTACCATACATGCCTTTAAAACGTAATTCTTTGTAAAGGCATGCGCGATAAATGCACATGCGTTTTGAAACAATGCGGGATAATGGTATGCGAGGTCAATGACCTTGCGGGATAATGGTATGCGGACTGAAAGTCTGCGGGATAAAAAATGCGGGAAAATGGCTGCAAACCATGATTAGCAGCAGACTTCCCTGGTGAGCACTAGCTTTACTACAGTGATCTAATGAGCAACTAGAGTGCTAACATTCAGAATTTATGGCAAATGTGTGACACATCTGAATGCCTTCTTGGTAGAACCAAAGTAAACAAGCATTGAAAATGCAATAGATCTCGCCCTCGTTTAAGTTAAAGCCATTCTGTTTGTAATGAGGTGGCTTTTTAGCTTTGCTTTTATTAGTGTTTTTAAAACTTTCATGTAAATAACATGCATATGTATGCATATATGTATATGTATGCATGCATTTATATTTATATAGATATGCAGATTATATATGTTTATATATGTATATTACCTACTGGCGATAGCCAGTGGGTATATATAGTTAGGATTTTTTCTCTATGGGATTTCTGAAAATTCTATGTCTAATAACTTTGGCGTTTGTGGACGGAATTGGCTGAAATTTTCAGGAAAATGGCACATTTTGTTTCTGAGCAGCCCCTGAAAATTTGGGGGGGTTTCATCAAGGGGGATCGAGAAAAAAGGGGGGTCCCATTCATTTTTCCATAGGGCGGTTGGACTCACTTTTAGCTCGAACGGCTGAATAGATTTACATGAAACTTGGCAAAATTGTAGATATGGTTTGCCCGACGTGCCTTTGCTATGTCTCAATATATGTGCTCCAGTGGATTTTGAGAAATTAACGTTTAAAAAAATATATATATCTGTGACAGCGCTCCGGTTAGCGCCCCGTTTCGCGTACCTGACGCGTAACGGAACTTCGCGAAGCGAAGCTGATTGGCTCTCCGGTGTCTGTCAACATTCTAAACAGTCCGGAGCGGCCGCCATCTTGTCTCTCGGTACGATCGAGAGACAAGATGTGGTGAAAAACAAAGGTGGAAATGAAGGAAAGGGGGCAAGGTAGACCACTCCTGACCCCCTAGGATTGATGAGGGGGATATTAAAGTGCCCCGCGCGATTTTACGCCGTAGAGGCGCGTCCCGGTACGCTCACCGGGCAGCTCACCGGGCAGCTCACCGGGCAGCTCACCGGGCAGCTAACCGGGCAGCTAACCGGCAGCGTAGCTGTCAACATTGTAAACAGTCCGGAGCGGCCGCCATCTTGTCTCTCGGTAGGTTCGAGAGACAAGATGTGGTGAAAAAAGAAGGGGGAAATGAAGGAAAGGGGGCAAGGTAAACCCCTCCTGACCCCCTAGGATTGATGAGGGGGATATTAAAGTCCCCCGCGATTTTTCGCGGTAGAGGCGCTTCCCGGTACGCGAACCGGGCAGCTAACCGGCAGCGTAACGGGAGTCCGTCATCTTGTGTTTTTGGAGCGTCCGGTTCGCGTACCGGGTAGCGTCCCGGTAAGCGTAACAAGGGGAAAACCAAGAGAAACAGTAAAAAAAAAATTAAGGGAATAGATTTCCAGCAAACTTGGCAAAATTGTAGGGACTGTTTGTTTGATGTGCCTTTGCAAGGCCTCAAGATATGTGCACGTGTGGATTTTGTCTAATTAAGGTTAAAAAATATATATATATCTGTAAGCGTGCTCCGGCACGCTTACGTTACGGGTTTTGTTTGCGCTGCAGAGCCGATACGTCACGGTTATGCGACGCGCCATGAGGCGTCTCACGTGGCTACGTGATACGTCACGTAATAAAGAATATATTTTACAGCTATAGATATTAGCTTTTAAAAAACCAATGAAATTCACTGAGAAAAAACCATAGGTTATAGACCATATATAGTTAGGAATTTGCATTTACAAAACCTTGAAAATTCACTGAAAAAACCATAGGTTAGAGACCATATATAGTTAGCTGGACATTTTATTGACATAAAACCAATGAAATTCCATATATAGTTAGTTGCACTAACTATATATCGCGCACCCGCAATCCACTGCTGATGATGTCACATATTACATCATTCATGACATGGTCAGTGACATCACTGATGACATCACTGATGACATCTCAAATGACATCACTGATGACATCTCAAATGACATCACTGATGACATCATGACACACCAAGACCAGTTACTACATACGCACTCACTGATTCCTACGTCTACACACACATTCACTCATTCACCCATACAATCACTCATACATACAGTCACTCATTATTACAACACTATCATATGCACTCATACACCTATGCAGACACTCACACACTGCCACTCATCCATGGAGTTACTCACACACCTAGTCAGTCCTGTAAAGAATCAATCACACTTCCATTTCCTCATCTATACAGTTAAACACAGAACACCATACTTCAGTGACATCACTGATGACATCACTGATGACATCTCAAATGTCATCACTGATGACATCTCAAATGACATCACTGATGACATCATGACACACCAATACCAGTTACGACATACGCACTCACTGATTCCTACGTCTACACACACATTCACTCATTCACCCATACAATCACTCATACATACAGTCACTCATTATTACAACACTATCATATGCACTCATACACCTAGTCAGTCCTGTGAAGAATCAATCACACTTCGATTTCCTCATCTATACAGTTAAACACAGAACACCATACTTTTCACACATATACTAACACATACTTACGCTCTTATACAATCACTGATACAAGTACACATTGATAGGCACAAAGTCACACACCTCCCAGCCAGCCACACACACACTCAGTCTTCCATACATCCACTCATTCTTCAATATGTAAAACATATTTAAACTTTACAAAAACACAGACACTAGATGATGTCATCAGTGATGTCATTTGAGATGTCATCAGTGATGTCATCAGTGATGTCATTTGAGATGTCATCAGTGATGTCACTGACCATGTCATGAATGATGTAATATGTGACATCATCAGCAGTGGATTGCGGGTGCGCGATATATAGTTAGTGCAACTAACTATATATGGAATTTCATTGGTTTTATGTCAATAAAATGTCCAGCTAACTATATATGGTCTCTAACCTATGTTTTTTTCAGTGAATATATATATATATATATATATATATATATATATATATATATATCTTGTCATGGAACGCATATGTAGTGTTAGATATAGAAAATATAGAAATGGAGTCTCTAGTTGACAGAGGTATGCACCAGGTCCAAGTAGGGACCCACACTCTAGTCTTGGAAATTGTAGTAAACTCTAAACATTTACCTGTGCTCCCCCTCTGGTAGCTTGGCACAGAGCAGTCAGGCTAAATTAAAGAGGCAATGCGAAAGTATTTGTGCACACACACACAGACACACACTTTAACACTGTGAAAACACCACAAAAGTACTCCACACCAGTTTAGACAAATAGCCAATATTTATCTGAGTACAACAAGAGCAATAACAACAAAAATCTAACATACACAAGTCAAGTTATGAATTTTTAAAGATTAAATAAAAATGCAGTGCGTAGAAGTCAATAGCTCCAACTGCGGCAATCTGGTCACGCTTGACCGGGACAATGTCAAAGTTCAGTCCACCTGCAATGCAGTGTGGCTTAGATACAGAAATCATGCAGACCAACTTACAGTACATTGGATGCATCAGAAATCAAAAATAATGCTTGGCGCAGAGGAGGTAGGCGTCACGGATAGAGGCGATGCGTCATTTCCTAAAGGTGGTGGAAGATCGTTGAAAATGTAACGCCCGGAGATGATGCATTGCACAGACGAGGTAATGTGTCAGTTGCTGGTTTGAAACCTCAGTTCCTAAAAGCGATGTGGTGTTGATGATCTGTCGATGTCAACCGCGCGATGTGTCAAAGTCGAACCGCTGGGCGGAATGTGATGCTTCGGTCGAGTCGGAGCGGTGCTTCACAGACTTTGGTAAGGCTGTGCTCAAGACTCACGCTTTGACGGTTCTGGGGAGGAACTGCTGTACATCCGGGGCAGGGTTGAATGTCGAGGTTGTTGAATCAAGTACTCAGCCAACAATGCCAATGGCTTTGGTGCAGGCAGCGGCAATGTGTCTGTTTTGCAGAGATGGTACGGTTCCGAACTGACACTTTGAAGTCAATGCGTTGTTTTTTTGGTTACAGAACCAAATGCACCTCCAAGCACCCATGTCTGGATTTGGCTCCACGTGGTAGGTCAGGTCTCAAAGCAGAGCAGCCCAGGTGCTGGTAGCAAGAGTGAGGGGAAAACTTTGATGCACCTACGACTTCAGCAACAAGAGGCAAGCTCAGTCAAACCCTTGGAGAACCTTGGAAAGCTGGATGTAGAGTAAAGTCTAGTCCTCTCACTCGCAGGCAAGAAGCAGCAGGCCAACACAGCAAAGCAAGCAGCAAAGTGGCAGTCCCTCCTGTCACCATAACAGCTCTTCTTTCTGACAGAATGTTCTCAGTCCAGAAGTGTTCTGAGTATATGGTGTCAGAGGTCCAGTATGTATACCCATTTTAGCTTAAGAAATACAAAGACTTCAAAGAAAGGTCTTTGTAGTGCATAAGACCCTACCCTTCCAGGCACTGGCTCCAGACACACTACAGGGGGGTATGCAGCTCTTTGTGAGGGGACAGGCACAGCCCTATTCTGGTACGAGTGGTAAATCCTCCCACCACTCTAGCTCCAGAAGACCCATCAGCCTGGTGATGGGCCATTAGGATGTGCAGGGCGCACCTCAGCTCTCTTTCTGTGTGACTGTCTAGAGTGAATTCATTAAGTACAGCTGTCATTCACCCTAAACATGCATTCTAGGGACATGCAGAGGCACAGAATGGTTAAAGTTAGAAAATTCCAACTTTCTAAATGCCCACCTCCCACTGCCCTCGCTTGCTCCTCGTACCGGCATCACAACCATGTGGTACTGTGGAAGCTAGCAGAGCTTATGTGTGTGTCTGCCTGCTCCAGCGGGCATACATGAGTTGTTGAGGCTGCCTCCTGTGGCATACCGGGGACCTGGGATGGGGTCCTGGACCCCTACTGGATTAGTGGGGGAAGCTCAATGCTGCTTCCCCAAATTCTTGTGGTGCTGGGGATCAAGGGAAAGGGTTCCAGCCCCCTTTGTCATAAATCTTCCTGGAGAATGGGGTCTCCGGGCAAGTTAGCCACACAGTAAATCGATCAACCGACAAGGGAGCCCCCCTCTCTCTGAGGAAGGAAAATTTGGTCAAAGGTTGCCTAACATTAGAATGCCATATCACGGGCCTTGTTGGGCCAATTTGCAAGATCTCGGTCTCATTTTACTCCTGGTGACAAGCTCTATAAACTAGGTGCAGTTACAATTACCCTCCTCACCTCCAAAGTTGTGAAGTCTTCCAAAAGCTGGTCCTCCTGGCTCTCTGTGCCAGTTCTCCTTTCTAGATTTTTTGGTGGGCACAGAGAAGTCCAGGACTTCCCCCAACTGGTCCTCATGGGGAGTAAGGAGGCCAGCCTCACGTGCCCTTGGAGAGACCCACTGGTCCTGGGGGTCAACAAGACCGAGTCCTGATTGTGAATCAGGGGATTCTTTCTTCCAGTTCCCAATGGCAGTCCCAGGACCCATCAGCCCAGTAGTTAGAAAAGCTGCAGGCAAGAGAGTGTGTGTGTCTTGTGTTTATAAAGAGGAGGGGAAGGTTCCAGAAGACAGGCACAACTAATTAATCCTAGTGTGCCACATCACCTTTCCACCTACAATCCAAAATGGCATCCTCCAGGAGCCACTGGTCACATCAGCGCCTGGGGTCTCAGCTCCACCCTTTTCTTACATTACTACTAGGGACTTGCACATTAGAATTTCAAAGAGCCCGCCCCCGGTGGGTTGGCTCCAGTTGTCCAGGCACTCTCCTTTGCTCAGTGGGTTTGGGCAGATATATCCCAAGTCCAGTGTGACAGCTGAGTGACGGATTGAGATCATTCTGTTCCACCCCTTTCCTCCTCAGGAGCTGGGAGAAGTATTGCTAGTTGATCCTTTTGTGCCGGGTAAACTTTTTTCCTGCTGCTGGAGAAGAAGTTATTACTGGGCACAGGAGGTTGACAAAAGACTTAGGCTCTGATCCTTAGCTGAGCCTCAACAACATGGAAACTGAATGACCAACAAGATGTACTGTTATCATTTTGGAAGTTACAAATTTGATTTTCTCATACAGGTTACACTTGAATTCTCTAATTCAAGGCATCAATGCTCTCTGTAGGCCAAGGGGAAGGGACATTACACTCTAAGGCAGTTCCGTCCCTATGTGTTTAATGGAGTGTCACTATAGTTAAAACAGAAAAGCACACTGCTTTCCCTAATAATGTACACTAACCTCATTCGGCATATCCCAGGTGAATACCTAACCCTGCAGAGTTCCCATTGCACCAGGCTACCTGTATGCTGTTACTGGGATGCTTTCAACAGTAGTATCCCGCGCGCAGCCCACACATGTGTGCACACGTGTTCCTGTGTAACCAGCCAAGTGCCCCTTACCCTTGCTGCGTCACAGTGGACTTATCTTAAAAGGCCGACACTGGAGGTAAACATGTGCATTCAGTTTACCATTTGATTACCATGGGTGAGACACCAGTAGTGAGGCTCAATCACAGTAAAAAGTCCAAACACCTGGTGATCAGAAAAGCAAAAAATCCAGGCATACTGCTGGTGCAGAACCCAGTGCAACGGAACCCCTATTCAAGCACCACAAAAATGCCCCTTCATGATTTCATTAGTGGGGAGACCATGCCCTCTAAAATTATAGCCATGGCCTTGCTCCTAATTTATCCAGAAGAACTTTTGTAAATTGTTTTGCCTTTGAATTGATTAAGTCAATTTGCTCTAAAGGTTTTAGGATTATCGGTGTCATCTTTTTTATAAATAAAGTGAAGGAATGAGCCTCTCCAAGAGCTGTCATGATTTCTAATTCGCTGCAGTTATCAAAGAGTGCTATTAAGTGGCTTGACCTGAAGTATGGGTCCACTTCAAAATGCTAAACGTTACTCCATTTGGGCAGGAAGTGTTGAGAAACTACAAAGTTCTGGATCACATCTTTGTTACCAAGATATTGGAAACATTATTCAAACTGATTTTACAATTGTATATAGTAGTGTTGTAATGACATTTTTAATATAAGATATTTGGTCACTGACTTAATTTAGGATGGTGGAAGTTGTATTTTTAAGTTGAGCAATCTTCTTTTGAATAACGTATCCTAGGACAGTTTGTTCTACCTTCCCACCATTTTCCATCACAGTTGGCTGTTGCATTGAAGAGGTTTTTCTTATTCAGTATAGTATAATAAACTCATTTCTTGTGACCCCTTGATTTACACTGTTTCCCTTTTGCCTGAATATTTGGCTAATATTTCTATTTATACACCTGAACAGTTGTTTTGGATTTCAGCCAATGCTCTGTTCACTATCTTATTTGGTGAAACATTTGGAGGTTCTGCCAGATACAGAAGGGATCTTCGTAGATTTTGTTAGGTTAACAGAACCTCGGTACCTTTTTCGATGGCTAATAAGAAACTGCTCAGTGAGATACCATGACTTGTATCCCACTCCTCGACTGTTTTCTAGGATTATTTGAGTCATTGTCCCTTCTAATTCTCCCAGAGCTGTATAAAGGAGAAGGTGCTTTATTCCCCATTTAAAAGGGATGTTGTGTGGATAGTGGTCACTGTCTGAATGCTTAGCGAGGTTACATAAGGATATATGGTGGAGAATGAGCAATCTAACTAAAGGGTATTCCGAAATGTGTTGCTTTGCTGGAGCATCTGGTGTAATCATGTCATTTAAATGGATTAATGTGTTTATGAATAGTTGTTAAAACAATATATAATTCCTCCTAAGAGGGCCTATCAAGGATTATCATAGTGCAAATCTTCTACCTCCATGGAATATTATAGTGGGTCATCAACACCAAAACCTTTGTCTGCTATAGTAATCTTTTGGATTCCGTGTAATAAAATACCTGGGTGAAACACGTGCTGGCTGGTCCTGCTTTTGTTGCATATTACCTACTTCCTTGTGGTAATTTCCACTATTAATACGTTAATTATTGGAAACAGAATGTAGCAACTGCACAAGCTTAATGCATTGTTAATGAGAGATTTATCTCAAAACGTCATTCTAATTTCCATACAGACTATCCAATAATTATTAGTGCATCCATTGTGTACTCTGTGACATTAGGGGTCTGACCAACACTTTAGAGTAATAAGACATTCCCGTATTTACAGCCATTTAAAAGAGTCATAGACTGCAGGTTAGTCATCATAATGCTCCTTTACCTACTGTTTTTTTAACTAAATGTTCATAATAAGCAAGTTACGCCTACATTTTGATGATTTGCTTCCCACTATAGGCAATGAAGTCCTGTCGCCTTGAGCACAAGCTTTCCCACAAGGTAAAAAGTGAGATATAAAATCCCTTTTTCATTGGAAGAACACTATTTCTGCTGTACAAAATGCTGTACTGAAAGCAACCAACATGTTGGCGGAGTGTAAGCCACTATCTCAGTGTTACTTCTGAAAGCTCTGCTCTTTTCTGCTGATCACTTAAGGTCTGGTGACAGCTGCACTGTCAATGCAGACCTTAAAAGGACGGGAGTGAGAATGTTTGATCTGTGCTCACCTTTAGCTCCCGGTCCACTGAGCTGAAATGATGACACTGTACTAACTGGTTTGGGAGTCACCTCACGAGATCTATTGGAACGCAAATTGTCTTGTTGCAGGCAGGGTCAGTAGATTCTCACTGTGGCCGGGACTTCTCCTATCGACACTGGTAAGACACGACCACCATCCTTGAATTCCTCAATCCTGTGGGAGGGGGCTACAATCCTATTCCATTCTCTGGGATCAGCGGCTTTGTTCGATTGAGCCCCACATTCGGTCAATTACACTTAATAATATTCTCCTACAGGCATCGTGCCCAGGAACAATACAAGTTGATGGATGACATCTTGCCATAAGTTCTTTCTTACTTTGCTCATAAACAACGTACGCACGAAATATATATTAACCCAACATATTAATGACATTCTATTAATGATCTGCATGAAATGTTTCCGAATTAGCAATGATACCTCCTTTCTGCGTTGTCACCAGAGCACCTTTTTGACAGAGGCATTTTTCTCTAACTTAATTTTCTTGCAGTGTCAGAACCAAAGAGTTACAAGCTTGTTCAGCACTGTGCCACGCCCCTCGAGAAAACCCAGTTATCAAAGTAGATATTTTTTTCGCTCTGCTCAACAGTCATTTTGCTTTGTGCTGTTTATAGCAAAAAGTCTTTTGAATTGAAAATGAACCCCAAGTATCTTAGGAAAGTAGGAGTGATGTGTCTTTTTATGTATAAATAGTAGCTCGTCGACCTACTAATTTATGAATTATATACTTTTGTTATTGCTTACGAAGGGAAAAACATTATATTTTAACTTTAGATAAATGGTAACTTCCTTCAACTGGGTGTAGCCATGGGAATGAGGGTTGGGCGCGCTTGCCACAATCTGAAGAAAATATTATATCTACGGGCTTCGTGCCATGGTAATTCCGAAACTATTTTCAAACGTTGTACATCAAGCATGTCTTGTCTCATGCTCAGCAGATCATAACGTTTGAATACCAGTTTTACCCAGTTTCACTGGTCTAGCGAGAGCGAAATTCCAGGAAAATTACCATATGTCTCTATAGCATTTGCTAAAATATAGGACCACCATTTTCTCTGTCTACTTTATTCAGGACCATGGGAATTATATGATTCTGGAGACAGCTGCGTCTTTTTTGCATACTTACGGATTTTCCCCATTTGCCACAAAATCCTTCTGCTAAATAATTTGCACATTTCACCCAAAGAAAATGTTTTCTATCTTACACAGATCAAAAAATTTTATACAAAAAGTGTAACAGGTAGTTCCACAGAAGGTTTGCGTGGTTAGCTGCTCAGTTTACAGTTGCTAATTGCTGTTTTCAGATGTTAAACTGGTAATAATGGGGTGGAACTTTGCCCATACAGAGTTAATAGAAAATCACAAAACTAATTCTTCTACAAATTATGCTGCACAATTTGCCCTTTCTTGCTGCATAATTTTGTCTTCGCTGCCACATAATTTCAGTCTCCACTGCCGCATAATTCCAGTGGCCCAGATTTTCAATTAGCCAAACAAGGTGAAGGATTGCCTTACTCTACAAAAATACTTGATGACATTTTTATAAAATTGAATACGAGTTTTTATCATAATATTTTAGAGAAAGGCACAGAAAATGCCAGAGATGGAGCACCCAGCGCAACTGAACCTTTGAAGACACCAATATGAAAATATCATCGAGTTCCATAAAACTATCTATCCTCCACTCAAAAAACACACCAGCGTGGTTATGTTCTTGGGCTGTAAAATGTGAGGATCCTGATTGCTTTGGGCTCTTCATATTGGCCTAACTGAAAAGAAACAATGTGGTTTCCTCTTGTCAAAATCCTTGATCGTGATACTTTATTATTGAACTAGCAGCCCGCCCCGACCTTGTCAGGGAGCAATCAGGCTTCCCTGACCCCCGCCCGCCCCGACATAGCAGCCCGTCCCAAAATGACAGGGCCCCGCCCGCCCCGGCCCCGGCCCGCCCCCCGCCATGAGTGTTCAGGGCCCCCGCCCGCCCCGTACCCCGCCTGCCCCGACCCCCGCCTGCCCCTACATTGTTCGTGGGTCCCCCGGAGCCTTACCTCAGCCGCTGCTCCTCCCCCGCGCTCCTCAGTTCACCGCTCCGCCGCTCCTCGCCGCTCATCACCGCTCCTCCCGCCTGTCCGCCGCTCTTCACCGCCTGTCCGCCGCTCCTCACCGCTCCTCCCCGCTTGTCCGCCACTCCTCCCCGCGCCATGTCCGCCGCTCCTCCTCGCGCTCCTGGACGCCGCTCCTTCCCGCGCTCCTGACGTCAGCACGCAGGTCGCGGCCGGCGCTTCATCCACGTGACTACTTTTTTTTCCGCTAAATTTTTTAAATAACGTATCTTTTTTAACTTTATATAGCCTATGTCCATCTGCACACCCTGACGATTACAACGATGTATCGGGTGTGTGGATTGGCGCTGTGGTTCCCGAGTTTACCCGCCTCAAAGGTTCAAAGTTCTTCCTTTATAATAGTAGTATAGATAGTCACGATGGCACTACTAGACTGTAATATGAAATTATAATCAAGGCTTGTAAAGGTATTGCAAATCTCTCATATATGAAATGTAATATATTTGAAGAAGCAAACATCTTGCAGTTTCACAAGGAAACTCTTACTTTAACTACTAGTTTATGGATTATTATAGTCATATAACCTCAATATTGTTTATCTTTCGCATCTAGAAAGTAAGTTTGTTTTAATTGCTCAGATTTCTCCTTTTGTAGAGCTCATTGTTAATGGAGGTTTATTTAATTCGCCCGAAAAATAACGATACTATGCTATCATGATGTATTGGATGCAAAATACAACACCAATTCTGTTTTCACATTAAAAGGGGGAATAACATGGACTTTTGGTGCTCACTGCAATAAAATTCACATGTCCAGGTATTTACCAGTCCCTTTTCACCTTGTAAGATTCAAACAGATGTAAACATTTAACAGGAGAAAATCCAAAAGATTTTTTTAACAGCAATCTTATAATTCCCAACTGTCCAAATAGTGATTGCCACAGATGTCGGATGTTTACGAGGGATTCGTAACCGAGGCCTACGTTTGTTTTTGATTTTGCTCGTGGTCCAATTTATATTACTTTTTATGTCTATTAAGTAAACTTGACGGATGGTGGACGCTGCTCACAAAGGTTCTAGGGTACCACTGTATGCCTAATACAGGTAGTAATGCATTGATAAGCAGTGAGGTGTAGCAACTTAAAGGCAGGAGATTCGAGGGATGCAGCGATGCTCTCGATGTTCTCCCAAACAGAGCTGAATATCCTGAAAAGACGGAGTATTGGTATTTTTTTCAGTTTCATATATCATAAACTCGACCAGAAGATACCGGAGGCTTTACATGAGCACCAGTTACATTACACAAGGACACATCTATTTTTGGCAGGCATGGGAAGATCAATTGATTTACCCAGAAGCACAGGATGTTGTTGAGCCGTCGCCGAGCCTCCAACCCGGTTCCCCAAATCCAAAGTGGGCAGCTCTGCCCTTACCGCACATCCTCTCCTTTGATTGCACTTGAGTCAACCATGAGCTATGTCTGTAGGTCACCTTGAGCGAGGAATCAAAAGAGCGTTTACAGAGAAAAAGAGGCAAGGGAATTCGAAGTATCATCTGAATGTTTTCTCGTGTGTGCAAACAATTTTATTGAATTAGCACAAGAGAAGCACGCAAAGGCACAGTTTTGCACACTTCTCATAGACTTTTGCAGTGACTGATCTAATTTTCAGGAACTCATTCCAGTCCATATCGGTGCTGCCGTAACTCCCAAGATTGGGGAAGCAAACAACTTGCGTGCAGAAAGGTTTCACCTCAACACCCAGGACTCTTTGTATCTGGCCCTCATCATAAACCGTCTGCTTCTTTTAATGCTCACTGCTGCAAAACACGCAGTTTTATGCGCACACCAAGAAAGAAAACTCATTTTCTAGAGAACAATAGCGCTTATGATTCTAGAGGTCAATATGTTTCTTTCTATTTTGTTTAAGCTACTTAGCAATGCCAACATAGCCACAGGAGGTTATATAGCTTTGTCTATAGGAGATTAAAAGGAAGTATACAGGCACCAGAGCAATCGGAAAGGAATGCATGCGCTTATACACAGGGGCCAGCGAGGGGTTTATGGGGGCATGGACAATGGCAAGACGTACATTCAAATGATGAATAATGAGTTCACATTTCATTTAGACCATTGAGTAGCTACGTCTTTTATGACCTCCCATTCCATTTATCAGCACGTGCTTAAAGTTGGGAACTTCCACCAGAGCAAGTGTACATTCGCACCAGGGCAGTAACTATGCATCGGGTGCCTGATCTTTGTTTGCGCTGGGTCACACCTGTAACTTGATGCACCAGGCAAAGACTGGGAGCATGCGCCTGTGCCCAGTGAAAAATGCACTGCACCCAGCACAGGTGTAAACGGTGTGAGTTCGCACGTGTGCAGAGTATAAGTACATGTCTGGGTTGCCGTTTTAACCCATCTGCTGTGCCTTTTACTGGAGGCTGACTAGCCTGTTTGAAGAGGTGTGAAAGAGATCAAGCTACATGCAGGTGCACTGGGTTGCTGCACTCCCCTGCAGGGGAATGCCTCAGGTGTGTCACTAATCCCCTGGGTCTGTCCCCGTGTGGTGCTCATTGCGCCTTCTGACAACTTCTTTGCCTCTGCACCTATGTCTGTAAAATGATGTGGGTGGAAAGCCAAACTGTTTCTTCATTTACATGGGGACATATCCCAATACATATGATGGAATGCCCAGTTTTGATCTTGCTGGCCCAATGTGTGTATCGCAATCCATATTAACGAAAGTGCTGCTCAGGCATCAGACCCATCTATAATACCAAAGTGCCAACAGGGTGAAAAGCTCTCTGTAATGCAGACCCAGAATTTTACATTTACAACTGAACTTATTATTATATTCTTATAAATCGATTATTAGATCAGAGCACCCTTAGAATATTCAATCTCCTAAACGGATTATTCCTTCGTCATTTTCTTATGCCCAGAATTGACTACGGCAATGCGCTATACACTGGCATCAGCTAGAAACTCCTCAAGAAACTGCAGAACATCAAGAACTCAGTCGCCAGAATCATCCTTAACATCCCCCCCCCCCCACCCACATCACCAGCCACCTAAGAGACCTCCACTGGCTCCCAGTCAACAAAATAATCTACTTCAAGCTCCAAACACATACCTAGAAAGCCCTACACGATGCAGGACCTGGGTACCTCAACGACCGCCCCGCATTCTATGTACCCACAAGACCACAGCTGTAGGAAAATCCTTCTCCTACCTCACACCAAAGACCTGGAACACCCTGCCTCTCCACCTCAGGCAAACGCCATCACTGCCTCATTTCAGGAAGGACCTCAAACCCTGGCTCGACTGAACCACAGAGCCTCGATGGACCTGCAGCTCACCCCTCTCCCGGGCCTTGAGACCCTTACAGGTGAGGAGTCGCACTCTAACAACACACTGATTGATGTATTGATTGAAAGCAGCTGCCAACGTTTGTGTTTTGCCAGCGTCGATACATACATTTGTACAAAGACAGCTCGTCGGATAAAGAACGGGAAACAACTTTTAGTATATCAACTTGCAAACTTCTAAGGAAATAATTTATGCCTTATAGATGAAAAATGACAGGCTAAAGCATACATTTGCCTTACTCTTCCGGGAGTGAAATCGTTTCGACAACTTCTACAATTATGAAAACGTATCTTTGCTACATTACCCTAGGAGTTGTTACAAGACCCCCATGCCAAAAGAGTGCATTCCCTTACTAGGCAGCAAATCGAATTACTTTGTAATATCATGTAAACAGAAAAGTGTTCTTGGTATATATGAATGCTAGAATAATAAAAACCTTTTTTCAGATTAATGTTCTAAATGATAAAAATGAATAATCTAAAAGCTCTGTTGTCAATCGCTGCTGCATTGCAGATCCAGCTTGCATCTTGCACTTGCAATTCTGTAAAATTATCCACTATTGGATTCAACCCATTTACGGATTTATCAACCATCTTGATGGTGTAGTCTCATAGGGAGTATCATTCGGTGACTGGCACTATTCAGCTTCCTTTTTTGAAAGCCTGAAACAATGCACATTATTTTCCGTGTTAGAACGGAAGCCTGTTGTGGCTATCACATTCATCACCTCTGGCTATACCGACCCTAAAGTCTTTCCTCTCTGTGTCTTTGTTCCAATTCCCCTCTGTGCCTTACCCCACACTCAGCTATGTGGCTTAGTGTTCTCTCCCATCTGTGCCATAGATCACACGAGCTATGTGACTTGGCTGGCGCTCCCTTCTGTGCCTTAGTTCACACTCAGCTAGATGCCATTGCTCTTGTTCTCCATCGTATCCTCAGTTATTCTCCACTGTGCTTTCATCGTTCCCTCCTTTGCTCCACCTCCTTTCTTTGTCGTTGATCACTCTCACTCCACTGTTCTCGAGGCGGGGGCACACTCTGTAAAATAGCAAGTCACACACATGTATGGATATGTAATCAGTGCTTTTGATCTCCACCTAATATGTAACTTTGAGGTCCCTGCACTCTTCTTCCTCTCTGTTTGTGATGCTCTTCAAACCATCTCTTTGACATTTTCTTCGCCATGCCTTCAATCCGACACGATCCATCAATTCCAGATTCCCAACCTACACACATCATCGGCAGTTGTGATCCTGCACAAAAGTGACAACTTCTGCTGAGCAACACATCATCTCTAATTTTGAGTCAGCATACAATGGCCAGTTTTCCAAAAGCATCCTCAATGCCACTATAGATAAGACTTATCTGGTGTCTGGTGAACTGGAGTGGCAGAGACCCTGATGTTACCGCCCTAGAGCTTACCCCCATGTAACAGAGCTCAGTCACCTTTCAGCAACATGCGCACATCCTCCCATATCAACTAGTCTTAGTCCTTCAAGAACAGACTTATTTTTAATACAGAATTTTTACGTTCTCATTCTGCTTGTTCCATTAGATGTTTTAGCATCTCACAACATTGAACATAATAGGTGTTACAAGTAATATAATACCACAACTATTTAATTTATTGACTTGAGAAAACTGAGCTTTATTGTTATCTACTGTTCTCCTGACAGATGTTTTACAAGGAGAATGATCCTCTTATTGTTTTTAATGCTTTTAAAGGAAGCTGATTAAGGCACATGTCAGCTCTAAACATTTTAATAGTATGATTTAAATACTCATTATTTTGAAATCTAAAGCTATTTGTACCATAAGGTCTATAGAAACTCAGATTGCTGTCCTGTACAAATCATTTGCTAGACTAAATGTATACGACTATTTCCAAAAATTTCAAAATTTATATTTCATATCGCTTCATTTAATTACCCCAAACTTCCTGGAATGTGTTTTTCCTCATTCTCTAGTTTTGTTGAGGTGTGCCTAGAATTTGAATGTTCAAAACAAAGAATTGATGGACAGTATTCTGTGCAATGTTAAACATTCATGCCAGCACATAGTGCTTGGCCTAATTCCATTGTTTTTATGCTCCCCATGCCATTCCAGTTTAAAGCTGCCATATACTAATCAGTCTTGGCTCTTCTCCCCATGGGAAAAGTCAGCCTAAACTGCCAGGCCAGGTCATCCCTGGACTGGAAACAAACATCCTGGGACCAGTTTCATGGTATCACCCCTCATCAGCCTGGCTAGCTTGACACCAGTAGCATGGAATGGTTGAAAAGTTTCAGCACTCCATCCATCATCTTGTTGTGTTTACTAGAATTTGAATTTGCCAACAAGTAGCAGAGCCTTGTACAGGGAGTCTGCACTTCTGGAATAATGGGTAGAACATCAACTCGGGAATGAGGAACGACCAGCCTGTGTAATATCAAGTCAAGTCAAGTTAAGTTTCGGTTTATTCAATTTAAAATATCAAATCATAAAAACACAATATATATCAAAACAACATAAATACAAAAATGTTAAACTTTAAAACACAATTGCAGCCGTCCAAAGAATTACAAATTGATCTTAAAAATGTAAAACATTAAGAAGTTGCAATGAGTGCCATAATGTTGCATTGGTACACTGCCGTTGCATAGATGGAAGCAGTTATCAATTACACAAAGGTGAGGCCTTGCATCTTTTTCCTGATTCTGACCACCCCCTTAAAGTATTCCGCAATGTGGGCAGTTACAATTTCATCTTCTAAGAGTAGTAAGTAAATAAAGGAAATGTTGGCGATGCGCCTGTGGGAACCCGCCATCGAGCATCAGAACCACAGGCGTATCACTGCCAACATTTCCTAAGTTCATCAGGGCCCAGTGTCGAGATTAATCACATCTCCACTCGCTCGTATCTACCCGGATTCCCGTGGTTAAAGTCGGCTCCCGGTTTTGAATACTGAACTAGCCCCATTACATTGAGGCGCATGGCTAAGTAGTGGCAGCCAGCCCTCCCGTCACGTCAACTTGAATGAAACCACTTTGCCGTTCTAGGAGGCATTGTGTTTCTTCCCAGGCATTTCATTTTGTAGTCCTGCTGATGATCCCTCTATCTAATGAGCATGGGCTCGAAACATCGTCGACAAACTAAATAGTGCAACGTTTTACCAATGTGTATGAATAATGTAGTCACTGTTGTGGTTAGCTTGATCTATTCCATGATTATTCCAAGCTTCCAAGCTCCAGTTTTGCCTAAAACCTTTTGTGTTTAATGTTGTTTTGTTTCCTGTCCTTTGTATCGGATACAGGATTGCGTCCCGCTCTATTGTTATTCTTTTCTACTTATGTTAATTTGATTGCATTGTATGTTAAAAATTCCTTGTCAGGCTGGACATCGAAAGCATATAGCACCCATTAAGGTCTATACCTTATTTGTTTTCTGTATTTCCTTTCTAAGGACCATTGTTCTATAATATAATTGACACCCGGGGTCCTTAGTTACTCTACGGGTTTCCTTGTTTGTTTAAAATAATTGGTTGAAGTTCTTAGCACTATAACCACCAACTCTTGAGTGATGCAAGAGTGTATTTTGAGAGATGCCCTAGAAAGCCATAACAAACATCCTAATGAGAGATGACTCCTGCTGAATTACCTTTTCATTGAGGAAGTGAAGCTGGAAAAGTGATTATTTGGTGATTCTAGTGATGTGATATTGTAAGTTTAAGTTTGACTAAATGATGATGACAGAAATGTGGGTTTCAAGTCCAATGGTCTACATTCATACTGTAGTAATTAAGATTTTGTTTAATATTCAGTTTTACTTGGTTTTAGGTTAAGGGATAACAGTCATCTCTATCTTTCTATTTTTTCAAGTTGTTTCCAGTTTAGCTTTTTTATGCTGTCATATGTCCAATTTGTCAGGAATAACTCAGTGGCCAGACATTTTTGGAACTAATGTGTAATGCCTAATTATCATTATGAATGAGTCGCTAGTTCAGCAAAGTACTTCATAGTTAAGGGTAAAAGTGCAGGGGATGTATATAAAACGATGAAAAAATAAATGTTAGACCTGGTATCATTGGCGTGAGTCTCCCATCCATTTTGACGGATTGCCTCCTCTGTTATGATATGTTTTTGCTGGTTATATGCTTTGGGCACTGTGCCACTGCTATTCAGTGCCACAGTGCAAGTGCTCCCTATGTTAAATTGATGTATTAATTGGTAATTCCATGATAGGGTTATTCGATTTACCTGCAAGCCCCAAGTACAGTGGACCATGTGTGCCCAGGCTTGTAAATCAAATGCTGCTGGTGGGCTTGCAGCACTGGTTGTGCCACCCCCAGAAGCAGCTTGTAAAGTGTGTCTCAGGCCTGCTATTGCAAGGCCTGTGTGCAGTCTAGCACTGCCATGTCGACTTGGCCAAGTGCACCCCCTTGCCAGTCCCTAAACCTTCCCTTTCCTTCATATTAGACACCCCTATGGTAGGCCCAAGGGCAGGGTGCATTGTAAGTATAAGGTAGAACATGCTCTGATGTGTGTAGCATGTCCTAATAGTGAATTACAGCCATTTTCGTTTTTCACTATTGAAGGCTCCCTGTTCTCCATAGGCTAGAATTGGCAGTTAGATTATTACATTCTAATGATCCTAACTGACTCAGGGAACATGGTAGAAATTCGAATTTACTATGCCTGAACTCAGAATAATAAAATACATATTTTAGTAAAGTTGGTTTTAATATTCCGTGTTTGAAAATACCACTTTTAGAAAGTAGGTATTTTCTTGCCTAACTGTCCAGGCCTGCCTCTGCTAGGTTGTGTATTCCTTGTCTGGGTTTGTGAGTAACAGGGCTGGGGGATTTCAGGAGACAGGCTGCTTTTCTCTCTCCTTTCTCTCCTCTCCTAATGTATTGCTGATTGTTTGATGTAACGTGTAATTGTTGATCTTTTTCTGCTATATTGTGGAACCACATTGTTGCACTTCCTTGCGTCTCTCCTGTCGTCTCCTCCTGCATCCTCCCTCTATTTTGTCTCTCCTTCTCTCCTCTTTTAATGTATTGAGACTGAACTATTCTGTCTGATGCCCGATGGAGCTACCTGGTTTAGCTATAGGGGAGATGAGCCGTGGATTCTCTCCTTGGTCGTCACCTACCCAGTTGGTCTTTAGACAGACTTTCTTCTGTCTCTCTGGTTTTCTCGTCCCTTATCCTCCCTTTCTCCTCCCCTGCCCCCTCCACTACTTTTCTCTCTTCTTTCTCTCCTCTCGTAATTGTATTGCCTATTTTTTGATGTATTGTGTAATTATTGAACTTTTTCTGTTACATTGTTGATTCTCTTGGAAAGCGCTCTGATACCTTCGGGTCTAGCTAGCGCTATATAAAACTCTTTAAATAAATAAATAAATAAATAAGGAGAGAGTCATGTAAACAAAGTGCTCAGGAACTGGTTTGGACTAGGCCAAGGTCACTCTGCCTTCAGAGAGCACAGAATTTTGGGTTATAAATATTGGGACCCTGATCCCAAGAACTTTAGATCACTTCTGGAACAAGAAACCTTTTGCCAAGGAGAAGAACCAAGGACGCTGCAGGAGTTTGACTGCCCCTCTGCCAGTGTGCCGTTTGCTGGGTTGGCCTGCAGTGGTTGCTTCATTGCCAAGGAAAGGAGAAGGAACTTTTTAAGGACTTTCATCATCTTCAGAATATTCTCCAAGGGTTTGAACTGTTCTTGCCTCCTGCTGAAGTCTCAGGGACAAAAGACTTCATCTCCAGCTCCCCCCTGAATTTCCATGCTGTGAATTCTATCTACGGACATTTGCGTGTCGCTGGGAGCTGGAAGCGCGACGCATCGAGAGGAAGCGTGTCGCCGAACCAGCTGACACCGTCGCATCGCCGAAGAAGCGAGCCTTTACTGCATCTCCCTGGAACGTGTGTTCATCGAAGCTGCCTGCTGTCGCTTCACCGGAGAAGCGTGACTCCATCAAGAGAGTTGCCATCGCATCACCGGAGAAGCGTGTCACAGGGCCTATAGCTGCTCCATGTACAGAGCCATCGCAAGGCTGTCAGGGCGCCTACGCATCATCATCGCAGCTTCATTGCATTATCGCATCAAGTGCGCCATCTTCTCACATCGCAACCGGATCATCGCATCGGAGGCAGGTGCCATCTCGCGCACCGCAACGAGCCCGCAGGCCGAGAATCTATGCATCACCTCCGCACCGGTAAGGATTACGATGCATCCCCTACTCGGCGCAAGCATTGAGGCACGACGCATCATTTCCCCCGGATCACGGAACCGACGCATCTCCGAGCCTTTTGTTTACTTTGCGTTACGCATCCAGGTACTTTGTTGAGAACTTTGTCGCATTTATCATCAACTTGAACTAAGTAACTTTGAGTCAACTTTAAGTGTAGTATTGTGGATGTTTGTCGTTTGTGGTCTTGTGTTTAAGTCTATATAAAGAATACTTATTTTTATAAAACCTGTGTTGTGTCAATCTGTAGTGTTTTTACTATTGTACTGTGTATATTCACAAATGCTTAACACACTGCCTCTGAGATAAGCCTGTCTGCTCGTGCCAAGCTACCAAGGGGGTGAGCAGGGGTTATTAAGGAGTGTTATGCCCTTATCCTGACTTAGAAGTAAGGGTCCCTATTTGGACAAAGGTGAATACCATTGCTAACTAGAGACCACCAGATCTAACATTGGTGGCAGCTGTGGGATTTGGACTTTGTATTTGTGTTTCTTATACAGTAATTGGTGTACACTACTAGTGAGTGCAGACCAAACGCGACCACATACTTTTTTCTTGGAATCTTTTTCCTTGGACTGTTAGTTTTTCCTGAAAATTCCCAATTTTACTACTATGAGTAAACCAGCATCTGTTGCATCTATGGATCTTGAATTTGAGAAAGAGAGGTTGGAAACCTACACAGTGAAACAGCTCAAACATCTGTGCAGGAAATTGAAAGTTGCTACACCAGGCATTTCTAAAAAGGATGACTACCCAAAGGCGCTGAGGGCCTGGGTAGAAGCAAGAAATGCCCCTGATCTTGTGGTGGAGCCAGTTGTGGATGCAGATGGCCCATTGAGAGGCCAATGTTTTCAGCTAGGGGAGGGGGACTCTCTCCACCTGGCAGCAGTATCTCTTCCAAAGACATGTCCCCCAGAGAGTTGGAAGACAGCGAGAGAAATAGGGCACTCAAGCTGAAGTTGGCTAAGCTTAAGATGGAGAGTCAGAAAGAAACAGAGAATAACAGGTTGTCTTTGGAAAGAGAGAGCATGAGAATGGAACATGAGAGGATGTTGAGGGAGTTAGAAATCAAGGCAAAGGGCTTAGAAATCCATCCCTCTGGTGGCAGCACAATATCTGTGCCTTTTGAAGGCAGGGTTCCTATTCCCAAGGATGTCATCAAAGATTTCCACAAAAGTGAAGATATTGGGCAGAGGTTTGCAGCCTATGAGATAGCAATATTGGCCCACCGGGTCCCTGAGAAGGATTGGGGAACGGTGTTGTGGGGCCGCTTTTTAACTGAAGGTAGGGATACTTTGCTAGACTTGCCCAGTGATCATAGGATGTCTTATGCCCACATGAAGGAAGCACTGATGACAAGGTATGGTTTAACTCCAGAACTCTATAGACATAGGTTCAGGAATCGTAAGAAGTTGGAGGGAACCAATTGGGTAGAATATGTGTCTTTCTTTTGCAGAGCTATGGATGGTTGGGTGAGGGGTAGCAATGTGGATAATTTTCAAGCGATCTATGATTTGATTGCTAGGGAGCACTTGTCTGCTATTTGTTTTCCAGAGCTACACCAGCACCTTATTGATAGCAAGTTGACTGACCCTAGGTAGCTTGCTGAAGAGGTGGACCGCTGGGTCAGTACCAGGGTCCACAGGGGTCTTGTGGGAGACTCCACAAAGGGTGGGCAGTGTCCCCAGCAGAAGAGTGGGGGGGGGGGACAAGGGTAAACAGAGAGAGTACCAGAAAGGGCCCCAAAGTAATTCCCAAGGGAACCAAGGTAAGGGTTTCCAACCTCCCCCTGAGAAGAAGTCAGGACCCCGGACAGGTAAACCTGTTCATAGGGGGCCTGTTACCTGCTTTCAGTGCAAGCAGGTGGGACACCATTGGTATGATCCCCAGTGTCCCCAAAAGGTTCAGTATGTGCCACCCCGTGCACCACCCCGTCAGATGGCCAGTGTAGCCCTGGGTGGGGAGGAGATGGGTGCCCAAGGTGGGTGGGGTCCCGCAGAAATGTCCCTTGTCTCATTAGGAGATTGTGAGATGGTCCCTAGAACTCAGCTGCCTGATAACACTAAGAAACACAGGCAGTGGGAGACCATCAATGGCCATAGAGTGGAGGCTCTTAGAGACACTGGAGCAAGTGTGACAGCTGTCAAGTGTCACTTGGTGTCTGAAGAGCAGGTGGTCCCCAATGCATTCTTCTCCGTTGTTGCCACTGACAGCACAGAAAGCCATTGCAAGGTGGCTCAAGTTCCCTTTGAGTGGGGGGGGGGTTTCTGGTACTCTTTAAGTAGCTGTGAGGTCAGCCATGCCTTTTGAATGGCTGTTAGGCAATAATCTGGAAAGCTCCCCTTGTATTAAGGTGGAGAAGAAGGCTCATTTGGAGATGTTGGATCTGACTGAGTAGGCTTGTGTGACCTCTCGGTCTATGGCAGCTACGGGTGTTCAAGAGACCCTGGAGCCTGAAAGTATGGCCCAGGGACCTGCCTTAAAGAGAAGAGGTAGGGGGTATGGGAAACCAGCCCCCATTGTTCCCACGGTCCAGGAGCAGGCAGACCTTGAGGGGGATGCCCTGGAACCTACAGGGGAGCAAGTTTCTGACCTGAGAAACCTACCTGAGCTGACCCATTGGCAGCAAGAAGGGAGTCCCTTCAGGGAGGAATTTTGTGAGGAGCAGCAGAAGTGCCCTTCTTATGTGGGTTTGAGGCAACAGGCCACAAACCAGGTAGCAGGTGATCAGTCTGGATCACATTGGATCTACTGGGAGAACGGTCTCCTGAATAGTGAGTTTAAGGTTGCTGAGCCTGGGTCAGCCCTTGTGCTGGTGGTACCCCAGCACTTCAGAGCCTTCCTACTGGGTTTGGCTCGTGATGTTCCTTTAGCTGGACATCTGAGGCAGAACAAGACCTTTGAAAGGCTTGTCTCCCACTTTTATTGGCCCCAGATGCAGAAGAGTTCAGATACTCATTATAGGGCCTGTCAAACTTGCCAGGCAAGTGGGAAGAGTGGAAGGAGGCACAAGGCCCCTCTCCAACCGTTCCCTCTAGTCAGTACCCCCTTTGAACTGGTTGGCATTGACATTGTGGGGCCACTGGACCCCAAGACAGCCATGGGCAACAGGTTTATCCTGGTCTTGGTGGACCATGCTACCCGGTACCCGGAAGCCATTCCGCTCAGGACAGTGACAGCCCCCGTGGTGGGACGTGCACTGATGGGGATCTTCTCCCATGTGGGGTTCGCCAGAGAGGTGGTGTCTGACCGAGGTACAAACTTCATTACTAATTATATGAAGTCTCTGTGGGAGGAGTGTGGTGTTACCTACAAGTTCACCACTCCTTATCACCCACAAGGTAATGGGCTGGTTGAAAGATTCAACTGGACCCTTAAAGGCATGATCATGGGTCTTGAGGAACGAATGAGGCATAAGAGGGACATCCTCTTGCCATGCCTTCTCTTTGCCTACCACGGGGTGTCACAAAAGAACCTAGGGTTCAGCCCCTTTGAGCTTTTGTATGGACACCCGGTAAGAGGACCTTTGAGTCTGGTCAAGGAAGGCTGGGAGCAATCTCCCAGAAAACCTCCCCAGGATGTATATAGTTACATGCTGGCCTTCAGGAACCAGACTCGGCGATTCAGAGATCTCGCTCAGGCAAATCTGGAAGCTAGCCGAGAGTAAATGAAGCAGTGGTACAATCAGAATGCCACTCTAATTGAGCTTCAGCCTGGATATAAAGTATGGGTCATGGCCCCTCTGGAGCCTTGTGCGCTCCAGGACACGTGGAGCGGTCCATATGAGGTGGTGGAGCGCAAGAGTGATGTCACCTATCTGGTGAACTTGCGGTCTCCCAGGAACCCCTTGCGTGTCCTGCATGTTAACCACCTGAAGCCCCACTTAGAAAGGTCGGAAGTGGACATGCTCCTAGCGACTGATGATGGAATGGAGGAGGAGACAGAGCCTCTTCCTCACCTCCTGTCTGCAACAGAGCAAGATGGGTCAGTGGATGGTGTCAGCCTCTCTGCCAAACTGACCCCTGATCAGCAGCAAAATTGTCGCCAACTGTTGGGGCAGTTCTCTGATCTATTTTCCTTGGTTCCTGGTGTCACAGAGTGGTGCGTCCATGATGTGGACACTGGAGACAGTCCTCCTGTGAAGCACAAGGCTTACAGAGTGACTGACAAGGTTAGGGTTTACATTAAGGAGTAAATGTCCAACATTTTTGATTTAGGGGCAATTGAGTCCTCGAACAGTCCTTGGGCCAGCCCAGTGGTCTTGGTCCCAAAGGCTGCCACGCCGGGTGCCACACCTGAACTCTGGGTCAGAGGGCTCAATTCAGTCACCAGGACTGACGCACACCCCATCTCCACAGCTGATGAGCTCATTGATCAGTTAGGAGCTGCACGGTACCTCAGCACGTTTGATTTGATGTCTGGGTACTGGCAGAACGCCTTGACTGATGGGGCTAAGGAGAGGTCAGCATTCTCCACACCAGATGGGCACTACCAATTCTGGGTAATGCCCTTTGGGATGAAGAATGCCCCTGCCACCTTTCAGAGGTTGGTCAACCGGGTGTTGACTGGACTGGAGTATTTCAGTGCCGCCTACCTGGATGACATTGCAGTGTTCAGCGCCAGTTGGGAAGAACATTTGCACCACCTCTGGAAAGTGTTGATGGCACTGAGCAAGGCAGGCCTCACGATCAAGGCAAGTAAGTGCCAGATCGGGCAGGGTTCCATGGTTTACTTGGGTCACCAGGTAGGAAGCAGCCAGGTGGCACCCCTACAACCCAAGATTGATACCACCCTGGCATGGGAACCCCTCAAAGACTCAGACACAGGTGAGAGCCTTTTTAGGACTCACAGGGTACTACAGGAGGTTTGTCAAGGGGTATGGCAAATTTGTTGCACCCTTGACTGAGCTGACTTCCAGGAAGCAGCCCAAGAAAGTGAACTGGACTGGCACCTGTCAGAAGGCCTTTGACGCCCTGAAGACTGCCATGTGCACAGCACCCGTGCTTCAGGTGGCCAACTTCTCAAAAGAGTTCATTGTACGGACCCTTCAGAGCATGGTGTGGGGGCTGTCCTATCACAGATTAATGAAGATGGCCTAGACCAACCTGTAGCCTTCATCAGTAAGAGGGTACTTCCACGGGAACAGAGGTGGAGTGCACTTGAGAGTGAGGGATTTGCTGAGGTCTGGGCCCTGAAGAAGTTGAGACCATACTTGTTTGGGACTCACTTCCTGGTTCAGACCGACCACAGGCTCCTTAGATGGCTAATGCAGATGAGGGGTGAGAACCAAAGTTGGTGAGGTGGTCCATTTCCCTACAGGGTATGGACTTTATGGTGGAACACCGCCCTGGTACAGAACACGCCAACGCTGATGGTCTGTCCAGATTTTTCCGCCTTAGTGAAGAGAACTCCCAAGGGGAAGGGTAGTTCTCCCCACATTTCAGCTGGAGGGGACATGTGTTAGACCTGGCATCATTGTTGTGAGTCTCCCGTCCATTATGATGGATTACCTCCTCTGTTTTGATATGTGTTTGCTGGTTATATGCTTTGGGCACGGTGCTACTACTATTCAGTGCCACAGTGCAAGTGCTCCCTATGTTAAATTAATGTATTAATTGGTGATTCCATGATTGGGTTATTAGATTTACCTGTCACCCCCTAGTACAGTGCACCATGTGTGCCCAGGGCTTGTAAGTCAAATGCTGCTGGTGGGCTTGCAGCACTGGTTGTGCCCCCCACAAAAGCAGCTTCTAAAGTGTGTCTCAGGCCTGCCATTGCAAGGCCTGTGTGCAGTCTAGCACTGCCATTTTAGACACCCCTATTGTAGGCCCAAGGGCAGGGTGCATTGTAAGTATTAGGTACAACATGCTCTGATGTGTTTAGCATGTCCTAACAGTGAAATACAGCCATTTTCATTTTTCACTATTGAAGACTACCTGTTCTCTATAGGCTAGAATGGGAAGTTAGATTATTACATTCTTAAAATCCTAACTGACTCAGGAACATGGTAGAAATTCTAATTCAGTATGCCTGAACTCAGAATAATAAAATACATATTTTGAGAAGTTAGTTTTAATATTCCGTGTTTGAAAATACCACTTTTAGAAAGTAGGTCTTTTCTTGCCTAACTGTCCAGGCCTGCCTCTGCTAGGTTGTGTATTCCTTGTCTAGGTTTGTGAGTGACAGGGCTGGGGGATTCCAAAAGACATGCTAGGGCAGCCCAGTGGTGAATAGAGATATCTGCATCTAGATGGGAGAGAGGAGTTGCACCTGGGACCTGAATAGGGCTGGGCCTTCCATCTACAATGTTGGCTCCACCTCCTGTGGTGTGTCTGATGTCTTTGCCCTGCACTGTGAAAGGAGAGAAGGAATCATGTCAACAAAGTGCTCCAGAGCTGTATCTTCCCTCCCCTGTGTTGGCTCCACCTCCTGTGGGGCAGCTGATGTCTCTGCCCTGCACAGTGAAAGGAAGGAGAGAGTCATGTAAACAAAGTGCTCAGGAACTGGTTTGGACTAGGCAGAGGCATCTCTGCCTTAGGAGAACAAAGGATTTTGGGGTATAAATATTGGGACGCTGATCCCAAGAACTTTAGATCACTTCTGTAACAAGAAACCTTTTGCCAAGGAGAAGAACCAAGGAAGGTGCAGGAGTTTGACTGCCCCTCTGCCATTGTGCTGTTTGCTGGGTTGGCCTGCAGTGGTTGCTTCATTGCCAAGGAAAGGAGAAGGACATTTTTAAGGACTTTCATCATCTTCAGAATATTCTCCAAGGGCTTGAACTGTGCTTGCCTCCTGCTGAAGTCTCAGGGACAAAAGACTTCAGCTCCAGCTCCCCTCTGAATTTCCTTGCTGGGAATTCTATCTACAGACATTTGCGTGTCGCTGGGAGCTGGAAGCGTGACGCACCGAGAGGAAGCGGGTCGCCGCCGCAGCTGAAATCGTCGCATCGCTGGAGTAGCGAGCCTTCGCCGCATCTCCCTAGAAGCGTGTGTTCATCGAAGCTGCCTGCTGTCGCATCACCGGGGAAGCGTGACGCCATCGAGAGAGTCGCCATCGCATCACCGGAGAAGCGTGTAGCAGGGCCTGTTGTGGCTAAAAAGTACAGAGTTGTCGCAAGGCTGTCAGGGCGCCCACGCATCATCATCGCAACGTCATTGCATCGGCGCATCAAGGGCGCCATCTTCTCGCATCGCAACCTGATCATCGCATCCAGGCGCCATCTTGCGCACCGCATCGGGCCCGCAGGCTGAGAATCTACGTATCACCTCCGCACCGGTAAGGATTACGACGCATCCCCTACTCTGCGCAAGCATTGAGGCACGACGCATCATTTCCCCCGGAACACAGAATCGACGCATCTCCCCTTTTGTGAGCCTATTGTTTACTTTGCATTAGGCATCTTGGTATTTTGTTGAGAACTTTGTTGCATTTATCATCAACTTGAACTAAGTAACTTTGAGTCAACTTTAAGTGTAGTATTGTGGATTTTTGTCATTTGTGGTCTTGTGTTTAAGTCTATATAGAATACTTATTTTTTTAAAACCTGTGTTGTGTCCATCTGTAGTGTTTTCACTGTATTACTGTGTATATTAGCAAATGCTTAACACACTGCCTCTGAGATAAGCCTGTCTGCTCGTGCCTAGCTACCAAGGGGGTTAGCAGGGGTTATTAAGGAGTGTAATCCCCTTATCCTGATCTAGAAGTAAGGGTCCCTAGTTGGACACAGGTGAATACCATTGCCAACCAGAGAACCCCAGATCTAACAATAAATATATATTTATATATAGAATGCCCGATATCTCATCTTCACAAGACACACTAAGGGATGCCAGTATCAGACAACGAGGAGCAGGTATGAGCCCATTTAAATCTAAATCTACTTTTGTGCCTACTATGACTAAAGACGCTATTAACCTTTTTCATGAATGTGTTACAAGTGAAATAACAAAATGAAATCATCAGATCAAACATAAAAAGCGTATTAGAACACATCAGGAAAAATGATATAATAACTTGATGAAAAAACTAAGTGACAATCAGGAAATAGTGGTCACCAAATCTGACAAAGGTGGGAGCATAGTGATCTGGCCGCGTAACGATTATGCCACTGAGGCTCACAGACATTTGAATGATTTAGAATGCTATGAAAAATCCAGCTATCGTCAATACAATCAAGCCCAAGAGACTTTGAGGAAACTCCTGGCACGATGGAAAATGGAGGGAATGATATCCAATGAGGAGTATAAATATTTAAATGTGGATTTTCCCATAGTACCAAGATTGTACTTCATTCCCAAAATCCATAAGAACAGTTTACCCGTACCAGGGAAACCAATAATATCGGTTATAGGCAGCATGGGAGAACATGTGTCAGAGTACGTGGACTATTTTCTACAAAGCTTTGTCAAGGAGCTCCCTACATATCTGCAGGACACAGGCGATTTTTTGACAAAGTTACAAGAAGTCAGATAGTCCGAGGACTTGCTGTTCATAGCGTTAGATATAGAATCGCAGTACACAATCATTCAACTTAGCATTGGTTTAAATGCTGTGAAAGACTTTCTGGACACCAGACCAGCTGAATGTTATAACCATAACAAACTGTTGATGGAATTGATTGCTTGATGTCTTGATAACAATTTCTTTGTCTTCAACAATGACATATATGTTCAGAAGAGGGGTGTTGCGATGGGTGCCTGCTTCTCTCCCAGCTACGAGAGTTTACACGTGGGTTGGTGGAAGGAGCGGGTCCTCAAACGCATACATTCCATTGAGTATAATAACCATTGGTTTAGATTCATTGACGATATTTTCATTGTTTGGAAAGGTAATATTAAAAGTGCTATAGATTTCGTCAATAAGTTAAACCAGAATACAGTCAATCTTAAGTTTACCTCCCAGATGAGCAATGAAAGTATAGAATTTTTGGATGTTAAGGTTTTTGTGAAAAATGGACAAATTGCTACAACACTACACAGAAAAGTCACTGCTGGCAATTCTACTCTGCATGCCAGCAGTGCACACCCCAAACACCTTCCGTATGGAGAATTACTGAGGCTCAAAAGAATCTATACCAAGCAAGATCATTTTACAGTATGTTGCGAAGAAGCTTTGGACAGATTTAGAAAGAGGGGGTACGATGAAAAAAGGTTACAGGAAGCATTGAACAAAGTAAGCAAGAAATCTAGGGAATCTCTTCTTCCTAAACCTAAAGAGGACAATGAATTAATTCCAGAAGTCAAAACACCTAGGCTTATCACCACATATAACAGGCAGGAGAGGAAAATCAGGTCGATTGTCAAGCGCAATTGGCCGATAATCATGACAGACGGTGTATTATCCCAATACTCCCTGACCAACCGACTATTACCTTTAGAAAAGGGCCCTCGATGCGTACACAGATTGTAAAAAGTAGTCCAGAACTAAAAACCTCCAGTACATGGTTAACAACTAGATGAGGGTTTTTTAAATGTACCTCTTGCCGGGCGGGTACGTTTGGGGTGAACACAATGGACTTTACTCCATTTAGCCCCTCGGCAATTGCAATCAAAGGCAATATTGGGTGCAGGACTGACTTTGCTGTCTACGTTCTGACATGCATCTATGGCTTAAGATATGTGGGCAGTACGAAGCTACAGGTGCGTGTCAGAATTTTACAGCATCTGCGTGCCATTGTAAACAATGACCCAATGTATCCGGTGGCACGACATTTTAAAGCAGAAAATAGTAATGATCTCCATTGTCTGTAATATTATGTCAATAAAAATGTACCTAAACCACGTCGAGGTGGTGATAGAGAGAAAATGTTACGCAAACTGGAATCAACCACCATTTTGGAATTAGACAGCAAGATGTAAAATGGCCTATCTTAATTAACACCGACTGTATCCCCATTTATCTGTCCCCGTTTTAAGCTTTCAACCCTGCTAACTTGCGCTTTCCCACTGTATGCTGAAGGCATCAAAATACCTTTGCTTGCACTTGCATTTAAGCTGATCATGATGAAAATTTCACGCTTCTTTGCATTTTATTATTATTAGTCACACTATGTTTGCACTAGATTTAAAAAAAAAGACATTTTCTTTAGGTAGCACTTGCACTTTGTTGAGGTATACAGATACATACCAGTATCATGTATGCTTATCACATTATGGGGAGCATAGAGGCATTTCTTTATTTCAATAGTCTGGTTACCAGTAATATCCAGCATGGTCTAGCTTGGCACTGCCCTACGATTTAGTGATGATTGAAAGTATTCAGTCGGGAGCAATTAGACAGTGTGTCATAGTATTTTTGTGATTTTGCACGTGCAAATATTAAGACTATGTTTTTTTAACCGATCTTAATTCATGGTTTTATCACAGACCCAGCAACATTATTTATGGATGATAAATTATAATATGTATGTATTTATTCCAAAATTTATATATTCATATATTTATTTGTGGCATATCATCTTAAGGTATTTTACTGTTATATTGATGTTGTTTGTTCATACTACAGGACCAAAGGTAGAAAACAGACTACAAACTAATGGAAATGCTAAAGTGGTGAATAGTATTTTTACTATGTTTATTAAACGTGGTGTAGCAACTAAAATGTAAAAATGGCGAATTGCATTCAGTGTGTATGTGATCAAGAACTGGTGAAGTCTGAAATGTGTCATTGAGGAATAAAAGAACATCTGAGCCATACTTTCCTGTGGTCCGTGTCTCTCTAACCAGTTGATGGAAAGTTGGAGAGTCGTTTGTTGTTGATATACATATATATATATATATATATCCATCAACAAAAGGTTACCCCTGTAGAAATGCCACACAAAGAGAGCTTCAAATCCTTTATTCAGCAGGATGGCGACCAAAAGCAGTTTACTCCTCACGTGCTGATGTACCATAGCCAAACGCATTTCGGGCAGTTCTCTGCCCTTGATCACTGGCAGCAATGTCTCGGCTTTGAACGAGAACATGTGAATTAACTTCCGGGTCCCGCCCCAGTGGGCGTGGCAACTAAGCATCTTAGCCCCCGTAGTTCCTTGTAATTAAACCCCAGTGGGTGTCGCCGATCATTGTCATATATATATATATATACTGCTCAGTGGGGTCTGTCTAACAAATTGAGCCGCACTCGAACTCCGCTCAGCTTTTCCCCCCAAAAAAGCTTTTAATTCAGGTATGAGCTGCCACACAGTCCAGACATTAAAAGCGCATTATATATATATATATATATATATATATATATATATATATTCACTGAAAAAACCATAGGTTATAGACCATATATAGTTAGGAATTAGCATTTACAAAACCTTGAAAATTCACTGAAAAAACCATAGGTTATAGACCATATATAGTTAGGAATTAGCATTTACAAAACCTTATTTTACTCACACAAAACCATTGAAATTCCATATATAGTTAGTTGCACTAACTATATATCGCGCACCCGCAATCCACTGCTGATGATGTCACATATTACATCATTCATGACATGGTCAGTGACATCACTGATGACATCACTGATGACATCTCAAATGACATCACTGATGACATGACTGATAACAACATCCAGTGATTTTTTGTTTCTGTAAAGTTTAAATATGTCTTACATATTGAAGATTGAGTGGATGTGTAAGTGTCTGGACGAAGGATTTAGTAGGTGCATGACTAACTGTATGAGTGAGTGATTAAATGTGTCTCACTGAGTGCATGGGTTAGTGACTAAACTGTCTTAATTTGTGCATCATTATGTCTGTTGTTCTGTAAACTGCTGCATGTGTTGATCAGTAGCTGTATGAGTAACTATATGGGTTATTGATTGATTGCCCAAGTATTTGTATGGGAGACTGAGTGTGTGTGTGGCTGGCTGGGAGGTGTGTGACTCTGTGCAGATCAATGTGTACTTGTATCAATGATTGTATAAGAAGGTAAGTATGTGTTAGTATATGTTTGAAAATGTAAGGTGCTCTATGTTTAACTGTATAGACAAGAAAATGGAAGTGTCATTGATTCTTTACATGACTGACTAGGTGAGTGAGTAACTCCATGGATGAGTGGCAGACTGTGACTGTCTGTATAGGTGTATGAGTGCATATGATAGTGTTGTAAAGATGAGTGATTGTATGTATGAATGATTGTATGGGTGAATGAGTGAAGGTGTGTGTAGACGTAGGAATCAGTGAGTGCGTATGTAGTAACTAGTATTGGTGTGTCAATGGTTTCAAAAATTATACTCTGTATTTAACACTGGGTGAAACAGAGGTTATATTAAAATGTGAGGAGATGCATTGTATTGTCACATGAATGATATCATCAGTGATGTGGTCATTGATGTCAAATGAGATGTCATCAGTGATGTCATCAGTGATGTCATTTGAGATGTCATCAGTGATGTCATCAGTGATGTCACTGACCATGTCATGAATGATGTAATATGTGACATCATCAGCAGTGGATTGCGGGTGCGCGATATATAGTTAGTGCAACTAACTATATATGGAATTTCAATGGTTTTGTGTGAGTAAAATAAGGTTTTGTAAATGCTAATTCCTAACTATATATGGTCTATAACCTATGGTTTTTTCAGTGAATTTTCAAGGTTTTGTAAATGCTAATTCCTAACTATATATGGTCTATAACCTATGGTTTTTTCAGTGAATTTCATTGGTTTTTTAACAGCTAATATCTGTAGCTGTAAAATTTATTCTTCTTTAAATCCAAAAATATATTTTATATGTTTATGAATAATTTTTTTTTAAAATATTTTTTTTTCTTCGTTCCCGCTTCGCGAATCGGGAAGCTTCCCGTTAGCTGACCTTGATGCCGCGAAATAGACCGCGAGCCGGTAAACGTTTCTTTACCGCAACTGCCGCGTTAGAAAACAACATCGTGACGCCTCCCGTCCGCATGACGTTTCGCGTTGTCGCGTGATACGTCATATGACGTGCTACGTTAGCGAACTGGTATGCGAAGCGAGTCGCAAAGCGCAGGTTTCTGGAAGCAAACCGGGAGGCCCTGCAAAGCGCTTAACGTAAACACAGCAGGTCATGTGACTTGGTAATAACACTTTTCATTGGTTCATTTCACTTTTGGTTTCCTAATGATGTAAGACTAGGTCATATAATCTAAAATGAACACTTTTCATTGGTTGAGAACTCTTGTTTTTCCCAAATGATGAAAATCCCTCCTTCTTTCCTCACTCTGACTTTCATCATTGTGAGAGAAAGACCCTTTGTGATCACTGAGCAATGGCTTCTTTAGTAGCTTCAGCTGGTGCTTCCCCACCACCTCCACCACATCCAAGGAAGATTGGACCACCTGCTCAAGTTATAATTCAACAAGAAGAGGAAGAAGAGGAACAGGACGACGAGCACGAAGAGAGGCAGTTTTTGCCTGAGCAGGCCAGGACGTCTCACCGGAAAGAAAACTTCATTTGGCAATTTTTTTAAATTCCCAAAGGTCAGAAAAAAGTAAATGCAAGATACGTAACTTGCCTTATATGTCAAGATAGACTGTCCAGAGGAACCGAGAAAAAATACAGTTTCGGAAACTACACAATGCATCGCCATATGACTAGGTGGCATCCTAACAACTACAGTGCTGCACAGTTTCGGAACGACCTAGATAATCTCCCTATTATGGCCAGAAGATCTGTTGTACCGGAAGTAACGGGACCAGAGGGCAGGGAGATGGTGCCAAATATACAAATGAAATTTGGTGAAGTAAAACACATCTGCGTATTTTGCGATGGATTCATTTCCTACGGAGAAAGAAGCATCACTCTGATCAACAGAGCTATTGACTATCATATACAAGTTTGTACGAAACGCCCAAAATAATAAATACTTCTTTTTTTGTTTTGTTGCTCCTGTTGAGCCCTTTACAATGAATCGTTTTCATTGCCCCCTCCAAGGAAAACCCCAAAAAATATAAAACTGTTCAGAAAAATTCAAAAAAAGTAAAAAAATGTTCCGAAAAATAATAAAAAAAATATAAAACAACAAAAACAATTAAAAAAAAAGTTCTTTTCAGAACTACCTCCCCGTTATTAAAAAATTGGTACAATATTTGGAACTGTGCCAACCTCTATTTCTCTTAGTTCGCTTCCCAGTTCGCTCGCCGGTACGCGAACCGGAAGCGAACCAAAAACAGTAAGTATAAGGGAAGGAAACAGACACTTATGTTAAAAGAAAGACAGCTATAGGGGAGTAAACTAGAGATACTATTACCCGTAATCCACTGCTGATGATGTCACATATTACATCATTCATGACATGCTCAGTGACATCATCAGCAGAGGATTGCGGGTTTTTTGGCAACGTGCCTTATCCACGGTTTAATAACGCTGCCTTTTGCTTTATATAAGTTTTCAAATTGTATGAAATATATACCAATAGGTCGTTATGAACCTTTAGGTAGTGCTTTTCTTCATGAGGTCTGGTGGCTTCCATACACATACAGATGTTTCAAAGATGATCAAGAAGTTTATCTGAATGGAGAGGAATGCACTGAGACGCCAGATCATTCACTAATGTGTAGGCACATACAGTTACACGGTTCATGCAACAAACACCGACCAAATATGGCTTGCGTGTTGCAAGGCACGCCAGTTCCTGCTATCATCCCCACGTTCAAGTTGTTGGAAAATGGTAGTTATTTGATGCTCAATAATGAAGATTGTTCTGGGTTAATTAAAAGTATTCCTTTTATCGTAACAGTAAGTGAACGGGTTATTTGCTGCAGAAATGTTCTATTTCCTCCCACACATGAACATAGGGAGTTTTCAATCTCGCCACAAATACCAACCTTGGGAGCAGATTTCAATGGCATGGCAAGAATAAGAGCTCTTTTGTCTCAGAGAGAGGTGGCCTTGAGTTCGGCCCGTGAAACTTTCGTGCTTCACATAGCGAACACCCGTACAGAGGTGCAGACCCTTTTCAATTCAGATTTGCCTTTCCATTTCAGCAAGATGGTTCGGACTATCTCTAACGCATCTTCCACAAAGGCCCTGGCTCACTTTTTTAAAGTTGTTACCAGTGGTCTCGTGACTTCATTTGAGAAAATCTTTGGAGTCATCCCTGCTTTCTTTCATTCGATTTTTTCCACTCTGCTTCGTGGATTGCCATTTTTACTTGCATTACCAGCGGACGCTCTTGTGCTTTTTTACATTTTTAAATATGGATGTCCCTCCTATGCAACCTCCCGCCCTGCAGCTGCTGACACTGTTTCGCAATCGCATGCTAGAATATTATGGCACAATGCCGTTGGCGATATTAAGCACGGCATATGGATTATCTTTTCGATTCTCCTACTTCACCTGTGTCCAGCCTGTATTTCACTGCCTGACCTGTGATTTCGATTGGGCCATTGATTTGTGTCTCTGCGGACCGGTTTCTCCTGACGTCGACTTTAATCAGCTGATGACTCCTATCATTACTCACGAGTTGGTTTGTCCTGGCGAAAGGATTATGGCTGTGGCATTGATGCATGGACTAATTGGTCCCTGGAATTTACTGGCGGCAACACAGTCTTTCTTGGAACAGAGCTTTCTTGAAAACCCACCGAGCTGTCCTCTGATGGTGATAGAGGATCCGGTGCTGGGAGAGCACGTATGTTCTTTTCCGCTTTTAAATTGGATGGCTGAACTGTTTTCGGATGAAGACGGTGACTTCCTATTGGAGGCTGTTGCAGCTTATTTTGCATACACAGTTATGTCATAGACCTTTTTCATGTTTGATATGCTGAGTACTAGCATTTCATTGACAATTCATTGACTTATTTGTCAAGTTTTTATTATTTACCTTGCCTATTGGCTTAAGACTCGATAAAGTACTTGGCTGTTTTATTTTTCTTTAGCATTAAATTTTCCTAGTTTTTAATGCTTTACCTTGCGGACCGTCCACATATAAACTTGCAATCTGCTCTCATGAGATGGCACTTCTATTATCTTATTCAGTTCGTTTCCGGATCATGGGGAGGTGTCATCTACGTCCTGGATATCTTTACACCGTGTTAAGTTAGCATGGGCTCATTACCGGTTTAAACGCCATTTTTCCTTTTTTGCAACTTCTGCACACGACACTTAGTTGTTGCTTTAGCTTTCAACCTAGTAGTTCATCGTGGTTTACATGAGAATAATATGTTATTGCTCTACTATCTGCTTTGCTTGTTAAACTATATCTGTACAGCGAGTGCTAAAGTTTCAAGAACAACACGATACAGAATTGTTATGAGGTCTGATCTCCACGACTTCATACTCATAACATAAGTGCAACTTCTGCCAATTCTGGGCATGAGGCGGGTTTTATATTGCTTTGCCGAACACACATACACAACACTTGATGCGGTTCACATGAAGAGAGAGCTGGTGTATGCTGATGTGATTCCTTCAAATCTAAGACACTAAAGTATGGGCACGCCCTAAACCAACACAAAGAGACCTTCTTAGCAAATAATATAATATGTGTATTAGGGAGGGTGAGATATAAGCAGCCGCGGGCCGTGGAGGGAGTTACGGTGAGGCAGGGAGGCGGGGAGGGGGAGAAGCAGGGTGGAGCCCTCTCCACCCTGCCCCTCCCCCTCCCCGCCTCCCTGCCCCACCGTAACTCCCTCCACGACCCGCGGCTGCTTATAAGTGTTGCTAACTCTTATTCATTTACAGCATGTTAACATACTGTCACCATTCGCTTTTTATGTACTAGTAACTATGCTGGTAATTTTGCTACTGATAATATGTGTACTTGTATTATCTAAGATACTACGCCTGAGAAGACGGCATTAGTAAATAAACATTTCAAATACACATGTGTTCTTCTTAACTCCATGTTCTGGTTTCTAAGAAATATATAACGACCGACTGTTCATGAGTTCCACGTATCCTGAGGTACTGTAAGTTCATATTCTGGATTGTCTAAACATTGAGAGTTTGTTATATCCAATGTGACACTGTACCTAGCTTGCTAAGGGGTTTTTGATTACTAAGGTGAGTTTTGGGACACCCTAATTCGCCGAGGTTCCAATCCTCTGTCCACAGTTCTGTGTGAGAACAGAAACCCTGCGACAGGGGCACCCCCGACCCTTGCTGGAGCTTCATCACACTTGCGATACAACTCCAGCAATGCGCCACCTTTACGGCACAGATACATCACGCATCTGTGCTGTTTTTGCCCCATGATGCGCCGCATTGTAAATGCAGCACACCATAGGTGACGGAACAGCGGCACAGAATGACTAACACATCCCTGGTGATGCGCCAGTCATCATAAATCTATCCCTATGCTTCTTATCTTGTTAGAGATGAACCGCCATATGTATCATCAAAGTTTTTTGCATTTCCTAAATAGCGAACTTTAAGGAATAAATAGCGATTCTTTACCATTCCTAGTTTGCGATGAGCTATTTGCTAATTACAAATTACCCATTCATTTCCTTCATTTCCATAGGGCGGTTGGACTCACTTTTAGCTCGAACGGCTGAATGGATTTGCACGAAACTTGGCAAAATTGTAGGGACTGGTAGCCCGATGTGCCCTTGCTATGTCTCAAGATATATGCTCCAGTGGTTTTTACGAAAATTAACTTTGAAAAATATATATTGGGCTACATTGGCCTATATATATGTTGGAACCCAAATGTAGCCCAATGTAGCCCAATGAAGCCCAATGAAGCCCAATGTAGCCCAATGTAGCCCAAAGATGGCCGCCAGAGATGAAAAAAAACAAATGTAGCCCAAATATCAGCCAGATGTAGCCCAACTATAGCCCAGTGACAGAATGACCAATCAGCGTCGCAAACCTCCGTTACGCGAAGCGGAGCGCTGTTACAGATATATATCTTTTTTTGAACGTTAATTTCTCAAAATCCACTGGAGCACATATATTGAGACCTAGCAAAGGCACATCGGGCTACCAGTCCCTAATATTTTACCAAGTTTCGTGCAAATCCATTCAGCCGTTCGATTATTATTATTATTTATTTTTTTTTGCCCCGCGGGGCCCTTTTAAAACCTCCACATCAAACCTAGGGGGTCAGCGAGGATCTACTATTCCCCCTTATAGTCATTTGCCCCTTCGCTTTCGCCTCCTCTTGTCTCTCGATCCTACCGAGAGACAAGATGGCGGCCGCTACGGACTGTTTGGAATGTTGACAGACGCCAGAGAACCAATCAGCTTCGCTTCACAAAGCTCCGTTGCGCGAAAAGTACGCGTCCTGGAGCGCTGCCCGGTCCGCTGTTACAGATATATATCTTTTTTTAAACGGTAATTTCTCAAAATCCACTGTAGCACATATATTGAGACCTACAAAAGGCACATCGGGCTACCAGTCCCTACAATTTTGCCAAGTTTCATGCAAATCCATTCAGCCGTTCGGGCTAAAAGTGAGGCCAACCGCCCTATGGAAAACTCAATGTTAAAAACACGTTTTGGGACCCCCCTTTTTTCTCGGCCCCCCCTTGACGAACCCCCCCAAATTTTCAAGGGCTGCTCAGAAACAAAATGTGCCATTTTCCTGAAAATTTCAGCCAATTCCGTCCACAAACGCCAAAGTTATTAGACATAGAATTTTCAAAAATCCCATAGAGAAAAAATCCTAACTATATATACCTACTGGCGACCGCCAGTAGGTAATATATGTATATGTATATATATATATACATATATATATATTCACTGAAAAAACCATAGGTTATAGACCATATATAGTTAGGAATTAGCATTTACAAAACCTTGAAAATTCACTGAAAAAACCATAGGTTATAGACCATATATAGTTAGGAATTGGCATTTACAAAACCTTGAAAATTCACTGAAAAAACCATGGGTTATAGACCATATATACTTTACAGAAACATACAGTCACTGGATGTTGTCATCAGTGATGTCATCAGTGATGTCATTTGAGATGCCATCAGTGATGTCATCAGTGATGTCACTGACCATGTCATGAATGATGTAATATGTGACATGATCAGCAGTGGATTGCGGGTGCGCGATATATAGTTAGTGCAACTAACTATATATGGAATTTCAATGGTTTTGTGTGAGTAAAATAAGGTTTTTTAAATGCTAATTCCTAACTATATATGGTCTATAACCTATGGTTTTTTCAGTGAATTTTCAAGGTTTTGTAAATGCTAATTCCTAACTATATATGGTCTATAACCCATGGTTTTTTCAGTGAATTTTCAAGGTTTTGTAAATGCTAATTCCTAACTATATATGGTCTATAACCTATGGTTTTTTCAGTGAATTTTCAAGGTTTTGTAAATGCTAATTCCTAACTATATATGGTCTATAACCTATGGTTTTTTCAGTGAATTTCAATGGTTTTTTAATAGCAAATATCATACACTGTCGAATGTCAAGTACGTGGTAAGTAAAAACATTTTCGTGTTTATACACACTGATCTGCTTTGAATGCTGCCCCCCACCCCTCATTTCTATTAGGAGTACTCTCTCTTTGCAGATAGTGAAGGGTAGTTAACGCAGGCCTTTGCCCCCGTTGTAATCCGTCGTGCCTGCTTCTCTCTCCATTTGATTGATTGTTCTCTTTGGTTTATTCTCTATTTACAAACAAGCACAGAGTCGCAATACTCTGTTTAGTCTTTGCAGATAGCGAAAAATCATGTAAAAAAACAAAAGGAATCGAGCAAAATCAGTAGGCCACTAATGGGATCTCTTTTTGACCTCGCTAAAATAGAAACATTAGGAACAACCTGTTGAAAATAGCAATGTGTATGTACATAAGCGGCGTTCATTTCTGTTCACAGTACCCCTTGTTGATTGTTTGAATCGAGCATTGAATTGTTCGAAGTTGGTTCTCTTAAGGATCTTCTCTGCCTGCAAACGAGGAAGAATAGGAATATTCTCTCTCCCTTTGCAGATAGTGAAGGGTAGGTAACGCAAGCCTTTAACACGTCGTACCTATTTCATTCCTCATTGATTGATTGATTGTCCGAACATTGACTGTTTGGGAATTAGTTCTTTTTGGAGGTATTCCCTGTTTGCAAATAAACATAGGAAAATCTTTGCAAGTAGTGAAAGGGTACGTAATGCGGACCTTTCTCCCCCGTTGTAATCTGTCATGCCTATCTACTCCCCACTGATTGATGCACCTGTTTCACCCAGACCATTTACTAGAGATAGGTCATCTGGCCCGACCAGAGAGCACCCCTAGTGAAAAGGACATATGCAATAATAACGAAGTGATCACTGTATCCTGTTAACAGAAACTTTAGCATGAAACAACCTGGAAAGAAAAGAATAGGAAAACGAAAATCAGTAGGCCACTGATGAACTTTTTATTAAATAACAAACAAAGAAACGATAACAATACGTAATGATAAAACCTATTATTGTCCTAGAAACAAGAAACGTTAGAAGTAAGCCCGTAATAAGAAACCTGAAAACATCGCCCCTCACTGCCCCAAAACGTGTCTGTCCCACCGCCTGCCACGGCCAAATAACGGCAAACTGGGAAAGATAGAAGTCAGCAGACATCCGCCCCATTCTAGAAACTTCCAAAGGGCAACAGGTTTTCGGCTACGCCCAGCCGGAAGCAACACATATAAGGCGGGTCCTGCTGCCACGCCTCGGCCAGGAGATCATCACGTAGGGTGTAGCCGGAGGAGAGGCCGAGGCCAGCGGGACCCGGCCAGGGGGATTGACAACACTGGAGAGTTTCAGGGGGGGGAATGTCCCTGTCCTCGACCCTCCCCTCTCTCTCCCAGTCCGGCCGCGGTGGCCCTTGAGAGTTGCAGGTTGTCCCTCCACACTCTCTCCCGGTCCGGCCACCAACGGCCGGGGGCTGGGGCCGACGGGATCCGGCTGCAGCCGATAAGCCAAGGAACCCGTTCATGGGGCCAGAGCAAGGGGCGTCCGGCCGCCATCCACCGGAGGTGCGGCCCAAAGACGGACGGGACATTTCTTCTTTCTTTTATAATGGCTGCAACAACACTGGGGGGGATGTCTTGCACATGCCTCCGACCCCCCCCTCATCCTCATCGCCTGGTCCGGCCATAACAAATGTCAAGCGAGACGCCGTGGGGTGCACTGGGAGGGAGAGACGATGTGAACAGGCCTCTCCCGCCTCCCCAGGTGAAGGCTTCCCAGCTGCACCCTCAGCGCTCCAGGCGCCCGGAAAAGGGTTCTTCCACTGTGGCGATGCTGCAACGTCTCGCCCGGCAGGGTGGAGCCCGTCCGCTCATTTGACCCCGCGATCGCCAGTAGCTACCGAACTCTCAAAATGGCGGTCGACCTGGCAAGAGCGGGCCCAGCATAAAGAAATGGCCCGGTCACTGGTTGACTCCACCACCGTAGTCCTCCACGACCTTGAAGATTCTAGAGGAGCCGCGGGAGTCTCCGACCCCCGCAGACACCCCCGATGGGGAATGACTGCCATGATCGCCCGTGGAGTGACGAAACTGTAGCCGCGGGACGTCGGCGCTCCCATGCTGCCACCAGCCTCAGTTTAAATGACTAGAATCCTGCAGACCTCAGTTCCGGTGAAAGCACAGTGTGACCCGGTAGGAAAAATTGTTGCACCCCCTCCCCTTTTTGACTGATAGTTCAAACCACCGATCCTTTCCTTTGCCCTTTTACCGGAACTATGGACTGCCTCCCCCTCTTTTACATTTTCTAGAGAAAACAAAACATTAACCACTACATTAGCATAGCAGTTGACACCAGAACTGTTTTCAAATTGAAAACCAACAACATCTTCAACAGAATCCTTTTTGTTTCTGCTGTGACCCTGCTACAGCACAAGCATTGTCCCCAGCAGTAATTCTGCAATGCCGATAAGTATAGCTGTGGTGCCTACTGGACTCACTCACCCCAACGGCGCCCCACGCCGTTATTTGCTGGGCGGCAACTTACTAGACATCACCTTCGTGACATCCAGATTTCAGCGCTTTCTGCTGCCTTGGAACTATTCGCACAACAGACCGCTACTGACAATCCACCCCCCGGGACGCCCCACGCCGGATACCCAAATCAGTGCGGCACCCAGGCAACATCTTCTGAATTTTCATAATTTGAAAGAACTAGTAACATGTCCTCATCAGGAATTTCCTCATGAAAAGTCTGCAATGATGATTCTTGTAACTCTATGGTCTCCAAACATTCGATAAATTCGCCATCAAGAGATTGATCAAAAAAATCATTCAAGTCATCTCCTCCTTGTGAGAATATTTCATTATTGGTGCTGTCAATTTCAATAAATGTATTGGATAATTCAAAAGAAATTGCCACGGTCTCTTCGTTGTTTAAATGTTTTTACTGTTTTTGTTTTGTTGTATATATTTATAAGTTATTAAAGTTTTATAATCCTACTACTTTGTTGGAGTGCTATATATTTTTAATATGACACATAATTGTAAAAACTTTGATGTACAAAGAGTCATCCCTGGAATCTTCCGCTTCAGGCTCGGTCCCCTCCCCAATCACAATACAGGATGGTTTTCAGATAGTAGGAACACGTGTGGTGTGACGGATCTCATCGGGTGTGGGCCTTGATCTACTATAACTCCTTTGAAGAGGGGTGATTCTTTACAGCTGGGGCCATAAACTACATCTGCAGGGCTAGCTGATAGCCTGGACAATCGGACACAGAGGAAGAGGAGTGTCAGAGGGTGCGGTAGTGAATAGGGCGAAAGGGAGGTGTCGGGCGGGCACAGAGTGTGATTCTCAAGGAAGAGCAGCGCAGATGGGGGGAGCTTTATTGCCCATGCATAACACAGAGAGCGGGGGTGACCAGTGCCTGGGGAAGATGCTTGCGAAGGTGGGGAGCCATGCTAAGGATCGACAGCGTGCAGAGAGTGGGTCTGGTCAAGGCATCTAAAATGGCTGCCGTGCATGACAAAAGTGTGGCATTTCAAAAAAGGCAAGATGGCGCAGACAATGTTTTTCAACACTTCCTCATTTCCTTCGAATCGAACGTTAACAGACGTTGGTGCATATTACCAAAGTTAAGCGATATTTATCGCTAACGATGCTTAGCAACAAATTTTTTACCGCTAAGCATCGTCAGAAATTATCGAAGATAAACCTTGCTATTATCAAGGTTTATCGCAAATGCGATAAAAAACGGCCGCAATGCATGAATATCGCTAAAAAGTCAGCGATATTCATGCATTACCGAGCTAATGCTCTTAGCCATGTTATCCATCTCCCATTGGATAACATGGCTAAGAACTGCTCAGGGCAGGTGTTAGTTTTTGGAGATATTCGCGCTTAGCGCAAATATCTCCAAAAGTTGGTAATAGGAGATAGATATCTTGCATGTTGTAATGCAAGTTATTGTGGTATATGGAACTCATACCATAATCTCTCAGGAAAGCAGAAACTGATCCTTTTGGGACCGCCTGAGAAGGCCTAGGAGGTGAGGGGTACTCTACTTTGCCCCCTTTTCACGTTCCAAACTATTTTTTTTTACTCTCTTCTGTAATTACACAAAATGGCAGCGATAAAATGCATCAGAGACAGACAGTGAGAGAAAGGAGGCCGGAGATGAAGAAGAGATGTCAAATACACATTGGAGATAATATAGTGGGAGAAGGAAAGTAAATATGAGTAAACTTACCATGTAACATAAAAATGTTGCACTCTATACTATAAGTCTCATTTTATACTACAATCACTTCGCTACAACCTCATAAATTAAAAATAAAAATGAATAATGTCTCAAACAATTTTTGATTTCTAAATATAAATTTATTCTTCTGAATTTTCAAAATTTGAAAGAACTAGTAACATGTCCTCATCAGGAATTTCCTCTTCAATCATCTCATCTGGAATCTCCTCATGAAAAGTCTGCAATGATGATTCTTCTAACTCTATGGTCTCCAAACATTCGATAAATTCGCCATCAACAGATTGATCCAAAAAATCATTCAAGTCATCTCCTCCTTGTGACAATATTTCATTATTGGTGCTCTCAATTTCAATACATGTAGTGGATAATTCAAAAGAAATTGCCACGGTCTCTTCATTGTGAGCCATTTTATTTTGAAATTGCTTACTGTAAATTGCAGAAAAAAATAATCACTTTCATTTATCGTTTTTAGTAATACATAATATAAAACTAACTTTATCAAGTATTTAGTATAACAGAAGGACTGTAAATAAATAACAGAAAACATTTTTCAAATTATCTTCAAGTGTACAACATAGTTCCCCTTACAAATTAACAACTCACCTTTTTAAAAGTAGGAGAAGTGTTAGTACTGTGTAAATCAAACACCAGCAATTGACCACCAAAAATTCCTCACAAATGTACCTCAGACAGTAGTATCACAAAATGGCTGTGGTTTCCTCTCATTTTAGATATATACATAACCAATTAACTTTCATCACACACAAATAAAAAACCAAAGTAACATTTTAATTGGTTCTAAATTTCAACACTTTCAAATGTGTTTTCCCCATGCAATTTTCCATAGGACATTTAGATACGTCTACAGCCTGAATGGCTGAACGGAATTACACCAAACTTGGCAAAATGGTACATCAAACCTAAGAGGTCAGGGAGGATCTACTATGCCCCCTTATGGTCATTTGCCCCTTCGCTTTGGCCTCCTCTTGTCTCTCGATCCTACCGAGAGACAAGATGGCGGCCGCTACGGACTGTTTGGAATGTTTACAGACGCCGGAGAACCAATCAGCTTCGCAAAGCTCCGTAACGCGAAAAGTACGCGAAGCGGAGCGCTGTTACAGATATATATCTTTTTTTGAACGTTAATTTCTCAAAATCCACTGGAGCACATATATTGAGACCTAGCAAAGGCACATCGGGCTACCAGTCCCTACAATTTTGCCAAGTTTCGTGCAAATCCATTCAGCCGTTCGATTATTATTATTATTATTTTTTTTGCCCCGCGGGGCCCTTTTAAAACCTCCACATCAAACCTAGAGGGTCAGGGAGGATCTACTATGCCCCCTTATGGTCATTTGCCCCTTCGCTTTGGCCTCCTCTTGTCTCTCGATCCTACCGAGAGACAAGATGGCGGCCGCTACGGACTGTTTGGAATGTTTACAGACGCCGGAGAACCAATCAGCTTCGCTTCACAAAGCTCCGTAACGCGTAAAGTCCGCGAACCGGAGCGCTGCCTGGTCTGCTGTTACAGATATATATCTTTTTTTGAACGTTAATTTCTCAAAATCCACTGGAACACATATATTGAGACCTAGCAAAGGCACATCGGGCTACCAGTCCCTACAATTTTGCCAAGTTTCGTGCAAATCCATTCAGCCGTTCGGGCTAAAAGTGAGGCCAACCGCCCTATGGAAAACTCAATGTTAAAAACACGTTTTGGGACCCCCCTTTTTTCTCGGCCCCCCCTTGACGAACCCCCCCCAAATTTTCAGGGGCTGCTCAGAAACAAAATGTTCCATTTTCCTGAAAATTTCAGCCAATTCCGTCCACAAACGCCAAAGTTATTAGACATAGAATTTTCAAAAATCCCATAGAGAAAAAATCCTAACTATATATACCTACTGGCGACCGCCAGTAGGTAATATATATATATATATATATATATATATATATATATATATATCTATATATATATAGATATATATATATATATATATATATATATATATATATATATATATTGTCAACAAATGCCCTGAAGCTTTCACAAGATGCACTCGTCAGCAAGCCCACCTTCCGGTTATTTATTGACAACTCTCCTTTTCATCCAAGCACAATTCATTTGCCTAACGCGTTTCAAGACTCTTTGTCCTTTCATCAAAGTCAGCTTTACAGGTGAGTACGATTTGTTCTCCTTTTATTTACTTTGTCATTGGTTGTTTGCCCTCAGTGGGCTGCACTTAATTCATAGAGGCATGATGGAACACGTAGTTCAGAAAAGCAACATACATTACATCTCCCACAGTGGGTCCGTACTCACTTGTTAATTAAAAGCACATTATTTTCCTATGGTAGAATCCTGAATGCACAGGAAAGTTCATCCTGTCGGTCTTAATGCGCTGTATCAGTCGGAAATAGTTTCAAACACAGCCTCTTAATTTCAAAAGATGGTGCAGTCTTGTCACGATGGAGGCCGCCGTGCAAATCCTTCGGTCACCAAATGCCCTAAAGCTTTCACAAGACGCACTCATCAGCAAGCCCACCTTCCGGTTACTTATTGACAACTCTCCTTTTGATCCAAGCACAATTCATTTGCCTAACGCGTTTCAAGACTCTTCGTCCTTTCATCAAAGTAAGTGCTCCTTTATATGGTGGAGATGTCCTTGTATTCCTCTGCATCAATTATGCATCACCAATTGATGCGTAATTGATGTGTGGGTATGTCAGTAGCTGTGTGAGTGACTGGGCCAGAACAGAACCCCACCTGCCTCTTTAGCCAACAAGAGTACATAGTTTTGCACAAAATGTCTACACAACCCGAGTACTTTCTACTGGTTAATTAGTAAGTGATTCCTTGTTGGGTAAATGCCTCATGCTAATTCTACACTACAGCTGTGTAAAAGACCACAAAGAAAAGTCTCCAGCAACCTCTTGTGCATTTAATTTCGGCACTGTGATTGTTCCACATGAGTCTTCATACAGAAATCTGTGATAACATGAATACTCCTATAGAAATGACAATGAGACTACAGAGAGGTGAAGCTCCACCAAACAATGGTGTATGGCATGGGATTGGCCTCATAGGGGTGGCCTGCAGGCCTTCCACCTAACCCCTTGGGAGCAGCCAACCCGCAGTGCGTAACCTTCATCCACGCATGGCATGGGGTGGGGGCAGGGTGCTCAACTCCCCATATGTCCAATCTTTCAACTGTGAAGGGCACTGGGTCGGCTGCAGGACCAACCGCTTGTACACAGCCAACCCTCCACAGACACTCTATCCCCTTTTTAGGTTGAGGCTACCGTCGCACTGCGAAGCAGTGGGCGGAGCCGAAGATCTTATGACTTCTACAGTGGGGCTTTAACCCGCTTCTCTCTTCCATTGGCTAGCGTCATAAATGAAGGCTAGGCATTGGAAGAGTTGTGTGTCACTCAGGGCCTTTTATTTAATATTGTCATTGGTTGTATGCCCTCAGTGGGCTGCACTTAATTCATAGAGGCATGATGGAACACGTAGTTCAGAAAAGCAACATACATTACATCTCCCATAGTGGGTCCGTACTCACTTGTTATTTAAAAGCACATTATTTTCCTATGGTAGAATACTGAATGCACAGGAAAGTTCATCCTGTCGGTCTTAATCCGCTGTATCAGTCGGAAATAGTTTCAAACACAGCCTCTTAATTTCAAAAGATGGTGCAGTCTTGTCACGATGGAGGCCGCCGTGCAAATCCTTTGGTCACCAAATGCCCTAAAGCTTTCACAAGACGCACTCATCAGCAAGCCCACCTTCCGGTTACTTATTGACAACTCTCCTTTTGATCCAAGCACAATTCATTTGCCTAACGCGTATCAAGACTCTTCGTCCTTTCATCAAAGTAAGTGCTCCTTTATATGGTGGAGATGTCCTTGTATTCCTCTGCATCAATTATGCATCACCAATTGATGCGTAATTGATGTGTGGGTATGTCAGTAGCTGTGTGAGTGACTGGGCCAGAACAGAACCCCACCTGCCTCTTCAACTAACAAGAGTACATAGTTTTGCACAAAATGTCTACCCAACCCGATAACTTTCTACTGGTTAATTAGTAAGTGATTCCTTGTTGGGTAAATGCCTCATGCTTATTCTACACTACAGTTGTGTAAAAGACCACAAAGAAAAGTCTCCAGTAACCTCTTTTGCATTTAATTTCGGCACTGTGATTGTTCCACATGAGTCTTCATACAGAAATCTGTGATAACATGAATACTCCTATAGAAATGACAACGAGACTACAGAGAGGTGAAGCTCCACCAAATAATGGTGTATGGCATGGGATTGGCCTCATAGGGCTGGCCTGCAGGCCTTCCACCTAACCCCTTGGGAGCAGCCAACCCGCAGTGTATAACCTTCATCCACGCATGGCATGGGGTGGGGGCAGGGTGCTCAACCCCCCATATGTCCAATCTTTCAACTGTGAAGGGCACTGGATCGGCTGCAGGACCAACCACTTGTACACAGCCAACCCTCCACAGACACTCTATCCCCTTTTTAGGTCGAGGCTACCGTCGCACTGCGAAGCAGTGGGCGGAGCCGAAGATCTTATGACTTCTACAGTGGGGCTTTAACCCGCCTATCTCTTCCATTGGCTAGCTTCATAAATGAAGGCTAGCCATTGGAAGAGATGTGTGTCACTCAGGGCTGGAGTAGATTCGTGAGCGTTTCTTGCTTTTTTTTAAGCCCCGCCCCTTTTTGTTCGTCATTCGGAGGTGGGCGTTTACTTTTTTTTTTTGGGCGGCGCTTTTGTTTTGCCATTTCCCCCGACCGCCGCCGGAAGAAGTCATCCTCAGGTGAGTGCTTGCTGTCCTGCCCCCCCCTTGTTCGTGCTTGCTGTCCTGCCCTCGCCCCCCTTGTTCGTGCTTGCTGTCCTGCCCTCCCCCCCCGCGCCGTTCTTGACTGACAACAGCCCTCAGAACACCTTGCGTCACTGGAGCGACAACCCGAGTGAAGGACCCGTCCTCTAGGACATGTCGGGCTCTGAAGGAGGGCTTTGGGGCTTTCTTTTCGGTGTCCTATTTTCGAGTAAGATACGAATCAGACTTCACTTTTTCAGAAGCGCTGTAAAGAAACGGGGTGTATTGGAGTGGGTGAAAGGGGGGCTGCGGGAGGCAGGCCTGGAGTTCCAAGTGACAGAAAGTACGGAACAGAAAGAGCATCCAAGCGACAGAAAGTATGGAGCTGTCCGATAAACGGCGTGAGAACAGCGGACAGTAATGCTGGCGCAGACTTTGCACAAAGATTACCGGACGGTATCTACAGGGAGCGAGTGGACACCAGGAAAGAGTTACAAGTGCTTATACTTCAAACGAAGACTGTTTCATGCCCCTTGCACTTAGAATAGCCTGAAAAATGGAAGGAAAAGGCTGTACCGAAAGAATGGGGATGGGAGGGGCTGTGGGGGGATAGATAGTTCAGTCATCGCCGCTCCTCACGCGCACTTTGAGCGACTTTCGTAAACACCAGTTCCACTCAGTTTCGTTTCAAAATTTCACCCAGAAATAACACTTCGTCGCACGATTTGAACTGAAATTAACGCCATCCCATAAACGGACAACCAGCACGAAATAACTGCTGTGATGTCATGATCTCCCAACAGTGAACCCTGGAAAGACCTATTTCACAAGGAACCGAAATAAAATGGAGTTCACAAAATGCACCTCAAGGTGGAAGCCCAAAGTGAGAAGAGACAACACGCTCCCAGATTATGTTCAAATTAAGTGCGATCTTGTAATATGTGACGTCGGGTTCGCTGTGCCTTTTTGCTTCAAATGATTGTTAAATCTATTTTGGGAATAATATGCTTTGTGCCGCTTTCTATACAGAAAAGATATAATGTTCATAGTGTGGTCTTTCTTGACTTGTCCAGGCAATGGGGATCACATCGGTGATTACAAATCTAGTATTTCACACGCACTAAAACGAGAGAATACAAATTAACACAGTGATTGTTGCCTTTTATTCTGCCGTTCTGCCACCACATTCATTGATAACATTTTTGGTTTGGGGGTTGTTATAAAGCGCTGTTATTACTTTCCAGTGGTCTCGAAGCACTAACCCATTCTACAAGCTGCAATTGTAGTGCACAAAGCCTCAGATCGTGCGCTTAGAAACCATGTCTCGGGATGATGTTAAACGCGTGCACCCTTTTACAGCGAGAGCCCTTTCTGACATGGAACACATGTTTTAAAATATCCAAAGCATCGTAGATTGGGCACGCACGCTCCAGTCTTAATTATTCAACTCTACCAATCCGTGGTCCATACTCGCCAAGTATTAGTCAACTAATTACAAAGGCTGTTTTTGAATTAAAATAGGAAAACATACACGTATGCATCTGTAGAAACGGCATTTCTAAATAGGCGTGCAATTACCTCAAAACGAATTTTACACCACAGACAACAGTTTTAAGCGTGGTACATCAGTGGGTGGTGTGTGTCTTGGAGAGGCAATGCACCTGCCATCAAAAGGGAAGGGCAGCACCTTAGCCTATCTGCCATGTTCCATGTTAAGGGATTTGAGTCTGTTGTCCGTTTCTATTGGGGAGGTGACCCCGTCCACTACTGCTTCACTGTATGGACTTGGGTTATCGGGCTTCCAAAATACTCCTAAGAAACGTCATAGACAAAGTAACGGACCTGGGCAGCCTTACGATGGGCTTTTTTTTATAAGCTTAGATATTGAAGACTGTGAATAACCTCTTTTTTCTGTTAGCTAACTTCTATGTACATATCTGTCGATTGGTTCGTGTAATTTAGTTAATTTCACCTCTCCCAGTCACATGAAAGGGCAGTCGTTGTCTTATCGCCTGCTATCACTGTCTTTATACCTTCGCCCCCTCCTCACCCCTTTCCTCCTCCCTTTTCTTTTCCTCCTCCTGTCACGCTCTCCTTCCTTCCTTACTTCCTTCTTTGTTCCGTCCTTGAATCCATCCGTTTTTCTTTCCTCCCACTCTTTCACTACCAGGTCCCCCCCCCCGCGCCGTACTTGACTGGCTGTTTGTTTATTTTTTTTTTGTAACCGATATTTACTGCTAGACCCCGTCCCGTACAACAAACAAAACAGGTGAGTTAAGTAAAACACTGTATCGAGAAAGTCCTGCCGCTGCACGTCGCCAGCACTGGGCATGCTCAGATCAAGGATGCTGGGCTCTGATGAGGTAACCGAAGGCTGAGAACAGTCGAACAGCGCGACGCGGTGAGGTGCGGGAGGAGTGTCAATCAATACCACACCCGGAGACACCGGGAGACCGAAGAAGAGGCCGTCACCCCATGCCGGGGCTGCCGACAGAAGCAGCCGTCCTTTCCTCCGAGGTGCGAGCGGCCGCTGGTGAGTCAGGGGGCCTGGTGTGGGAACGCTGCAATGGTCGCCTCTCGATGGCGACTGGCTGGCTAGTGGGGAAGGGGTGAGTGGAGTGAAAAAAAGACAGCCCCTGGCTTTTTTTCTGGGTCTTCCACCTGACTCTGGTCTGCCCGTACCACCCCTGAGGTTTGTTGTCAGTCACAAGGGTGCCCATTTGGTTAAATGCAATTGAACTTTAACATTCAGCTGTGAGCAGGGGGGCACCCCTCCCGTATGCGCAGCTCATTGTTTTCCGTCAGGGAAGCAGATCATTAGTTAAAGTCCCTGCCTTACCCCCGAGGGATCATGGCGTATGTAGAGTTGTTGCAGGGCCTTCCACATACACATGGATGTGGTGGGGGTTGCCGAAGAGGTAATTCGGTGTTTATCCCAAGGCAGATCCTGCCATGCCAGTTGTTGCCTGAATGCTGATTATGCATGCCTGCCTCTATTGGATAATCAGCATGTCTTGCATACAACTGCTTCTCTCTGGCGGCCCTGCCTGATTTTGTTTTTGATGGAGCTGCCAGTGTGTTTTGTTTCTTAGGAGAAGCGTTTGCTTGATTGTGAATACGCTTGGGGCACCTCCTACAGATCATGTGATCTTAAGTGCACAGTACTTGCCAGCTTCCCACATTTATGCCAGTCCACGTCTTTATATTTTTCATTTGTCTTTCGTTGTCGAATGGGTGGGTGCACAGCGCAACTGTCAGCAACAGATTGTAAACAATTACGTACTATTTAGATAGATTGGCTTTGGCTTCACCCAGTGAAGTGCTATTTTTATACCTCATGCAGTTGGTTGTTTCGTGCATCATTCCGCCTTTCGGTGAGTGCTTAACTGTATTGCATTTGTTTCTATCTTAAAAGTACATAACGTCTTCACAGTTTGACATTCATTTTGTATGTATACATTTTAATCAGACACCAGTCTTTTCTTGCCTTCTGCCCCCTGATTGTGCCGCTTTTCTTGCCTTCTGCCCCCTGATTGTGCCGTTTTTCTTGCCTTCTGCCCCTGATTGTGCCCCTTTTATTGCCTTGTGTGTGTGGCTCTGTGTGTGGCTCTGTGTGTGGCTCTGTGTGTGGCTTTGTGTGTGGCTGTGTGTGGGGCTCTGTGTGTGGGGCTCTGTGTGTGGGGCTCTGTGTGTGGGGCTGTGTGTGTGGGGCTCTGTGTGTGTGTGGGGCTCTGTGTGTGGGGGGGGCTGTGTGTGTGTGTGTGTGTGTGGGGGGGGCTCTGTGTGTGTGTGGGGGGCTCTGTGTGTGTGTGGGGGGCTCTGTGTGTGTGGGTGGGGGGCTCTGTCTGTGTGTGTGTGTTGGGGCTCTGTCTGTGTGTGTGTGTTGGGGCTCTGTCTGTGTGTGTGTGTGTTGGGGCTCTGTCTGTGTGTGTGTGTGTGTTGGGGCTCTGTCTGTGTGTGTGTGTGTTGGGGCTCTGTCTGTGTGTGTTGGGGCTCTGTCTGTGTGTGTGATGTTGGGGCTCTATCTGTGTGTGTGTGTGTTGGGGCTCTGTCTCTGTGTGTGTTTGTGTTGGGGCTCTGTCTGTGTGTGTGTGTGTTGGGGCTCTGTCTGTGTGTGTGTTGGGGCTCTGTCTGTGTGTGTGTTGGGGCTCTGTCTGTGTGTGTGTTGGGGCTCTGTCTGTGTTGGGGCTCTGTCTGTGTTGGGGCTCTGTCTGTGTTGGGGCTCTGTCTGTGTGGCTAGCTTTTTTTGTAGGTGGCTCTATGTGTGGGTGGCTCTGTGTGTGTGGGTGGCTCTGTGTGTGTGTGGGTGGCTCTGTGTGTGTGTGTGTGGGTGGCTCTGTGTGTGTGTGGGTGGCTCTGTGTGTGTGTGGGTGGCTCGGTGTGTGTGGGTGGCTCTGTGTGTAGGACTCTGTGTGGGTGGCTCTGTGTGGGTGGCTCTGTATGTGTGTGTGGGTGGCTTTGGGTGTATGACTCTGTGTGGGTGGCTCTGTATGTGTGTGTGGGTGGCTTTGTGTGTGTGGCTCTGTGTGGAAGCAAAAGTAATAGGTCTCGCATTTGCGAGCGATTAAGCTATTGGCATTGTAAATGACAATGCCATTTATTTATGTTTTAAAAACAAAAACATAAATAAAAATAATGTCATAAGCAATGCCAATAGCTCTAACTTTAACAATGCCGAGACCATTGCATTGTAAATGCTTGTTTAAGATGTTTTTATTATCCCACTGGACTCTTGGGGACTATATCTCTGTGTCATTTAATGGCAGCCGTAATATTTCTCTTTATGTTGTGACCAGCCAATCAGCATGAGCTCCTGCATGACTCGTGTTATCCACTCACTCTCACAAGAGTGAGGTGGCCTATGGGAAAAAAGACATCTTGGTCATTCGGATTGCTCTATTATTTGAAGTTGCATGCTCACGGGTCTTCCATGATCCCAACCGTCCAGATATGTATAAACTGTAAACCTTTTTAGGTATTGTGTTCTGCACAGCATAGGGTTAGCTGAAATTTTCTAGCATGTGGCTAGGCCCTGCACCCATGCCCCTATTGGCAGCCACCTGCAGCCATGAACAGTGTGGGGATGGCCACAGGGCCTGGCCTCAGGTAAGAACTGAGGTGAATGATCTTTTTTGGGCAAATTTCATGAAGGTTCGACAAACCGCACTAAAGTTATTAGCAAACCAAAAAATCAATTTCCTATGGTAACTGGGTCCTAACTATAACTGCACAGTGACGACCGTAAGTAAAAAGGGAATCAAAATTCCCAAATATATTTGCATTGTGTTAAACTCTATTAAGGAGAAAATGCATTTCACCTACCCCGATGCAAACTAAACATCTAATTTAACTTTGCCTACATCTTAGCCATAACCTTATTCTTTAAGCCTTTACCCTAAGCCTATCCCTAACCCACTGTCAAACTGTATCCTTAACCTTTCTAAAACTATACCTTTTCCAAGACCTTAGCATAACCCATAATCATACCGTCTCTCCAATGTGACTGCTAAAATGGAGAACCATCGTTCTCTAAGGTTTGAGCCCATTGAAAAACATTTAAGCTTCAGCCACTGCAATAGGCAAAAGAGGGAAATATGCGTTGTTACCAGTAACATGTTTCAAGCAGTTTGAATATTATTAGCTTGCTCAGTCTTCAAGTTTTAAACTAAATTCTGGTTTTAATAAAACACTGCTTGGACGAAAACACAGAGTATATGGGACCAATTAAAAATATAGCCCTTGTTAGTGCACACTGCAGACTGTTCACCAGGAAGGAATACAAACAGCAAGCGCATGGTAGAAGACACGATAAGCCAATGAGTCATGGGAAACACATTTTCAATGCTGCTTCCCATTGCAGAGCTAAATTAAGAACACTGGATGGTTCTTTTGGAGAAATCTATTGTATAGCTTGTATGATTATGCTGTAAAACCTAGTAAATTACGTGTAAAATGTCTCTTTCCCACAGAGGGCACATATATAAGAATTTCAAAGTTGGAGAGGAAATAGGAACATCTTTAATAGTAATTAACTTTTCATAGACAACACAATAAATCAGGCGAATGGCGAACATCGGTTATTTTATTTTTCGAAATAAAAAGATAAATGTAAGCAGTGCCTCATATCCGTGCGCGCCAAAAGCTCTACCTAGACACTGCCAGTTTAGTCACTAACATTTAAGTTCCGATAAATAAACTTGCTTGATGAGCTCAAAATGTCCGACATTCCAAACAAGCAAAACGAGTGTGCCTGGGGCTTTGCAGCTACATTATACAGAGCTAGAATGAAGGGAATAATCTAAAATAAGACTTGGCACCGACATCCTGCCAGCTGTTATACATTTGCCAACGGAGTTACATATTTTCTTCATGATGCAGCATCAGAAATGGCCGCTCTTTGCCTTATTTGGATTAAGCTCTGCGCCATACTGTCTAAAATGTTCTTGTATTATTCTGCAACGAGGGCCGTGCCTGTGTTCTCCAGTACTGTTGCCTTTTCGCTGTAGCATGTGTTCGCCATTGTGGCACTTTTTGAAAGGGGTGAATTTGTATTTACTACACACTTGAAACCGCCCTTACGGGGTCTTCACGTCTGCGAGCAATGAGATCAAACTTTGCTTCAGCCTCCCCTAAACCAAAGGACTGGAATGTTGACTGTAACTAATCATCCTAACTCGCCATGGCGCAGTCTTGGCTGTTTGTGGTAGAGTCAGGTCGCTTATTGCTTGGAAAAATTGCAGCCACAGTCATGCTTGTTTTACAGACCGATAGTGCCTTAAAAAACACTCCGTTCGTTTTCCTCTCCTGTGGCTGTAATATGAAACCACGTACTAGCAGACCACATGCTAGCCGGGGAACTATGACGGTCGCAGGGGAAATCCACTACACCTGTTATAGGTCACCGCAATGTTCACGTTCACATCATATTTCAAGAGCAGACATATTTGCACCTGTGTATCAGAGCAGCCTGTGAACCCCATTAGTGCAGTAGCCCCAAACAAAAAGGCGAGTGCAGATTTCACTGGAAAAGACTGAGCAAGGGTGGGAGAAGGTGGCAGCAGAGTGGAATGGTAATCCCCACGAGCATACCTGACGGTTCCTGGCTCATTGCAACCTTGGTTGCAGAACTATTTTTCTTTTTTTAAACGGCACCGAGATTTTCCACCCTCTTAAAACAATGGGGTGATTTTCTGTTTCGCAGTTTGTTTTAATTTCAGTTATTTAGGGCCAGATGTGTAAAAGAAGTCTATTTACGATCTCCTAATTGCAATTTTTGTGATTCTCAATTAGGAAATCACAAACAGCTATGTACCACAGTGTCTCAGACACTTTTTGCGATTCCCAATGGGTCGCAAATAGACCTGCCTCATCAATATTCATGAGGCAGGTCTCAATTTGAGACCCATTGGGAATTGCTACAATCACAGGGATTGTGGCATGCTGGTGTCAACAGACCACCATGTCTCTGATTGCTTTTTAAATAAAGCAATATAAATAAATAAGAAAAGTGGGACCATTGCCTGCTCTTAAAAAATGTTCTCAGACATATTCACAAAGGGGAAGGCGTCCCTTCCCATTTCCTCTACGGACATTCATACCTACCAGTGCTATTCAGAATTAGGAAGGGACACCCTAAGGGCCAGATGTACTACTGGTTTTAGTAGTTGCAAACGGGAAATTGTTCAGTTTTCAACTGCTAAAAAGGGTTGTAGGATGTACCAAACCTATTTTGCGAGTCGGCTCTGCAGAATAGGTTTTGGAAGTTGCTCTTAGGAAGGGGCGTGCCAAGGGTGTCTCTCCTAATAGCGAGTCGCTGGGGGATGTAAGATTGTTTTTGCAACCGCAAATGCAGTCGCAAAACAATTACAGTTACCACCAACTTCAAATTGAGGGTAAGCCAGTTCCAAATGGGAAGGGGACTCCTTCACCTTTGTGATTGGCAGGGACCACTGCCCTCTCTTAAAAAATGAAACTGAAACATTTCATTTTTATTTTTGAAATGCATCCCATTTTCTGTAAAGGAAAATGAGCAGCATTAAAAAAAGTGCTTTATTTAAAAGCCGTCACAAACAAGGTGTTCTGCTGACCCCAGCAGGCCACCATACCTGTAAGTGCTGGCTATTCTCAATGGGTTGCAAAATGTGACCTGCCTCATGAATATTAAGGAGGCAGATGAGGCAGGTCCTTTGCGGCCGAATTTTGGCAATCACAAACAGTGTCTCAGACAATGTTGTACATTAGAGATTGCGACTCGCAATTTGCAAGTCGCTAAATTTGGACATACACCTGGCCCTAAACAAGCCCCTTCCTAATACCGAATTGTGAAAGCAAAATGCGACTCAGCAACAAGTTCCCGAGCCGCTTTTTGCCTTTTGTACATGGCAATATGCATGGGCCATTTGCGACCGGTAAAATGCTTCATACATCTGGTCCTTAGTATGGTGGTCCATGGCGGTAAAGTTCTCAGTTGTTTCCAGGTTTTCATTATCCACGAGAGAGACACTGAAGGAAAGCCCATTTGTTCTTAATATTCTGTGGCACTGGTTTGAGGTTTGTTAACTGTCATGATTAAATTCGAGCACATCTCAGACTTCTACACACAAGGCTAAATGCTGCTTTGAATCTTGATGAATAGATTGAGGAGTGACGAGAGTGCTATATAAATCCTCAAATAAAGTACGCAATGATGACCTTTGAGACACAATCACGTCTAGTGTGTGAGTCCCCTCAATAAGAATTATAATCAGAGTATACAATTATGTATTTTATACTTTACTGTTATGCCACAGCAGTATGCAATCTGACCTTCGGTTGAAGCAAGGGTACTATCGATGTCTTCCAAAAACGTAGGATACAATCTTGGTGAACGATAATGCTGTCAACAAACTGTGGGGCATATTATCAAGAAACAGCTTTAAAATTATCGCCGCTTTAGTGTCAGGAAACTGCAGCTAAAGCGGCAATAATGGGCTTGATAATATGCCCTTGTGAATTTCCCATAGAAGCCAATGTTCTGGGGTGAAAAGGAAAGCTTTATTCGATTGCCATATCGAGCAATCATAATGGCACATAAAATAACACAATTATTTCACAGATTAAGATACCAAACAATTAAAAGAAAAAATATTATGTATAGATAATATTAACATTTTTGAACATTATAAAATTGATCATATTTCAGATTACAGATACAAAATAATTAAATAAACCTACATTTCCTTTGACTCAAAACTCGTTTTAAAAAGGTTACAATTCTAAAAACACTACGCTCATTATCCAAAAGTTGTGAAAAAAAAATATGTTGACCAGAGTTTGCCTTGAATAACACACTCAAAGGCTGCTGTGAGTTCCACAAATGCTAAGAACAACTTTCCCGATTCAGAAAAGGGGGGTGGTGATGAACAGAGTGTCTGAATTAAGCAGACCACTCATAAAAGGAGACAAGCTACCGGGGACCGGTTTCTGGCATTTCAGCCTCATCGGCCCGGCTTGCTTGAATCCTGATGGAGCAGTGAGCAAGGGACTTGTTTCCTTCCCAGTACAAGAATTGGCTTGGTAGTTTGGTTTGCCCTGTTCCCATCATGCACTGGGACAGGAACAGACTAATTTGCATATAGCCAAGTTCTGAGCTGGGATGGTGCAGTGAGCTAAAAAACGGTGATGGATCAAGCCCTGATCTTTGGACTGGGTAAGAGTGGTCTGCTTAATTCAGGCACTCTGTTCATCACCACCCCCTTTTCTGAATCAAGAACAACTTTCCCTGCTTCGCCCTGGTGTATTTCCCCACTAAAATTGATAGATTTAAACTCTGCTCTACCGTCCCCAAACCTGCCTGAAAACCATAGTGTAAATCGGACATTACCGTGTTATCCTCTGCCCAATCCTGGAGATGTTCTAATAATACAAGAACAGAAGAGGGACCCTGGACACAGATACTCGGAGAGGCTGGCAGAGAAAATGCAAATACAAGAACAAGTCCTCTCTCAGGCAATTTCTTTAAACATTGGTAATATATCCTAAATAAATTGAAATAAATACATTGGCCCACACACAGAAATATTTAGAAAAATATATCATTTCTTTAATTATTTTACATAGATTCCTTATAGATCAAAACAATCCACAGAGAGATAATCATCATATATAAATTAATACGTTAAATAAGAAACCCGCTAAGCCAATTTATACGTCCATCACGCATCTCAAAACATTCCACTCATTTACACCACTCAAATACAACACAGTCTCACCAATTTGGACCAACTCAACAACATATACAATAAAAAATAATGTTAACACACTATGATGGCATACAGTAAATATGTACAGAAAAGAAGAAAATAAATTTAGTTTTAGCAACACAAACAAACGCCGACGCGTGTTTCGGACAGGAAGTCTTGATCCTGAATTCCTTCGTCAGGGCGCATATAATCGGTATAATCCAGTTTAACAGTCTTTATCTTGACTTCATATTATATAGACTTCAATCCAAATAAATGGTATCAGTGTCTGAAGTTAAAGATTCAGGCACATGTCAAAATCTGACAGAGGTTGCTATCTTTGAAAAAGGAAGTTTGGAGGGCGCCAACTACCCAGTGCCTACAGAGTTAACGACTAACAAGGATGTAAGTAAAAATAAAAGTAAATTGCCTGATGTACACCCTGTCTCCCCCAGTGATGAGGTCTTTTTTACTGGCAATGATGAGGCGGATGATGAAGAAAGCGCGAATGAAAGCGTGGGATCAGTGATAGATACTGAATCAGAAATAGAAACAGAAAGTTTGGGCGATGAAACACTGAACACTGATACGGAAAGTATAGAGACTGAATCAGGGGCTGATTCTGAAACCACCTCTAATTCTATTAGTAGCGAGACAGAAATTATCAATAAAGAGTCTAAGAAATTAACTCAAGAAAAGGCACTAAAAGAGATTTCCGTGAGATCAAAAACAAACATTGTGAGTAGTATTAATACCAGGGGCAACATTAAAAATAAGAGTAAAACAAAAAATTCTAAGATGGCGACCGTGTGGTTTGCCATCAGTCCCACCTCTATCTCTATGTCTTATGAAGCCGCCTGCTACCATCATTGGGTTGGTCGCTAGAGGAGGGGTATATATAGACGTGTGTGCTGGCTCTTTAGCGTTTCGCCTGCCGAACATTACGGACGCAGACTTTTTGGACCGCCGTGACAGACTAAGGTATGTTAGTATCGCTTAGGCGATAGGGACATTTATAGTACCTTATGAGGCCATGGGGAGGGAGTCGACCGTTACCTTTTTACCCGCCATATGAGACCGCCCCTGCTATCAGCATTGGTGGAAGATCGAACTAGTTGGAGTGCTCTAATGTAACGGGTATGATACCTCTAGCTTCACTCTTTTCTTTATTACCGGTATACTTGATACCTTTCTCTTTTCCCCCCTATTATTTGCTTATATCGTGCTTATTTCAGTGCGAAATTAAGGAGGACAGAAGTTTACCCTCCCCTGGTTTACGCCTGATATGAAGAGGCCTAACCACACTGTGGAACCTATCTATGACGATTTTGTTTATTCCCCATCTGAATATATCTCTACTTGGATGTGTTGCCACTCTATGACCTACGGACGGTTTCCCTGAGGTAAGGCAGCATACCTCGATAGGTCGTGTCTCTATTTGGCGAGTGGTGATTAGCCTTTAGCACTTTTATAGAACTTTATTAGGTCAGTTAGACCTGCTTTATTTTGGTGACACCTCTTGTGTAGTGTAATTGCCTTCAAGAAGGCTTCTCATATCTATCCACAGCGACCTGGTAGAAAGTGACTCGAATATTTCTGCTTCAGGAGATTTGAATCGACATGTAAAATAGATCCATAGTCTCTTCTTTAGATCAAAGTGAATGGGGTAGGTCCATTGCCTCTGTTTTTCTGCTCTGTACTTGTTGTAATTTGCCAAAAGAGTGGTACTGAAATGCCTGGTGGAGGCTATATTGATGTGATTTGTGGCTCTATATCCTTTTTTCGTCCCTCTTCCTTGGTACACTACATATCTTTCTGAGCACATGGCTATTTCTTGATTTTGGTATATGGCGCTCTTTACTATATCTTCTTTTTGGGTGTGGATGCCCACAGCTGCAGCATTGTCTAACTAATTTATGTGTTTATGATGTGTAACATTGATATCATTGTCCCCCACAGATAACGTCTCAGAGGTGTTCTCTGAGTACCCCGTGTAACCCCCTGATACCATTTATTTGGATTGAAGTCTATAAAATATGAAGTCAAGATAAAGACTGTTAAATTGGATTATACCGATTATATGCGCCCTGACGAAGGAATTAAGGACCAAGGCTTCCTGTCCGAAACGCGAGTCGGCGTTTGTTTGTGTTGCTAAAAAGAAATTTATTTTCTTCTTTTCTGTACATATTTACTGTATGCCATCATAGTGTGTTAACTTTATTTTTTATTGTATATGTTGTTGAGTTGGTCCAAATTGGTGAGACTGTGTTGTATTTGAGTGGTGTGAATGAGTGGAATGTTTTGAGATGCGTGATGGATGTATATATTGGCTTAGTGGGTTACATATTTAACGTATTAATTTATATATGATGATTATCTATCTGTGGATTGTTTTGATCTATAAGGAATCTATGTAAAATAATTAAAGAAACGATATATTTTTCTAAATATTTCTGTGTGTGGGGCAATGTATTTATTTCAATTTATTTAGGATATATTACCAATGTTTAAAGAAATTGCCTGAGAGAGGTCTTGTTCTTGTATTTGATGTTCCAATAATATACATCATACTGTGTTTGTCATGGCATCCAATAATGAGATAGGTCTATAACATCCAGGATCCTGCCAATCCCCCTTTTTGAAAATTGGAACCATAGTAGATTCTACCTAAGGTAGATAAAAGAGGGGTACAACAACTAGCAGTAATTACCTGGATGATTATAGACTCCCACAGCAAAGTATTCGACTTCTATAGATCTGCAGGTACCCCACCTGGACTGGGAGCCTTACAACCCTGACTTGCAGAGAGTGCCCGGTTTACTTCTTCCAAGGTGAAATGCAGATCTGAGTAATGGGGCAATGGAACCTAAGATGTTCCCCTTCAGCATTGCAACCCATCACATCAGAATTAGCCTCGCCATTATAGACTTGGAAAAATGTTTGATCCATTGTTCTTCAGTAACGGCAATTTCAATAGACGGTCCTCTTTCATTGGTCTAAAAAGGCGCTTTAACCACCTTCCAGAATGCCGAGCTGTCTTTCTGTACCGAGGCCTTATACAGGGCTTCCCAGGCCTCATTTTTCATAGTAATTTTCCTATTTCTAATAGCTCGCTTATAGCCCATTCTGGCCTGCCACACTCTGTCCAGATTTCTGGGAGTCTCATGTAAAACATTTTTTAGTTTAGAATATGCTAAAGTACACCCAGAATCAAACCATCCACGTGATTGGCCCTTACTGCATTTCCCAGTTAGCATAGATTCTCTTACTGAAGTAGTTATCACCTGAAAAGAAGATAAAATATTATCTGGGGCGGCTGTTTCACTTAGACATATCTCAAAAGCGGAATTACATTTATAACCACTGACTTAGTTATCGCTTTTGGATCTACCATTGACCAGCACAAAGAGTACCCATTTGTCCTCCCAATTGCTATATTTTTTAACAGCTGGTCATGTTTGTCTGGACTGGTAGATTCACTTGATGTTAGTAAAGTGGAAAAACACAGGGGGAAATGATCACTCAGAGAGTTATCCCCAAAAGCAAACGAGTGAGAACTATGAGCTGAAGAATTCATGTAAACAAGATCTTCAGATGGAAGTAGTTTATTATAGGAGAAACAGCTTGAACATCCACCAACATCCAATGTCCAACTCCCAATGACCAACTCCCGCGATACAGAACATTCTTCACATCATGTAACATAACAATTCTAAGAGAACATTCCAAATAGGAATACTACACACCTTCCCCCTAAAAAACAACACAAAAACAAGAAGGAAAGAAACAAAAGAAAATAAAACAAATTAATGAATAAAATCACGCAATCTTACAGGAAAATGTTTTACACGAGAACTCTTCCTTAGAACAACACCACAATGTTGCACAACCCCATTGCCCATACTTCCTTTATCAATAGTAGCAGTAGAACCAAAATCACACGTAGCACCATTGCTTATGGAAATAGAAGTATCAACATTTGCATCTTGTGGCTCACTCCCAAAAGTATCCAACATGGAGGAAAAGGCTTCATTATTGGATCTAACTGAAACATGTAATTCACCACCAAAATTGTCTAACATAGCTGGGAAAACTTCATCATTGAACTCAGGGGAACCCAATTGCAAATCTGCTTTAGAATTCACATTTTTACAAAGAGAAACCCTTCTAAAATTCCCAATTTTGCCATCTTCAACCCTCACAGCCTTGCTGAAAACTTCTAACACTCTACAGGGATCAGACCATTTCTTCCATCTAGAACCACAAGTTCTACCAAACTTGACTCTTAGAAAATCGCCAACTTTAATTCTTGAGCCCTTGCCACAAGACACAGGATTACCTTTCATTTTTTCCTGATATCTCAAGACTTTGTTTCTAACAACAGAAGAATCAAAGGAAGATTGACAGGGAACTTTTGTCTTCAACCACCAAGGTAAGAGTTTCGAACCTGGTTTCCTACCTCTCAGCATTTCGAATGGAGATATACCCGTAACAGAATTAGGAGAGGTACGGTATGATAGTAAAGACGCACGAAGCACTTTCCTCCAATCCAAGTTACTTTTGACAGCCAGTTGAATGGATTCTTTTATAATCCTATTAAAGCGTTCCGTTTGACCATTAGACTGGGGATTATAATTGGACACTCTTTTGTGTACTATACCACACCTATTAAGAAAGGAAATAAACTCGTTGCTAATAAACTGTGGACCATTGTCGGACACATTCTCAGCAGGAATGCCCTCCCTACAAAATATTTCATCCATAAATTCAACCACTTGAGTTGAACCAATCTTATCAACCACTTTCAACTCGGCCATTTTGAGAAAAAATCAATCAATATTAGTACGAAGACAACCTTATTGTTAGATAAATCAAGAGGACCGATGATATCTATCCCAAGTTTTTTCCAAGGACATGTAGTAAATTCAATAGGAGAAATATCCTTTTTCCCTGCCAACGGTTTAACAGACTTGTCACTATTAGCCCAAGGAGAACATGAACTAACCCATTTGTCCACCATTCTATCAATACCAGGCCACCAATAATATTCACGAATCCGCCTTTTAGTGCTTGACATACCCATGTGACCTTCGTGAGCCATTGAAATGATCTTCTTTCTCAACTCACAAGGAGGAACTATTTTGTCACCCCTTGTTATAAAACCATGGTCAAACATGAGTTCCTCTTTAATTTTACAAAAAGACAAGACATCACCAGATAATTTCCTTTCTTCAGGCCACCCTGTTTGCATAAAATTCACTACATTGGACAAGCCTTCATCTCTGCACATGGCTTCTCTCCATTCACTCTCTGAAATAATACTAGACAAAAGATTGTATTCACCGCGGTTGACATGATCAATCGTAAACCCAACATCAAAATCAGGGCAAATATTAGCAATACCACATGAATCAACTGAAGGCAATCTAGACATGCAATCCGCATGTACATTTAAGCGGCCAGGCACATATTCGACAATACACTGGAATTCTTGCACTTTTGCAGGCCAGCGTGCCAAGCGTGCCGTCAACATCCTACCACCACCAGCTGCCAACATATTAATCAAAGGTTTATGGTCAGTTCGCAAACGAAATTTCGTGCCCCAAAGAAATTGCCTAAAGTGTTCAACAGCCCAAGTGTATGCTAATAACTCCTTCTCGATGGTAGAATAGTTAAATTCTGCGCCACGAAGAGTTCTGGACGCGTAAGAAACGACATATTCTTCACCTAAGTTCTTTTGCATCAGCACAGAACCCAGACCAACATTACTTGCATCCACACATACTATGCATTCTTTACCCAAATCAAAAGGTCTTAAAAAAGGAGCATTGGCTATTTCCTTCTTTAGTGATTCAAAAGCAAACTGCTGCTCATTGTTCCAAACAAATTTGATGTCTTTTTTTAACAACAACCTTAGTGAATGAACTTTTGAGGAATAGACTTGCACGAATTTGCTATGAAATTCAGTTAGCCCCAAGAATGATACAACTTGTTATTTGTTAATGGGTGCTGGTGCCTTAACTATACTCTGGATATGATTAAACTTGGGTTTAATGCCCTGAGCAAAAATCTCATGACCCAAATATTCCACTTTACTCTGTCTGAATTTACATTCTGAGAATTTCAATGTTAAGGCTTTTTCTTGTACAGACTTCAATACTTTTTCTAAATTCTTGTCATGATCCTCAAAACTTCTCCCAAAAATCAATATATCATCCTGGAAAGCAATGGCATTGTCACAACCATCCAACACTTCCTTCATGAGTCTCTGAAAAACAGAAGCCGCACTGGCTAAACCAAATGGCATGCGTTGAAATTGGAATATGCCTTCTGGTGTTATAAAGGTAGTAAGGAACTTAGATTCCTCTTGTAGCACCAAATGGTGATAAGCACTAGCCAAGTCTAAAGTTGAAAAGACACAAGCACCAGAAAGTGTAGAAATTAGCTCATGAATGTGGGGTAGAGGATGTCTATCAACCCAGATCTCTTTATTCAAACTGCGGAGATCCACACATAGACGAAGTTCGCCATTACTCTTAAGAGATAAAACCACTGGAGAAACCCAGGGAGAAGATTCAGTTGGTTCAATAATTCCCCTGGAAACTAAATCTGATAGGATTAGTTTTAACTTGTCTCTGTGAGCCAACGGTACATTCATGACTCTGTGTCGAACAGGAGTAGCACCATCCATGAGAATAATTTTATGTTTAAAATTTACAAACTCTCCCAGATTATCACTAAAAATGGTGGGAAATTTACTTTTCATTTGAGTTGTGAATTCATCATCCTCAGAAGACACAATGTACACCGGTGGGGAAGCATTGGGATCCAACTTGATGCCTAATTCATGTTGGTGCGGCCAACTAAGAATAGATGCACTTTTAGCTGCAATGTAAACGTTACCTTTTATGTTCCTATCCTTAAATTTAATGTCTGCCCACATAAAGCCATTCAGATCAATTTTTTTTCCCGAATATCCACCTGGTTGTACATCAGGAGGTAATACATTTGTTGACTTCCAATGTTTATCAAAAATATTTCTGCCTATTATACAATACCAGTATGAAGGAGTTAGGCCCATAAAACTGTGGGGAAGGCTGGACCTTGTAAATACGTATTTAACACACAAACATGCCACCCCACCTTACTTGTTAGCTCTTACTAGTGGACAACACATCAATCCTAATTCGATATGTTCGGTATAATTATTTACCTTTTATTTCTAGTATTTTTTGAAAACAATCTTTGATTTGATGTCAGAGTAAAAACACAACACATATACTATACAAACTTAGACTGTGTACAAACTTTAAATTTGACCAAACATTTACAAAAAAACAACGAACTTTACTACATGGAAAATGCAATCACTATACACAACAAAAAAACATATATATCATTTTCAAATTGTTCCAGAAAAGGGCAAGTATCAACTCCTCGCCTAAATGATCCTAACGATTTCAATTTTTAGGGAACAATGATAGACAAAATCACAGTTGAAAGGAGATAACCAGATAAATCAGTAATAATAAATTAATAATTATCAATATTTATTGTCTCCTTTTTTGCCGACGCGTTTCGAACTCCATACAGCTGTTATGGGTTCTCCTCAGGGCCTTGTCACTTCTGTCTGCATGTGTGTAAGGAAAAAACAACACTGTTTCAGTGTCTATTCCTATAGCCTCATATTACAAATCCGCTTATGCCATCCTTAAAAACCATGTTTACCTTAACTGTTGCCAGCCATGATTATCCTATTATCTGGGTTCTGGGTCTTTGAAGCTGCAATCTGGGGGACATTTCAGAGAACCCATTTAGTGCCAATCTCATTCTTAGCCCTAAGATTACTTTATGCAAAAACACTGCAGGACATACCTTTAGTATTGCTCAAGGGTCCGTGTACGGGCGTCCCTCTACGTGGCGGTGATGGTTTTGGTGTTTAAGCCTAGGAGAAAGGCACCATCAATTTCACGCTACAGGGCTTGACGGGGAGACTAGCTTGTTCTCAGTATTTATATAAAGCCTTCATACCTTGTGATGTGCACCGCAGGCTTCGGGGGACGGCTTTATTCCGTCTCAAATTCTAACACGGGGGCGGTTTCCCACTGTGCGCACCGCGCACTTGTTCGCCTCTGTTTACTAACACCGGGTCCTTGTGTGCCCCGCACACCGGTGTTCGTGTTTCTGTTCTCCCAATCGCGCACTGTCAAAAGAATAAACCAAGGGACAAATTTAAATGCCCCGGTTTGCGTGTAAAATGCTACAAGCGTCCATGCGCCCCTCACCCGGCTCACCTTCTTTCAGAAGCCTTTGCTCAAAAAATCCTTCGATCACTGTGATGGGCGGCGGCCCGAGTATCTCGTTACTTGAAGCGGTCACATGACCAATGGAATTCTGGGATCTGTAGTTTTAGTGTTGAAACGCTGTACTCTCTAGTTCCAGCGCCACTTTGGGGATAACGCTGTAACCTGCATTCACAGCGGACTAAGTCATAAGTCAGTGGAGCCCCACATAATTACCCCGTTACAGTCTCGACACCTCAGAGAGGGCATTCAGCCCATTTTGTGTACTATTAAATTTCAAGATGAGGTACGCCTCTTTTTTCAAGAGTGTGTCCTCAATGTCAATCGGGCCTTTACTTCCAGATTGCACTATAGTGCACAGGACGGTCCATTTGAAATCCATTTCGCTATGGTTCATGTCCAGAAAATGTTGGACCATTGGGGCACTTAAGACCTTTTTTCTTATTCTCGACCTGTGTTGTGTAATTCGGCTATTGACCTGTTGCGTAGTTTTTCCTATGTACATCTTTTGACAGTTGCACACAACTGCATAGACTACATTCCGAGTCCTGCAGTTCGAAAAGCTGGTGTTTTTGCATTTAACTCCCCTATGTACAAATTCTGACCCTTCAATTGTGGAGTCGCACGATATGCAATTTCCACACTTGTGATGCCCTTCAATTGGTTTCAACCCCCATTTTGAGAGTAAGTCGCTCTTTGGCTTAGGGGTTAGTACATCCGCTCTAATAACACATTGGCCAATGCTCTTATTCTTCTTATAAGCGAACAATGGTCGCGGGAACGAACAATCAAGTTCCTCTAACAGGTGCCAGTTTTTCAGGACCATTTGCCGTACCTTATGGGTGTCTGGTCCGAAGGTCGTAACACAGACCAACCTGTCCATATCTTGTTTTATCTTTCTTTCAAGTAGACACTCCCGGGGCGTGTAGTGTGCTCTCTTTTTGGAGTGGTTTAGCAATTTCTTAGAATACCCACGGTGTTTCATCTCTTCGCAGAACCTGGTTGCATGTTTCTCATAATCATTTATCTCGGAGCAATTTCTTCTTATGCGAAGCAGCTGTCCGTAGGGCAGGTTATCTTTCAAGCTTCTGGGGTGTGCGCTCCGGTGATGGAGAATCGTGTTTTTATCCGTTTTCTTTCGGAAAAGAGAAGAACCCAACTGCCCATCAGTGCATTTTATCTCGATGTCTAGAAATGTCATGCTCTCATTACTGGACTCCAGTGAGAACTTTATATCTCGATGTCTCTGATTAATCCAAAGGTGAAAGTCCATCAACTCGGCATGGCTCCCCTGCCACAGGAGCCACACGTCGTCGATGTACCTCACCCATTGTTTAATCTGTTTACTGTAAGGATTGTTGGAATAGATGAATTTGTTCTCATATTCCGCCATATACAGTATGGCCATCTCCGGCGCATAGGGACAGCCCATGGCCATACCCTTGATCTGCATATAAAATTTATCATTGAACCTGAAATAGTTCTTTTTTAATGTTATTTCAGCTAGTTGCAAGATAAACGAGGTGGGGACTTGATGAGGTCTAGCTCTCTTATCAAGGTAAAGCTCTAACACTTCCAGTGCCTCATCTTGAGGAATTTGGGTGTACAAGGACGTGACGTCCATTGTCACCATCAGTTCCGTTACTGGATCAAAATGCGTTCCCTCAACTTTTAGAAGAAAGTCAGTGGTATCCTTCAGATATGATTTAACATCACTGACAAAAGGTTTTAAAAAGAAGTCTATATATTTTGAAAGTGACTCCAAACAAGACTCACACCCGGAGACGATTGGTCGTCCTGGGGGCTCCTCCGGATTCTTGTGAATCTTGGGTAGAAAATATAGGATGGGCGTTCTTGGAATTTTTTTTATCAGGAATTCACTTTCTTTACGTCCCACAAATCCATCCTCTGCGCCATTTTTTATGATCACACTAATTTGTCCCTGAATGGCCCGAGTTGGGTCTTCAGGCAGTTCCCTGTACCACTCAGCATTGTTCACCTGTGTTGCCCCTTCAGCGAGATATTTTTCTTTGGACCAAATCACTACTGCTCCGCCCTTATCAGCAGGTTTGATAACGACCGAAGGGTCATCTTTTAAATTTCTAATAGCTGTACGTTGGCCTTTCGTGATGTTCTGTTTAACATATTTCTTCTCTTTCTCTAGTTTGTTGATAGATGCGAGCATGATTTGTTCGAATGCCACAACCTGCTTAGGAATATTTTGGTAAGGGATAAAGGTGGACTTGTTCTTCAGGCCTGTCACTTCTACATTCGGGGCTGGTGGTTTATCCGCAAAAAAAGCTCGTAAGCGAATTTTTCTGCAAAAGGCAATGGTGTCCAACTTGAGTCTGGTAAAATCAGTGTGCTGGCTGGGAACAAATTTCAAGCCAAGATTGAGGACAGATTCCTCATCTCTAGTGAGTATCTTCGAGGAAAGATTTACTACTGAGGATGGTGTGGGTTCTATGACTTGTAGAAGTTTCTGCGGGTACGCATTTCCCACTGGGGTTTGAACCGAGTTTTTGGCTGCTGGCCTTTTTCTAAAAAAGGCCCCTTCTTATTTTGATTGTTCCCTCTATCCTCTGTTCCTGATGAGTTCGAGGAGGAGGATGTGTCGGAGAAAGTTTTAAATCGATTTCTCGACCGTCCCTGGAAATTATATAAGGCTCCACGTGACTCTGACTGAGTATAATAATCCTCCTTGAGGAATGGGTAGGCCTTTTCTAGAGTGAAAGCTTTTGAGTCCCTCTCGTATTGCGCAGATTTAGAGTTAATGGTAATATCTTTGAACGTTAGGATGTCTTTTTCGATTTTCTCGAGCAGTGTTTTTGCGTCGGTAACCGCTGGGCTTGCCTGGAGGCTCTTTGTGAGATCCTCAATCTCTTCTAATTCTTTGGCACACAGTCTCTGGGCTGTTTCAATGGTATGGACCATAAGGTCCCGGCTGCACTTTGTATTGATACAGCTAAAACCCTTTTTATACTCACTGTCCTCCGTGAATATCACAGGGACATTTTTTACCTGAAGTCCCCATGGGATGGTACCACCCCTAAGGTGTTTCAGGAGAAAATGTCCATGAAGTTCCGTGCGGATCTGTTTCTTCTTGAGTCTAATGAGTTTGTCCGACTCGTTCTGTTGTTGAGCGGAGGTGCTCAGCAGCCAAAAACTCGGTTCAAACCCCAGTGGGAAATGCGTACCCGCAGAAACTTCTACAAGTCATAGAACCCACACCATCCTCAGTAGTAAATCTTTCCTCGAAGATACTCACTAGAGATGAGGAATCTGTCCTCAATCTTGGCTTGAAATTTGTTCCCAGCCAGCACACTGATTTTACCAGACTCAAGTTGGACACCATTGCCTTTTGCAGAAAAATTCGCTTACGAGCTTTTTTTGCGGATAAACCACCAGCCCCGAATGTAGAAGTGACAGGCCTGAAGAACAAGTCCACCTTTATCCCTTACCAAAATATTCCTAAGCAGGTTGTGGCATTCGAACAAATCATGCTCGCATCTATCAACAAACTAGAGAAAGAGAAGAAATATGTTAAACAGAACATCACGAAAGGCCAACGTACAGCTATTAGAAATTTAAAAGATGACCCTTCGGTCGTTATCAAACCTGCTGATAAGGGCGGAGCAGTAGTGATTTGGTCCAAAGAAAAATATCTCGCTGAAGGGGCAACACAGGTGAACAATGCTGAGTGGTACAGGGAACTGCCTGAAGACCCAACTCGGGCCATTCAGGGACAAATTAGTGTGATCATAAAAAATGGCGCAGAGGATGGATTTGTGGGACGTAAAGAAAGTGAATTCCTGATAAAAAAAATTCCAAGAACGCCCATCCTATATTTTCTACCCAAGATTCACAAGAATCCGGAGGAGCCCCCAGGACGACCAATCGTCTCCGGGTGTGAGTCTTGTTTGGAGTCACTTTCAAAATATATAGACTTCTTTTTAAAACCTTTTGTCAGTGATGTTAAATCATATCTGAAGGATACCACTGACTTTCTTCTAAAAGTTGAGGGAACGCATTTTGATCCAGTAACGGAACTGATGGTGACAATGGACGTCACGTCCTTGTACACCCAAATTCCTCAAGATGAGGCACTGGAAGTGTTAGAGCTTTACCTTGATAAGAGAGCTAGACCTCATCAAGTCCCCAGCTCGTTTATCTTGCAACTAGCTGAAATAACATTAAAAAAGAACTATTTCAGGTTCAATGATAAATTTTATATGCAGATCAAGGGTACGGCCATGGGCTGTCCCTATGCGCCGGAGATGGCCATACTGTATATGGCGGAATATGAGAACAAATTCATCTATTCCAACAATCCTTACAGTAAACAGATTAAACAATGGGTGAGGTACATCGACGACGTGTGGCTCCTGTGGCAGGGGAGCCATGCCGAGTTGATGGACTTTCACCTTTGGATTAATCAGAGACATCGAGATATAAAGTTCTCACTGGAGTCCAGTAATGAGAGCATGACATTTCTAGACATCGAGATAAAATGCACTGATGGGCAGTTGGGTTCTTCTCTTTTCCGAAAGAAAACGGATAAAAACACGATTCTCCATCACCGGAGCGCACACCCCAGAAGCTTGAAAGATAACCTGCCCTACGGACAGCTGCTTCGCATAAGAAGAAATTGCTCCGAGATAAATGATTATGAGAAACATGCAACCAGGTTCTGCGAAGAGATGAAACACCGTGGGTATTCTAAGAAATTGCTAAGCCACTCCAAAAAGAGAGCACACTACACGCCCCGGGAGTGTCTACTTGAAAGAAAGATAAAACAAGATATGGACAGGTTGGTCTGTGTTACGACCTTCGGACCAGACACCCATAAGGTACGGCAAATGGTCCTGAAAAACTGGCACCTGTTAGAGGAACTTGATTGTTCGTTCCCGCGACCATTGTTCGCTTATAAGAAGAATAAGAGCATTGGCCAATGTGTTATTAGAGCGGATGTACTAACCCCTAAGCCAAAGAGCGACTTACTCTCAAAATGGGGGTTGAAACCAATTGAAGGGCATCACAAGTGTGGAAATTGCATATCGTGCGACTCCACAATTGAAGGGTCAGAATTTGTACATAGGGGAGTTAAATGCAAAAACACCAGCTTTTCGAACTGCAGGACTCGGAATGTAGTCTATGCAGTTGTGTGCAACTGTCAAAAGATGTACATAGGAAAAACTACGCAACAGGTCAATAGCCGAATTACACAACACAGGTCGAGAATAAGAAAAAAGGTCTTAAGTGCCCCAATGGTCCAACATTTTCTGGACATGAACCATAGCGAAATGGATTTCAAATGGACCGTCCTGTGCACTATAGTGCAATCTGGAAGTAAAGGCCCGATTGACATTGAGGACACACTCTTGAAAAAAGAGGCGTACCTCATCTTGAAATTTAATAGTACACAAAATGGGCTGAATGCCCTCTCTGAGGTGTCGAGACTGTAACGGGGTAATTATGTGGGGCTCCACTGACTTATGACTTAGTCCGCTGTGAATGCAGGTTACAGCGTTATCCCCAAAGTGGCGCTGGAACTAGAGAGTACAGCGTTTCAACACTAAAACTACAGATCCCAGAATTCCATTGGTCATGTGACCGCTTCAAGTAACGAGATACTCGGGCCGCCGCCCATCACAGTGATCGAAGGATTTTTTGAGCAAAGGCTTCTGAAAGAAGGTGAGCCGGGTGAGGGGCGCATGGACGCTTGTAGCGTTTTACACGCAAACCGGGGCATTTAAATTTGTCCCTTGGTTTATTCTTTTGACAGTGCGCGATTGGGAGAACAGAAACACGAACACCGGTGTGCGGGGCACACAAGGACCCGGTGTTAGTAAACAGAGGCGAACAAGTGCGCGGTGCGCACAGTGGGAAACCGCCCCCGTGTTAGAATTTGAGACGGAATAAAGCCGTCCCCCGAAGCCTGCGGTGCACATCACAAGGTATGAAGGCTTTATATAAATACTGAGAACAAGCTAGTCTCCCCGTCAAGCCCTGTAGCGTGAAATTGATGGTGCCTTTCTCCTAGGCTTAAACACCAAAACCATCACCGCCACGTAGAGGGACGCCCGTACACGGACCCTTGAGCAATACTAAAGGTATGTCCTGCAGTGTTTTTGCATAAAGTAATCTTAGGGCTAAGAATGAGATTGGCACTAAATGGGTTCTCTGAAATGTCCCCCAGATTGCAGCTTCAAAGACCCAGAACCCAGATAATAGGATAATCATGGCTGGCAACAGTTAAGGTAAACATGGTTTTTAAGGATGGCATAAGCGGATTTGTAATATGAGGCTATAGGAATAGACACTGAAACAGTGTTGTTTTTTCCTTACACACATGCAGACAGAAGTGACAAGGCCCTGAGGAGAACCCATAACAGCTGTATGGAGTTCGAAACGCGTCGGCAAAAAAGGAGACAATAAATATTGATAATTATTAATTTATTATTACTGATTTATCTGGTTATCTCCTTTCAACTGTGATTTTGTCTATCATTGTTCCCTAAAAATTGAAATCGTTAGGATCATTTAGGCGAGGAGTTGATACTTGCCCTTTTCTGGAACAATTTGAAAATGATATATATGTTTTTTTGTTGTGTATAGTGATTGCATTTTCCATGTAGTAAAGTTCGTTGTTTTTTTGTAAATGTTTGGTCAAATTTAAAGTTTGTACACAGTCTAAGTTTGTATAGTATATGTGTTGTGTTTTTACTCTGACATCAAATCAAAGATTGTTTTCAAAAAATACTAGAAATAAAAGGTAAATAATTATACCGAACATATCGAATTAGGATTGATGTGTTGTCCACTAGTAAGAGCTAACAAGTAAGGTGGGGTGGCATGTTTGTGTGTTAAATACGTATTTACAAGGTCCAGCCTTCCCCACAGTTTTATGGGCCTAACTCCTTCATACTAAAAAATTGAGGGCGGGTGCATACCCGCGAGAGTAGAACACGGGCACTGGAAATTGCGCCCTAACTACCTATCTTAAGAAACGCGGAGGGACCTTTTGGTTCTTCCGAGGGAATGTCGGAGAAAGATACTTTGTCTTTTTCAGAATCACATATTCAGAATCTAATAGCCTCATCCGCTTTCGGCAATATAACCCTGAGCACCTCCGCTCAACAACAGAACGAGTCGGACAAACTCATTAGACTCAAGAAGAAACAGATCCGCACGGAACTTCATGGACATTTTCTCCTGAAACACCTTAGGGGTGGTACCATCCCATGGGGACTTCAGGTAAAAAATGTCCCTGTGATATTCACGGAGGACAGTGAGTATAAAAAGGGTTTTAGCTGTATCAATACAAAGTGCAGCCGGGACCTTATGGTCCATACCATTGAAACAGCCCAGAGACTGTGTGCCAAAGAATTAGAAGAGATTGAGGATCTCACAAAGAGCCTCCAGGCAAGCCCAGCGGTTACCGACGCAAAAACACTGCTCGAGAAAATCGAAAAAGACATCCTAACGTTCAAAGATATTACCATTAACTCTAAATCTGCGCAATACGAGAGGGACTCAAAAGCTTTCACTCTAGAAAAGGCCTACCCATTCCTCAAGGAGGATTATTATACTCAGTCAGAGTCACGTGGAGCCTTATATAATTTCCAGGGACGGTCGAGAAATCGATTTAAAACTTTCTCCGACACATCCTCCTCCTCGAACTCATCAGGAACAGAGGATAGAGGGAACAATCAAAATAAGAAGGGGCCTTTTTTAGAAAAAGGCCAGCAGCCAAAAACTCGGTTCAAACCCCAGTGGGAAATGCGTACCCGCAGAAACTTCTACAAGTCATAGAACCCACACCATCCTCAGTAGTAAATCTTTCCTCGAAGATACTCACTAGAGATGAGGAATCTGTCCTCAATCTTGGCTTGAAATTTGTTCCCAGCCAGCACACTGATTTTACCAGACTCAAGTTGGACACCATTGCCTTTTGCAGAAAAATTCGCTTACGAGCTTTTTTTGCGGATAAACCACCAGCCCCGAATGTAGAAGTGACAGGCCTGAAGAACAAGTCCACCTTTATCCCTTACCAAAATATTCCTAAGCAGGTTGTGGCATTCGAACAAATCATGCTTGCATCTATCAACAAACTAGAGAAAGAGAAGAAATATGTTAAACAGAACATCACGAAAGGCCAACGTACAGCTATTAGAAATTTAAAAGATGACCCTTCGGTCGTTATCAAACCTGCTGATAAGGGCGGAGCAGTAGTGATTTGGTCCAAAGAAAAATATCTCGCTGAAGGGGCAACACAGGTGAACAATGCTGAGTGGTACAGGGAACTGCCTGAAGACCCAACTCGGGCCATTCAGGGACAAATTAGTGTGATCATAAAAAATGGCGCAGAGGATGGATTTGTGGGACGTAAAGAAAGTGAATTCCTGATAAAAAAATTTCCAAGAACGCCCATCCTATATTTTCTACCCAAGATTCACAAGAATCCGGAGGAGCCCCCAGGACGACCAATCGTCTCCGGGTGTGAGTCTTGTTTGGAGTCACTTTCAAAATATATAGACTTCTTTTTAAAACCTTTTGTCAGTGATGTTAAATCATATCTGAAGGATACCACTGACTTTCTTCTAAAAGTTGAGGGAACGCATTTTGATCCAGTAACGGAACTGATGCGGAACATCACCGGAGCGCACACCCCAGAAGCTTGAAAGATAACCTGCCCTACGGACAGCTGCTTCGCATAAGAAGAAATTGCTCCGAGATAAATGATTATGAGAAACATGCAACCAGGTTCTGCGAAGAGATGAAACACCGTGGGTATTCTAAGAAATTGCTAAGCCACTCCAAAAAGAGAGCACACTACACGCCCCGGGAGTGTCTACTTGAAAGAAAGATAAAACAAGATATGGACAGGTTGGTCTGTGTTACGACCTTCGGACCAGACACCCATAAGGTACGGCAAATGGTCCTGAAAAACTGGCACCTGTTAGAGGAACTTGATTGTTCGTTCCCGCGACCATTGTTCGCTTATAAGAAGAATAAGAGCATTGGCCAATGTGTTATTAGAGCGGATGTACTAACCCCTAAGCCAAAGAGCGACTTACTCTCAAAATGGGGGTTGAAACCAATTGAAGGGCATCACAAGTGTGGAAATTGCATATCGTGCGACTCCACAATTGAAGGGTCAGAATTTGTACATAGGGGAGTTAAATGCAAAAACACCAGCTTTTCGAACTGCAGGACTCGGAATGTAGTCTATGCAGTTGTGTGCAACTGTCAAAAGATGTACATAGGAAAAACTACGCAACAGGTCAATAGCCGAATTACACAACACAGGTCGAGAATAAGAAAAAAGGTCTTAAGTGCCCCAATGGTCCAACATTTTCTGGACATGAACCATAGCGAAATGGATTTCAAATGGACCGTCCTGTGCACTATAGTGCAATCTGGAAGTAAAGGCCCGATTGACATTGAGGACACACTCTTGAAAAAAGAGGCGTACCTCATCTTGAAATTTAATAGTACACAAAATGGGCTGAATGCCCTCTCTGAGGTGTCGAGACTGTAACGGGGTAATTATGTGGGGCTCCACTGACTTATGACTTAGTCCGCTGTGAATGCAGGTTACAGCGTTATCCCCAAAGTGGCGCTGGAACTAGAGAGTACAGCGTTTCAACACTAAAACTACAGATCCCAGAATTCCATTGGTCATGTGACCGCTTCAAGTAACGAGATACTCGGGCCGCCGCCCATCACAGTGATCGAAGGATTTTTTGAGCAAAGGCTTCTGAAAGAAGGTGAGCCGGGTGAGGGGCGCATGGACGCTTGTAGCGTTTTACACGCAAACCGGGGCATTTAAATTTGTCCCTTGGTTTATTCTTTTGACAGTGCGCGATTGGGAGAACAGAAACACGAACACCGGTGTGCGGGGCACACAAGGACCCGGTGTTAGTAAACAGAGGCGAACAAGTGCGCGGTGCGCACAGTGGGAAACCGCCCCCGTGTTAGAATTTGAGACGGAATAAAGCCGTCCCCCGAAGCCTGCGGTGCACATCACAAGGTATGAAGACTTTATATAAATACTGAGAACAAGCTAGTCTCCCCGTCAAGCCCTGTAGCGTGAAATTGATGGTGCCTTTCTCCTAGGCTTAAACACCAAAACCATCACCGCCACGTAGAGGGACGCCCGTACACGGACCCTTGAGCAATACTAAAGGTATGTCCTGCAGTGTTTTTGCATAAAGTAATCTTAGGGCTAAGAATGAGATTGGCACTAAATGGGTTCTCTGAAATGTCCCCCAGATTGCAGCTTCAAAGACCCAGAACCCAGATAATAGGATAATCATGGCTGGCAACAGTTAAGGTAAACATGGTTTTTAAGGATGGCATAAGCGGATTTGTAATATGAGGCTATAGGAATAGACACTGAAACAGTGTTGTTTTTTCCTTACACACATGCAGACAGAAGTGACAAGGCCCTGAGGAGAACCCATAACAGCTGTATGGAGTTCGAAACGCGTCGGCAAAAAAGGAGACAATAAATATTGATAATTATTAATTTATTATTACTGATTTATCTGGTTATCTCCTTTCAACTGTGATTTTGTCTATCATTGTTCCCTAAAAATTGAAATCGTTAGGATCATTTAGGCGAGGAGTTGATACTTGCCCTTTTCTGGAACAATTTGAAAATGATATATATGTTTTTTTGTTGTGTATAGTGATTGCATTTTCCATGTAGTAAAGTTCGTTGTTTTTTTGTAAATGTTTGGTCAAATTTAAAGTTTGTACACAGTCTAAGTTTGTATAGTATATGTGTTGTGTTTTTACTCTGACATCAAATCAAAGATTGTTTTCAAAAAATACTAGAAATAAAAGGTAAATAATTATACCGAACATATCGAATTAGGATTGATGTGTTGTCCACTAGTAAGAGCTAACAAGTAAGGTGGGGTGGCATGTTTGTGTGTTAAATACGTATTATACAATACCAGGCGCAGGAATCTATAAGCATAGAAATTTCTACTCCATTTATCAAAATTTTGTCACTAGGAAAACCCTTACACTTAGTGTCACCTACACATAGTAAACTGTTGATCTCCTGAATTTCTTCTGAATTTTCGTACTCAAGATGAGTCAACAAGTTTACTTTTTATGGAGACCTACACATTTTGCTAAAGTGACCTGGTTTCTTGCATTTTATACAGATCGTATTCCATGCTGGACAACCTCTGTAGTTTCCTACGTGATCATTTCCACCACACCTGTAACAAACCACTTGTTTTTTTTTTGCCGTGAACCTGTTGTCCTTTCCTATAAGCTCTTTTTTTGTTTGTATAAAAGGAAATTTCTTTTGATTACAGGCTTCCTTTACTAGTGCAACTTCAGGAATAGATACTTTGTTCTTAACATCCTGACCTCTGATCTCACTGACAAATAGTTCGGATTGTTCAATCCCTTTAGCGATGTTTAATACTGCATTAAGACTAGATTCAGTCCCCATCCATAAACGTTCTTGAATCTTTTTACTTTTCGTCTTCATCATAATTTGATCCCTCAATACCTGTTCAAAATGTATAGTTTCAAAAGCACAAGAACCAGCAAGGGTACGCAATGCAGCTACATAGTTTTCAATAGATTTGTCTTCTTTTTGCGCCCGGGAATAAAATTTAAATCTTTCCATCACAGTATTGATTTTTCAGCCAAACCTAATACCCATTTGTTTGACAACTACTTCAAATATATTAAAATCACCTGCCCCTTCAATAGGAGGTACATTTTCTAATTCTTTAAGACCTGCACCACCTAAACAGTTTTTTCGAAGTACTAATTTCCTCTTAGGAGAACATCCGTCTTCCTCTACAACAAATTACATAAGCTAAGAAAGTTGGATACCACAGATCCCATTCTACTTTGGGATCACCAGCTACTGGGAGGAAATGTGCCGGAGAAATAATATTGTTAGACATCTTGTACAAGTTGGATAAATAATGCTATAACAATTATAAATTAAGACCACAACAATTCTCCAGTAAACAGAAATATTAAATAAAACAATAAACGTAGTCACCGTTGTCTATTGCGCATCGAAAGATAACCAGCAGTAGAATTTGTGTCCACAGTACATGTCAGTCAGTTCGTTATGAAGTAAGCGCTGTGAAAATAAAAAAAAATTAAAAAATGGCCGCAAGACGTGAAGCGTCACACTTTGACCTTTACACAGCGTAAAGACGCGATATCCTGGAACCCTGGTAAAGTAATTCGGAGCTCGCCCTCAAAGAAAGAAGACGTTCTAGTTCATCGTGGAACTCAGGTCAGCTTTCCAAAGATGCATTTCACTGCCGTTGGCATAAAATATGAATAGCTTCACGTTGATAAACTTCGGAAACTTCAAAACACGAGCAAAAATATCTTCGTTATGATACTAGCTTCACCCATAATGGCAGCAATACTTTCATTCGAAGAATTTTAAATTCGCACACATTAAAGAAATGCGAGGAGGCTCGAAGAGTTTTAAATCCACACACAATTTTTCTTTTAAATTCCGCCGCTAGTGCAATCAGAGCACACACTACAAAACTGCCGCTGGTGCAATCAATGTACACAAAGACATAGAAATACCTTAAATACGTGAACGCTGTCTCCAAAGTTCGTAAAAAAAAAAAGAAATGTACTTCCTGAGATGAGTTCTTTCAAAGTATCCCAAACGTTGCCATATTGTGAAGAATTCAAGTGAACAAGATCTTCAGATGGAAGTAGTTTATTATAGGAGAAACAGCTTGAACATCCACCAACATCCAATGTCCAACTCCCAATGACCAACTCCAAAGATACAGAACATTCTTCACATCATGTAACATAACAATTCTAAGAGAACATTCCAAATAGGAATACTACACACGCATAACTACTTGACATTAAGATGTAATCTATTATAGAGTATAGGCCCCTGCCATTAAAAGTCCAGGGCATATAGCGCAGGCTATGAGCATAGCTCATTCACAAAACCCAGTTTGAAGCTGTTGATTAATTTATTTAACAACTCTCCCATCACAGAGTGCCGAAAATGGTAATTACTTGTCCCTTCTTCATTTAGAAGACCACATCAGTTATCACCTGCATTGGGGCATAGTGCACAGTTAAAATCCCCTACCAGGATTATTATTGCATCTTTGGCCTTATTGTTGCAAACCGACTTCAAATCCCTAGTCTTTTTTTTACATCCTGCAGGTAATAAGAGATCTTAGAGCAGATGTGGTTGTGTTAAAGGTGATACACCTGCCGGGTCCTACAATGAAAGAACTGGGGCGTGACTAAGATGGCGCCCATCTCGACCCTCGCTCCTCCTTGGGAGACCCGGTCTACGCTTTGTAACGGCAGGGAGGCCACATCGATCTGTGGTTGCTGCGAATCTTTGCGCCCGAGACCAGTGTGGAGGAGGCGGCGACACGGTGAGGCCTGACGGTTGAGGAGTGGCGCAGCTCGTGGGCATCTTCAGCCCGTGTGTAAACTGAGCTGGCCGAGACGGATGTCAGGCAACTGTGAGCGGGAGCTGCTGTGCGACCAAGGAGGCTTCAGTAACCTACCTGGCGAAGCGGTGAGGCGCATCCCGACGAGGCCCCGTCCTGTGGGGAGAAGCGGAGAGGAGGCAGTGCAACGTACAGCATTCTGTCAGCAGCGGCGGGGATCCTGAGCCAGGCGCTGCCTGATGACAAACGCACTAGCAGGGATATTGGGCTGCATTGCGTGGTGCCCGATAACCCCTGAGGCCAAGAGTGTGGAACGCTTGGGCACTGAACTTAAGGTCCCTCATCGGCACGGAGGTACAGAAGCTGGACATCGGAGGTGGGCGCCCGCCATCTTGGGGCTGGTGGTCGCATGAGCGTGTCCTGCAAACATCAAAGCGGACCGGGTAAGCGCTGGTCGCCGTGGTGCCAGCGGAGGGCCCTGAAGTAAGGCACTGCTCCTACCCGCCCTCAGAGAACGCTTCCTCCGATCATTATCTATCATCCCCCACAAATGTGGAGAAGTGTGGCTCACTGGTTAGAGGAGGCAGACCTGGAAGCTGAGGTCAGCCCGGGACCAGGGTTCAATTCCCGGCTCGGCGGGGTCTTGAGTCCTAAAAATGTCCATGGACTCGACAATTCTCGCCTCGGTGCCTACTCGATTCACGGGTTCACACTCTGCGACTCTGGGCAATAGCTTGCTTAATCTCCACAACGGCCCCTCGCGGCGGGATGCCTGGCTTTCACCTTGCGGATACCCTGCTGGGGTTATCTCACAGGGGAATATCAGGACGGGTTCCCTAAGCAAGCGCTTAGAAACCGCTTGGTGATTTGCGCTATATAAATTCCTGTACATTTACATTTCCAAAGGCTGAGTGGGGGCAGGGAGTGGGGGTATCCTTTAGCCTGGCAGCTAGTGAAACGGGAGAGCATGTGCAGCATTGCACTCCGTGATTGCAGAGGCGCTGGATGTTGGGCCCCTGGACTATAGAGGATACTGGTCCGGGCCACACATTCGATCCTAGCGATCACTGGCTGTGACTACTGTGTCCGCGTGGGCCATGGGGGAGTGCCCACTCCCCTCTCTCTCTCCCGCCTCCAGGTCATAGGGCCTGTACATACTTGAGCCTGCTTGGGCCCACAGTGATCACTGCAATGGGGTAAAAGGGCTGAGACACGGAGGCCCGCCGAACAGGAAGGTAAAAGGGGTGCGAGGCAATACTGGTGCGCTCTTCCTTGGGGAGGCTATGTATGCTCACTGGAGGCTGACCGGAGGGGACGCTGCTGGACCCAAGAGGGAGTGGGGAGATATAGAGGGACACCAAAACAACCATCCAAGACTGCACCTTCGGCAACGAAAGGGTGAGCAACCAAGCAATAACATACAGACCCTTTCACTAATATGGCAGCAGCTCGCGCCATAAAAAGACAGGACAGTAAAAGAGATGCTGATGAAGCGTTCTGGAGCGGATGGCCCTACGGGCAGTGCACATAGCAAGGAAGGCCAAGTGGAGGTGTCTGAAGGTGCGGATAGCCCGGCAACCAATGCCTTTATGACAGCGCTGTTTTCCTCTCCCAAGGAGGACACCCAGGAAAGGAAAAGCCATCTCTCCACCAATCTGAAGGAGATCAGATGTGACATAAAAGAGGTGGGAGAACGCGTTGTGACCTTGGAGGAACATGAAACCAGCAGAGACAAAGAGATTACCATAATGCAACAAGAACTGATTTGTCTCCAGGAGCAGCACATAGACTTACAAGCGCGAGTCGAGGACCTCGAAAATCGTTCTCGATGAAACAACGTAAGGATCCGGGGACTTCCTTGGCAAGCGGAGGGAGACGATCTAAGAGCTTATGTTCTTGCATTTTTCTAACATGTTCTGGGTGGAGACAATTCTAGGGACATTCAGATGGAGACTGCTGAAAGGGAACAAGGACCTACCTCCGAACATTCTTGTGTGTGTGTATGATTTTTAGTTGAAGGAGAAGATAGTATATAAAGCACGGGAAAGCCAGCCCATTCACTTTCGAGGCCATACCCCTACTTTATTTCAGGACTTAGAGGCATCCACACTGGTCAAGACAAGGGAATTTTGAGCCATTACCACCCACCTTTGAGAGCAAGTAATCTCGTATTCCTGGGGTCACCCCTTCCGGGTCACCTTCAAGCACCAGGGTCAACTGAGGCAACTTCGCTCCTGGGACTGGGGGTTTAATCTGTTATTGGAGTTGTTGTTCCTTCTTTTTTGTGTTATCCGCACCAGTCACAAGGGTTCCTACCCTTCGTTCCCTATTGTTGCAGCTGACTCTGTATGGTTGGGAGCGGGTAGGAAGAAAGACCCACCCTTCGCACTACACATCTCTTCCAATCCCACAAAATGGGTAGAGCTCTAAATGTAGTTAGCCTCAATGTTGCACAACCCGATTAAAAGGCCAGCAATCCTTTCCCTTTTCGAAAATTCAGGAGGCGACATCTGCCTATTGCAGGAGACACATCTCCTCTCGAGAGACACTATGCGTAGGCGAACACAGCGATTCCCGCAGCAATTTTGGTCTTCAGGACCAGCCAAGAAAAACGGGGTGGCAATTCTGATCAAGGATCAATTCCCAGGTAAAGTAGTGGCAACTCTAGCGGACATAAAGGGTTGTCTATTGGCAATCAGAATTTTCTGGCCTCCATATACACTTCTAACACACAGCAGGAATCATTTACTTTTAAAGCTCTAACAGAGGTGCTTGCGTTCCCTGAGCAGAGGTCCTGGTGGAAGGTGATCTTCATTTGGTAATGGATGGTCGGTTGGACCCGTGAGCACAGAGGTCAGCCCAAGCAGTAGCCTTCTCTCGAGGAGGGCTGAGTTGGCTTGCAGATAATTGTCTCCTGGGTGTGTGGCGTATCCACCCCCCTGGAGAGAGAGATTACACCTTCTGTGGCCCATAAGTCATACGCACGGCTGGATCACTTTCTTGCATCCAAGTCCCTAATGTCCTGTCTAGCAGATTCTGCCATAGAGTCCAGATCCCTCTCTGACCATGCTCTCATCTCAGTTAACATACAGAGGAATCAGGGCCCCATAAACCCCCATGGGTGGCGCTTGAGAGAAAGCCTGCTACAGTCCCTGGGAACAGTGGCTTCGGTAAAATCCAGACTGATAGAATACCTGCAGATCAATGATGTGGGCACGTCGTCCTTGGCGATGGTCTGGGAGACACTGAAACTGGTGATGAGAGGTACATTTATTGCAATCTCTGCTGCAGAGAATAAATTCCGCCGAGATAAGCGACAAGAGCTGGAACGCGAAGAGGGGGAGATGGAAACCATATATGAGAGAATGGGAGCTCTGAGGGTGTGGCGTGAGTTGGAGAATAAGAGGCTGTTGCTTAAATGGCTCGATCTCGAAAGGGCTGAATACGCCCTTCTATGTCTGCGACATAAATTTGATCTCAGTGGTGATAAATGTGGTAAACTAGTTGCGCAAAGACTTTGGGCTAAAATGATGACATCTTCGATTGTGGCAATTAAATGTCCAGGGGGGATGAGGTCACTGCAGGCTCACATATACTGGAAGCCTTTCGGGATTTCTATCACACTCTCTATACAGGGCAAGATCCACTGGTGCGAGATCCTAGATCCTATTTGGAGAACTGCACATACTCCACCCTACCGACGGCTACAGCCAAGCAATTGGCCAAACAATACGAATAGAAGAAACCATCTCTGCCATTTCACGCCTCAAGGTAGGAAAGGCCCCGGGTCCCGATGGCTTCTCAGCGTTGTTTTACAAGGGTTTTTGCCCAGAGATAGCACTTTTTTTGACTAAGCTCTTCAACTCTTTTCTGGAGACGGGCTCGGTGACTGATTCTATGTCAGAAGCGGCCATCTCGGCCATCCTAAAGTCCTCCAAAGATCCCTCTGAATGTGGATCTTACAGACCCACATCATTATTGACCATCGATGCGAAAATCTTTGCCAGCATCCTGTCATCCCGTCTAAATCCATTGATGGTGGGTCTGATTGACCCCGATCAGGGCAGCTTTAGTCCTACTAGACAAGGGGGCATAACACCAAGTGCCTTTTTCATCTTATGGATAGCATCCAGAGGTCATGCAAGGAAGCTCTATTCTTATCGATAAATGCCGTGAAAGCATTTGACAGGGTGAGCTGGGCCTTTCTATTTGATAATTTGTGGTACTTTGGGTTTGGCGAAAAATGTATATGGTGGATCAAATGCATCTACCAGGAGCCTAGAGCCTTTATCCGTGTGAATGGAGCTACCTCCACCACTTTCCTGATCACCCGGGGGACAAGGCAAGGCTGCCCTCTGTCCCCCCTATTGTTTGCTCTGTATAGGGAGCCTTTCGCGCAACGCCTGAGAAATGATCCTCAGATAGAGGGAATCAAGTGTGGGATGGACATCCATAAGGTCAGCTTATATGCTGATGATGTTATACTATAACTTACTAAGCCTCAGACTACCCTTTCAGCACTAATCACCGATCTAAATAGATTTGGGAATGCTGCAGGCTTTAAAGTCAACTTCACGAAATCACAAATACTAAATCTTTCGATCCCAACTGATATAGTGGAAAGCATTTAACATCAGTTTCCGTTTTAATGGACGTAACAGGGGATCTCCTACCTGGGAATTTGGCTGGCCCCAACTATATCTAGAACTGTGACCCTAAATTACATGACCAAACCACAAAAGCTCTAGACAGTTGGACCCAACACTGGCTGGCATGGTTTGGAAGAATTGCAGCTGTTAAAATGACGGTCCTGCCTTGCATTCTGTGTATTTTTCGAACACTTCCCATGGCACCACCACCTAAAAGTCAATTGCAGATGCTAATTAATACATTTGTATGGGTGGGAAACCTCACTTCGCGCTGACCCAACTGACGCTGCCTACGGGTAGGGGAGGGACAGGGCTTCCTATGATCCATCGATATTTTCAGGCTCGGTGTCTCAGATATATTGTCGAATGGAACTGACCCCTCTCCAAAAAGCATTGGAACTTCATGATCCAATCCATGGCAGGGGTAAACATCTGACTGGAGATATGGCTCCCTCATAAGGACAGGACGTGAGGTCTATATTCCTCCCCAGTGACGTCTTCAACCATGAACGTTTGGGATGCAGTCGCAGTCAAGAGGGGCTGGACCACCTTTCCATCACCGATGACCCCAATTGTTGACAACCCGGAGTTTCCTCCAGGGTGCGACTCAGCAATCTTCCAAAGATGGAGGTAGGTGGTCTGCAAAAGGATTGGCTCCCTGTTTGACATAAAAGGTCTTATCCCATTCGACCAGCTATGCCGGGATTATGACCTCGGTCCATCTGACGAGTTCCCCTACCAACAACTCAAACACTGAGTAATGCTGCCCTTCTGTCTGGAAGGGGCATCATGTCCGCTTTTGACACTTGAGAAACAGGTTGTATGCAAAACAGGGGATTCTCAACTCATTTCTGAATTATACTCAATGCTTTCTCCTTGCAACATGGGGAGGCGAATGAAAGGGCAATTAAGGTGAGAGGTGGAATTGGATAGGGCACTTTCTGACAAAGAATGGGAAGACATACACTTTCGGGCACATCACACAGCACATAATACAGCAGGTATGGAATCCGTGTACAAGATGATATCGTATTGGTACTTTACACCAGCACAAATTCACAGTTGGGATAGAAACAAATTGGAACTATGTTGGCGAGGATGAGGGATACCTGGGACGTTAGTTCACCTGTTATGGCATTGCCCCAAATTGCAGCGGTACTGGACTGAGGTGCTAGATAATATTGACAAGGCCTTCAACACATCCCTTCCTAGATTCCCAGCGTACACTCTTCTGGGACTACCGAACCTGCTGACCTTTCCCCTCCATTCATTGAAGGGCAGACAGATCACATTAGTAATCTTGTTAGCTTGACTAGTGATGTTTGCGCATTGCGGGATGCCGAATGCTCCAGAATTGAGTGCGTGGCTGCAGAAATTATGGCTGGTTTGGCCATGGAACGACTGTCCCTGGTTGCTGGCCACAATGGAGAGACCTATGCCGAGTTATGTGCCCCTTTCCTACACTTGCCATCTAAGGAGTTGAGGGAGATCACCTGTCCCAAATTCTTACAAATCCTTCACCTGTTGCCACAAGATACTGTCTAACTAACTGCATAAGCCAAGGCCATGTGAAGGCAAGTAGGTCCCCTTTCTGCCACTTTGATTTGGGGGGAGGGAGATGACTGGTGTAGATGGGGAGATGTTTGTTTCTTACTGTTTTGTCTTTTCTATTTTTAGTCAGAGGTATCAATGCAGATTAAGCAAGAATTAATACAGATCACGCCGCCGGCCTCTGGGTTGTAGGCGTACAGCTGTGTATGCACAAGTGAAGCAAACGCTGCCGGACAGTGGTTGAGGCAAAAAGCTGTGTTCCATGAGTCTGACTCTCTTTAAAATAATAAAAAGATTGGTTTCATAAAATGAAAGAACTTGTGTCAAATTAGAGGTGGATTAAGGAGACACTTTATACTACTACTACCCAGAAGTGTGTGACAAAGGGAGTGACTATTTTAGTTACAACCACCACAGAGTTACAAGTGGTGCTCTCAGAGGTAGATGACAAAGGAAGTTGGGTAATTGTTGAGATGATTCTGGTTCAAGTCGAATTTGTCTGTATTAGTTATTATGGTCCAAATCTTGATGACCCGGCTCTACCTAGATGTCTATTTGGAAAGCTCTTAGAATATAAAAGCCCTATGATGGGGCGATGATTTCAATATCTTGTTGGATAGTAAAAAAGATACATCCAACCAGCGAAACCATGTTTGCTCTCCAAAAATGGTGTGCAGTCTCAAGGACATTCTGAGGGATTTAGGATTGAGAGATGCTTGGAGGGAGTAAATGAAGGATCAAAGTGCATTCTCCTTTCACAGTGCGAAATATGGGCATAGCTCGAGATTGGACTACTGGTTTATTGATCATAGGCATATCGGGGAAAGTGAGTCACATGAAATATAAACCCACTGCACTCTCAGATCATAAAATAGTTTGGTTAGAGATCTAAGGGGAAGACCATGGAATGGGAGATCGATCGATCAGGGAGGTGGAAAAATTGAAAGAAGATACTTGACATGTCCTGAAAATGCACAAAAAACTATTGGTCTATAATAAGGAATATTTATTATAACAACAGAGCCAGCTGTGAAGGGAGATTAGTGTGGGATGCTTATAAAGCATATGTAGGGGGAGGTATTATCAAATGGACTAAGGACCAGAGAAGCGAAGATAGTTTGATTAACTATCAGAGCATGAATAGTCAGTGTGAATCGTTAAATGAGGAATTAGTAAAATGTAAACAAAAATAGAGAGATCTTATGAAATCGAAACAGGAGAGTTGGGAAGCTGTGAGTATGAGGCAATTTAATGATTGAGAGAGAATTGGTAAATTTCTAGCATGGCATGCGAGAGTATAGATTACCCCTAATGATAGCAAAAGTATTTCTGGCTCTAAAAAATTAACTGGGGTTGAGCAAGAACTAACACGGCTGGTGGAAATTAGAAATGCATTTCAGAGGTACTTTCAGGAACTTTATATGGAGGATTTGAGATCCAACCTACAGAAGATCAATTGTTGTGTCCCTCTCAGAGGAATCTACGGGCCAAGAAATAACCTAGGAAGAGGTTAGAGAGGCGATTAAGGTTATTAGCAGAGGGAAAGTACCAGATTAGATACCAGGGGAGCTTTATAAAATCATAAGTAAAAGGATTAGCCCTCCTTTAAAAATACTCGTTAATGATATATTATTCTCAAGACAGCTTCCCCCAGTTATGGTATGAAGTAACCATTGCAGTAATCTTGAAACCCAGCAAAAATCTAAGAAAATGGCATTCATACTGCCCTATTTTATTATTAAACACAAAATGAAAATGTTGGTAGGTGCATTAGCAAACAGGCTAGGCCAGGTGATCAGTGAGGTAATCCATCAAGATCAGCAAGGATCTATGAAGGGGCATCAAATGCACAATCTAACAGGCTTATTGATAGGAACTGTCAACCTGGCAGTTGCAAGAGATATCCCTTCAGCGATATCGACCTTCGACACAGCCAAAGTGTTCAACCAGGTTTACTGAGATTGTGTATGGTTTTGTCTAGAGTGGCTTGGTGTCCCGAATTTAACAGACAGCTTCTCTGTTACTAGAGCAATCTATCAGGCGTGACACTTATCACCTTTATTGTTTGACTTTTACATTGAGCCTGTGGCTGAAAGTAATAAAGAAGACCGTGTCATTAACTCCCTTTCAATCTCATGGATACAAAAATAATTGGTCTTTATGCTTATGATTTTATATTGTTTACATCGGGATAGGTTTGTTGGCAAATTATTTTGGGGCGTTTTCAGGATACCTTATCAATTAGGAAAAAAATGAAATAATGGTATGGAATGAGGATGCAGAACATCCTAGTGAAAGTGTATCTGGTCTAACTAGGTATCCTGGTGAACCACAAAATAGATATTATTACAGAAGTCAACGTACGTAAAACCTCAACAGAAATCAGCAAGAGCCTTAGGTGACAGAATCTATCTCTTACGATATATGGCAGAGTTAACCTGATTAAAATGAGTATCCTCCCTAAGCTTAAGTTTTTCTATAATTACATCCCACTAGCTTTACCAAAGTTCTCAGTACAAAGGGGGAGCAAATGTAGTTGTATTTAGTGGTTAAAAGGAGCTAGGTTATCATGGAAAAAGCTTAGACAAACAATGCAGGAAGGGGGCCTGCAGCTTCCAGATATAAAATGTTATTGCATGGCACTTAAATTTTAATTTTTCCAGGTTCTTCTGAACACACTGATAGACTCGGGAAACAAAGATATAGATAAGATGCTTTGGGCGATGATATGGTCTCTAACGGAAGAAGTTGGGATCTTGTACAAGTTTGGGGATCCAACATTCTACAAGAAAGTTAGGCTCAATACTTTGGTTTCCGCCATAACCTTAGGGATTAGGTTACGAAAAATCTGGTCAAGTGCTCATTTTTTTCTGATGACCCAATTTCAGATTTGCCTGGCACACCAGCTTGTGTGCAAGACAGCTAAAGCATCTTGTTGCAAGCTGCAGGGATTCAAAAATGGGGAGACTTGCTAAATGGCAGTACCTTAAAAACGTGGTCAGAGTTGAGCATTAGGACACATGGAAAGCTCTCTAAATTTAAATACCCGCAATTAGTTTCATGGTCAAAAGCACATAAAGGCTAATTACAAACTACAGGGGACATCGAAGCAGCCTTACAGCTCGCCAGGGTCAAGAAAGCAGTTGCTAAATGGTATGGAATCTTGTGTAAAGTGGATGATAGATTAACGCCACCATCCTAAATGATGCTTGCTGAAAGACCAGCTGGAAACCTTATTGCAAGTATTCTTTTGCACTTTGCATAAGATGGTCAATGTTGCTGTGCTTAAAAGGAATAACTTGATTATGTTAGACAGGGCTCACTGGGCTCCACAGAAACTCTCAAAATTCCCTGGTATGTCTGAGAGGTGCTGTAAGAAGTGCAACAAGGCAAGGGTGGATGATCTCCACCTGTTTATGAAATGTTCAGGTTTGAAGCCTTTTTGGGAGAAAGTAAGTTCATCTGTGGTGGAAATGACCAGCGAAGGGATCGAGGTAAGCACTTGTTTAGCATTGTTTGTGATACCCCAAGAGGTCGAGGAAGAGTCCAATAACCAGAAAATAAGGAACCTGGGGGCATATTACCAACAACTAGCGATAATTATCGCTATGTTGGCTTAGCGGCAATATTTTTATCGCCGAGCTGCGGCGATTTTTATCGCTTAGGAACCTTGCTATTATCAAGGTTTATCTCCTAAGCGATAAAAATCGGCCAAAATGCATGAATAACGCTGAAAAGTCCGAAATATTCGTGCATTACCGAGCTAATGCTCTTAGCCATGTTATCCACCTACCATTGGATAACATGGCTAAGAACTGCTCAGGGGCAGGTGTTAGCTTTTGGAGATAATCGCGCTTAGCGTGAATATCTCCAAAAGTTAGTAATAGGAGATAGCGATGTTAGCGACTGTTTCCAGTCGCTAACATCTTGGCACGCCCACTTTGCATGTCATTAGTGATAAATTTCACTGACATGCAACGCGGGGCCAAAGATGGTCGCTATCTCCTACTAGCTGTCGCTAACTGGTGTTAGCGACAGCTAGGTAATAGGGAGATAATTTTATCTCCGCTTTCTTGGCTTTTAAAGCCAAAAAAGCAGAGATAAACCCCCTTGATAATATGCCCCTGATTATTTATTTGATAATAAATGTGAGGAATGATGTCTATAGAAAATGGCTGGATTCTGATCTCACTAAGCTGAAAGACAGGTTAATGCTAATAAAGAAACATGTGTATTCAATGGAGACAGGAAATCGAAGGCGAGAGTAAAAAGTTGATTTATGATCCCCAGTGGTCAAATGGTTTGAGACAGGCACGGTGAGGTCCTATGATTAGGTACACCACTTGAGTGCTATCCTTCCTCTCAGAGTGGATCAGAGCAATTCCCCAAGACCTGCTGTGAAAAGAAATGGCCCGCTTCCAGAGCCCTGGTGGGTAAGGAAGTATAAGGTTGGCGATTGCAGATGAGATGGTTTGATGGTGAGCACATAAATCTTTTTTTCAAACGATTAAAAAAAAATACTCAATCTACACTTTGCACGAGATTGCCTCAATTGTGTGACTCTATACTGGGGCAAAATGTTGCTAAATCGTCCCGTAAATAGATGTCTTGTAAACTGATCCAAACTGTCAATGAACTTGTCATCAAAGGCCATGATCAGGGTCCCCTTTTATAGATGTTGTCCTATGAACCTATACAAAAGGTTAATGACTCGTCAGCCAATTAATGGTATAGTTGGTATGACCCTGATTATCATTTAAAAATAAAAATGTCTGAGATTCTGGTTGGCCGGAATTACTATTTCTGATCCGTATTTCTGCACATCGGAAACAGAATAAATGTATTTGAATATAAAATATAATCATAAACGTACATAACAAGTTCATACATTATAAAGCACAACAAATTCAAACATTAAAAACGCAGACCAGCCCAGACATTTTCACAGGTTTTAAAAAAGGTGTGACAAGCATACTTTCTCCCTATTCAGCATCTGTAAAAAACATAGGGTCCGATTGGCAAAGGTAAACTTGGTCTAAACTTAGACCAAATGTCTACGTTTTTGAGTTTGGGAATTCACAAAGGGCATTTACGAGTATTATCTTTATGTTCGCACTCGGGGCGGACATCCTGCCCGAGTGTGGACATAAAGATAGTACTCATAAATTACCTTTGTGAATTCCCTAATTCGTAAACTTAGACGTTTGGTCTAATTTTAGACCAAACTTCTAAGTTTACCTTTGTGACTCAGGCCCAAAGAGCTGGTCTACATTGGGCAAAATAGCGCAGCTTCAACAAAGATATTACATATCGTTTTTGATACATAGTATAAAACCTACAGAAAAATAATAAAGTACAGTAGTGTTTAGTCCGAGTTTCCATCACAGGAACATATACAAATACTTGCACAGTCATACAGACCCAAAGAGAAACAGATATGCGAGTGTACGACCCCTAACTTAAATTGTGTTATTGTGCAAAGAACATTTTTCCCCATGTTCTACTGCTATAAAGAGGTATGGCTCAGTACTGATGAAGCAAAGCTTCGCATATTTTGCGACTTGCTGAAGTCAAGAACCTCGTTTATGTGTAACAAAGTAATAAGTGTAAGTCTTACTAACGTTTATATTTAGTTTAAATAAAGATTAAGACGCTTGCCTATATGTTTTACTAAAATAATTTACTCGAGTCACTTAAAATGGCTGCCGCTTGTATTTAGTTACTGCGCATGCGTCAGCCACACTCACGTGTCCTGACGCGTCTGCAGAAGTGGAGGGAAATTTATGCGCATGCGTAATACATAGCTGTGCCCATCATGTGGTACTGCTCGTGCCACTGCTCTTGTGATTGTATCCATGTAGCTAACATATAGACTGCATAAGTATATTTTATGATGATAAGTTGAAAGTACAACCCTGTGAATGTGATTTCATAACGTTATTTCTGTGTATTAATTTGTTCTCGCTTACTTTTCATGTACCGCGGGGAATGGGGGTCCAAACTGATTGGGAGCCATATTGACGGTCTCTTCTGCGCATGACCAGGGAGCATTGAAAGGTGGCCACTTTGGACAGTGGAACTCAGCCAGCTGGCAGCCACAGTCAAGATGCGCCTGGGAAAGCCACCTCTGCGCTACGAGAACGGCGAATGTTGCTCCTCATGTGTTACAATGTTAATTTTCACTCGTATTTCTGCACAGTTTCTCATGAGAACCCCAATCTCTCTAGGCGGTACCCAAGTATGCTAATATAGGCTCAAATTAGCGTGTTCTGATTGGTGTGTTACCCAAATCCTACTTTAGGACCAATCCAAATTGAGGGATTCTGACACTTTGCAACATTGGGGGGTGGTACACCGTCCCAAAAGAGTATATCTACCCTGGGTTTACCTAGGGAATTGTCCGACTTGTCTGGTTTAGCTGACCTGTCACTGACCCATCGTACTCATTAGGTGACTGAAGATACAGAGAGCTGCGGAGCACTCTGTCCGAAATTGACCATAGACTGAGGTTTTACTGAACCTTAAAGTGCTGGCAAAGCACTTTGCTGGGAGTTCGTTGACCCAATCGGGGTCTTGATCGATAGCTGCAGAGAGGGTGGAGCGCAGGCGTTGCTTCCAAACTGCGGGTGCGGTCCTGTCCTGAGCGGTCCTGTCCTGAGGGTTTGCTGTCCTGTCCTGAGGTCCTGTCCTGATTCCTAATCTGAGGGTATCCTGTCCTGTCCGGGGTGTCCATTCTGCACCTGCTGTCCTTTGAGGGGTATCCTTCCTTGAGGGTTTCCTGTCCTTAACTGACCCGTGGCCAGGGTTTGGTTTCCACACCAGTCTAGGTAAATACTGCTCTAAGTTCTTTTAAACTTGCACCTTTCTATATTTCTACCTTTTGCTATAATAAAGTGACACCTTTGCATACGTTGATTTTCCATGCTTTACCGCAAACTATTGAACGAAAGTCATTTGCATATTTTTCATGATATGTTCCCATGTCTCTCAATCTTTTAGAGATTATATTTTGCATTGCTGTTTGTCATTTTCTGATATGGTCTAGAACCTCCTTACCTAGACTGTTTAAAGGTCCCTTTTTTTAAGTTTAGCGTGTTACTCTTTATAGGCCCTCCTATAGTAACCCATGCATAGTCTGTCCATGCTTAAACATTTCTGAGATTATATAGTATTTTTCCCATTTGCATTCCATATTACATTTGAATGGTTACCCTGTCGTTATTTCTCTATAGTTATATCATTTACATTATCTTGGTTATTGATTGCTTTATTTTTGTGTATCTAATGCTTGATGATAACGAACCTTAGATAAATATTTTAAAACTTCCAGTTGTCCGTGGTCATTTAAACAATATTGAATGTTATTTGAAATTTGCATTTGCTGCCTTTCCTTTTACAGCTAGGCCCCTGATCCATTGAAGTCATAGGTACCCGTGTCGGTGGATGGTAAGTCGGGTACACTGAGTCATAACAAGTAGGGAAGCACACACAATTGATAGCAGCCCGTGAAGTCGCCTGGTCAATGAATAGTGTGAATTGAAAGTATATGGGCCCTGAAGCCGGAAACGGCGGAATCATTGGCTGGGTGACCTCGCGCGCTCTATCAGTTTTCTGGTAAGCAGAGGTATGGTTAGGGACTAGCTAAAGGTTAGGTAGAACTAGTTAGACTAGTTGAGTCGGAAGCTGCTAGTACATTAATGCTGCTATAAGAGCGGCTGTTCCGAGGGGACTGATCACTCTCTTGTGAATACGCTGCTGAAATCAATGAACTGTTTTTTCATTATTATTCTTGTTCTTATATTGTTATATGTATTAATCCATGCGTTTGTCAACCGTTTAGTTTCTTGTTGTCCGAACTCCCCGGGGAATTGAAAGGGCAAGTGGTGAATAGAATCCATTGTCCTGAGGTCACAGGCTTAAAGGAAAGTTAGGTGCAGGTTAGGATAACCGGGAAGCACTAACTAGGGTTTTCTGAATACATGTGTGAATAAATGTCAGTAACGAGGTTCATTGGCAAAATTCCCATAGTGGCGTAACCTAGTAAGGGTCACATCGGAAAAGTAGCAGGTTCCTCGGAGCTTGGGTGAAAGCAAAGGGGTCCGCTGAGAAACCTTAGACTCGGAACATATCCCGGAAAGAAGTGGATGAGTTTAGGGGAATAACAGGTTCACCGATGCTAGAGTGAAGGGTAGGCGGAAGAGATCTGCCCGCAGCGCGTGAAAAGTAAATGGAAGTAGTTTACTTGCAGTAAAAGAAATCTTTCTGTCTAGACACTTGAGCACTGTGGCGAATGTGTATTCGTTGTTAAATAACCAAGCACTGAGCACTTTAGAAAGAAAGAAAGAAAGTTTCCGTTACCTTGTGAAGGGAGGGAGTCAGTCGCGAAGCGTCTCTGACGTCACTCCGTGCCGCGCTGGGATTGGTAGAAACAGCGGGCGGGTAGCGGGGCTGGAATTGTAAAGGAGGGGTGAAGCGCCGAGGAGTGAGAACTGTCTCACGAAGGGGCCGCGCACCCATTGGCCAAAATTATTTGAACGCGCGCACCTCATTGGTTGCACGCAATTGCAAGGCGCGTTCTGATTGGAGGTAGCTTTGTAAACAAAGTTAAGCATAGAAATCGTATGTGGCACTCGTATTGTCCAGAGACTAGACCCGATCCAAGGAACCAAGGGTTTGAGAGGGATCAGTGGAAAGCCAATAGATACGATATTATGTACGGAGGAAAGAGAAAGATGTCCCTTATAAGTAGGGTAAAGAATTATTTCAAAACGGACAAACCGATTAAATCTAGGGAAGGCGTTGTTGTCCCGCCACCAAATACTCCTGCCTCATTTATGATGTTTGACCGAGGGTACAACACCTGTGTGTGGTTGGAGAATTGGGTGAAGTACACAAAAGATGACGGAGTATTGGCTTTTCCGTTAGACGGTACTTTTAATGGTAGAATTTTATTCAATTTGAGAACCCGCATGAATGAATTGCATCCCAGACCGAGACTAACGCAGTATGAGGCATTAGAGGAATGGGAGATTGAGGCTTTTGAAAGAGAGAAACCCCGAATGGACAAAGGTCTGACCAAATGGTACCCCAGGCTGAAACAAGAGACCAGGGATAAGAGGATGAAACAGTGGAGGCAGAGCATGATTGTTGAGGGTCTGTTTCCTATGATGCCAGCAAGTACCCCGTCGGGGGGAGAAAAAAGGACAGAAAAGTGTAAGCATTGGGGAGCTCTTGGAGAGTCAGATGATGAATTGTTAGATGACATCTTTACGAGAAGTCCGCCCCCTTATAATGAGGGAGCCCGAACTTCCAGTACAGGAGAGAACCACCAGCGTCCATCTATTAAGGAGGAGGACAGATCCCTATGTAGGGGGGGAGGGGGCCAGGTATTGCCCTATTTTGAGAAACCCGAGCCCCCGGAGGTACGCAATATATATCCTAGAATGCCCGAGAGCTCAGAGGAAAAATATTCCCGTGAAAGAACATTTTACCCCAGACCTCTTTATGAGAACGAAGAAAAACCAGTAGGATCAGGGGTACCCTTTTTGCAGCCTCCATATGGGGAAGAGCGTAGGTCATTTGGCACGGGAACTTTGTTCCCGAAACCAAATTATGGTGGGGGACCAAGTGAGATGCATCCTACTGCCCCGAGTTTTACGCCTCAACTGACCCCACAGATGATACCTGACCGAACATTAGGAAGAGTGTTAGATGAAAGGGAGCAAGAGGCCATAGCTAAACAGAGGTCAGAAATAATTCAGAAAATTTCCCAGTTAAATACCAGTCCTGAAGCTTTGACTATTCCGGTAACAATCGGACCAGTGGTTCCGTTGTACGGGAATAATCAAGGAGGTCTGAACCCTCCAGTTATGAACCCGATAATGGCCCCGCCGAGGCAAGAGCCCTTACTAATAGACGATCAGTCCAGTGAGTGTGAGTCTGATGTTGTGTTATTGGATCTGCCAAACAAACAGACCGGAAAGGGAGTGCAGAAGAGGCATAATCCTTTTGATACGAAAGAAATTAAATTAGAATCAGCAACAGGGACTAGGAGTGTCTCTTTGGTAACGCCGGAAGAAATTGAAAATTGGAGTCGTGAATTAGAAAAACAGGCTCCGCAAACGAAACCTTTAGACCTCTACAAACTGAGAGTAGAAATAGAGGAATTAATGGCAGGAAATGTGGGGCTAGACAGACTGAACACCTATTCTGAAGAAGAGTTGCTGTTTATGTGTAGAAGTCTTACCAGGAGTACTAGGGTGCTCCATGAAAAACTGACCGACACTGCAGCTAGTATGGGGATAGATATATCAAGATCAAAGCCCTTGCAGAAACCATACCGAGCTGAGTTTTCCGACAAAGATTTAGAAAGTCTGAATGTGTCAGGAAGAAAATTGCAGATTAAAGAATTGCTTGCAGTCTTGCAAAAATGGGGAGACGTGGAAAATTGGAAAACAAGGTGGGCACATAAGAAAGAAGAGGCCCGCTCCAGACAAGCTACCCCTGAGTTCCCTCTGAGAGAAGTAGACAAGCCCGAAACTTTATGCCCCATGCGCGAAGTACCCGGTGGGAGGTATGTGCACGTTCCGTGGTCCAGACAGGATATTGTGTCCTTTACTAACGATTTCCCAAAATTGCGGGAGAAGCCAGTTGAATGGTACCGGCAAGTGGAAAGGTTTGTAAAGGTACAGAAATGCCTGTGGAAAGACCTGGATGGGTTTTTCGACATTGTGGTCCCAGTCGATCTATGGACCAAGTGTAAAATAGCTATAGCCTGGCCTAGTGAGGAATACCCGAGAGATGAAAAAACTGGGGAACCATCGAAAGAAGTGATGAGAAAATATGAGCAGGTAATTCAGCATCTGAAACTAAAGGTCCCAGCAAAGGAAACTGATTGGACCAGGATAGATAGAACAACGCAGGAAAGAGAAGAGACAGTGCACTCCTATTATGAAAGGCTGTTACAGGTGTTCAAAACATACAGTGGTATAGATAACATCGAGATGAAGGACATGACGCACTTCATTTACAGGTTTGTAAATGGTTTAAGACCTGAGATTTGTCAGTGGATAAAAGATAACAAAATCTGTTGGCACTCCAAGAAGGTAGATGAGGTCCTGCGGTACGCCAAGTACTGCGAGGACGAGATGGCAGAAAAGAAAAAGGCTCTAAAGGAAAAAGTGATGTGGGCTCAGGTGAAGCTCGCAGAACAGCAGGAAAAGCAGTTTAGTAACATGGTCAAAAATGCTAAGAATGAAGGCCCTGGGGGAGGGGGAGGAGGCAAGCCCCGGCCCAAAATGAGCAGGGAGGAGGCTATGAAGAAATTTCCCTGCCATCAGTGCGGCGAAATTGGACATTGGCGTAACGAGTGTCCTTACTTGCCCGAAGATAACTCCAAAACTCCTGATTTAACTCCACAGACGCAGAAAGAGAGACCGAGAAAGACTCAACCACAGGTAAAAACAGTTCAGGTGCCCCGAGCACCAAAGCAAGTATACAGGGGAAAACAGGCAGAGGGAGATGAGATAGAAGTCTGGGAAAGCAATGAGAACAGAAATGCAGCAACTTCGCAGTATCTTCTAAATGATACCTTCCTTTGTGATGACCAGTACTGACGGGGCCTGAGAGGGGAGGACGAGGAGTGCGTACTTGGCGCCTCCTTGCCGGTAGACCAGTCCGGACCATACATTGAAGGAAAGGTTGACGGAAACGATGTCACCTTTCTGTTGGACACTGGCGCTACCCGTTCTACTGTAAGAACAGTGGACGTTCCAAACCTACCCCTCTCGGGAGAAGCCATCCAAGTAGTGGGTGTATCTAATCAATTGATTAGTACTCCTGTTACCAAGCCCATGGAGATCTCAATCGGAAACTTTAAGGAAATGCATAGATTTGTAGTTTGCGACACCAGTCCAGTAAACTTACTGGGACGTGATTTGCTGTGCAAAATGAACTGTACCATCTTTTGCACAACAAAGGGTGTTGAAATTCAGACCCCAGATGAAGACGGCATTTATAAATTAATGTTAGTCCGCCCTGACTCGGAAATTGAACGAATGACCATGCAGGATTTACCCAAAGAACTCCAGGAAGCAGTGAAGCCGGAGGTGTGGGACTTTACTGGGAAAGATGTAGGGTTGATGAAAAATGTGGACCCCATACAGATAGCAATAAAGGACAATGCGGTATACCCCAATACTAAACCCTACAGGATGAATGCAGAAGTGAAAGCTGGTGTTGCTGTGGAAATTAAGAAATTGTTAGAAGGAAACATCATACAGGAGGTGATGAGTAGCCCATGTAACTCTCCGATTATGGGCATTAAGAAACCTAGTGGCAAGTACAGAGTAGTGCAGGATTTGCGAAAAGTTAACAAAATAGTAGTTTCCTGTTGCCCTATTGTCCCGAACCCGGCAGTGATTCTGTATCAGATTCCCTGGGATGCTGAGTGGTTCACAGTGATAGACTTGTGTCATGCATTCTTTTCCATTCCTTTGCATCCAGATAGCAAATTTCTTTTCTCATTTGCCTTCGAAGGTCACGTGTATTGCTGGAACCGGGTCCCTCAAGGGTATACAGAGAGCCCCTCTATCTTTAATCAGATCTTGAAAAAATGTTTGGAAACTTTGGTCTTACCTGGGAACTCTGTCTTAGTGCAATACATAGACGACCTCTTGGTGGCGTCTAAAAGTCATAAGGATTGTGTGATTGACACCATTGCCCTACTGAATCATCTGTGTGAAAAGGGACATAAAGTGTCCCCTGACAAGTTACAGTTTTGTGCAAAATCAGTAAAATATCTGGGGCACCAGATAGAAAAAGGTGTCAGAAAAGTGACATCGGAAAGAGTGAGGATAATTCAAAAGATGCAGTTACCCCGTACTCAAAAAGAGATCAGAATGTTCCTGGGCGTGATAGGATACTGCAGGCAGTGGATTCTGGGATTTGCAGTCCTAGCCAGGCCCTTGATAAAAATGACCAAGAGAGGAACACCCGAAATTGTAGAATGGGATGATGAAAGCTTAACAGCCTTCACCAGACTACGAGATTGTCTGTGTACTGCTCCTGCACTGGGAATGCCAGACTATTCCAAAGAATTTGCCCTATTCTGTGACACTCGCGATAATTGCGCATTGTCAGTCCTAACTCAAGAACATGGCACAACGAGAAGGCCTGTGGCATATTTCTCTGCCACCTTAGATCCAGTGGCTGCTGGATTACCAGGTTGTCTGAAAGCAGTAGCTGCTACCTGTGCTAGTTTGGAACAGAGTGAGTCAATTGTCATGGGACATCCGGTAACTGTGTATGTTCCGCATGGAGTGGTAATTTTGTTGACCAGAACAAAAACACAGTATCTCACCCCTAGTCGGCTGACTAAATATGCGAGGATTCTTGTGGGTGCTGCAAATGTAAACATTGTTAGGTGCAGTATTCTGAACCCAGCCACCTTACTCCCTGACCCAAAGGATATGGAAGGGGGGGTGGATGATGAACACGATTGTATTGACCTAACGGAATTCAATACCAAGCCACGCCCAGACATAAAGGAAACGCCCTTGCCTGAGCATGACAAAGAATTATTTGTAGATGGTTCATGTCTAAGGCATGAACAAGGAGGCCTGAGTGCTGCCTATGCAGTAGTGTCCTTCGAGAAAATTGAGGAAGCAGGTTATCTATATCACATCAAGTCTGCACAAGTAGCCGAATTGATTGCTATGATAAAAGCTTGCCAAATTGGGAAGAACATACGCATAACAGTGTAGACTGACAGTCAGTACTGTTATGGGGTTGTGCATGACTTTGGCCAGTTGTGGCTGCAGAGGGAGTTCCTGACTTCATCGGGTACTCCTATTCGAAATGGAAAAGTTATTCAAGACCTTTTAGAGGCAATCCAGTTACCAAAGGAACTGGCAGTGGTAAAATGTGCTGCTCATAAGAAGAGCATGGACAAGGTATCACTGGGGAACGATTATGCTGATCGAGTGGCCCAATGGTGCGCAAGAGATCGGTATATCATAAATCCAAAACGAGGGGGGCCAGGAACCAGCTGCCAACTTCAGGTGTTTGAGGAAGTGCCTACATGGGATGAAGTGAAAGAGTGGCAGCAGGCGGCACCTTGGCAAGAAAGAGAGAAGTGGAAGGAAGATGGATGTAGACCAAGACGTGTGGATGGTGTCATTATAGGTCCAACTGGTATGCCTGTGTTACCTAGACACCTACTTAGCGCAATGGCGAGGTTGATACATGAAGGATCACACATTGGTAGGGACGCCATGATTCTAGTGTTCCAACAGACTTGGTACAGTAAGAAGTTCAGGAAAGTAGCAGAGTCCCTCTGCCAGAGGTGCCTGTCATGTCAAAAGATGAACCCAGGGAAAAAGACTGTAGTGGAACTGGGGAAAATTGGGAGGTCCGGGGGTCCCTTTGTGAGAATACAGGTTGATTTCATCACCATGCCCCGTTGTGAAGGGAAGCGATATGTCCTTTTCATGGTCTGTTTATTTTCAAAGTGGGTGGAAGCTTTCCCTACTCCCCAAAATGACGCAAAAACAGTAGCTAAGTGTTTATTAAAAGAACTGATACCTAGATTCGGGGTGCCAGTCACTATTGAATCAGATCAAGGCTCACATTTTCATAATGACGTCATCGATGAACTCTGTAAGGCCTTTGGAATTGCACAAAAGCTACACTGTGCCTACCGTCCAGAGGCTTCTGGAGTGGTGGAACAAATAAATGGAACTATCAAAAACAGACTAGCAAAACTGTGTGATGCAACTAAATTGAATTGGGTGAAGGCCCTGCCCTTGGTCCTAATGGGACTCAGAAGTATTCCTGATCGCAAAACAGGCCTAAGTCCCCATGAAATAATTATGGGAAGAATAATGAGACAAGCATGGGTACCAGGAAGCAAACTGTTGAGTATTACTGATGATTTGGTACTTGAATACTGCAAGAGATTGGGTGACCAAGTGCGTTCTATCTCTCGCCAGATCGGAGAAGACGCCATCCTCAATCCAACGACTCCTCTCCACAAACTGGTCCCGGGGGACTGGGTGAAGATAAAGAAGCACACTCGGAAGACCTGCCTGGAGCCAAGGTGGGGAGAAAAACGTCAGGTGATTCTGGTTACTACCACAGCAGTCAAGTGTGCTGGGGTTCCGCGTTGGATACACGCCAGCCACACCCAGAAGGTACCACCAGACGAAGTGCCTGAAGCTGAAGGACGTCCAGCAGAGGACTCTGCAGGAGCCAGACCAGAAGTAGCTGACAGCGTACAGCCCAGTACCAGTCAAGCTGCAGAATCAGCAGACGTTGGCCCAAGAATAGTTGACAACGAACTACCAGGAGTCCAGCCTGCTGAAGGGGTCCAAGAAGCTGAGCCAGAAGTAGGTGAAGACGAGCTGCCAAGCATATGGCCAGAAGAGTGGATTCCATTGATTGACCTCACTGAAGACCCTATTCGAACAAATGAAAGACTTTGGGAAGGTAGAGAGTGGACTAGTCAGGAAAAGCAAGGCATCGGCGAAGAGCCTCAGAATCTTGAGATTCACATCAAAACTGAGGAAGGAGAAGGTCAGACAGGGACAGAGCACGTGATTGATACAGAACAAGTGAATAAGACTGAACAAGTGCCCGATACTGAACAAGTGAAGGATCTTGAACAAGAGAGGAATACAGAACAAGTGATTGATACTCCTCCACTGACACCTGATATCGGGAAGGGACAGACTAGACATAGTGTAATAGTTCGAGCAGAAGAAAGTCCAGAGATCGAAGTGCTTGAACAGGATCAGATAGAATTAGAAGAACGTGTTCAGGAAACAGAATCAGAGATACTTGAAGAGCAAACACACAGTATACCTGAACAAGGCCAGATTAGTACCCAGAGAGAAGAAACCGATACTAGCCCTGGAATTAGTCAGATAGAAGAAGAAGAAACTGAAGCAGAATTGCCACAAGCTAATGAGAATAAAAGGGCAAGAGAAGGAAACGAAGTCCAAGTACCAACCAAGAGACTTAAGAAAAGAAAGCATCTTGAGCCTAAATACATAAAGAAATTGAGATTGAGAATAAAAACAGTAGAAGAAAAACGTGCAGAAGAAAGGAGAAGTGCTCGTATAGCAGAACAACCAGAAGACTCTTCCAAAAGAAGGAGTGATCGAATAAAGAGACAAAACAAAAAGTACAAGTCACCTGAATGGACACTTGTGTTAGAAGAGCTTGAAGATCTCGATATCACTGACGTAAGCGACGGAGAGCCCGTCCCTGAGTATTCTGACGAAGAGGAAGAAGAGCCACCGTGAATTTGCACAAAGTAAGATACTCGTGTAAAGTCACAAGGAGGGGTCGAGAAACTTCTTCTGAGCCAAAATGTCTGATTCAAACGTGAGTGGTAGACCTAGTCGCAGCTGTTGCAAAACTTGCTGCAAGGTATGTGTCTGTAGTGTAGTTGTCCTGATATTACTTTGGATAGGACTAACAATTTTTATACCCTTTGCTGTGAGTAAAGATACTAACATTGTCCCTACTGAAATTGTAAATACTGACAGTGAAGAGCTGACAACACAGAGTGTAGCTAGACATGAAAGAGCACTGAGACAAACAAAACGAGACTTAGAAGCATCAGATGAGGAACTACATTATCATAGAATCAAAAACAGGACACGCTTAAATGTTTTCGCAAACTTGTTAATACACTATGTAGAGACTATGGAAATTGAAGATTGCTATGTCTGCATGAAGCTACCTACTTCTGTGGCTGAAGGCGTGACATACCATCACTTGCCACTGACATACGGAATTTCCTGTAGCATTTTAGCTAGCTTATTTTACAAAAGAGGACCGTTACAATACTATTACTCTAACAATGACGTGATCTTTTCTGAACTTCCTATACGTGGGAACTTGAATCCTGTACATACCAAAAGTGACGCAATACGATACATGGGAGATTATTTCCTGACTATAGGTAACATTGACATAGCGGACGCACACAGAGATAACTTGACTTGTTCTTTGCATGAGCAGGAAAAGATGTTCCTAAACATGGCAGAGAAAAGGAGAATTAAAATACAAAAGAAGGCTAATGACGAAAGTCAGAAAAAGCCAAAGTGGGCAGAGAACATGGAAGGCACCTCAACTGGTGGGGCGGGTCCTGCTCTGTTGCTGGATTTTGAAAAGAAAGGCAAGCTATGTCTTCACCGCGAGAAGACTAGCTATTATAATAAAATTTTCATTGGTTCCAGTGAATGCGAACATAATTACAAGGTAATTGGAGGTTGGGGTTTCAAAAATGGGTCAGAGCCTGTGTTTCCTGGAATTTATTATATTTGTGGGGACAAGGCTTATTTCAAATTGCCGGATCACTGGTATGGAAGTTGCTATTTTGGCATTGTCTTCCCGAAAATATACCATGTGAATGGAGGCGCTGGAAGCAGTGAAAATACTAATGGCTTAGTGCGTAGTAAAAGAGAAAGCATAGGTGAAATAATGGGTAGTATTTTCAGTGCACTGATACCTGGAGTGGGAGTGGTTCTGAACACTCACAGAATTTGTAAATTGTCTACTATAGTGGATGTATTGTCTACTGAGACAGCTCATGGATTTCTGCTGGTCAATACCGAAATGGTTGCGATCAGATCAATGGTTTTGCAGAATCGACTTGCTCTTGACACCTTATTAGCGAAAGAGGGCGGAGTCTGCCGGATGTTGAAGGCGCAACATTGTTGCACTTATATTCCGGATAAAAGTGTACAGATCAAAAGATATGTGAAAAATATTACTAATTTGGCAAAGGAACTCAGACCACTCGAGGTTGATAGTGCCTGGAAGAGATTGGTAGATGGTTTTTCAAATATAGGTCATTGGTTCGCTAGTATAGGTAAAGGCTTATTGCTCAAAGTACTGATGCCAATTGGAATTATAGGTCTCATCCTATTTTTCATATTTGTTTGCTGCAAATGCCGCAAGCGCACCGGAAAGCATGAAGTGAATGCTAGAGGGGTGAAACGAAGTGTGGATGAGATTGAATTGGAAGAAGTGAATGATCAGATATACAAAAAGGTGAAGACTTCTCACCCTACCAAAACTGAAAGAGAGAAATTGGAACGATTGCTGGAAGAGATAGAATTGTATAAAGTGTGAAAGAAAGTTGGCATCTGGTTCCATTTATTTGTGATGATAGTAAATATCATCAAAGAGGGGATTGATGAAGCAAAGCTTCGCATATTTTGCGACTTGCTGAAGTCAAGAACCTCGTTTATGTGTAACAAAGTAATAAGTGTAAGTCTTACTAACGTTTATATTTAGTTTAAATAAAGATTAAGACGCTTGCCTATATGTTTTACTAAAATAATTTACTCGAGTCACTTAAAATGGCTGCCGCTTGTATTTAGTTACTGCGCATGCGTCAGCCACACTCACGTGTCCTGACGCGTCTGCAGAAGTGGAGGGAAATTTATGCGCATGCGTAATACATAGCTGTGCCCATCATGTGGTACTGCTCGTGCCACTGCTCTTGTGATTGTATCCATGTAGCTAACATATAGACTGCATAAGTATATTTTATGATGATAAGTTGAAAGTACAACCCTGTGAATGTGATTTCATAACGTTATTTCTGTGTATTAATTTGTTCTCGCTTACTTTTCATGTACCGCGGGGAATGGGGGTCCAAACTGATTGGGAGCCATATTGACGGTCTCTTCTGCGCATGACCAGGGAGCATTGAAAGGTGGCCACTTTGGACAGTGGAACTCAGCCAGCTGGCAGCCACAGTCAAGATGCGCCTGGGAAAGCCACCTCTGCGCTACGAGAACGGCGAATGTTGCTCCTCATGTGTTACAATGTTAATTTTCACTCGTATTTCTGCACAGTTTCTCATGAGAACCCCAATCTCTCTAGGCGGTACCCAAGTATGCTAATATAGGCTCAAATTAGCGTGTTCTGATTGGTGTGTTACCCAAATCCTACTTTAGGACCAATCCAAATTGAGGGATTCTGACACTTTGCAACATTGGGGGGTGGTACACCGTCCCAAAAGAGTATATCTACCCTGGGTTTACCTAGGGAATTGTCCGACTTGTCTGGTTTAGCTGACCTGTCACTGACCCATCGTACTCATTAGGTGACTGAAGATACAGAGAGCTGCGGAGCACTCTGTCCGAAATTGACCATAGACTGAGGTTTTACTGAACCTTAAAGTGCTGGCAAAGCACTTTGCTGGGAGTTCGTTGACCCAATCGGGGTCTTGATCGATAGCTGCAGAGAGGGTGGAGCGCAGGCGTTGCTTCCAAACTGCGGGTGCGGTCCTGTCCTGAGCGGTCCTGTCCTGAGGGTTTGCTGTCCTGTCCTGAGGTCCTGTCCTGATTCCTAATCTGAGGGTATCCTGTCCTGTCCGGGGTGTCCATTCTGCACCTGCTGTCCTTTGAGGGGTATCCTTCCTTGAGGGTTTCCTGTCCTTAACTGACCCGTGGCCAGGGTTTGGTTTCCACACCAGTCTAGGTAAATACTGCTCTAAGTTCTTTTAAACTTGCACCTTTCTATATTTCTACCTTTTGCTATAATAAAGTGACACCTTTGCATACGTTGATTTTCCATGCTTTACCGCAAACTATTGAACGAAAGTCATTTGCATATTTTTCATGATATGTTCCCATGTCTCTCAATCTTTTAGAGATTATATTTTGCATTGCTGTTTGTCATTTTCTGATATGGTCTAGAACCTCCTTACCTAGACTGTTTAAAGGTCCCTTTTTTTTTAAGTTTAGCGTGTTACTCTTTATAGGCCCTCCTATAGTAACCCATGCATAGTCTGTCCATGCTTAAACATTTCTGAGATTATATAGTATTTTTCCCATTTGCATTCCATATTACATTTGAATGGTTACCCTGTCGTTATTTCTCTATAGTTATATCATTTACATTATCTTGGTTATTGATTGCTTTATTTTTGTGTATCTAATGCTTGATGATAACGAACCTTAGATAAATATTTTAAAACTTCCAGTTGTCCGTGGTCATTTAAACAATATTGAATGTTATTTGAAATTTGCATTTGCTGCCTTTCCTTTTACAGCTAGGCCCCTGATCCATTGAAGTCATAGGTACCCGTGTCGGTGGATGGTAAGTCGGGTACACTGAGTCATAACAAGTAGGGAAGCACACACAATTGATAGCAGCCCGTGAAGTCGCTTGGTCAATGAATAGTGTGAATTGAAAGTATATGGGCCCTGAAGCCGGAAACGGCGGAATCATTGGCTGGGTGACCTCGCGCGCTCTATCAGTACCATGGGTCAATTGTAACACAACATAATCCCTAACTGTGCATTTCTTTATTTCAATTAGGCCCCAATCCAAAAACTTTTTGGTTTTTTTTTTTGTGAAAAACGTTATTATTATTTGTCCAACATAGCTGATTACAATCACATATATTTTGCAGTTCAAATATTATACATGGCAGTGCCACAGAGTACATCACATATATGTACCTTTGCTTCTCCACAACACCCATGAGCGTGCGTTTACAGTACATACAAATTCTCCCCAGTAGAGCATCATCTGTGTTTAGCAGTCACTCAGTTCCGGATCGGATTCCTCTGGAGGGGAGGCGCATGTGTTCCCTCGAAATGTGTTCCATTTCCACCACACTTGCATCCATATTTTTGGACACCCTCTATGAATAAATACTGCTTTCTCCGCTATCATAGCACTGTCTAAGTCACAACACCACTGTTGGTGAGAGGGTACCGTTTGTGCCCCCCAGTGTTGAGCAATATTTAGTTTGGCCAGTGTAATACCCAGGGTCGCCCAATCCTGCTCTGTTGGTTACCACACATTGAGTAGGGCATCTCCTTGGTTCCGGGGAGACATTGTAGCCACATACTCGAGTGATAGTGGCCATGACCGCCTTCCAATATTGTGTGATGTGGGGACAATCCCATAATGTGTGATAAAAGTAGCCCCCTAAACCACAACCCCGAGGACACAATGGTGTAGCAGTCCGCCCTATTTTGTAGAGTGTTGTTCTGGTGTAGTATGTTCTGTCCAATATTTTAAGTTGCACAAATTTTAGTCTGGAGGGGAACGCCACCTCCCACGGTGACGCCAGCACCTCTGGCCAGTCTGCTGGTCCATCTCTCCCACCTCAGTTTGCCATTTTTCTCTAAGATTGTGTGTGGGATCTTTTTGATGATTAATCAATTTGCTATATGTTTGAGAAATTGCTTTTTTGGTTAGACAGTCCGTTAGTAATCGATCCTCGAGTGGCGAGGACTTGGGGAGGTCAGTTCCCGGAGGTATGGCCTTCGTCAGTGCGTGTTTTGATTTGCATGTATCAATATTGCTCCGCCCCTGCCATCTGTACATTGCCTGTAACTGAGCAAAAGTGACTACTCCCCCCTTTTTCCACTGGTCCCCAACCTTAGGTATGCCTATTAGATCCCATCGGGAGAAACCCTTACTTGTGCGCAGCTTGCCCAACCTAGAGGTGTCACAGAGTGGCGTATGTTATGTTATCACTCCCTCCCAACCAAGCGCGCGCTGTGCTATAAACCAGAAGTGCACAGTATGTGCAGTGGGGCCGATCAGTGCGTGTTTCCGAGATTCATTTTATAGGGCGCCCAGGATTCCATCCATGCCAAGAGTGTGCCTGTCCATACGTAATGCTGGCTCCTCCTGTAGAGCGTCAAGCCATTGATTAACCACTGTGAGCTGAGAAGCCAAATAGTATAATTGAATGTTGGGCAGGGCGATTCCGCCATCGTACCAACCCCCTATTAGCTTGCACATTGCTATTCATGAGGGCTTCCCTTCCCACAGGAGGTGACCCACCTCTGCCTCAATGGACTTCAAGTAGGAGTGAGAGACTGGGGTAGGTGTGTTTTGTAGAGTGTATAAAAACCTGGGGAGAGCCATCATTTTGAACAGAGCCGCCCTCACCATGACCGTCAATGGCAGGGAATGCCACCATTTCACGTCACAACGGAGTCTTTTCAGGGGGGCAGGAGATTACGCTCAAGGAATTGTGTGGGGTGTGGGGTGACATGTATGCCTGGGTATTTAAACCCATCTTCTGCGATCTGTATCTCAACACTCCGGGGCAGGCGCGGAGGAGGGCCCTTTATTATATATAACACTGATTTTGCCCAGTTAATGGTATAGCCGGAGACTCTTCCGTAGGACTCGCAGATGTCAAGCAAGCAGGAGAGGGACCGTCTAGGGTTCGCAATGTACAGCAAGATGTCATCTGAGTAGAGGGAAATGAGGTCTTCCTAACCCTCTGCCCACTTCAGCTTGCGTATTACTGGATCCCTCCTTATCCATGTCGCCAATGGCTCAAGCACTAAAGCAAACAGGAGGGGGGGAGGGGACATCCCTGTCTGGTCCCACGCCCCAAGGGAAAGTTGACCTCCACCTGTGCCAGTGGTTGTGCGTACAGTAGTTAAATCCAGGCACAAAATGTGGGCCCGAAACCAAAGTGCAGTAGCAGTATGGGTCATTCCACTCGGTCAAAGGTCATACTAGCATTTAGCGAGAGGATGACCGCCTCCTCCTCGATGATCGATATTCTAGCCAGCACGTCATGAAGTCTCCGGAGGTTCATCACCGTGTTCCTAACCGTCATAAAGCCGGATTGGGCAGGGTGTACCAGGGTCATGAGGAAGGGCTGTAGCCTGACCACCAGTGCCTTTGCAGGTATTTTCGCTTCTGCGTTAAGGAGATAAATTGATTGGTAGGAGGTAGACTACCGTGGAGGTTTAACTGGTTTTGGAATCGCTATAAGTGCAGATACTCGCTGGTTTCTAGGGAGTGTCCCTATCTCTAGGCTGGCCTCATAATACATTCTCAACCGATGCGGCACCAGCGTGTCTGCCTATTTTTTATAAAGTTCCATGGGAATACCTGGACCCAGTGCCTTCCCCGGTTGGAGCACTCTAATTGCTGCAGTGATTTCATCGATCGTGAGATCTGCCTCCAACGCCTGTATGTCCTTTGGTATCAGCCTTGGCAGATGTATGTCTCTAATTAAGGCCAAATTCTCCTCTAAGGATGTCGTTGCCATGGGGGTGTATACTTTTTAGTAGTGGTGTGCGAATGCTGCGACTATGTCATTTGGATCCATTATTGTCTCTCCCGTGGGCAAGTGGAGCTGTGCTACCCAGCGACTGGCTAGTCCTTTTTTATCTAACCAGGCCAGGAGTCTGCCTGCCTTGTCCCCAACTTCATAGATGGTGTGCTGTGTTTTCGTGATCCGTGCCTTAGCTTCCTCCTATACGTGGTCTCTATAGGCCTGGTTTGCAAGGCTGAGGGAGTGGGCCATGTTATCAGTAGGGTCTGCGGGATGCATGCTCTCTGCTTGGCTGCCCGCCTGTCTGAGTTCCAACACCTGCTGTGCCATGTCCCGTTTGTGGGTTGTCCGGGGAAGACTGTTTTATATGCATGCCATAGGATGATGGGGGAGGTCACCGATTGCATGTTTTCTAGAAAATAGTGCCCATGGTGTTGTCTTGTGTAGGCCTTTCTATATTTTCGGGTCTTTGAGGTACCCTGGATGTAAAGGATATGTGCGTTTCCTCCCCATGATGTGTGATGTGTATGTCATTAACACGGGGTCATGATCCGATATACCTCTGGGGAGTTGTTTGATCTCCATTCTTTCCAAATCTGTTGAGAAGGTAAGTATGTAGTCAATTTGTGATAGGCTATTATGGGCCCATGAGTGGTAGGTGTACTGGCGTTCTTTGGGGTAGCGTTTGTGCAACATGTCCACTAGCCCGAGTGCTTCCAGGAATTCCTGGAGGGGTGACAAAGTCGTCCCCTGCTCCCTTGGTGGGTGTCTTTTCCATGTGGCATCTATTGTAGCATTAAAGTCACCCCCTATGATTAATTCCAGAGGCGGTTGTGTTAGCAGAAAAGTACCAAGGGCCGGGAGAGCGAGATTGTGGAACGCTGGAGGAATGTACACAGTGACAAGGTTGTATGTACACCCTTCCCATTGACAGGAGAGTGCTGCAAAGTACTCCTGATTGTCTGTCCATATCCTGGTTATTACCAGAGGGCAGCTTTTTCGGATAGAGATCCCCACCCCCCTGGATCCCGATGTAAATTCGGAGTGTACTGCCATTTTAAAGCCCCTTCTATCCAATGCTTTAGTGGCTGTGCCCAATAGGTGTGATTCTTGTATGAGGGCGACTGATGGAGCGTGTCTCTTAAGATATTGTATTACCAATCCTCTCTTTCCTTTATTGCACAGACCATTTACATTCCACGATATTATGGTTAGGGGGGAGCTCAACATGTGTGTGTTCTCCGGCTGCGAGTGTGGAAAGACAGATGTTATGGCCCCCTGGGTAGGAGAGTGATTGGTCGACATCGGAGCATATTTGATGGTGTACCATCTCTGTAAGGCACTATCCCTGTGGCAAATTGCATCAGCTGTAGGTGTTGTCTTTTGAATAAGATAATGTTAACAAACATAACATGAACTGATCCCCTCCCACCACCCCCTCACTGCTCCCCTGCTAGACGGATTCCCAAATACCATGTATAGCAAGATCTCATCTGCGTAGAGAGAAATTAGGTCTTCCTAACCCTCTGCCCACTTCAGCTTGCGTATTACAGGATCCCTCCTTATCCATGTCGCCAATGACACAAGCACTAAAGCAAACAGGAGGGGGGGACGGGGACATCCCTGTCTGGTCCCACGCCCCAAGGGAAAGTTGACCACCACCTGTGCCAGTGGTTGTGCGTACAGTAGTAAAATCCAGGCACAAAATTTGGGCCCGAAACCAAAGTGGAGCAGCAGTATGGGTCATTCCACTCGGTCGAAGGCCATACTAGCATCTGGCGAGAGGAAGACCGCCTCCTCCTGGATGATCGATATTCTAGCCAGCACGTCTTGAAGTCTCCGGAGGTTCATCACCGTGTTCCTAACCGGCATAAAGCCAGATTGGGCAGGGTGTACCAGGGTCGTGAGGAAGGGCTGTAGCCTGGCCACCAGTGCTTTTGCAAGTATTTTCGCTTCTGCGTTAAGGAGATAAATTGATTGGTAGGAGGTAGACTACTGTGGAGGTTTAACTGGTTTTGGAATCGCTATAAGTGCTGATACTCACTGGTTTCTAGGGAGTGTCCCTATCTCTAGGCTGGCCTCATAATACATTCTCAACCGATGCGGCACCAGCGTGTCTGCCTCTTTTTTATAAAGTTCCATGGGAATACCTGGACCCAGTGCCTTCCCCGGTTGGAGCACTCTAATTGCTGCAGTGATTTCATCGATCGTGAGATCTGCCTCCAACGCCTGTATGTCCTTTGGTATCAGCCTTGGCAGATGTATGTCTCTAATTAAGGCAAAATTCTCCTCTAAGGATGTCGTTGCCATGGGGGTGTATACTTTTTCGTAGTGGTGTGCGAATGCTGCGACTATGTTATTTGAATCGATTATTGTCTCTCCCGTGGGCAAGTGGAGCTGTGCTACCCAGCGACTGGCTAGTTCTTTTTTATCTAACCAGGCCAGGAGTCTGCCTGCCTTGTCCCCAACTTCATAGATGGTGTGCTGTGTTTTCATGATCGTTGCCTTAGCTTCCTACTATACGTGGTCTCTATAGGCCTGGTTTGCAAGGCTCGGGGAGTGGGCCATGTCATCAGTAGGGTCTGCCGCATGCATGCTCTCTGCCCGGCTGCCCGCCTGTTTGAGTTCCCACACCTGCTGTGCTTTGTCCCGTTTGTGGGTTGTGATCAGGGAGATAGCTTGTCCGGGGAGGACTGTTTTATATGCATCCCATAGGATGATGGGGGAGGTCACTGATTGCATGTTGTCTTGAAAATAGTGCCCATGGTGTTGTCTTGTGTAGGCCTTTCTATATTTTTGGGTCTTTGAGGTACCCACGATGTAAAGGATATGTGCGTTTCCTCCCCATGATGTGTGATGTGTATGTCATTAACACTGGGTCATGATCCGATATACCTCTGGGGAGGTGCTTGATCTTCATTCTTTCCAAATCTGTTGAGAAGGTAAGTATGTAGTCAATTCGTGATAGGCTATTATGAGCCCACGAGTGGTAGGTGTACTGGCGTTCTTTGGGGTAGCGTTTGGGCAACATGTCCACTAGCCCGAGTGCTTCCAGGATTTCCTGGAGGGGTGACAAAGTCGTCCCCTGCTCCCTTGGTGGGTGTCTTTTCCATGTGGCATCTATTGTAGCATTAAAGTCACCCCCTATGATTAATTCCAGAGGCGGTAGTGTTAGCAGAAAAGTACCAAGGGCCGGGAGTGCGAGATTGTGGAGCGCTTTAGGAATGTACACAGTGACAAGGTTGTATGCACACACTTCCCATTGACAGGAGAGTGCTGCGAAGTACCCCTGATTGTCTGACCATGTCCTGGTTATTACCAGAGGGCAGCTTTTTCGGATCGAGATCCCCACCCCCCTGGATCCTGATTTAAATTCGGAGTGTACTGCCATTTTAAAGCCCCTTCTATCCAATGCTTTAGTGGCTGTGCCCAATAGATGTGATTCTTGTATGAGGGCGACTGATGGAGCGTGTCTCTTAAGATATTGTATTACCAATCCTCTCTTTACTTTATTGCACAGACCATTTACATTCCAGGATATTACGGTTAGGCGGGAGCTCAGCTTGTGTGTGTTCTCTGGCTGCGAGTGTGGAAAGACAGATGTTATGGCCCCCTGGGTAGGAGAGTGATCGGTCGACATCGGAGCATATTTGATGGTGTACCACCTCTGTAAGGCACCATCCCTGTGGCAAATTGCATCAGCTGTAGGTGTTGTCTTTTGAATAACATAAAGTTAACAAACATAACTTGAACTGATCCCCTCCCTCCACCCCCACCCTGCTCCCCTGCTAGACGGATTCCCAAATACCCCCCACCCCAACAGTGCAGAGTGCTTCAATCCCTTAAACAGTACTTACGTGTGGGAGGGAGTGAAGTCCGAGACACCCCATGAAAATCCCCTTACCCCAAGACATACCAAGTATATGTAGTACGTATCAGTTTGTGTATCATCAGGTTCCCATTGTAGCATCCCAGCCTATGTTTCTGACCAGCTGGCCCAGTTTAGTTACTCAGTGCTGTCCATGTTCGGATACCGAGTCTCCCTGCAATCGTCCAGTAGATCCCTTTGTTGGTGTGTGACCTTAACTGCTGGATGCTGCCTAACTTCATCTTCCAGCCTCCTCCTGTGGTGGGTCATTTTCCCCACCTTCATCTCTTGGGTTCAGAGAGGGCTCCCTCATCGGATGCCATTGTTGTTGTCTCGCCGGTCGTCGTGAGCTTCCTACCTGCTGACAGCCCTCCAACCAGTCATGGGCCTACTTAGGCGCATCGAAGAACCAAGTTTTTCCATCAGCCACCACACGCAGCTTTGCAGGGAACAACATGAGTAGGTGAGTTCTCTGCGCCTGAGTTCATTTTTTACTTCAAGGAAGCTCCTTCTTTTCTTGGTGACTGCTGCTGTGTAATCTGGGAAAAAGGAGACCAATGAGTTCTCTATACGCAACGGTAGGGCCACCCGTGCTGTCTGCAGTATGGGGTCTCGGTCGCGGAAGTTAAAGATACTAGCCAAAATGTGTCTGGGGGGAGCCCCAGGCTTGGGCCTGCCCCCTGGTACTCTGTGAGCCCTCTCGACTGAGAAAAAACTGGAGAGTCCTCTCGGCTGGAGCCCTGTCTTGATGAGCTCTTCTACATATAGGTCCATTGCTGGTCCTCCCTCGCTCTCCGGAATGCCTGTAATTCTGACATTATTGTGCCAAGAACGTCCTTCTTGGTCGTCACGTTTCGCCACTATTAGCTTGTTTTCTGCTTCTAACTGGCTGACTTTCCGTTGCAGGGTGGTAGTGTCTTTGGCGAGGGTCGCCGTTACATTTGTGACCTCTGTTTCTCTCGTGGACATTTCCTGAAAGTCAGAACAAAGGAAGGAGACATCCACTGAGATTGATCCCACTGTTTTCTAGACATTGGTGAGGACGGACATAATATCCCGTAGTGTGACTTCAGACTGACCCTCAGGCATGGAGGTTGGTTCTTTTGAGGCAGTTCTTTTGGTCATGGCCGGGAAGTCTTTAGAGTTACATACTTGTCTAGTTTGAGCTGCTGTGTTGTACTCTGGCCTCTGCTCCCCATTAGTATCTGGTTGATGGGGTAACTCTGTACCTAGTCAAAGTGCGGGGCAGTACTCTTTGCTGCCTGCCGTGTGACTTTGCGTCACACTCGGCCTATTGGTTTTCCCGCCACACGATGAAAGCAATGGTAGTGGGGGGCAGCAACATAGGTCCATGGCCTGGTCTGGAGGAATCCTGAGTGATCGTTGTGCCCGGTAGTGGTCAGCATCTCCTAAAATCCACTAGGGCCCAAAGTGGGCGCCGTGGCGAGGGTCCGGCTAGCGGTGTTATTGGTCTCGCCTGCTGTAGAAGCCACAGTTGGTGGTTTGTAGCTGGACTGATGCAGTGTGCGGTCTCAGGGCCTCTCTGCGCCCGCACGCATATCAGGGGCTTTCTCCCCGGGTCTGCGTGTGTCGCCGTTTGTTCTGCAGATAAGCTGAACTCTGTGGGCAGGGATGGCACCCCCCCTTCTGCGCCCCGGGTACCTCTGTTCCTGTAGGGTGGCAGTCAGCAAGTGTTTTGGCACGCCGGCATGATTCCACTGAAGCCGAAGCACGCATTTTGTCTCCCGCCTCCCCAAGCCGGCACTGGGGTCTCACATCGTCTTCCAGGCTCTCTGATGGCAAGACAGTCTGGGGCATGCCCGTCATTTTTCTGCTGGTGTATTTTGAAACAATTACAGCACCTGCCATTTCTAATGCGGCTGCTGCAACCCGGGTGCTCTCCCGCTGGGTTGCGCATTAAGCGCGGGCGCTTCTTCTTCCACGTGGGTAGGCCTCTTCACGTACACGCTCCGAGGATCATGCAGGATAGATGTTTCAGCCTCCAAGTAAGGTCGGAGGGTGCCCCACACTTTCCGCTGCTAGAATTTAGGACTTGGGGTCAATTTGCTGTGTGGACTATGGGTCAGATTGCCGGGGGATTTCTCGGTGGTCTCGGAGCTCCTCTAGGCTGTGGCCATTATGATCAGCTGCAAGTCATGCCCACCTCTATCCAAAGCACTTTTCATCCATGAACAATGATTTCACTTTTGACCGATCGGTTTTACAGATAGTGGAGGGGAAAATAAAAAGATGAGACCACCCCAAGGTCTCAATAGATGCTTTCACATAAGAGAACCATAATACTTTACGGGCCTTATCTCAATTTAAGCAATCATTGATGATCATAAGATTGAGATTAGCTTGCGGATTTAGCCAGAAATAGAGTCAGAGAATAAGTGGGGAAAGTTTCATAAAATCCTCCATAAATGAAAGTCCCAGCTCCTAAAGGCATACAAAACTATAGCATGAGGGAAGTAAATACAAAAGACGGCGAAGGGCGGGTTTTGGCAAACCTCCATAATCCAGCACCTTATAGTGCTATCGGCACACATTGTCTCATAAATTTCCAACAACACGGCCTCTTTTCAATTACTGAGAAGATGTTAAATAAGGCACCCACAAATGGTGGGTTCTTCGTGGATTGTCAAAATGGCCAGAACTACCCACTCTCCAGTTTGGTCAATCTTCTTAATACGTCCATTGTGAATGCCATGGTCCCTCAAACATGGAAACATGCCATGGTGGTCCTTTGCTAAAAAAGCCTTCTTTGGATGGATCAAAATTACAAAATTAGCATTCAATCTTGCTCTTGCTTATTCTCAGGTAGATCTTTGAAAAGCATATACATGGCAACATTCAAGAGGGAAGCAAAGCTATTCCTAATGAGCAAGTTCCTACACTAGACAATGACTGCTCATCATCTGTATCATGGTTAATAGCTGGTCGTCGCATAGCTCTATCAGATATGGATACATCCTGAACAAAAAGACCACCAAGACACCAAAACGAACGAAATACTGATGCCAACTAGATCTGTTGTAGGTGGTACTTCAACAGGTCAACTACAAATGCAAATATAAGCTCACTAGTTAGCTGCGAAGACTTCTTAGACTGTACATTACTACAATTAATAGATCTTGTAGTATTGATATAAAAGATACAAAAGGTACACATCGGAACCATATGTATAATACTGATGTTATACCTTGTGTACACCATACCTATCCTAAACTTGTTATTGTTGAAATTGATAAGAAAGGTAGGAAAGGCATGTATCGGAACCTATATATATTCCTTGTGCTATACCCGTTGTATTAAACAAACAATTTCATCTTTATTCGGATATTGAGCGTAAATATCCATAAAAGCACAATTTAAAATTACAAATAAATATATTTCATAGGAAAAACATCATACATATATACGCTTCAGAATAATATTATACATTATTGGAAATTGATTTAAGAGATCTAAAAACATTTTTTTTTAAAGTTGATACACATACAATGGTCAAAACATTATCTATTTTTTGTATAGCTAGGAAAGCTGAACGACATTGGTTGAATCCCATCGTTCTCAAAAGGGGCACAATCCATTTTTTCCTTTGAGGAATATTAAATTTTCAAAATAATAAGATGTGTATATCCGACTGTGTCGACAATTCATCACATGGACATTTTATTAATTCTTTAGTCCAGTCATTCATTTTTGGGTGACTAATTAATCTGTGTAAAATGTTCATTCTAAAACGGGTTAATAAAAACCTGTCAAATGCTTTCATATCCAGTTTTAAGTATGGTTGGATTTCACATGAGATAATGGTTAGTTGATGCAGTATTACTGTACTTTTCTTCATTTCTACATCACATCTTTTCTCCTCTAAATATGTCATGCATTGTCGTTTAAGTTCTTTTCTGGAAATGGACGACATTAAGGGGCACATTATGATGGAGGATTTTCCGCATCCTCCGGCCCGGCGGAAGCCACCGCCGGCCCGGCGGATGCGGAAAATCCTCTGCAGACCCACCAAAGACCCACCGCCACATTAGGATGGCTGGTGGGTCCTGGTTTCAGTCCGCTGCTTTTCCGCCGCGGTTGGCTACCAACCGCGGCGGAAAAGCTCTAATATGGTGGCGGTGTCTCTCAGACACCGCCAGACATATTAGGATGGCATAGAAGAGATGCTTTTCCGCGGCGGGTTCACCGCCGTGGAAAAGCATACGGATCTTCACTCTGGGGGCCTGTTGCGGGCCCCCTGGGTGAAGGGAGGTGGGGGGGTGCACATGGGGGGTACCTATGGTACCCCCCTGCATTTACATGCAGAAAGCGGCAGGCACCGCGCGGTGCCTACCGCTTTGTGCATGTAAATGCACTGCATGTGCTTTTAACATTGCGGCGGGTGCAGCTTGAAGCCGCACCCGCCGCAATGTTAAATATAGAGGATGTGACCGCCAGGGTGGCGGTCACATCCTAATTGCACAGGAGGGAACGCCACAGCACATGCGGACGTTCCCTCCTACACAGGGATCGCGGACAGACGAAAGTCCGTCCGCGATCGTAATAGGCCCCTAAGTTAGGATCATCGAAGTAGTCCCTATGACCAATCTCCCTAAGAAAGAATTCAATATAGGCCAACCATCTTATTTTTCTACTTTTTTCAACCAGCAAAGCATCTTTCAAAATTACACGGTTAAAAACACACTCCTCCGTTGTCCACACCCGATGCCAGAGGAGGACAGGTTGACATTTAATTATATCCTCAATATAGGATTGACCTAATTCCATATGGCAATTAAGTGTAGCAACGCTATCAGGGGCTGCAAGGAGGTAGTGCATAAATTAATTTTCTACTAGTTGTAAAGACTTGACGTTGGCATAGCCCCAAATGCCAGCACCGTACGTTGCTATGGCTACACTCGTTGCTCTATACATTTTTAAAAGTTCCACAAACGGTTTCTTTCCAATCTTCCTCGCAAAATTTTCTTTTTTTTAATTTTTTATTTTTTTTTATTTTTTAAGACCTTTATTGTAATTACAGAGGTAAAACACAGCTTTTGTGCCTACAACCCAACGTGTCAGGCCGGCAGCAATAGTACTTAGTTCGAGCATGTGTCCGGACCTTGGGCACAATGCCAGTTACTTACACAGCTTGTCGCCTACAACCCACTTGGGCCGGCCGCGATAATTGTTATATAAAGCTGTAGATTAAAGCGTAGTACTGCAAGCAACCTAACTGTCAATGTCAATTTGCACTTTCGTGAGGTCTAATTTTAACTTTTCGTTGCACTTTAAACTTTAACAACAACTCGTAACAGTACCCAGGAGGTCAGTCCCATTTCCTAGTGAGTTCCCCATCGGGGGTGTGTGGTAATGAGGTTCACCGGACTCCATGTCCGATGTGATGTGGCTCTGAGCAGTAGAGTGAGTGTGCGTGTGGTTGCATACCTTGGTGAACGGTCAGTCATGTGCTTCCCGCTGGGGGAGGGGGCGCGGGGGGGGGGCACGTGTATAGCCTGTGCCTGTCCCCTGCTATGGGGGCGATGTTCCCCCTAAATGCCAAGACATGTGAATGCGCGGGGGAGGACAGGAGGGGGGGGGGTAGGGGAGGGGGGGAGGGAAGTGGAGGGAGGATGAGGGAGGGGGGGAGGAGGGGGGAGATTTGCCGGGCCAAATCACTCCGCAAGTGGTTCACAGCACCAACATTCATGTACCCCAGGAATGGACTGAGGGCCACCCCATACATCCCCCCCGGTGGCTCTAGGAATCGCGCGTAGAGGAGCATTGTAGGCAACAAATCCCAGCTAGGCACCCTCTAGCAGGCGGGTGGCAGGAGCGCAGTGTCTTGTCCTCACACCTGAGGGGAACCGTCGTGCAGTCCGCCAGACTGCCCAACGTGCCCAGTTTCCTCCTGGTCTTCAATACTCGCTTCAGCAGTAGACTGGGCGCGGAGTAGATAGGCGGCGAGCGGGCCCCATAGGTCCTTGGGTCGCGATTTGTGTGGCAGCATATCGGCATAACTGTGTAGCTGGTCTTGCCAGGTTGACATTGTTGCCAGCCATAATTTGAATTTGGGGGCACGACCTCGGCCCCATCTGCACGCCACGTGGCGCTTCGCAAGTAGAAAGCCCATTGCGGTAAATTTCCGGAATCTGTTAATTGCTGCAGCGGGTAGCCCCAGCAGTGCAACCCTGGGACAGGTGTCTAATTCCATCCCTATCATTGTGGACATGGCCTCGGTCACCTGCGTCCAGTACAGCGCGACCTCTGGGCATGACCACGCTAAGTGCATAAAGTCAGCTCCCGCTTGTCTACATCTGGCGCATCTATCGTCATCTCGAAGACCAAATCGGTAGAGCTTGGCGGGGGTGTAATAGAGGCGGTGGAGAAATTTATAGTGGATCAATCTAAGGCGGGCATTTCCCGTCACCGATACTGTATGTGAGCAGCTGTCTTCCCATTGTTCGTCAGTAAGGGGAGGATCTAGGTCCGCGGCCCAGTCTTTTCTGGCACGCAGTTCTGGGGGAGCGGAGGAAGCATACGTGTGCTTGTAGAGCGTAGAAACAACGTGTTTCGGGGTGTCCTGTTGTAGCAGTGCATGCAGGGGTGCGAAGGTTTCTGGCTCGTCCGGGAACTCCAGTGTGACAGATTTGATATTCTGTCGAAGTCGCGTGTATAGGAATGTGTCCATAATAGAGGGCGTTTGTTCCCCGAAAAATTGAGCCTGTGTACGGAACTGGCCGTTTACGTATAAATCACCCCACTTGCAAAGGGCCAGTTTGGAGAGCAGTTTACGGCCTATTTCTTCTCGGGCAATACTCACTCTAGGGTCATGTGCCAGAATCATTCTGGGGGAATACATAAGGGTCACCCCCATACGCTCCGCAATCCTGCGCCATGCCCGCACTGTACAGTCTACCGTGGACGGGTCCCGATCTGTTACACTAACCTCCGTATAAAGGTACCCCGACGGTTTTTCTGGCCTCATATATCCGTCCTCCACAGCGAGGTGCGCCATGAATGGCGGGGGGTGAAGCCAGTAGGACGCGAAATGGCCCTGTGCGCAATCGTAGTACAATCGGAAGTTCGGCACTTCAAAGCCGCCTTGGTGGTAAGGTAACATTAGCGTCGCCAGTTTTAGCCGGGCTTGCTTCCCCCCCATATAAGTCTGGAGAGCTGGGACTCCAGCGCCTTAAAGAAATGCGGGCCTGGACTATAGGGAATATTGGTGAATAGGTAAAGCAGCTTAGGAAGAATGACCATTTTGATCATGGAAACTCGCCCTGCCATGGACAACGGCAGATGAATCCATTTCGTTATGCTGTCCGCTAATTTATCTAGGACCGTACCATAGTTCGCCCTGATCAGTGCATCCCGGTTCCTAGTCACGATGACCCCCAGGTATTTTATCTCATCTTGTGCCCATTCGAGCGGGAAGTCAAGGGGGAACTGGGGAGTGTTGTCAGTGAGGGGAAACAAGGCTGATTTGGACCAATTGATTTGTACCCCCGCTATCGCTCCAAACTTGGTAATTTCGTGCAGTAGGGGATTGAGGTTATCTCGCGGTTTATGTACGTATAAGGTCATATCATCCGCGTATAAGGAGATGAGCAGCTGTCGTTCCGGGTAAATCAGGGACCTATGGTTATGATGCTGGCGAAGTTTGGCCGCTAGGGGTTCGATTGCTATCGCAAACAATACTGGAGATAATGGGCAACCCTGACGGGTTCCTCTGTGTATCTCGAATGGTGCGGAGCGGGACCCGTTTAGGAGTACCGAAGCTCGTGGTTTGGTGTACAGTAGTTTGATCCAATCCAAAAAGCTGAATGGAGTACCCATCCTTTCCAGTAACTCCAAGAGGTAGTCCCATTCCAGGGAATCGAATGCTTTGGTAGCATCTAAAAATATTGCTGCTGCCTCACAGTTGGGATTTATATCTTGCATGACCGCCTGTAGGGTACGAAGATTGTGCGAAGTCGCACGATTCGGGACAAACCCAGCCTGATCTGGGAGGACCAGCCTTTCCATTAGAAGATTCAGGCGAGTCGCGAGTACTTTAGCCAGTATTTTAACGTCAGTATTTAAAAGCGACAGGGGTCTGTAGGAGTCACATAGCTCCGGGGGTTTACCTGGCTTAAGCAGCGACGCTATCAATGCTTCTCTCATACTGTCGGGCAGTGTTCCTTCCTCGAGAGCTGAGTAATATACCCGCTTCAATATGGGGGCAAGTATGTGGATGTAAGTTTTATAGAAATCTATCGGCAGCCCGTCTGATCCTGGGGATTTGCCAGATTTCATGGACATAATGGCGTCCTTTATCTCATCGAGCTCAAGCTCAAGGTGTAAGAATTTCTGTTGCGTCGGGCCCAACCATGCGATAGCCGTATCTGCAAGGTATGTATGGAGCACCAGGGGCTCTCGCCTTTGTGAGGAGTACAGCGCCCTGTAGTGGTTCGTAAGCACCCGGAGCTGTCCAGGTAAGTCCCTCTGAGGCACCTGGTGTTCGTCGCACAGGGAAGTTACATAACCACTATGTCTAGGGGGTTTTACAGCCGTGGCTAGGGCCTTTCCCGGCCTGTCTCCCTCCCCATATATTCGCGCCATGTAGGGTTTGCCTCTGAATTTACATTCTCTTTCCGCCGCTTCCGAATACTCACTGATCTTTTCCCTGAGCTGAGCCCGTTTCCCGTATTCCTCCCTGCCGCAAGCTACATCCCTCTCAATTGTGCGTATCTCGGACTCCAACTTGCGGAGCTCTCCCCGCAGGGATTTGAGTACACCCCCTCCTTTGGAAATACACCAGCCCCTAACGGTGACTTTGAAAGCCTCCCAAACAGTAGTTAGGCTGCTAACAGAGTCAATATTGTGGTCAAAGAAGTCTTGAATGTCCAGCTCAAGTTCTGACTTAAAGGCTGAGTCTGCAAGGTGTGCGGGGTTGAGGCGCCAGCTTAAATAAGGGGAGACTTCATGGGCGACGCGCAGAGTAAGGAGGACAGGCGAGTGGTCTGAAAAAGTACGGGCCAGGTGCATGGTGTTAATTACCCAGGGTGTGAGGCCTGCCGTAAGGAAATGTAGTCTATGCGTGCCCAGGTAGAGTGAACTGCAGAGTAGTGAGTACCTTGGCGCGTGGCGGGGTGCGTATGTCTCCAGGCGTCAACTAAACGGTGATCTTCCAATATGCCCAGTAAGGAGCGTTGGGTGTTTGTGTAATGTGCCGATTGCGGGTGTGATCTGTCGAGAACAGGCTTTACGGCTGTGTTGAAGTCCCCCCCAAGTATTACATGAGCTATGCCCAGAGTTTGAATTTTGCCCCACATCGTGAGCAGTGTAGACGGGTCATCTGTGTTCGGGCCGTAATAGCATGCAATAATCACTGTGTGAGAGTACAGTTTCCCCCAGACAATGCAGTACCCAGCCCCCCGCCCAGGGGCCTCCCCCTCCCGGGGCTCACCTTCAATAGGCCAAAAACATTGTAAGGAACTAGTCGACCTCCCAATCTATTCCTCCCTCCGGTAACCCCAACTGACCGGATTAACATCCACCCCGCAACACTGAAAGGACCGCCTCCCACTAGAGTTTCAAGTGGACTGATAATCTCTGAGGCAGTGCTGACGTTCCACCCTCCCACTCCGACTTCCCCAACTTGCCGGGCATTCAGAAACCCTCCCCCCTCCCACATTTCAAATAGAACCAAAATCAACATCAGAACTACAGTAACCCTGACCCCAGAAGGGGGAAAGGTGTTATGGGGATTGCCCATTGGAGGCGTAGTCTAAGAGGCGCCAGACCTGCCCACCACCTCCTTACTTGCACCCACTGGCATCCGGGACAAGGCCCAGACTGCGGCCGTGGGACGGAGGTGGGTGATCCGGCACTTGACAATGTTGTAGATCGGTAACAGATAAAATCTGCAGTGGTACCACACCAGAGAGTGTTGCATCTAGTCCAGCAGAGGGTTGCTACCGGCGGTGGTACTTCGATGAGTACTGGGCTGTCTTGATCAGTCTTGTTGGGATAATGGAGATTGTGACCTGGACCGACGCTCCTCTCTCTCTTCTCGGAGTCTTTCCTTCCTTTGCTGCTTGAGAAAGTCTTCCACCTGTTGCGGGTTGGTGAAGAAGTGGGGAGTGCCACGATGAGTGATCTTTAGCTTCGCCGGATAAAGCATGGCATATGGGATTTCATGGGTTTGTAGTTTCTTTTTAACTGCGGCGAATTTGCGTCTTGCATCTTGTACTGAGGGGGTAAAATCAGGAAAGAAGGACAGCGTTGCGTTGCCATAGGTTACTGTGCCCAGCTCCCTTGCGCATCGAAGAACTGCATCTCTGTCCCTGTAATTCAGGAAGCGGGCGATGATAGGGCGCGGGGGCAGCCTAAGAGGAGGAGGCGCAGCAAGCGAACGATGTGCCCGTTCCACTATTAGGTGTGGGGAGAAGGAGTCTTTCCCTAACAGTTCCACCACCAGTTTTTCCATGAAGATCTCCAGTTTGCCAGTGTTCGTTGTTTCTGCAAGGCCCAGGACGCGGATGTTGTTGCGCCTGGACCTCGCTTCTAAATCTTCATTTTTATCCGCAATTACCTTGAGCAGTTTATCCATTTGCGAAACTTGCTTGGTGGTCGACGTCGCCCCGTCTTCCAGCGTAGAGATCCTGTCCTCTGCCTCTTTGATACGGGTGTCATGCTGTTCCAGTCTCGTCACGACACTATCCATACGGGTGTTAATGGTGTCAATCTTGGCGTCAATGGTCGATAGGCTCTGCTTCATGCCAAGTAGGAGCGTCTTCCAATCATCATCTTGGGGGGTTGGCGCGGCGGGACTCCCCTCCGCATCCGGCATCCCTTTTGCAGGTTTTTTAGATTCAAACGGAATCTTGGATTGCCTGGCATCGTTGCGCCCCATGTCGCGTCTCGGAGTCCGGGCCGCCGCCAGTGAAGAGGCCGCCAGTATTCCAGGTATAGGAGATGGGTATATGGTAGGTGCAGGCAGGCACTCGCTAGCAGCAGTCTGCTGGGGCTTGTTATAGGGGTGACCAGCGTGCTATGGAGCCTCTCTCCCGTCTATTTTGTCTTCCAGAGGATATCCCCCAGCACAGGGACAGAAGGCGTTAGGGCTGACCGGTCAATGTTCACTGGACCTCTCTGGAGGGGGGGGGTCCGGCGCTTCCCAGGCTGGGAACCGATTCAGCGTGGTAGATTGGTCTCTGTCACCTCAGGGGCACAAGGCCTGTACACAGTTGGCGGCGACACGAGGGCCTGCGGGTGCTCCGGCTAGGCCAGAGAGTTTCGCGCCTTCAATGGTTTTGCAGCGCGGGACCAGGCCAAACGTAGGAGCGTGTGACTGGGGGACGAGGGGCTAAGTTCGTTGAGCAAGTCTCCTCCACAGCTCCGGCCAAGCTGATGCAGGTTCGGCAGTCTTAATGGGGGCGTTGCGGTGTTCTAGCAGGGTGTGGACGCGAGATTCCCTAGGCCGGGCCGCCCACCGGGAGTTAATGCAGCATGAAACGTGACTGCTCTCACCCCTTCTGCGTCCATACGTGCCACTGCAGCGCCACTCGCCCCAACGGTCCGGTCCCTCCTCCGTGAAAGAAGCAGCCCGAAGCGCGCAGCCCGCACCTCCTCACCGTCTGTCTGCTCCGCTGCTCCCAGGTGCCAGAAACGGACAGCGCTGCCCTCGGCCAAAAGGAAAACCGTCAGTCGTGTCCTCCGCCGGCACCACACACCGGGGTCTCCTCCGCAGTGTTTTTCAAGGTCGGTCACTGGGGGGAGGGGAGGGGGGACCAGGGCCCAGACCGCAGGTCACTGTCCACCGGCGCTGTTGGAGAGGCCTCAGATCCCCGGTCTGTCCCAGTCAGCAGATCCAGCCGGCAGCCTCCTACGCAGCGTCACCTCCTCCCGCTCACAGATCGCCGGCGTCTCTCCAGGCAAGCGGCTGCGTAACACGAGCGAATTTTACACCGTTGAATGCAGGACGCTGCAACGGAGCTAGATTAGAGGGTGTCGGTCCAATATTACCGATCAGGATACTATAGGATAATGAATAGTGCCAGGTCGGGCGGGAGCCTCACTCCAGTGTGGCCATCTTGGTTTGGCGCCACCTAGCGCCCCCTTCCTCGCAAAATTTTCAACAGCCATAATTGATTTGGCGAGCAACAGTTTGCGAGTTTTAATTGTTGTGCTCCATTCACCATTCTGTGTAAACAATATACCCAGATAAGGAAAGGCTGATGTAAATTCCAGGGGTTTAAGATTTATGAACATACGTTTCTTATTCTTTAAACCCCCCGGCCCACAGTTCATGCAAAACGTTTTTGAGGAGTTTACCATCAAATCTAAACTAGCCATAAAGGTAGTTAAAGAATTAATCATCTGCTGCATGGCTAGTGGGGTTCGAGCCATCAAGACTGCGTCATGCGCATATAAAAGGCCGGGTATAGATCTTTTACCTATAAGGGGCATATCCCGACATTCTCCAAGTAAAACCGTTTCCAAATTGTTTATATAGATTAGGAATATAAAGGGGGCTAGTACGCACCCTTGTCGTACACCTCTTTTAATTTTGAAGAGTGTGGTGCGTTCCCCCTCCCTACCATATCTTACTGTGGCCTGCGCGCCCCTATATAATTCTCTCAAAAAGTTGATTATATTTGAATCCACCTTAAAATTTTCTAGAATCTGCCACAGCTTATTATGCGAAACACAGTCGAAGGCCGATGACAAGTCGACAAAAGTTAAGTACAGGGGGTTTTCCCTTGCTTTTGTATACTTGCCTAAAATGATGTGTAAATTAAGTCCCCGTTCTATGGTCCCTAAATGTTGTCTAAACCCATATTGTAGATCACTCAATATAGCCTGATCCTCAGCCTAGACCTGCAGTCTGTTCAGAATGACCCGCCCAAAAATTCTTAATTGTGGAGTCAAGCAGGGATATCGGGCGATAACATGCACAATTTAATCTATCCCCTTTTTTAAAGATTGGAATTATGGTTGACTCATACCAGAAGGATAATATTCCTTCAGTACATACTGCGTTAAAAGGTTTGGTGAGGATTGGGGCCCATAGAGGCAAATAGTGCTTATATATGTCAACAGGGACCCCGTCGGGGCCTGGGGCTTTTCCCCCATGCTGACGTCTATTTCAGTATTTACCTCACTTAATGTTACTTTGAGATAAAACATATTGCTACTTACAAACATCTCATCCTGGGTTCCTAATAATCCAGTTTCATCATCCCTTTCTTCATTACTATACAAACTTTCATAATGCTTTGCCCATTCTGGGCCTGTGATGGCGATCTCTATACTTGCCTTGCCTTGCTCCACAAAAGGAGGTGCGCTAACTACCTTCCAAAAAGCGCTTTTTCCTTACTCTCAGATGCCTCACAAAGTAATTCCCATGCCTCCCTCTTTATGGCTTCCTTTCTTTCCTTTAATGCATTTTTATAAGCCTTACGACAATGTTTAATTAGCTCACTATCACGCGGGTGGTTTTTTAGGGACTGCTTTAAGCTAGTGTGTGCATTAATACAGGGGTTGTCGAACCACCTAACCTCCTGTTTTTTCCGAGTTTTACAGTCAACCCATAAACTCTTTTTGATTTTGCAATTAATTTTTGAAAATGTTCAATCACTGCGGTATTCTGGGAGTCTATGTCAAGACATATGTCAAAGCTTGTTTTACACTGCTTAATTATTTTTCCTATGAAGTCATCCGGGATTATTTTTATCCATTTCAAAGCATAACCGTTGTGCCTCTGAAGTACTATATTATCTACCGGATCCCTCTCTGGGTTGCCCTTACCATACCTGAAGTCAGAATTTACAACTTCTATAGATTTGGATAGTGATCACTCAGCGCTGTTTCTAGAGTTCTAAAGTTAGCCACATCATTACCATGACTGGCTGATACTAAAATGAAATCTATGATAGACATAGTGCCTCTCCCAAAAAATGTTGGGCAAAAGTTCACCTCCGGTTGGCATACCTTGTTAGCAAATGACAGATCACATGAGAAAGCAGCTTCATTTAGCAAATTCCCACAGTTACTATGGTCAAAATGAGATAAAGGTCTTTCCTTTTCAAGGTTTGTACCACATATTCTAAGTTCACCCAGCTTACATAACAAGCAATTAAAGTCCCCACCCCACATTGCAAAAACATCCTTATTTTTCCAGTGGATCATGTTTTTCAAATCTATGATAAACTGCTTCATGACCCCCTCCCGAACCTCGGCAGCAATGTTATTGTAAAAATTTACAATCAGTAGGGATTTATTCTTATTGATACAGATTTGCAGCATTTGATAATATGTATTGTTGATTGGAACATCTACACTCTCACACTTCAGACTATTTGAGACATAGGTACTCAAACCTCCCTTCGCTCTTTCTGCTACTGATGCTATCGCAGGTACAAAGAAAGTTTTATAGCCAGGGAGATGATCAGCCTCCTTAGACCATGTCTCCTGGAGATTCACTATATCATGATCGTTTACCAATTTGAGCCGTGTTCCGTCTGTCAGTTTAGATTTTATTCCAGCAATATTCCAGAACATGATCACTCATCTTCCATAAATCCGCTTATCTTTACTAGGGACTTCAATTTCTGGTATTGTAATTAAATTATCCAGCTCTTCGGCTGGGCCACTTAGTATGTGTGGTCCATAATCTACTCTAGGATGCCCTTCAGAATTATCAGCCCCAGTCCTAATCAATTTTGTAATAGTTTCAGGTGATTCTAAATTAATTTCACGGATGACTGTTCTATTGTTGATGGAAAGGTCTATATCCACTTTTGTAGGGGCAATTACAACCATACTTCGTAGGACGGGATAAGGGGTGGTCATGGTTTGATTTTTATTGCACCGTCAATCCACTCCATCCAGTCCCTCTAGTTCGTGAAATATATCAAAGCGATTTTGAATTGGTACCCTGTAGTGATTTTTATAGGAATCCATATATGTCCTTCCCTGGTAGCTTTCTGGGTAGTTATTACATTGCTCTACCAGCGGTGGTGGGTAGAAGTAGCTAAGGTCTACTGTGAGTATTCTGCTCTCCAGGCTTTCCGCCCTCCACCCACAGATATAGGAAACCACCCGCCTATCTCTAAAGTTCACAAAGACACAAGCACCCTTTTTGTCTTTATGTTTCTGGCCCACCCAACTTAGTCTACGAACGTGGAGAATTTCTCCATGAAGGGATGGTGGGATAGGCCTATACCTGTTAAGCCAATGGCTTACCTTGTTCTTCAGTTCTATGTATCTTTCGGGCTTGCCCTCTTCCAATTTTGGTACCCCTACTAAGACCACAGTATATGGAAACGATTCGGGAGGCAAATCGATTCGTTCCTTCTTATCATTTCGTCTAGTTTTATGTACTTGGTCTTTGCCAGGTCCCTTGTCCAATCCTCTCCCACTAACTCTCCTATCCTTGTTACCTGTTCTCAACTCCACAGTCTGAGTATCTTTAACCGCGTCTGCTCTAACTTTCCCTGGAGTGCCTGAATTCTTGTCTAGTGATACTATCGGTCCAGAGTCAAGTTGGTTGGCCGATCCAATGGATGGTTGTAAATGCCTATCATCACTAGATTCAGGCCCCAGGACCTCTATATTGCCCACAGGATTGATTATCGTCAAGCTGTTTATAGGAGGTTTAGTTAAGTCCACAAATTTCACCAACATCTCATTATTTAGGTGAACTGTTTCCTCAATTTTTATTAGTTTCTCCCAAATGCCTGTAACCCTTTCAAGAAGTGGTAACATAAGCGACTTCATTATATGCTCCATTTTTACTAGGAGTTCCTCTATGCTATCTGGGTTTTCTAATACATTATTTACACCGTTTGCCTTAATGAGGTCGATGGCTATAGGTTTATCAGTGACCATCGGCACGGTAAGATCAGGAGTAGATAATGTCTGCACTATAGTACTCTTCTTTGTTTTATACTTCCTTCCCCCTCTCTTTGTTGTAGGTATTTTCGGAGTATTTATAGAGTTTTTATTTATTACTTTTGGTTTGCTCCTAGCATTAGGAACATAAATAGCTTTAGATCTCGTCCTACGTGGAGATATACCATTACTAATTTCATCGGAATCCTTAGTTTCGCAAAGCTCAGGTGTATCTTCGTTACAGCTATCCCCCTGCAAGAGCGATGAATCCCTCGTAACTGGGGTGGGTTCTTCTTCGTCATTTAGTGGGTTAGTTAGCCCAGCTTGTAACCTAACATGTTGGGGTGTGCTGGAGTTAGCTAAAGCCCCCAGGGATGAACGCCTAATGAGTAATATTTCAGTTGACAGGCGTTTCTCAGTTATAGCGATTTCCTTTTCGAGCACAGAGGCAGCTTGAATCAGGAAATTATCAAGCGTACCCACAATACCATCCCCTGGTCCCCCCTTTCTCCAAGTGTCTTTTTTGGTGGTCATTTTCTCAAAACTGGTAACAATAGCAATAGTAGGTAGTCCACAGAATATAAATATATGGTTACAGTATATAAATGCTTACGGTATGTCAAATGTTAATAACATGGCCCAGCCCGGCCTCGTACGGTCACGAACGGTCAAAAACGGTCCGCCCTAGTCCCGGGCTTATCCCGGCACCACCCGCGCGCGTCCTGCGACGCGGAGGAAGCGCCGTTGAATTAAGCGCCTCCGGGCGCGGAAGTGGGTGGGCGGGTGAAGGACCCGCAGAGGCTGCTGGGGGCTGTGGTCCTCCCGCTCGGCGGCCGCTGATGGTCTTGAGGGCGGCAGCGGGGGGGATGAGCCAAAGAAGACGAGGGTCCCGCAAGGGCAACTGGGCAGCTGGGCTCAAAATCCTGGGCTCCTGTTGCAAGTATTACGACAAGTATTACTAATGACACCCGCTCCCCCGAGGGAGTGCCGTTGATTTAAGCGCCTCCGGGCGCGGAAGTGGGTGGGCGTGTGAAGGACCCGCAGAGGCTGCTGGGGGCTGTGGTCCCCCAGCTCAGCGGCCGCTGATGGTCTTGAGGGCGGCAGCGGGGGGGATGAGCCAAAGAAGACGAGGGTCCCGCAAGGGCAACTGGGCAGCTGGGCTCAAAATCGCCGGATCCTGTTGCAAGTATTACGGCAAGTATTACTAATGACACCCGTTGTATTATAAACTATCTACCTCACGTAAATGTGAAGTGCTCTGATACCCCTGGGTCATGTTCGCGCTATATAAAACTCTATGAATAAATAAATAAAATATACACCGCCAAGTGTCAGAACATTTGAAGTCCTGCAAACCTCTTTATTTGGTCCCAGTTGGGACACAGAATCTACTTTCCCTTGGGTGACAGAGAATCTTAGATCGATCTTGGATGGGGGGTGCTGCCCTCATCCTTTTGGATTTGAGTGCAGCCCTCAACACTGGTTCCCATCCTGTGCTCCTCAAGAGACTTGCAGAAAGCAGGATTCACTGCCCATCAGAGATTTGCTCCTTTCTGCACAAACACTCCTTCCAAGTCATCTCATAACCACACGCATATGCCTTTTGGGGTTCTGAAGAGATACTCTCTGAGCCCCACATTTTATAATGTATATCTCCATCCCATAGCAGATATAGTGGAGGCTTTTGATCTTACTTTACTCTTGTGTGCTGATGACACACAGATTGTCATTCTCTCTGCAGGTAATGACACCAGACTGACCAATGGATGGGGACAACTGTTTAAACCTTAATGGCAATAAGACAGAGGTTTTTGTGGTAGGAAATTAACCTCATTTTTGGGGTCAGTGATGGTGGCCAGAAGATCTAGGGCCTCTTCCTATTCCAAAACAGGCTGTTAAATATCTTGGAATATGGCTATACAGAAAGCTTTTGGTGGATTACCAAATAAATAGGGTGCCCGCAAGCTGTTTTTACCTTCCTAGATTCCTCAGAAAAATCCTTTGGTTATTCCTTATTTCTATTTATTGACAAATGTTAAAGATCTAAGCATCTCCTGCCTAGATTATGGCAATGTACTTTTTCTGTGGGTCGCTAAGTCATCTGTGAAGAGGCTGCAGATCATTCAGAACACAGCTGCATGCCTCCTGTGTCATGTCCCTAGGCATGTCACTTTTTCCACCAGGCTCTGCAACCATCACTGGCTTACTGTTGGTAAGTATGTTCAGTTCAAAGTGCTGTGCTACAAGCAAAGCCGTGATTCAGCAGGAATCCAGGGGCATATTATCAAGTAAGGGCGTTACATTATCGCCGCTTTTATCGCAGGAAACTGCCGATAAAGTGGCGATAATGGGCTTGATAATATGCTCTATGAATTCCAATCGAAGCCAATGTTAGATGTCTTCACATCTAACATGGGCTTCGATTGGAATTCATATAGCATATTATCAAGCCCATTTTCGTCGCTTTATCTGCAGTTTCCTGCCGATAAAGGCGGCAATAATGTAACGCCCTTTCTTGATAATATGCCCCCCAGTTTTTAAGGGAGTTAGTTCATCCTCGTCTCCCTAATCGCTCTTTACGCTCAGGTAACCAGACCTTAGCGGTGATCCCACAAGTTAATTTAGCGAGACAAATAGTTCATTCTTTTGCATAACTTTGCCCTAAATTCTGGAACTCTCTGCTTTCCTTTCTTAGGCTTTGTACTCCCACTGAGAGGTTTCTCCAGTAGTTGAATACCTGGTTATTTTAAATCTGTAAGTGACCCACAGTATGTTATATTAGTGCTGGGAAGCCCTTTGAGCAGTCATGCCCTTTATAACTCACAGTAACATAACATACCATGTCTGGAAAGGGACAGCATCACATGCTCCCCTGTGCCTTGACTGAGGGCCAGGGTCTAATGAGTTAGGGCTGCACTGTAGCCCTCCAGTGTTTGTACTAGCTATTTTGTCTGGCTATAATGCTGTCCAGTGTTTCTGCAGGTGCACTTAAAATTATGCATAGCAGAATTTCACTCAGGAATCCCATTCTGCACATCTCGGAATCAGCCCAATGTGTTTTGTTTATGTACACGTTTTTCTTTATTACATAATTCTATCAGAAAAGAAAATCAAAGACTGAGGGGGATGTTCGCTATCTGCTTCATATCCTGTGGGCTGAACCAAAATATGAATGGCACTTCAAGCAAGCAATGGCTGAAGAGGCTGGACCAAAGTGCCTCTCTGTATATTGTCCTTTGTATTATTTTCTTTACTAAATAAATCTAACAGACCCAAAATACATAATAATAATAATAATTAGAGAGTTTTGGGGTCACCCTTCTTAAGCTATTGCTTATTTACGATGTCATTTAAATTATTTTAAATTAGAGCAAACACATTTGCTTTGTCTCATAGCTTAACAGGTTAAAGTCATCTCTATTGGCTTTGGCAACTCTTGTTTACACGTGTATCCATGGAGTATTAGAAACCCCCCATTTCATGTATATTTCAGTGAAACCTTTTCATATGCCTTTTTGTGGTTGAAATGCCTGTGGTTTGCAACATTCAGCTGCTATCAATTTATATAAATACTTTTTTTTCTTCAGTAATCCATGTTGCTTTTCTAAATGAGAAACAAAGAGCACTTTTCCTGAACATATAATTTTTTCCTTTGGATATGGAATCTAGTTTGAGATGAATGCATTAGGTTATACTGCTCTGTAGTACAGCTCCGATTTTTTCCATCTCTCCTAATTTCTCAGTGGAAAATGGAAACTCCATGATCCACGCCATCTGCTCGCCTCATACTTTCATGCCTTTCAACCCCGGAGAGCAGGGATTTGCAAATGGCATAACAGTACAATTCATGAATTGTTCAGACAAGTTTAAATAAAGATACAGCACAATACATTTATTTTACTTTCTGTATTTCTGCCAGGTATAAATGTACTTGTGTTTTTAAAAAAAATATCTAAATTAATGGATATATTATAATATTATTTAAATAATCCATCTGCCATTAGTAAAGGAATGTTTGTGGTATCTTTCTACAGAAATTGTTACTGTTACTGTTAATGTTACTGTTATGTACGTCATAATCAGACAATATCGGCGTCACAATTTATTTTATCTCTTAATGCAGAATACGTAAGTGGATAGAACTAGCTAGATCACCACAACTGCCTTTAATACAGGACACTTTACTGATCCCATTACAAGTTTTCAACTTTAACTTGACTGAAAAATGAAACTATTCTTTGGCAATTAAGGTACAGTGGGTGTGGGTGTGGCAAAGACGTAACAAAGCTTTCCTTGGGTCCGTTCCTACAGTTGAGTGAAATTAAGAAAATGCTCAATTGGGCATAGAATGTGAAGCCAGTGAATTAGGATGGCTTGCACAGGGAACCCCCATAGACCCACAGCTTCTAATTCAATAAAAACATGCTTTCAGTGGAGAGAATAAACCTCTTGAAGATACTGTTATTTTCTTTGGAATTCATAAGCATTCCCAGAATATGCATGGAAAGTTGTGCAAGGAGCAGGTTTCCAGTCAACTTTTAGCAACGCCACTTAACTTTCCCCAAAGCCTCATTGACACAGTGCAGAGTTCTACATAACAGAGACCTCTACATAGCATCGGAGCATCCTGTGTAAATGCACTTTTATCCTCTGCAGGAAAACATTTCTGTCTGTGGAGAAAGCACTTCCCATATACCCTAGCAGGTATGGGGAAGATGCGGGAAGGTGGGGAAGATGCGGAATGCGTAAAGCCAGAGAAATGGTTCAGAACGCCCAGAAACGTGCATGCTTGTTGGCATTCACAAGCTTCCAAGGAAAACCAAAAATGCAGATCCGATCCTTTGAGTGGGATTTACTACTGAGGATCTGTTTGCATTCATGATGGAGAACCCACAGTAATCAATGTATTTACGCCTGCCAAAAACTTTCTTGAGGAATCCTGGCATGAGTTCCAAATGGCAAAATTGGTCATCAACTTATGTTGATGACCAATTAATCTTTCTGATATAGCACTCTGAATTGAACATCCTTTATCATTTTGTGTTAAAATTAATTTCAATAGAATACCTGATGAATTACCATTAAGAGTTGCAAGTGATTTGCAAAAAAGACGTTGACAGCTGTGGGGCTGTTTTTAGTTCTGCCTTGATAGTGCAGTTCTCTGCCCGCAGGTACATATTGTTACCAATTCTTTAAAAAAATACATAGGGGCAGATTTACAAGCCCCTTGCGCCATGTTTGCGTCACTTTTAGCATGAGAAAAGTGACGCAAAAGTGCCGCAAGGGGTTTGTAAATCTGCTCCATAGAGTGGACTTTGGCTACCCAGAGGGAAGTGTCACTTCATGTTATTGAATATTTGGAGTGTCATTCCATTTTCCCGGTAGTGCTTCAATTGGAATGAATGAGGGAATATTTTGCATACAGTCAGTCATCAAGTGGTATTTTTGAATGCATGTATTTACATATGTTGGCACTTTAAAGTCCAACCTTTTTAGGTCGAAGCACGACCTGCATTCAATGCGTAAGCATTGATTGCAGTGCCTCGACAACTATTGTGACCCGTTTTTGGGAATGTGGACAGCAGTCAGTCGCGCGCCTGTTCATTGTCAGATTTCACCTCGGGAGCGCGCTGCTTGCTGTGTGTGCAGTGTCAGTTTCGCTTTTCATTAGTTTTGTTTTCCCGAGGCTGGCTTTGAATGAACACGCTTGCTGTGACCATTATCTGTAAATCTGGCTTTTGAATAACATGCTCGCTGTTAGCATTATTTTCAAAGCAGGCTTTAAATTATTATTTGCAAGCTGCCTCGTAATTAACATGCTCATTATTTATGAAGCTGGCTTTTCATTATTTTTTTCGCTTTCAGTATTTTTCGTTTTTCTGATGTTGCCTTTGAAGTAACATGCTGTTTGTTAGACATTAGACATGCACAAGCATCAGACATGCACAAGCGTCAGACATCAGACATGCACAAACGTCAGACATGCACAAGCGTCAGACATCCACAAACATTAGACATCCACAAACATCAGACATCAGACATGCACAAGCGTCGGACATCCACAAGCGTCAGACATCCACAAGCGTCAGACATCCACAAGCGTCAGACATCCACAAGCAAAAGACATCCACAAGCAACAGACATCCACAAGCAACAGACATCCACAAGCAACAGACATCCACAAGTATCAGGCATCAGACATCCAGAAGCATCAGACGTCAACAAACATCCAGAAGCATCAGACGTCAACAAACATCCAGAAGCATCAGACGTCCACAAGCATCCACAAGCAACAGACATCCACAAGCATCAGGCATCAGACACCCAGAAGCATCAGACGTCAACAAGCATCAGACATACACAAGCATCAGACATCCACAAACATCAGACATCCACAAACATCAGACATCAGACATGCACAAGCATCAGACATGCACAAGCGTCAGACATCCACAAACATCAGACATCCACAAACATCAGACATCAGACATGCACAAGCGTCGGACATCCACAAGCGTCAGACATCCACAAGCGTCAGACATCCACAAGCGTCAGACATCCACAAGCGTCAGACATCCACAAGCGTCAGACATCCACAAGCAACAGACATCCACAAGCAACAGACATCCACAAGCAACAGACATCCACAAGCAACAGACATCCACAAGCAACAGACATCCACAAGTATCAGGCATCAGACATCCAGAAGCATCAGACGTCAACAAACATCCAGAAGCATCAGACGTCAACAAACATCCAGAAGCATCAGACGTCCACAAGCATCCACAAGCAACAGACATCCACAAGCATCAGGCATCAGACATCCAGAAGCATCAGACGTCAACAAGCATCAGACATACACAAGCATCAGACATCCACAAACATCAGACATCCACAAACATCAGACATCAGACATGCACAAGCATCAGACATGCACAAGCGTCAGACATCCACAAACATCAGACATCCACAAACATCAGACATCAGACATGCACAAGCGTCGGACATCCACAAGCGTCAGACATCCACAAGCGTCAGACATCCACAAGCGTCAGACATCCACAAGCGTCAGACATCCACAAGCGTCAGACATCCACAAGCGTCAGACATCCACAAGCAACAGACATCCACAAGCGTCAGACATCAGACATGCACAAGCGTCAGACATCCACAAACATCAGACATCCACAAACATCAGACATCCACAAACATCAGACATGCACAAGCGTCAGACATCAGACATGCACAAACATCAGACATCCACAAGCAACAGACATCCACAAGCAACAGACATCCACAAGTATCAGGCATCAGACATCCAGAAGCATCAGACGTCAACAAACATCCAGAAGCATCAGACGTCAACAAACATCCAGAAGCATCAGACGTCAACAAACATCCAGAAGCATCAGACGTCCACAAGCATCCACAAGCAACAGACATCCACAAGCATCAGGCATCAGACATCCAGAAGCATCAGACGTCAACAAGCGTCAGACGTCAACAAGCGTCAGACATCCACAAGCGTCAGACATCCACAAACATCAGACATCAGACATGCACAAGCGTCAGACATCCACAAGCGTCAGACATCCACAAGCGTCAGACATCCACAAGCGTCAGACATAAACAAGCGTCAGACATCCACAAGCAACAGACATCCACAAGCAACATCCACAAGCAACAGACATCCACAAGCAACAGACATCCACAAGCAACAGACATCCACAAGCAACAGACATCCACAAGCGTCAGACATCAGACATGCACAAGCGTCAGACATCCACAAACATCAGACATCCACAAACATCAGACATCCACAAACATCAGACATCCACAAACATCAGACATCAGACATGCACAAGCATCAGACATGCACAAGCGTCAGACATCAGACATGCACAAACGTCAGACATCCACAAGCAACAGACATCCACAAGCAACAGACATCCACAAGTATCAGGCATCAGACATCCAGAAGCATCAGACGTCAACAAACATCCAGAAGCATCAGACGTCAACAAACATCCAGAAGCATCAGACGTCAACAAACATCCAGAAGCATCAGACGTCCACAAGCATCCACAAGCAACAGACATCCACAAGCATCAGGCATCAGACATCCAGAAGCATCAGACGTCAACAAGCATCAGACATACACAAGCATCAGGCATCCACAAGCATCTAGAAGCATCAGACGTCCACAAGCATCCAGAAGCATCAGACGTCCACAAGCATCAGACATACACAAGCGTCAGACATCAGACATGCACAAGCGTCAGACATCCACAAACATCAGACATCCACAAACATCAGACATCCACAAACATCAGACACCCACATAACATGCTCGCTGTTAGCATTATGTTCAAAGCAGGCTTTAAATTATTTTTTTCGCTTTCAGTATTTTTCGTTTTTTCTGATGTTGCCTTTAAAGTAACATGCTGTTTGTTAGACATTAGACATGCACAAGCATCAGACATTAGACATGCACAAACGTCAGACATCCACAAGCATCAGGCATCCACAAACATCAGACATCCACAAACATCAGACATCCACAAACATCAGACATCCACAAACATCAGACATCAGACATGCACAAGCATCAGACATGCACAAGCGTCAGACATCAGACATGCACAAACGTCAGACATCCACAAGCGTCAGACATCCACAAGCGTCAGACATGCACAAGCGTCAGACATGCACAAGCGTCAGACATGCACAAGCGTCAGACATGCACAAGCGTCAGACATGCACAAGCGTCAGACATGCACAAGCGTCAGACATCCACAAGCGTCAGACATCCACAAACATCAGACATCCACAAACATCAGACATCAGACATGCACAAGCGTCAGACATCCACAAACGTCAGACATCCACAAGCGTCAGGCATCCACAAGCGTCAGACATCCACAAGTGTCACACATCCACAAGCGTCACACATCCACAAGCGTCAGACATCCACAAGCAACAGACATCCACAAGCAACAGACATCCACAAGCAACAGACATCCACAAGCAACAGACATCCACAAGCGTCAGACATCAGACATGCACAAGCGTCAGACATCCACAAACATCAGACATCCACAAACATCAGACATCCACAAGCGTCAGACATCCACAAGCGTCAGACATCCACAAGCAACAGACATCCACAAGCAACAGACATCCACAAGCAACAGACACCCAAAAGCGTCAGACATCAGACATGCACAAGCGTCAGACATCCACAAACATCAGACATCCACAAACATCAGACATCCACAAACATCAGACATCCACAAACATCAGACATCCACAAACATCAGACATGCACAAGCGTCAGACATCAGACATGCACAAGCGTCAGACATCAGACATGCACAAACGTCAGACATCCACAAACATCAGACATCAGACATGCACAAGCATCAGACATGCACAAGCATCAGACATGCACAAGCGTCAGACATGCACAAGCGTCAGACATCCACAAGCATCAGACATCCACAAACATCAGACATCCACAAACATCAGACATCCACAAACATCAGACATGCACAAGCGTCAGACATGCACAAGCGTCAGACATCCACAAGCGTCGGGCATCCACAAGCGTCAGACATCCACAAGCGTCAGACATCCACAAGCGTCAGACGTCCACAAGCGTCAGACATCCACAAGCGTCAGACATCCACAAGCGTCAGACATGCACAAGCATCAGGTATGCACAAGCATCAGACATGCACAAGCATCAGACATGCACAAGCGTCAGACATGCACAAGCGTCCGACATCCACAAGCATCAGACATCCACAAGCGTCAGACATCCACAAACATCAGACATCCACAAACATCAGACATCCACAAACATCAGACATCAGACATGCACAAGCGTCAGACATGCACAAGCGTCAGACATGCACAAGCGTCAGACATCCACAAGCGTCAGACATCCACAAACATCAGACATCCACAAACATCAGACATCCACAAACATCAGACATCAGACATGCACAAGCGTCAGGCATCCACAAGCGTCAGGCATCCACAAGCGTCAGGCATCCACAAGCGTCGGGCATCCACAAGCGTCGGGCATCCACAAGCGTCAGACATCCACAAGCGTCAGACATCCACAAGCGTCAGACATCCACAAGCGTCAGACATCCACAAGCAACAGACATCGACAAGCAACAGACATCCACAAGCATCAGGCATCAGACATCCAGAAGCATCAGACGTCAACAAACATCCAGAAGCATCAGACATCAACAAACATCCAGAAGCATCAGACGTCCACAAGCATCCACAAGCAACAGACATCCACAAGCATCAGGCATCAGACATCCAGAAGCATCAGACGTCAACAAGCTTCAGACATACACAAGCATCAGGCATCCACAAGCATCTAGAAGCATCAGATGTCCACAAGCATCCAGAAGCATCAGACGTCCACAAGCATCAGACATACACAAGCGTCAGACATCAGACATGCACAAGCGTCAGACATCCACAAAGATCAGACATCCACAAACATCAGACATCCACAAACATCAGACATCCACAAACATCAGACATCAGACATGCACAAGCATCAGACATGCACAAGCGTCAGACATCAGACATGCACAAACGTCAGACATCCACAAACATCAGACATGCACAAGCATCAGACATGCACAAGCGTCAGACATCCACAAGCGTCAGACATCCACAAACATCAGACATCCACAGACATCAGACATCCACAAGCGTCAGACATCCACAAGCGTCAGACATCCACAAGCGTCAGACATCCACAAGCGTCAGACATCCACAAGCGTCAGACATCCACAAGCGTCAGACATGCACAAGCATCAGACATCAGACATGCACAAGCATCAGACATGCACAAGCGTCAGACATGCACAAACGTCAGACATCCACAAACATCAGACATCAGACATGCACAAGCATCAGACAAGCACAAGCATCAGACATGCACAAGCGTCAGACATGCACAAGCATCAGACATGCACAAGCGTCAGACATGCACAAGCGTCAGACATCCACAAGCGTCAGACATCCACAAGCGTCAGACATCCACAAGCGTCAGACATCCACAAACATCAGACATCAGACATGCACAAGCATCTGACATCCCCAAGCGTCAGACATCCACAAGCGTCAGACATCCACAAGCAACAGACATCCACAAGCATCAGACATCCACAAGCAACATACATCCACAAGCAACAGACATCCACAAGCAACAGACATCCACAAGCATCAGGCATCAGACATCCAGAAGCATCAGACGTCAACAAACATCCAGAAGCATCAGACGTCAACAAACATCCAGAAGCATCAGACGTCCACAAGCATCCACAAGCAACAGACATCCACAAGCATCAGGCATCAGACATCCAGAAGCATCAGACGTCAACAAGCATCAGACATACACAAGCATCAGGCATCCACAAACATCTAGAAGCATCAGACGTCCACAAGCATCCAGAAGCATCAGACGTCCACAAGCATCAGACATACACAAGCATGAGGCATCCACAAGCATCCAGAAGCATCAGACGTCCACAAGCATCAGACATACACAAGCATCAGGCATCCACAAGCATCCAGAAGCATCAGACGTCTACAAGCATCCACAAGCATCAGACGTCCACAAGCATCAGACATACACAAGCATCAGGCATCCACAAGCATCTAGAAGCATCAGATGTCCACAAGCATCAGACATACACAAGCATCAGGCATCCACAAGCATCAGGTTCAAATATGTCCTCTCTATGTTTCAAGCTTTATTACAAATGTCACAAAAAGATGTTAATATTTCACTTCTGTTCTTGGATTTTCGTCACAATAAAATACACTGAACATAATGTTTACAAAAGTTATTTACAAAAGTTTAAGTTATTGCCATTATAAATTACAATAACTTTTAAGTATTAATTATTTAAAAAAATTAAAAGCCATTGTTATTTGTAATATCAATACATCTAAGTCACGTAAATGCAACACATATTGCATTACAAATGCTATCGGCGTCGCATTTGCAAAAGTTAAAACTATTGGCATTGTAAATGACAAAGCTATTAATTTCGCTATTTTCAAAACCAACACATAAATAAAAAATGGGTCATTTACAATACCAATAGCTCAAACTTTCCTAATGCGAGACCTATTGCATTGCAAATGCTTGTTGTTATTGGCAGTGCTTGCTTGTCTATCATAGAATGTTTAGTTCTCACTTAAGCCTGTGCAACTGTATGGAAAAGGTACAGAGGGAGAAAGCCTTTCATACTGGCGGTAAAGAATCTACTGCAGACATTACAAGCACCCTGTAGAAACCTACATAAAATAAGAGACAGACTCCATCAGAGCTTACATATAAAGAAAATTTACTATACGTGTACACGGGGACAGCAGGCTCGGTAACCTACTGTCCAAATTGCAAAAGTTCATCACAGCCTTTAATTGTGTAAACCACAAAAAGACATTTTGTTGCATGTCCAATAAAACCACAAGTACATTACAATGTCTTCGGAAATATGAACTAACGTATCATGTGTTCATCAGCAGGCAGTAGAAGTTACACAATAATTCGGTACAATACCAATCGGAAGAATCTAATAGTGCATGCCACCTGCATGGTGCAAGGTGGTGATGCTCAGGTGTCCAGTGACTGGGACAGTGGGGCTTTAACAAGCATAAAAAATGCAGTAACCAATCAGAGTTAGAGACTTTGTCTCTTCTATATATGATATGGTAACAGTGTCGGATGCTGGGCGAGTAAGTCAATGCATGTTGCGAGTAGTGTCCAAGAGCAAGTCTTGTATTACAAGATGCACATATTATTCAGGCTTTGTCATCATTGAATATCACAAAATGTGTTCAAGACAAGATTGATGACACATAAAATAAACACGGTTCCACAACATAATCATCATGGATGCTCTATTCTAGAGTAAATAACTCCGAAACCACTGAGAGCTGGATTAGGTACCCATGAGACGAACTGAGGAACTGACATGTTTTAATCATTTTCCATAAGGACAAATGAAGCTCTGTGTTCAAACGATTCAGGGACTGTGATCAATAATCAGCAGAAGATGCTAAACATTTGTCACAAACTCCAGTAATTATCAACTTATTATTCCGATTGGTAGGAGAGACCTGATTGGATTAAACCTTTTCTCTACCTCCTTGCCATCACTTTTTGAATATTGTCATGAGGTGGCTGTTAATGTATGAGGCTTTACCTCATTTGTGTGAAGGATAATCCTTTGACTCCATTTGCACTACCTCTATAGTGAGGAGGACATCAATGGTGTGCCCCCTGTACTCGATAAGAAAATGCTTCAGTATTAGAAATCTGAAGCATTTTCTTTAGTAAAATGAAAGATGGAGCACACGGAAAGAGCTTCTCTCACATCCCAAATTGGATTCTTTTTTGCTTTGCTGTAACTCAAGCTCACCCAGCGCACTGAAGTCACAGCAAAGAAAAGTGAAAGCAGGCTGTGCTAATGATGCGGTCCCCCTTCCTGTTGATCATGCCAGGGGGCATACCCTGCTCCCAGACCACCGATCAATGTGGAAAAGGCAGCACCTTTCCAGTGCGCTCTCTCTCTAGTGGATCCCCGCTTGCACTGGGCACATGAAACCAATAATGTATCGACCCCACAAGAAGTCAGGGCCATTTTATTGTTGGCAAACCAGTCTTTCTCTCCTCCCTTGGGAATGAACATGGGTTGTTTACCTCAATATCAACTAGTCACCAGGGAATTGCTCACTTGACTGTTTTAGGGGGAGGGACCCCTTAACATGTGTCTGTGCTCCTCGTACCCCCAGGCACACCTGTTTTTCTACTCCCCTTGATGATTGAAAGAGGGTGTATACCCCAATTGGCCTCCCATGGGAGGAGGAAGTAAGCCTATTAGGCAGCAAGGAATTTTGCACTTCACTGTTTTAGGGGTGCAGTCCCTTCAGCATGCCCTGTGCTCCCTCGTGCTTTAGACGAATCAGCCTTTCTGTCCCACTCTTGGGCAGATAGATGGTGTTTACCCCAATCTCAGCAGAAAGCTCACTAGGCACCAGGAAATTGCTCAACATCACTTTTTATTTTAGAGGGAGTGGCCCTTTTGGTCAGGAACTGTGCTCCCACAAGTGTTTCAGGGTGTTTGATCACTAATCTTTACCGGGGGAGGGGCAAAAGGCCCACCTGTCATCATGGAATATTTATGATTTACTTGTTGGGGGAGCCACACCAGGCATGGGCCCATGTTCCCCTCCAGCCCAGAGCACAAAAGTCTTTCTGTCCCCCTGAGGGGGATAGGAGGTGTTTGCCCCCAGTCAACACTCCATGCGGGGAAAGAAGCCTACTAGAACCAGGGAAAGAGTTAGAACAAGCCCAACAGTCTTCATGCCCCCCCCCCCCGGTGTCAGAGGTTCCCCCAATCTGCCCTGAGGGCCAGAAATCACACTCACCCATCACAGAAAACAATAGTCCAAACATAGGGGCCCATTACGATTGCGGACGGACTTGCGTCCGTCCGCGAGCCCTGAGCAGGAGGGAACGTGCATGTGCTGCGGCGTTCCCTCATGTGCAATTAGGAGGTGACCGCCACCCTGGCGGTCACATCCTCTATTTTTAACATTGCGGCGGGTGCTGCTTGAAGCAGGACCCGCCGCAATGTTAAAAATGAAAGCTGTGCATTCGCATGCACAAAGTGGCAGGCACCGCGCGGTGCCTGCCGCTCTGTGCACGCAAATGCAGGGGGGTACAATAGGTACCCCCCATGTGCACCCTCACCCCCTCTTCACCCCTGGGGGCCCGTAACGGGCCCCCAAACATAAATCCGTATGCCTTTGCACGGCGGAAATGCCGCCGTGTAAAGGCATAGAACTCCAGACATCCTAATATGGCTGGCGGTGTCTGAGAGTCACCGCCACCATATTAGGCCTTTTCCGCCGCTGTTGTAAGCCAACCGCGGCGGAAAAGCAGCGGACTGAAACCAGGACCCACCAGCCATCCTTATGTGGCGGTGGGTCTTTGGTGGGTCCGCAGAGGATTTTCCGCATCCGCCGGGCCGGCGGTGGCTTCCGCCAGCCCGGAGGATGTGGAAAATCCTCCATCGTAATGTGTCCCATAGAAGGGGTGTGGCAGCCCATTCAGGTGTCTCTGCTGTGTTCACATCCCAGAAAGGGCCCAATATTCTTTCTGACGCCCCTCCCCTGGCAGATTGAGGGCGTTTATACCAAATCGGCCCCCCTGGGGGGGGGGGGGGCGGGGCAAAAAGCCCAATAGATCCAAGTGAAAAATAATAAAGAAAACGAAGGGATGGGGGGTAACCCTCCAAAGCTTCAGGCTGCCCCACCACCCCAGAATGGGCCCAACAGTCTTTTTGCCCCCCTGTGGGTAGAAAGAGGCAGTTTACTGCAAACGAAGGGGCAGCAAGCCCACTAGACAGTGGGGAAAAAATTGTTCAAAACAAATTGACGGATTGGGGGCGAAGCAAATCAATCTTCTTCCTCACATTTAAGGATATTAGGCAAATGTTGAGGTTTGCAGAGTATTGTGGGTAAGAACACACACAATCCCCTGGAAGTTTAGTTTTCAAGACTGTGTGAAGTTGATAACTTTCCTTGGGTGGTGACCAGGCCACTGCTCAAATTCCACAGCTACCCCTGTGACAAAGCAGGAAGGTTTTTGACAGACAATGCTGGTTTCTCCATATTGCATTTTGGGGCCTTTTGTGTTGTAGGTGCTAGGCCAAGCCACACAAACAGGATTGTTCTTTTACTGTGAGAATTGGGAGAACACAGATAATGAGAATATTTGTTTTTAAACATTGAATTTCGTTCCATTATTGGCTTCCAAATTTAAGATACTGTGCAAGAAAGATCAAATTTTTCAAATTGCCCTCTGCATCCATAGTAGGAGTAACCCCATTCATGGGGTGTTCGAATACTCACTATTCTTGTGCACATTAAAACATGCCTAGGTTTCCCTTATACCTGTTTTTCATTCATTAGATTAAACCACAGGACTTGTTGAAAAGACAGAATGAAAAATAATTTCAAGCTGCAGTTCCGTTGTTAGCTCTGCATGTCACATATTTTGGACAGATGGGCCTGATAGACATAACAGAATGCTACTTTTGTAAATTGGCCATCAAGGAAAAACAGTACATATGACAACTTTGCCACGGAGTACTCAGTTTTCCTACCTATTTTCATGATTTTGTTCATTCAACAGTTAGTTTCTTTTGAAAAACAATGAACAATTTCCACAAATGACTCCTTGCTGAATTTGGAATTTTGTCAAGTTTTCAGAAATGTATATCTTTTGGGGTTATCCCATGGTTGCCACCAATCCATAAGTTAACACTAGTAGAAATAGGAAAAATAAACTACCAGTGATACAAATTTTGGTTTCCTTTCCAGGGCCGTTTCTACCATTAGGCAACACTAGGCAGCCGCCTAGGGCGGCAAAATGTCTAGGGCGGCAAAAAGGGGAAACATTCACTTAATAGGTATTTACTTTCTTTGCCCTGAAGCTGCCCCTGTGTTTGCCCGTGCATAGCGCAGGTCTTCTGCTCACAGGCCCTTGAGCTTGTGTCCCCGACTTTTGTACCATATTATGCTTGTAGAAACCCTTTCCACTGGTCGGATCACCATTTAACCTGACGGACTTGGGTACAGCTTGTTTTGTTGCTGCCTCCGAGGGCCCGCGCATACAAGTGTCCGGCCCAGCAGGGACGCCTATCTCCACAAATAATCAGAGAAAGCCCGAGCGCAGAAATCATAGTCTACACACCGGGCTGGGAGAGGCCGCCATGGCCGCAAGCGCACCGGCGGCCTCCGGGGTGCAGCAGCCCTCGGCCTCCCTCTGCACTGGGTACTTCCCCGACCCAGCAGCTGCTCTCGGTGACGATGCTTCCTGCGTCATTTGCTTGGTTGAGTACTTCACAGATCCGGTGACCATAGAGTGCAGGCACACCTTCTGCCTCTCATGCCTCAACCGTTACATGAAGCAGCAGGATTTAACCATCTCGTGCCCAAGGTGCCGGCACAGGTTTGCCCAGAGGAACAGGCCCAACAAGGAGCTCTAAGCCGTCGCGCAGGCCTTTCGGCAGATCAGGATGGAGGCCTCGGCAAGGTCGCAGATGAGTTTTTGTGAAGGCCACTGTCAAATAAAGAAGACAGGTGTGTGTCCAGTGTGCTGGGAACCCCAAAATCATAAACGTTGCACTGGGGAATCTGAAGAGGAAGGCAGCAAAAAATACAGGGTACTGTAAAGTATGCCATCACTTAGTCAATACGTGTTGAAGTAGTCAATCCAAGCAAGATAATAGTACAAGTACACAATTTTGGGTTGTGGAATTCTTCCCTATGTGCCTAGGTAATGAGGAGCCCTCTGCCACCAGGCCCCCGTAGAGCCCTCCGCATAGGCCATCCATGTGCCACAACCCTCTAACTGTGCCCTGACGCTGCCCCTGTGTGCATGCTCATGCCCTCTGTCACCAGGCCCCTGGAGAGCCCTCGTCGTGCCACGCACCGTACTACCTCCCAGATGGAGACTTCTGTAAAGCAAAAATTATTAAATACCAATCCCCGGGAGAAAGATTGTAATGAAAAATGTCATTATAATGGAGATTCTGATAGTAAGAACTGACATATGTTATGGCATATTACCACAGGGATTGGGATAACGAGTACTTTGCAATTGTCAATGTATGTTTTGTGTTGAAAAACAATAAACTATGGGGCATATTATCAAGGGGGTTTATCTCCGTTTTTTGGCTTTAAAAGCCAAGAAAGCGGAGATAAAATTATCTCCCTATTACCTAGCTGTCGCTAACACCAGTTAGCGACAGCTAGTAGGAGATAGTGACCATCCTGGGCCCCACTTTGCATGTCAGTGATATTTATCACTAAAGACATGCAAAGTGGGCGTGCCAAGATGTTAGCGACTGGAAACAGTCGCTAACATCGCTATCTCCTATTACCAACTTATGGAGATATTCGCGCTAAGCGCGAATATCTCCAAAAGCTAACACCTGCCCTGAGCAGTTCTTAGCCATGTTATCCAATGGGAGGTGGATAACATGGCTAAGAGCATTAGCTCGGTAATGCATGAATATCGCTGACTTTTCAGCAATATTCATGCATTGCGGCCGTTTTTTATCGCATTTGCGATAAACCTTGGTAATACCAAGGTTTATCTGCGATAAAAATCGCCGCAGCTCAGCGGTAAATTTTTGTCTCTAACCAAGCAATAGCGATAATTATCGCTATTGCTTGGTAATATGCCCCTATGTTTGAAAAAAAAAAATGAAAAATGTCATTATAAAGCGCCTACAGCCAAGGACCTGCAGTTTAGAAGCGCACTGGCTAATGGGTTTTTATTTTGATTACCACAGCTACGTGTTACATAAGTTAGCTGCCCAGAACGGCTTATAGTCTGAATAGACCCAAAATGATCCATTGCTAGTACATTCCAGTTATGCAAGCGCCCTAGCAGCAGGTGTTGAAACCACTGGACTATCCTTAGCTGGTGGGTTGGTAGAAGGCTAGAACTATCAAGGTTCTCTTATTTTGTCATTTTTTATGCATAGCAAACAATTTGTATTTTGGCAATGCATTACTTTGCGCTTGAGGCCAGACTAATGGAACAATATGCATTATGTAAATGACTTCTAGCATAAATATATGGGAGGTGGGGAATCCTTTTATATTTGCCCTCTCAACTAAACAAGCATTTTCAAAGCCAATAGGTTTCACTTGCGCAAGAGCTATTGGCTTTGCCAGTGTCTTTTAGCCATGTTGTGCAGCAGCGTGAAATGGAGAGGAGGGGCATAGAGTGGTGTAGCGTGGAGTTGAGTAGAGTGGAATGATGTGGAGTAGAGTGATGTAGAATGGCGTGGCATAGAGTAGAGTCGAGTGGTATGGCATGGCATAGAGTTGAGTTGAGTGAAATGCGGTAGACTAGGGTGGCATGGAGTGGAGCAAAATATAGTGAGTGGAGTGGCATGGCTTAGAGTATAGTGGAGTGTCATAGAGTACAGTGGCGTAGAGTAGGACGGTGTAGTGTGGTTCAGAGTAAACTAGAGTGGCACTGACATAGAGCGTAGTGTTGTGGCATAGAGTGCAATGGCCTTAGGAAACACCATTGAAGTTAGAAGAGAGAAATTTAAAAATGAAATAAAATATCATGAACAGTGTTTATTTAGTTATTTAATGTTTGATGTGTTTTATTGTTTAATGTTGAATACAAGTTCTTTTATATCTAATGCATTCATTCTTCTGCCCTGGGTGACAGGGGGAGAGAGTGATGGTAGTAAAAGGGAGGGGGGCATTTTTCAATTCTCGCCTAGAACAAAACAAAACAAAACACCTAGAAACGGCTGCCTTTAACAACTCTGTTTGTACCTGAATGCTCAGAAGATGGTGATCTTAACACAGCAAACCTTTTTGTGGGAAACATTTTATAGGGGGTGAAAAATATGCCTTCTTGGACATCACTCTCCCCCATTCTTCCAAAAAACGAAATGTTGCTACGTTTTGGCTATTTTGTCAGTTTCCTCTGGAGGAATCCATAAACCCTGGGTACCTTTAGAATCTCCAAGATGAGGCAGAAAAAAGTTTTCTTCTGATACTACTGTTATAGTCTGCAATAAGCAGGCCATATGAATTGTTTTCAGAATTATCTCTGTGCTCAGATGTTTTATTCCAGGGATCTTATGCATTTCGATTTTAACAGGGAGCTGGTGTAGGGTTGTGAGAGGACCTCTTCCCACTCCACATCCTTTCAGAATGAAAACATGTAATTCCCAATTTCTTGTATATGTGGGATATCCATAGCTATGCACATATGTGGTGATGTAGTCTTTGACCTACATTCCAGGTTCCAAGCGATTAGGAATGGGAAATGTGTGTGAAAGATTGATTAACTAATGTTAATGACTGAGGCTGTTGGAGACTGTGGCCAATACACCTACTCTACTTCAAACAACTTTGTCTGGTGTTCTGCTGTGTTTGTACCATAATATTGGTGACACATTGGTCACAGTTCAGGATGTACATGTGAACTAGGCAGAAGAACTGGAAAACTCCAACGTTTCTGAACAAGGATTGGAATGGAGCAATGCTGTTGCAGAGAGGATTGCTAGATCAGGCAAATAGCGACGCACCAGGAAAAAAAAGGGGATAGACTAATTTTAATAATGTTAATATTGTATAGCCTTAATTTTGTATGCAAGATACATCCTCGTTAGTGCCTGCATTTCCTATTTGGTTGAGTGCATGTGCACCAGGACAACATACATTGTTCATTTACATGGGGTCCCGGCTAGAACCCTATCCTGGTGCGGCCTCAAATTGACAGTTTTGGCTGAATTATTTTTTATAAACGGTGCATAGAACTCCCATAACCCTAAGAAGGATGCAACTTGTTCTTTGTTCTTTAGTACAGGAGGTTTTGCAATGGCTTCTACCAAACCTGGTCAAGGTTCAGCACCTTTTTCTGAGATGACATGGCCTAAGTATTCTATACAGCTTTTTGTAAAGTCACATTTCTTTACATTGGCAACAATTCCAAATTTCTCTATCCTCTTCAACACTATATGCATGAGTATGTCATGTCCCTCACAATATTCCCCTTCAACCATGATGTCACCCTGCGATGCTACCTCTCCTTGGACCACTTGAAGCACATTTTTCAAAACTCACTGAAAAATTGAAGAGGCAGATGCCAATCCAAAAGGTATCCTTCAGAATTGGAATGTGCCTAAAGGTGATACAAACGCTGTCAGATGTTTGTAGGACTCATTTAACTCAACTTGATGATAGGCAGACGCCAAATCAATTTTACTCAACACTCTGGCACCTGCAAACATTGTCATGATATCATGTATGCGGGGAGCGGATGAGAATATAACTATATCACCTTGTTTAAACTCCTGAGGTCCTCACAAACCCTTAATTGTCCATTTTTTCTCTCACTATCACCAAAGGGGACAGCCATAATGAAGAATCAATAGGTTCAGTAATCCCACCTTTGCTCATTTTCTTGGGGACATCTGCCAGATCATCTCGAAAAGTATAAGGCATGTTTCTTAACTTGTGTTTGATGGTAGTCGCTCTACTTTGGACTTTGATTTTGTGTTTAAATCCCTTAATCCTCCCTAATCTGTCACTGAAAACAGCCTTATACATTTCCATCAAGTTACTGTCTGGAACCTGTACCATTGGTGCTTGACCAACGTCTTTAACTAATGACTCCTCAATTGTATTCCTTGGCCTTAACATCATTTTAGACAAACCCTGATGGTGCCACCCTAATATGTCTAAATATTTCTTTGTTTAATATACGTTCCCAATAATCACTTTGTCTTTACATTTCATGTAGCACTTGAAAAAACCCATTAACTTAATCTTTTTCATATCATACATCACTAAATTCTGTCTAGAGGGAGCATTTGTCTGTCCCCACATTTCATGGTCATTATTATTCTTGCTACTGAATTAATTATAAGGTTCAACACCTTCCAATAAACCACAATATTTTCATACACAGTTGGATTCCCCACCCTGAATGACCAATATCACATCACTTGCAGAGCTTTGTGCAACTTCTGAGCTTTCACTAGACACCCTGTCTAGCACTAATTTTGTCTTATCCTTTGTAGAATAACAACACTTGGAAAAATGGTGCACCTTCCCACAAGTTCTACACTTGCCAATCTTGGCAGGACAGGAGTGACTAAAGGGTGCATGATTAGCGTAACAACACTTAACATACTGCTTATTCTGCATCCATTGTTTTGAATTTGAATTGTCCTTCAAAGTAGCAAATCCGCTCTGGTCTTTGCATGTCAATATTTTACACGACTTCTGGGCTAATTCTATGCTCTTTACAACATCTATAGTTTCTATAAGGGACAGATTCTTCAGAGTCAACAGTTTCCCAGTCCCAACAATGCACCACTATCTGGTCTCAGATGAGTTGAGAAGTGAAATTCTCATACTCACATTCAGCAGCAAGCATGCGCAAAGCTGCGACATAGCAATCAATTGATTAATCTTGATACTGTTCCCTACTATAAAACTTTGGCCCGATTGACAGTGGTAAAGTTAGACAAAAGGTTAACCATATGACTTTCGGTACTCACAAAGGGTATTAACTACTCGTAAATGACACTTGTGAAGACCAAAAGTTGAACTTAATGACTTTAAGAATTCACATAGGACATTTACAAAAGTCGTAAAGTTAGACTTTTGTCCAACTTTACCTTTGTGAATCGGGCCCCTTGTGTCTGCTCACAATCAAACTAAGTTGTACATCAGACTGCTTTTCTAATTTTCTCACAACCAACTGGTATACATATATATAATCATCCGCTTCGACTCATTCATGTGGAGGCAGGTGTTTGAAAATAGACTATCCCTCAAAACCTATGTTGTGTTCTAATTAAAAAGTTTAGTGGTGGAAAGTTGATTTCATAGAGGAACCCAACACTGGTGCGGTCATAAGGATCTTAAATAAGCTATTCTTAATGGGAGGCTGTCCAGAGGAAATTGTTTCTGATAAGGGGGTGCAACTTGATTCACAAGAAATGAGAGATTTTTTGGAAAAGAATGCTATAAAGCGTAAACATTTAGTGTTATGACACCATCAGGGCAACAGACATGTAGAGAAAAAGAATTGCACACTGGTGGAGTGCATTCAGAGGGCTGTGTGAAACAAGATTAAGCTGTTGGATGCAGTGAAAGGCATGCTGTGGTCTCACAGTTCCTGTCCAAATGCTGTTACAGGTCTGAGTCCTTTTGAGGTCATGAGGGGACAAGTGCCAATGTGCAAATTATGTCCTGCGTGTTTGAGGAAGTTTCAACCTAAATCTGATCGTGGTTATGCTGCAGACAAGATCATGCAGCCCAGAATAGAAGCATTTAAAAAAAATGAAGGATGAGTATGAATCTGGGCACAAGGTGAAGGGAGTCATGAGTGAGTGAAGGTTAGGGACTGGATAAGTGTAAAGGAGCCTCCCCACATCATGAAAGGAAAATCCATGTTCCGGGCTCAAGTAAAGGTGGATGCAGTACCCAGGAATGCTGTCCGTATGAGAGAGCATGAAGGGTGAAACAAAAGCAGAGTAGTGAAGCTCGGTGAGGGTAGTCACTAATGTGTGCATGCTACATGTTATGGGTCTGTTAATAAGGACTGTGATGTAAGCTCTAAACCGATAATTTGTATGTCATGTCAAAGTGATGAGATGGTCAGCAACCCAGCTGTACATAGGAGCTAATGAGTTGTTATTAAGCCAGCAAGATATTGTAATATGTAACTTTCCCTTTTTGGTTTACAGACTCATGTGTTGCAGATTGGTGAAGAGTTTCAGATGTGTGTTCACATTTGTAACATATGCTCTTCCAAATGTATTATACAGAGATATCTTGTTATGTATTAATTTATTTATTTTGCTATGTGCAGAAGAAGGGAGCTGCTGTGTTGATGCAGTCTTTATCCTACATTCCACATTCCAGTGTCCAAGTGCTAAGGAATCTGCAAGGTATGTGGAAAATTTGCTTATCTAATGCTCTATCTCTGGCAGTTGATGCCTGATGCTGGCAGAGGCTGTGGCGGATAAATCTACTCTTCTTCGAACAACTACGTCTGGTGTTCTGGTGTGTTTTAGTACCACAAAATATCAGATTGGGTTTGCGAAACACCTATTCATCTATATTGATTTTCAGATACAACACTCCCTTCTCAAGCAATGGGGAGCTTACAGCAGAAGTAGTCTGGTCTTTTTGCAGACTTTCTTTCTCACTTGCCCACGTATTACATATTATTATGAAGCATGTGTACCATTTGGAGATTTGTGACTCTCATCGCTGCACAGCAGCAGATGTTCAAAAATGTATTCCTGTGCCTCAAGGGAACAGTCCAGCCCCGAACTGCCAAGCCAGGTTCTCCCTGGGCTGGAAACAAGCATCCTATCATCGGTTTCAGTGTTTCACCCTTCATCAGCCAGGATAGCTTGAATCCAGTGGCACAGTGAGCCCGGGGCTCACGTCTGGGCATACCAGGCGCATTTAGGGCAAGGAAGCAAAAGACACACAATTGATAGATGGAATGCAGAACAAATAAAAACATTCACACCCAGTATAGAGATCTGGATTAAATCCATTATTCTTTTGCTCACCATGCCACCCCAGTTTATCCCTGGCCATATGCAAATCAGTATTGACCCTGTGCCTCATGGGAACAGTCAAGCCCTAACTGCCAAGCCAGGTCGTCCCTGGACCTGAAACAAGCATCCTAGGACCTGTTTTGGGTTATCACCCCCCCCCCCCCATCAGCCGGGATAGCTTGAATCCAGTGGCACAGTGAGCCCGGGACCCACGTTTGAGCATATCCGGCATACTTATGGCGAGGAGGCAAAAGACACACAATTGATGGATAGAATGCAGAACAAATCAAAACATTCACACATAGTCAAGAGTTCTGGATCAAATCCATCATTCTTTTACTCACCATACCACCCCAGTTTAGACCTGGCCATATATGCAAATCAGTCTTGACCCTTTCTCATGGGAGCAGTCCAGCTCGAACTGCCAAGCCAGGGCCTCCCTGGACCACAAACAAGCATCCTATGACCGGTTTCGGGGTTTGACTCCTCATCAGCCAGGATATCTTGAATCCAGGGGAACAGTCCAGCCTGAACTGCAGTTGTCACCCTGTGCGGGGCGGGTATGCCCAGAGGTGGGTCCTGTGCTTTCCATGCCACTGGTGTCAAGCTATCCTGGCAGGGAGGAACAAGCCTGGCAGTTTGGGATGGACTGTTCCCATTGGGCGCAGGGTCAAGACTGATTTACATATGGCTGTGTTCAAATTGGAATGGCTTGGGGATCAAAAAAAGATATATTTAGGCCCAGATCGCTGTACTGGGGTGAATATATGACATTGTACTGCATTCCATCAATCAATTGTTCCTTTTGCACTGGTGGGCTTGCAGTGCTGCGTGCGCCACCCACCAAAGTAACCTTTCAAACATGTCTCAGGCCTCTGCCACTACAGGGCCTCAACGCGTAGTTTACTGCACATGGCACATACAGTGGTTGCCAAGTTTGTTACTCCCCTTTTACTACATATCAGTCACCCCTAAGTTAGGCCCTAGCTAGCACTATAGGCAGGGTGCGGTGTAGGTAAAAGGTAGGACATGTGCCTTAACTGTGTAGCATGTCTTGATAGTGACAAACAGCCTATTTGGTTCCTCACTGCTGTGATGCTGCCCTCTCATAGGAATGCATTGGGTATTCCCTGATATGTGCTTCAGTGGTAATTCTTGATCTGAGAGGGGTAGCATGCTCAGGTTTGGCATGTTTGGAATAGGGTTATTAATGCTGCTTACTGGTGAAAGTCGATTTAATATTACTATTTTAGAAATGCCACTTTTAGAAGTGGGTATTTCTGTGTGCTTTGTGTCTTTGTGCATGCCTGTTGTGTATTGACCATCTGGTTCTGACTGACATGGGGAGAGGGGATGTGCAGTGGCTCGCGAGAGTCTGGATGAGTCAGCGCTAGGCTGAATAGGCCTGGTCTGCATTTAGAGTTGTGGGAGGAGTAGCACCTGCACCTGAGTAAGGTTGAGGTTTATCAACAATACTGGTTTCAGTATAGCTTAAGTCTTCCCAGGAGAAATGTGTTCTTTATTTACCTGTGGTACCCCTTCTCTTGGGTGTGGGGTCGCTCCCATTCCTTGTTTTTGGACCTGAATAGGGTTGTGCCTGCCCTCCACAATGATGGCTACGCCCTCATGTGGTGCATCTGGGGCCAAGGCTCACACTAACAATGAAGGTTGTTGTGCACTTGCAAAGAGCCCCCCAGAACGAGTTTGGACTGGGTTCAGAGCCCTGTGCCAGGGGGCAAAACAGAGACTGTTAGTGGTATAAGTACAAGGGCTGTGACCCCATGAAAGGTGAACTTTGCTTGGAACTGAAGAAGAGAAGAAACTGCGTGGAACGTGTGATCAGCAGAAACCTTGTGCTGGCCTGCCTGGCTGCACCCTGCTCCCACGTCCCTAGTGCTCTCCCTGTAGTGCAGACCTGCGCACTTGTATTTATCAGGGCTTGTGGCCTTGAACCTAAGCTTGGAGAGCGCACTATGAATAGGTCTGCTGGAGCCCCAGATGTGGGATCATGCTTCAGCAACCATGTAGAGCGCTTTTGTTTACCTATCCCCATCAGTGCCAAGCTCCTTACCTCGCATTCTAAGGCTTGAGGAGTTGCTGAGTGCAGGCTGCAAGTCTGGCCAAGATAAACCAGCACCTGCGGTTTACCTTTACAGCCCAGTGCAAGTGGAGGGCTGCAGGCTGCGTAAGTTGACATTGTGGGGCCGTTTGTGTCTCGCAAGACTCACCACGAGGTGGGGGCTGAAATTATTGGCAGAGCCTGAGGGCTCACTCGCTCAAAGCACAGCAGGAGATGCCGCAAATGCCAAATTCGGGCAGGAGCCTACCCCGCATTCTGGTGCCAAGAGTGAGTCACGGTTCGTAGCCGCTGCAACCAGAAGCCAGGCAGATAGGACGGGCTGCCTGACCGAGCCTGGTTGTGGGCAGGGCCAACGACTACAGACCCGCCTGATGCTTCACTCCGTGCCCTGCCGACAGCGTTCTGCATCTCTGGGCTGGTGCGGCTGCACCGCGTGGTTGCTGGCAGCTGCGATTCCAGAAGTCAGGGCAGAAGGCCCCAACCAGCAGTCACCAGGTCAGTGGGACCAGGGAGAATCTCCTGTAAATGGGGTTGCCCTAACAATGGGCTTGACTGCCCTGATCCACTTATGTTTACTCCATGAGTACAAGATCGGTGTTCGCAGCTGCGCCGTAGGATCGCAGGCAGCTGTCTGAGGGACACACACACATTTGGGAAGCCCTTACTCTTGGGAGGGGCATTGTGGGAAGAGCCCAGGACAGGCCCCTGAGTACAACGTTGACCGCATTCTCCGTGATACGTGGGCAGGTAGTCCAGGAGCCTATGAGGGGAGTGGCCCATTTACTGCCTGATGAGGGCACAATATTTCCCTACTGTGGACTACTGGCCTGGGTTTACTCTGGCACCCTGTTGAGGTGATGTAATGTCCTATAATGCACAACTGATGATGCTGGGTATTACTATGGGGCACATCTAACTATGTTTTACATAAGGTTTTATGCTAAGAGCACTCTTACCAATAGTTACTGGTCGCCTTAACTAACTGATGTGATTTATGTGTTATGACTGTGGCCCTATCGGCCCAGTGATTTATGTAATCCATGTAAATTCATGACAAGTAATTGATGGCACAGTGTATATATGTGATGGTGTTCTAATGTGTTTTATGGATATTACAAAGGCTATTTTTATATAACCTTGTGTGGAGTTTCTTTTGTGGTGTGCCTAGTGTGTTGCTGCTGTATGACTGTGTTGCGCAAAGGCTTTACACATTGCCTCTGGGATAAGCTTGACTACTCTGCCAAGCTACCAAGAGGGTGAGCAGGGGTTATCTTCAGCGTGTAACTCACTTGCCCTGACTAGAGTGGTAGTTTTTGCCTGGCTTAGGCACATGCCCTAGCCAACCAGAAATCCAATTTCTAACACTCCCCATTCAAATGTACTGGTCACTAAGACTAGACTGATATATTTACTCATGCTGGACACTTAGGAATGATGCTAAACAAAAAGATATTAGAAGAGCAGTATTTGTGACATGGCATATATAGAGCCAAGGAGAGATTAGCGAAAAAGTGTTTATTGTGTTCTGAAAATGAGAATAGGTTGTGGTGTAAGGTGACATTGATGAGGGAAGTGCACAGTGGCGGCTCGCACAGGTAGCGCTGTGAGGCGGCGAGGTGGGGTGTGGCTGGGTGGGGTGTTAGTGGAGTGTGACATACGACATGAAAGTGGAGAGTAAAGAAATAAATAAATAAAAGCACTTACTTTGCACTTGCATCATCGCCGAGCCGCCACTAGAAGTGGGGTACCCAAGCAAAGTTTGGGAAAGAGTATTGTTGGACTTGGCCCTTTTTGCAGGGTCATCCCTAAACGTTTTGCCTTCCTCCTCTATTTTTTCTGAACTGTTGTTGGTTGTTTTATGACTCTGGGCACTTTACCACTGCTGATCAGTGCTAAAGTGCATATGCTCTCCCTATTGTAAATTGATGTATGGATTAGTGACTCCATGATTGGCTGCTTTGGTTTACTAGTCAGACCCTAGTACAGTGCACTGAGTGTGCCCAGGGCTTGTAAACCAAATGCTGCTAGTGGGCTCGCAGCACTGGTTGTGCCACCCACAGAAGCAGCCTGTAAAAGTGTGTCTAAGGCCTGCCATTGCAGAGCCTGTGTGCAGTCTGGTACTGCCATGCTGACTGGGCTAGTCCACCGACTTGCCAGTCCCTAAACCTTCCCTTTTCTTCATATCAGACACCCCTATGGTAGGCCAAAGGGCAGGGTGCATTGTAAGTATTAGGTAGGACAAGCCCTTATGTGTGTGGCATGTCCTAATAGTGAATTACAGCCCTCTTCAATTTTCACTATTGCAAGGCTAACTGTTCTCCATAGGCCAGAATGGGCAGTTAGATTATTACATTTTATAATCCTAACTGACTCAGGGAACATGGTACAAATTCGAGTTAAGTATGCCTCAACTCAGAATGATAAAATACATCATTTAGTGAAGTTGGTTTTAACAATCTGTACCACTTTTAGAAAGTAGGTATTTTCTTGTCTAACTATCCAAGCCTGCCTCTGCTAGGTTGTGTATTCATTGTCTGGAGTTTGAGTGACAAGGCTGGGGGATTCCAGGAGACAGGGTGAGTCCGCCCAGTGGTGAATTGAGAGCTCTGCATCTAGATGGGTGGGAGGAGTTGAACCTGGGACCTGAATAGGGCTGTGCCTGCCTTCCACAATGCTGGCTCCACCTCCTGTGGTGCGGCTGATGTCTCTGCCCTGCACTGTGAAAGAAAAGAAGGAGTCTTGTTAACAGAGTGCCCCAGAACTGGTTTGGTCTGGGCAAAGGCCCCTCTGCCCTCAGAGGACAAAGGATGTTGGGATATAATTATTGGGATCCTGATCCCAAGAAATGAGATCACTTTTGTACAAACAAGAAGAAACCTTTACTGAGGAGAGGAACCTGAAGAAACTGAGGAGAGATTATCCCTAAGCTGAAGTGTTGCTTGGGGATTGGCCTGCAGTGGTTGCCTGACTGCCAAAGGAAGGAGAAAGGAACTTTGTGTACTTTATTTACAACTTGTAAGGATCTCCAAGGGCTTGGAACAGAGCTTGCTTCCTGCTGAAGTCTCAGGGACAACAGACTTCAACCCCCAGCTCCCCAGAGTTCCTTGGGAAGTACCTACTGCTGTTTTGGGCCTTCTGAGGGACTGCGTGTCACAAGGAGCTGGAAGCGCGACTCAAGAGGAAGAAGCGTGTCGCCATTGCTGCTGCTGCCATCGCATCTTGGATGTCGCCACTGTAGCTGTTGTATTGCACAGCATCGAAAGAAGTGTCTCGCAACGAAGAGGAAGCGTGTCGCCGTGGCTGCTGCTGCCGTCACATCGTGGATGTCGCCACTGTAGCTGTCATATTGCACCGCATCAAGAAAAGCGCCTTGCATCCATGGAGAAGTGCGCCGCTGTCTGACCTGCTGCCATCGCATCTTGGATGTCGCCGCTGTAGTTGTCGCATTGTGTGGAAGCCTCTCGCAACATCGGAGAAGAGTGTCTCAGCCGAGGCTGTTGCCGTCGCATCACTGAACCAGGGTGTCGCCGCTGCAGCTGACGCATCGAATCGAGACTTCTTGCATCATCAGAGAAGCGTGCCGCATCCGGAACATCTTCACGTCTTTATTTCTTTGCACCGGAACTTTGTCGAATTTCCATCGCTGCAACACTGTTTGTTGTGGGATCGGAACGCATCGAAAGCTACATTGACTTAAAGTGTCGCATTTGAAGAACTGACCAGAACTATGCTAAAACTACCATTCTAAGTATAGTATTGTGGATTTTTGTCGTTTGTGGTCTTTTGGTTAGTCCATATGAAGAATACTTATTTTTGATATAAACTTGTGTGGTGTCCATCTGTAGTGTTGTCACTGGATTACTGTATGTGGTCACAAATGCTTTACACACTGCCTCTGAGATAAGCCTGTCTGCTCGTGCGAAGCTACCAAGGGGGTGAGCAGAGGTTATTTTAGGAGTGTACCCCCTTATCCTGACTAAAGGCAAAGGTCCCTATTTGTCACAAGTACCTACCTACATCTTTTAGTGAAACTGGTTTTAACATTCCGTGTTTGAAAATACCACTTTTGAACCCCCCCCCCAGCAGGTGCGCAGAAAGGCAAAGGAGACCACTCGAGTAGACAAGCGCACAGACAGGGGGGGACAGAAGCAAACGGCCAACAGGCACCACTCGGCGCCCACCAGCTGAGAGGGGGGAAAGCAGCAACAAGGTGAAAGTGCCTAACCACACATCGCGTGCACGCAAGGAGCGAGGCGCCATATAGCCCACCCCTAAGCACCGAAGCCCTTGCAAGTAAGAACAGCTAAGGCCAACTACGTGGGACACGTCAGAAGCAAGGAGAGCACACCAGCTCAACTTCAGCCGCACACACACTCAGGCTTCGCAAGGCGGACGGCGCTAAGCCGCGGCCGCGAACGAGACAAAGCACAAGCTGGCAGGACCCAAAGCCAAGACTAGAACAAGGCACATTAGAGAGCCAAGCAGATACAGACCACAAGGACTCTACGCATCAACATCAAAAGCAATTCCAGCAAGTACGCCAGTAGTGACCCAAAAGGGAGGACGACTAGGCAATATCCTGTCACGCAGAGGCATCGGAACTATGGCGAACATTGAGGGGAAAACAGTTGGGGACCAAAAGAAGCCCAAAATAGACAATCAGAGTTCCCCAATGAAAACCAAAGGTGAAACAGTCACCCTGGAGACCATCCTAAAGAGAATAAACGAAGGGAATGAGGTGGCGAAGGAAACAAAGCTAAAGGTGGAGAACATGCAACTTGAGCTGGCTGCGATAAGAGCAGATCTCCACAGAACCAACACAAGAATGGAAGCTGCAGAAGAACGTATTAGCTCGGTGGAAGATGCTACCAAAGACAACACCAAGACCATAGCAGAATGCCAGAGGGCCACGAAGGCCATACAAAGACAACTAGCTGAGCAGGACGACAGGGCCAGAAGAGGCAATATAAGGATCCTGGGCATGCCAGAGGGGGCAGAAGACAAAGCGGGCTCATGCGCAGCCATGCTGGAGGAGATGATCCCCAAAGTCACAGGCATCAACTTTGGAAGACAGTTCGAGGTCCAAAAGGCCTACAGGGTGCCGGCAGGAAAACCAGCGACGGGGAAAGGACCAAGACCAATCATATGTAACCCTCTGAGAGTGTGCCAAACTGATGCCATCTTTGCCTTCGCTAGGAAAAATCAGAACCTAACATGGGCAGGTTCCAAGATTGTGCTGACCCAAGACTACTCAAGGCCAACGGTCGAGATCAGGAAGGGGTTCCTGGCCCTCAGGGAGACCCTGCGGAAAAGAGGCGCCAGTTTCAGCTTTGTGGGTCCGGCCAGATTCAAAGTCACGGAAAAGTGGAAAATAATGGTATTTGAAAACCCAGATGACCTAAGACGGTACCTGCAGGGCCCACCAGCCGAGGAGATGGAAGAAACAAAAAACTCCGGAGCAGCGAAAAGAAGCGCCTCTCCTGACGTGACTGGACAATCGGAATAAGGCACACCACAGGCAACATGACAACACGTCTACCTCAAATAACCAAGCGCATTATGAACTGGTATTACGATCACCAGGAGGAAGGACTGGCAAAAGAACAAGTTGGCAAAGTGCAGAATGAGGAAGTGAACGACCAGTCCACGCTCACGAGCACGCTGAAACCTACCTCAGGACTGGGAAGGAGTGCGACAGGGGAGTCTAATACCAAAGACTGAAAGGGAACAACGGGCCAGAAGAGAACTACCGAGCAGACTGTACATTCCTCAACTTTCAAGGCCCTGCCGAATAAAGAACACAACTTTACCTCAGGGACGATGCGGCGCAAAGGAACTTTGTCGTCGCACACCCACTCAGCAAGTAAGGGGGGGAGGAGGGCGGGACGGGAGGGGAGGGCAGGGGGGGCAGGGGAGGGTGGGGGGAGCGGGGAGCACATGCATGGGGTACTTTTCTTTACTTTCCTCTCCACTACTTTTTCCTTTCATCTACTTCTACATCTACATCTACATCTAGGAGCAGCAAGCGCAGGCGTAAGCACAGGCATCAACGAACAACACGAGCACCAGGGAAAGGGGGCCACAGCAAAACATACAGAGTAAGGCCATACAGACCGCAAACCGCTAAACCACACAAATGACGCACAACACTCAGACAAACCACTCATCGGACGTTAAGATAGTATCACTGAACGTCAAAGGTCTTAACAGTCCGGTGAAAAGGAGGAAAGTACTCGAACACCTCAGGAAGCTCAAGGGCGATATATTTGTACTACAAGAGACAAGACTAGAAGCCGAAGACATACAGCGCCTCAGAGCCAGCTGGATAGGCGATGTTATAGGGTCACCGGCACAGAACAAGAAAAATGGGGTGGTGACAATAACCAGCAAGAACTCAAAGCTAACAGTGGTAGACTCACAGGCAGACACCCAGGGAAGAACTCTTGTGACTAGCCTAAGAAGAGCGGGGGAAACAATACACGTAGCCAACATATATGGTCCAAACACTGACGTTAAACCCTTCTGGGATGGAGTGGGAGCGCAACTGCACACCCTGCCACTAGATGACCTTCTTGTAGTTGCTGGCGACATGAACCAGGTCCTAGACCCGGCAATTGACAAACACCCGCACAGACCGAGCCCGGCCACACAAAGAGGGAACATCCTTAAGAACCTGTGCTCCAAGCTTAGCCTGAAAGACCCGTGGCGTCTAAGTAACCCAGACGCCAGAGAATATACCTTTTACTCAAACCCACACAACTCCTACAGCCGAATAGATTACATTCTCATGTCAGAAACACATACCCACCTCATAGACCACACGGAAATCGTCCCTAGGACTATTTCTGATCACTCGCATATCAGTCTGACCCTCTCAGGGAAACACAACGAAAAACCAACCCGAAGATGGCGCTTTGATGACAGTCTGCTAAACAACATCTCTGCGAGAGCAGAGATAGAAGCGGCTATAAAAGAGTACATAACAATTAATGACACCCCAGAGACAGAGAGAGGAATGCTATGGGACGCTTTGAAAGCTACCATCAGGGGGACCGTCATGACAATAAAAGGCAGGCTGAACAAGGAAAGAAATAAAAAAATTGCAGACCTAGAAAAAGAAATTAAAAATCTAGAGAACGGTCACATAGCCAACCTAGAAGATAAGAACACCCTCACAGGCCTAACTAAACGGAAGTACGAACTCAACAGAATACTGAGCGAGAGAGCAGGGACCTGGATCAATAAATACAAATCTATTAACCTGTGCACAGCAAACAAAGCAGGGAAAAACCTAGCATCCTACCTAAAGGGGAGACAGAAACAGCACTCGATTGGGGCAATTACAGACAGTCACAACAAGTCACAGACTGCAAACAAAGACATTTTGGAAGTCTTCAGAGACTTCTACGAGGGACTATACACAAGAGACGAAACACTAAAAGATGATGGGGGCAAGCGACTACTAGGCAGCATATCCACACCAACGCTATCAGAAAAGGAATGAAACATCCTCGAGCTGACCATAACGGAGGACGAGATAGGGAAAGCCACGGCTAGCCTGAAAGACAACAAGGCACCAGGGCCAGACGGCTTCACGGACGGATTTTACAAACAGTACCTACACATTCTCAAGCCAACCATGCAAGAAGTATTCACGAAGTGTGTCCAGAATGGACGCATGACACAGTCAATGGCGGAAGCAAACATAATAGTTATACCAAAGGAAGGTAAGGACACCAACCAGGCAAAGAACTTTAGGCCAATCTCACTCATAAACGTAGATTGTAAAATATACGCAAAAATACTAGCAACCAGACTCAATGCATACCTACCTAAGCTTATACACAGCTCCCAAGTAGGCTACCTTAAAAACCGTATGTCCCACAACAACACAAGGCTATTATGCCACATAATTAACCACTCTTCCAAAAGCAGCAATGCAGCTGTCATGATAGCCTTAGACGCAGCAAAAGCTTTTGATAGGGTGTCATGGCCATACCTAGACCAATGCTTGGGGAAATTTGGGCTTGGACCCAATTATAAGAAGATGGTAATGGCTCTCTACAACGACCCCAAAGCACGGGTGGCTGTAAACGGAGGCACATCAGAAATACTCCACCTAGGCAGGGGGACCAGACAAGGGTGCCCGCTCTCACCAGCTCTATTCCTGCTAGCGATAGAACCATTATTAACCATGATCAGAACTAATAAAGACATAGCAGGAATACCGGTAGAGGAAGAAACTTTTAAGCTAGCGGCATATGCAGATGACGTATTAATAGTCACAGAAGACCCTGAGAGATCCATTAAAGCGCTGATGGACACAATAGAAGAATACGCCCAGGTCTCGGGGTACAAACTGAACAGGGATAAATCCGAATGCAAACCGCTGAACGTACACACAACAAAAACAGTGCTAGGCACGTCCGGCCTAACATGGCAGCAGAAGACCATAAAATATCTAGGCCTCCTCTTCGAGAGGGACCTAAAAGCCACACTGGAACATAACGAGCAAGCCACTCTTCAGAAAATTAAGGAAAGAGTTGAAGGGTGGTCTCCCAAATTCACAACATGGTGGGGAAGAGTGGAAACTATTAAAATGATGCTGACACCAATGGTCAATTACATGCTGTGCATGCTGCCTCTACCGAATACGGAAGACTTCCACAAAAGACTTGAAAAAATGCTGAACAACTTTCTGTGGAGGGGGAAGATGCCCAGAATAGGCCTAGACAAGCTTAGACTGTCAAAAGACCTGGGAGGCCTCAACGTAACAAATTTCAAAAAATTCCAGGTGGATTGCATAGCAAGACAGGGGCTCCACTGGCTCCACCCGAGCCCGGACTACACCCCCGCGTGGCTCTCGCTGGAGCGGGGATTACTAAAAGGTATGAACCCGGTCACTCTCCTCACCGCTACCAGACACCCAGCGATCAAGGACAACCCCGTCCTAAAGAATACAAAAACAGCGCTCCTAAGCGTGGACAAACTGATGGCAATAAGCAGAAAGAAAAGTCAATTTGAGTCCATCTGGCACAACCCCACAATAAAGTATAGGGATAAAACTCTGAACATGCCCTCTTGGTATAGACATGGAGTCTCCACCGCCAATGACCTTCAGAAACAAGGCACACACCTCACCTTTGATGCACTTAGGGTAGAGCATAACCTACAGAGCATAGAACTATACAACTTCCTGAAGATCAAGGTAGCATAAGGAAGGCAAACCTTAACGGTCTAACACCATCACTCATACAACACGCCGCAAAACTCAACTCACTAGGCCACCAAGTAGCACACCTCTACAAATCCCTAAGCCCCAAATCCACCAAACTCAACAACAAAATCACAAACTTTTGGGAGACAATAGCGGGTAGGGTGCTAAGTGAGGACGAGAAATCAGAGCTATGGAGATCCACCTCTAGAAAAAAGGTAACGGCAACGCTAAACCAGACCAAATTCTGGCTAGTACACAAGGCCTACTGGACTCCAGCCCGTCTAGCAGGCATGGGGTTCCGAGAGAGCGACTCTTGCTGGAACTGCGGCAAGGGGAAGGGAGACCTGGAACACCTACTGTTTAGCTGCTCTAAGGTTAGAGAGTTCTGGAAAAAAATCGAAGCACTAATTAACGAGATCATAGGGGTAACCATACACATAGACTTCCACAGCCTGGTACTGGGTTTTACTTCCCCAGCAATCATGACTATAGAAGACCGCGACCTAATTGATCTACTGCTGACTGCGGCAGTCAAAATGGTCCTAAGTAACTGGAAAGACACAGCAAAAGCCACGCCAAAAGCATGGTTTAACTGGATCACCTACCTACGACGTGCCGACAACATTACAGCGACATACTCACCGAAAACACACAGGCAGTCGAATATGTGGGGCTCCCTAGACAACTACCTAGCATCGCACAAACCGCCATAGGAGACGAAGCTAGACAATCAGGGAAGCGGCCTACCTACCTCTGTGCGCACAACAAGAATGTAACCTGCACTGCTCCTTTCTATCTCTCTCTATCTCCTTCCCTCCGGGGCGAGGGACCAAGGATATCAACCGAGCAACGCAAAGGGGCGGCAACTGAACTTGGTAGACTGGCAATCTGGCAATCGGACTAACGCCAATAAGACTGGAAGCTGGCAGCGATCTTCCCCCCCGAACCCCCTCCCCCCGGGTGTTTTTCTTCTTTCTCTCTCTTCCTTTCCTTCCTCTTCCTTCACCCATGTATATTGTATGCTCCATGTAAATATATATTTTTCTACAATAAAAAATTACAGAAAAAAAAAGAAAATACCACTTTTGGAAAGTAGGTATTTTCTTGTCTAACTATCAAAGCCTGCCTCTGCTAGGTTGTGTATTCCTTTTCTGGAGTTTGAGTGACAGGACTGGGGGATTCCAGGAGACACGGTGAGTCCGCCCAGTGGTGAATTGAGAGATATGCATCTAGATGGGTGGGAGGAGTTGCACCTGGGACCTGAATAGGGCTGTGCCTGCCTTCCACAATGCTGGCTCCACCTCCTGTGGTGCAGCTGATGTCTCTGCCCTGCACTATGAAATAAGAGAAGGAATCATGTCAACAAAGTGTTCCAGGGCTGTGCTTTCCCTCCACAATGCTGGCTCCACCTCCTGTGGGGAGTCTGATGTTTCTGCCCTGCACTGTGAAAGGAATAAAGTAGTCTTGTCAAGAGAGTGCTCCAGTACTGGTTTGGACTGGGTAAAGGCCCCTCTGCCCTCAGATTTTGGGGTATAAATATTGGGACCCTGATCCAAAGAAATTAGATCACTTTTGGACAAACAAGAAGAAACCTTTACTGAGGAGAGGAACCTGAAGAAACTGAGGACAGACTATCCCTAAGCTGAAGGGCTGCTTGGGGGATTAGCCTGCAGTGCTTGCCTGACTGCCAAAGGAAGGAGAAAGGAACTTTGCGTACTTTATTTTCAACTTGTAAGGATCTCCAAGGGCTTGGAACAGATCTCGCCTCCTGCTGAAGTCTCAGGAACAACAGACTTCAACCTCCAGCTCCCCAGAGTTCCTTGGGAAGTGCCTGTTGTTGTTTTGGGCCTTCTGAGGGACTGCGTGTGGCAAGAAGCTGGAAGCGCGACTCAAGAGGAAGAAGCATGTCGCCGTCACTGCTGCTGCCGTCGCATCTTGGATGTCGCCGCTGTAGCTGTCGTATTGCACCGCATCGAGAGAAGCATCTCGCAACGAAGAGGAAGAGTGTCGCCATCGCTGCTGCTGCCGTCCCATCATGGATGTCGCCACTGTAGCATTGCACCGCATCGAGAGAAGTGACTTGCAATAAGGAAGAAGCGTGTCGCCGTTGCTGCTGCTGCTGTTGCATTGTGGATGTCTCCGCTGTAGCTGTCGTATTGCACAGCATCAAGAAAAGCGCCTCGCATCCACAGAGAAGCGCGCCGCCGTCGGAGCTGCTGCCGTCGCATCTTGGATGTCGCCGCTGTAGTTGCCGCATTCTGCAGAAGGCTCACGCAACGTTGGAGAAGAGTGTCGCAGCCGAGGCTGTTGCTGTCGCATTGCTGAACCAGGGTGTCGCCGCTGCAGCTGACGCATCGAATGGAGACTTCTCCCATCATCGGAGAAGCGCGCCGCATCCTGAGGATCTTTACATCTTTATTTCTTTGCACCGGAACTTTGCTGCATTTCCATCGCTGCAACACTGTTTGTGTTGAAGCGTCACGCATCGAAATGCACATTGACTTAAAGTGTCGCATTTTAAGAACTCAACAGAACTAAGCTAAAACTACCATTCTAAGTATAGTATTGTAGATTTTTGTTGTTTCTGGTCCTGTGTTAAGTCTATATAAAGAATACTTATTTTTGATATAAAACCTGTGTGGTGTCCATCTGTAGTGTTGTCACTGGATTACTGTATGTGGTCACAAATGCTTTACACACTGCCTCTGAGATAAACCTGCCTGCTCGTGCCAAGCTACCAAGGGGGTGAGCAGGGGTTATGTTAGGAGTGTACCCCATTACCCTGACTAGAGGCAAGGGTCCCTATTTGTCACATGTACCTACCTGTGCCAACTAGAGACCCCCAAATCTAACAAGTATGTTTTAATTTTATAGGTCCACGTTAAAGGTTGCCTTTAACCTTTCTATGATATAGCAGAAATCAGCAACAGTCTGCCCACTCAAGCACTCCAACACTGGCGCGATTTTGCAAAATCTAATCATAAATACATCATACATACTCACAGTGGTAAACATTAAAAGGTTAAATTACCTATTTGGGAATCCATATTCAGGTGAAGTGACTGTCATATCAGAATTGTATTAAGTATTTGTTAAAATGAAATCATAGATAGAAGTAGAGCTTCATGCAGGCACCATCATGTGGACAGAGAAACAGCTCTAAATTAATCCGTTGCCTCCAGTTTAAAATCTCGTTATGCTAACCCTTAAAGTACAATCCTGAACATGAAGGAACCTATGTCAACGTGAAATAGACATCGCTAAGACTAGCCAGACACATCAGATACGAACACATAACCCATCTCTCGTTCTCAACATCAGCAACACAAACAACATACAAACATGGAAAGACAACACAATCAGAAATCACTGTAAAGCTAAATGAAGACCTGAACAAATTGCTGAAAACTGTATATAGAGAACTATCTACCATGAAGAAGACATTAACATTTCACTCTAGAGATCAAACCTTTCCTCAGGGGCAAAATGCATAGTCCATGGTTTCAAAGCCAGCTGGATGATGGGGCGGGGGGGCAGGGGGGGAAGCGGGTGGTGCATACGGTGAGTGGGACACAGCAGGGTGGGGAGCTTTCCGGACAAAATATCCAAGAGTTGGAAAAACTATGCCATTGACAGACTACTAAAGTATGAGTTGAGTTGCCAATTTTGTAAACAACCTTTCCAAACGATTATGAGAAAATGCTGCATTTTGAAAAAGAAACAGGAGGACCGATTTAAAATGCAACCCTAACAAAGATGTTGAACTAATTCGTAGAAAATGGTGCATTTTGAAGTAGAAATCAAAATCACACATATTAATGTAGCTATGATAACCTATGTAATTGAAAGTAAACTGAACCAACTTTTTTAAAATTACTTTTATTCTGACAAAAGAGTAGGATTCAGATTAGGGTCTCGATGCATTCTGATTACTAGGTATACTGCATAGCAACAATAAAAAAAAATCCATAAAATGAATACTCAAAGACAAATATGGAAAGAAGCTGAGGTATAAAATTCCTTCATATCACTTAGGAATAGATTCTGTGAAGGAGACAGTAGACATACAAAATGATCTCTAAGTGTGCAAGAATTGCAACACAATTCTCCCAATAGTCATGCTGCACAAGGAGTGCTAAACTAGTGTGAAGGCTCGAGTAAACGTAGAATGCTAAATACAAAGGCACGCGGGATGCAGGAAAAGTAGTTTCTCATCCCCCTGCCAATGTATGCACTCAATTGATTCATAACATACATCAGCACTCACCTCAGTTTGTGCTTTCACTCTGATGAAATTCTCAAAACCATGCAATTCATCAAATTTTCATCAAATATCAAGGCATTTTTCAATAAGCTTTCCTCAAATACAGTTCTAGTTACACATTCTTCCTCCACCAGTCAACCCTGTGTATTATAACCAGGTCTTAAAGTTATTCCCAGACACCCCTGGTAATGCCTATCTATTTTCTCGTGTGTCCTTGTAGAAACATAAACCTTCTCTCACACAGGACTCTGTTTGAACTCCAGTATTTCAAAAGAACCTTCAAGATCAAGATTTTTTCCAAAAATATAATCCTGGGTTTATGACTGACACGTTCAAATCTCACCTCTCCCCCGAGTCCTCTTTTGTTTTTGGCGGAACAATAGAGATTTTTCAAATCAAATCTGTCATACATGAGACAACCACCCCCTCTAATTTAAAGTCCTCAATTGAATCCCTGGATAGTGGAACATCTCTCCTATTCACCTTCACACACTCCAAGGTTATTTACTCTCTAAGTGAAAATTATATTTGATTCCTCCATAACCACAAGCAAATGGCATCCTTTTTGACTCCCTTGACACGTTCTGAATATGTGACCATGTACCCTACATTTAGTGCACTCGTTGTTCACCTCTTGTCAAACTTTGTGCAATGCCAGATGAAATTTGAAGCCTACCTACCTACAACAGTAAGTATCACCGATAACCTTTTCTTAGAACAATTCTTCTCTATGCTTGCTAGTTTTTACAACACACAAACTCTTATCCAGGGCATTTTTTAATTCCTATTCAATCTCCGATAAACCAGTGTTGTTAACAATGTGTCCTCCAATGCTAGTTTTTTCCGCACAAGTTTTCGCTCCATTATTGTAACATCTGCTCACCAACTGATCTCTTATCAATAGTTGGTGAAGTCATAAAAATCACAATTTTGCTGTTTGCACATGTAAAGTTGTCACAAACATATTCCCAGTTTTACTGGACTGCTGCTGTCACAAAAAAATATGCCTTCAGACCTCTAAATTAGGAGGCTTACAAAAATATCTTTTGTCATTGCTTGATAACTTCTTGATATTAATCCAATTTCTCTTCTTCTGGTTCAAAAGTGCTTAACAGATCTCTTGTCCTTCAATGTCCAAGGAATGTTCTAATAAACTTATTTCTGGATTACATTTTACCCTCAAAAGCTCCTAGAAAGGCATTACCTTCCCTAAACCATTCTTCTCATCCTATGGGTTTTTCCCCCAAGTAGCTCCAAGAAAGGTGGTGCTACATGACAGACTGCATTGTCTATTATAACAGTATTAAATTAAAAATAAAAGCGCAGACCAGTCAGTATTAAGGCAGTCGCAAAGGTCAACATGCAAAATTATATCAGGTATGTCCAAATGAGATTTCCTTTTTTCTATAAGGTGTAGGTAATGCTTGCTGATGGGACACACTGAAAAAAGTCACCAGGCGTAACAACATATTTTAAATACCGCATTATGTAATCGGGTTTCACAGCCACTTTTAGAAACAATTTCCAGCAGCCAAGTGTGCACCACAATAGAGTTGGGTTCCTGTGTTTGCTGATTTAACTTGAGATTGATATCGCAGAGGCCAGCCCCCAACGGGGGCATCAGAAGCCGGCCCCATAAAAGACGTCGAGCCACTAACACCTCCAGCCAGAACCGGTTTGCGCCGAAAGCATGAGGAACCTGCCCCCCCCACTGGGTAGCCACGGCGGCGCCTACCCCTCCGGCCAATGGGCCCCCTGCTATATTCAAATGGCCCAATGGGGAGGTATGGCGCGAACCGGGGCCACCTTCACTGGGGGAGGGATATAAGACTGCTTCCCCCAGGATGGCTCCTTTCTTTGGAGCGGGGGGAGCAGCACGGACGAAGGAACTGTTGACCCACCAAACCACACCTAACGAGCAGCCATGTCGCAGGGCTACCGGAAGGACAAGGGAAGGGGCGAGAAACAACGGGGACAATGGTTGGCACAGAAGCACACCAGAGGGCGGTGTGCTGGGACAGGACCACTTGCCTTAGGATGCCTCACGGCTGGGCAAGGGGACCGAAGGACAGTGGGTAGGACCGTTCTGGGTGAGTTGGCCTACCAAGAGGGGTAGCAAATGGAGACGGCGCTCGAGGCCCAGCGCCCGCCGGATGGCATGGCACAACAGGAGTCCAACAAGGTAGCGAGTTGGGCCTAGCTCCGGGACAGTGGCTACACCCCTCCTTCATGCGGATGTCAAAGCAAGCCCAACCAAATCACCTGTCAAGAAAAATAATGTTTACAAATATGTCATGCCACACTGCCATTGACAGCTGAATAAAGACGGTACTGAGTACCCCAGAAATTGAGATGTATCCCTAATAAAAAACTGCGGCCAGCGAATGACCACCACAAGAAATGTGTATGTTGGCTTATTTTACAAAGAGAAGGGGTACTGTTCACAAGGAACACTAAGGCGGGAGAGAGTGGGGCTGGTGCGGGAGTTATCAAACCCAGCCAGAAGCGTTTGTCCTGGTTATCCCACTTACAATGCCCGTACAAATGTATACGTGATGATTCTTAGCACAATGAAGTTAGGCTGCACGAGTGAATGCAAGTGTGGATTAGCATGAGTTTTGTGGTGCTGTGTCACACCGCCATCAAGGGCCAGGCTTTCTTCAGGCAAGTCAGAAAATTTACGCAAGACAGTGTAGCATGCCTCAGACTTCTGCTGCCAATCGACATGCCACTATCCTCTGCACTCTTGGTGCACAGCTCTAGTGTTGTGCAGGTGGGCGCCTTGGCACTTGATGCCTTCAGAGGCTTTGTCTCCTTTAAAACATCTGCTGATCAGTCACCGACATTTTGAGCCTTGTCAGCCACCATGCACAAGCAGCCTTCTTGAGTGAGCCAGTATGCTTGGCCTGCATTTCCAGCTTCAGTGGATTACAACCAGTCCTCTGCAGGGGTAAGATGAAGCTTATAAGCAGAAATAGAGGGAAAGTAGTCTCTTGAGTCAGGCCATACCCTGGGGAGTGCAGGACATCTCCAAGTTACACTCCTGCCTCCATTTTGAATCACTGCTATTACAAATACTAGCATATATTCTAGGACTATAAAAAAACCTTTGCCACCACATGGAACGCAGACCACTCGGACTAATCAAATCCATCAGATATTGTGAACACATTACAGTTTTACAGTATGGCTTCAATGGCATGAATTATTTGACACCAAAACAAAAATAAAAAATTAGATGATCATGTTTCTCACCATGACACGTGTCTGTAATGTATCTGTGATAAGTAAATACTTTGATGATGACAGCTAAGGCAACCATGCTTGCTAATTCTGTCAAGTCTCAACTCTTCAGGCGACGCCTACTATATAACACAGTGTAGGCCAGGAAGTGCGTTGGTGGGGGAGTGTGTGCATATTTTACTTGTTTAAGAAGGAATACATGAAGCGCCCTCTAAACAATAAATGCTTCTGTTTCTAAACGCTTCGTTTAGCCTGTACTCAATATCTCTTGCAGTATTTGTGATACAACAAGTGTAACATCACTGAAACAAATAAGTGACTGTCTTTGTTTTTTATGAGGGATTTCAGCGCCGTGGGAGAAACCCATCGTGATGCTTAATGCTCTGGTAAATTAAAAAGCGGAAATTTTAATTTGCATAATTCATGATTGAAAGAGTGTATGCCTCACCTGCGTAGGAATGTCATGTGCATTAGGCACTAACGAGGATCACCGTAATCGAACTGGGGTACCATGTTGAGCCTTCTCCGTTAGGTTAGCTAAGAAGCTGGGGTACAAGCAGATTATCATCCCTATCTCAATTGTGTAAATTAGGTCATCATTGCTTGCAACCCTCTTACTGCTGTAAGCCGCAACCTTCATGGCATTACCTGATAGATCCAATATAAACAGCCATGGGGGGTGTGGCTTGGCGCCCGACGGTAATGGCGGCGCCCGAGTGAAGCTCCAGTGAGGCTTCGGGAGGCTTTCCACCTACGGACCGTCTTTTCCTGCCAAAATGACCTGCAGACACGTCGGAGCTTAGCGGGACATCTCTGGAGTGTGCAAAGCAACTCTTTCGGCGGCCGGAGCTGTTTTTTTTGCCGACGTAGTAAGTTGCATCGGAGCTGTAGCAGTGCGTCCGCCATTTTGCGATGTCGGACGGACTTGCGCTTTTTTTTCTGACGAACTCGGCAAATTGTTGAAAGAAGACTTTACTCTCCATGTGGCTCTTCAACTATTTCTCTGGCATGCTACCCTAACTCTGGGAAATGAGCCTGTTTCTCTGAAGGCATGAGGACCTACCTCCACTTTGTTACTCCTCTCATCAGCCGCCATTTTGTGCCTACTCCGCTTTTATTATTGCTTTGATCCTGCTCCTGCCGCATAGCCTTTGGTGTCATTTGAGGCACTCCTCTGTCTCATTCTTTAAGGCTCAGAGCTACTCCACACCAGGCGCATAATGGACTACAGCTCCTTCCCTGCTATATAAATGCGCATTTATTCCGATGCTCGTGGTGACTGAGATCTCATCTTCCTTCACACCTGGGGCTCTGTCTTTTTCTTTTTGTGAGCACTACACGCTGAATATGCGCTACTTGCCGCTTTGGCTTCGTTTGGCTTAATATTACGTCTGCCATGTCTGTGACTCTTATTTAACTTTGCTACTCCCTTGCTCACACTTCATGCTTGGCTTTTCTGATTAATGCCTTGGCGTCGTTGACTCCTTCTCTATATCAAGGATTTCTCCACACTACTTGGCACCTTTCTTGGATTGGTATTCCTCTCCCCACAAGCCTGAGGTGAGGTGCATGACTGGCGCTGTTTGGGTACTTTCTTCATGGGGAGGCTCAAGTCTATGTCGCGCCTACCTTCCTCCACTACGAAGGTTGCCTTTGTGAAAAATTCTAAAGTATTCTCGGCATTCTCGAGACTAGAGGACTCTCCTGCATCTTCTGGCTCAGACACGACTATGGAACCCTCTCAACCACCTTCAGGGAAAACCAACATCAAAAGACTGAAAAAAAAAACACCCTCGCCTGTCAAATCAGCTGCGCCAGTTTCCATGGAGCTTCTGTTGGAGGAGATACGGTCCTTTCGCCCATTTTTGGAGGAAATTAGCACTTTGCGACCTTTTATGGAGGAAACTAACGCCAAGCTTCAAAATCTCACAGACAACTGGTCACAGATTGAGACACGGGTCTCCTCAGTAGAACACTCTGTGGCATCCTTTCAAGAAACGTGTTCTACGGTGTCTCATCTTAATTCGCAGGTATGCTCGCTCCAGAGGCAGGTGGAGGAGTTGGAGAATAGGAATAGACGAAACAACCTACGCATTTACGGCCTGGCGGAGGGACTCGAGGGACAGGACTCACTTACCTACTTCAAATCCTTTCTTCCCAAACTGCTTTGCTTGCCAGAAGGTACGAGTCTTAACATTCAACGTGCCCACCGACTAGGTCGCCCACCTTCATCTGTTTCTCCGTCGCAGCGTCCTCGAGGAGTCATTCTCTACTTTCTGGAGTACACTGATCTCCTGAAGGTTTTGACAGCCGCCAAGGCCTCTCCGAAGCTAACATGGTCTGGCTCCTCTCTATTCTTTGCCCAGGACTATGCAAAAGCAACTGCCAACCGCCGTAAAGCTTTCCTTGCTATGAGAGAGGATCTGCGTTATATGGGTGCTAGATATGGCCTTTATCATCCCTGCCTATTTAAAGTCACCTACAATAACAAGACATCTACCTACGAGGATCCAGTGCGGCTGCAGAGTTTCATAAATGCACATAAGACTACCGCCATGGACTCCTCTGGTCCTTCGTCTTCCTCTCCTGGCTGAGATGCATTCTTCTCCGCCTTCAAGATGTTCATGTTCCATGTTCTCTCTATTTATAATGTGTTCCTTTCTTTTTCTTGTTTGCTGTTCTCTTTCGACTAAGTATCGCTGTTAAACGTTGTCTGTTGCTTATATAGTCTCTGATTCCCGTTCTGTAATTTACTCTTGTGTTTTCCTTTTTTATCCTTGCAGGATCCTTTCCCCATCTGATGTTGTCTCCCTGGCTTCCTGCTCAGCTGACCTTGGATGTGTTGCCTTACCCATGTGGCCCCACCCCTCCCCGGTTCCTTTCAGTTTTCTCCCTTCGTAGGTATGTTCTTCCTATGTTTCTTCTTTTCCTCTCCATTTGTATTTTGTTTTTCTTATTTGTGCAGGAATAATAATCCCTTTTTTCTTTCAGGATGCACTTCTTCTTCTACTTTCTCTTATCTTGCCTTGACCCTTCTCATTCTACTTCAAACCTTTACTTTGTTCTCTTTTCTTGCATATTTTTCCGCTCTCATCACTTTCTTCTCTCCTCTTCTCTACCTCAGTTTTTCTATTTTCACATATCTTCATCACTCATCCTCACTCAAGGGTCTTTCTCCTGATTTTACTTTCTCTGTCCTCTCTGAATTATCGTTTATAACATGACATTGAATATAGTATCGTGGAATGTTAAGGGTATCAATTCACCAATTAAGCGTCAAAGGGTATTGTCGCACTTAGCCAAACTGAATGTTGATGTAGCGTTTCTCCAAGAAACCCACCTTTCCGACACAGAATCTGTAAAACTTAAGAGAGGTTGGGTGGGTGAAGTTTATTATTCTCAAGGTGATGGCAAACGCAACGGTGTAGCAATCTTGTGTCGTAGATCTCTCCCTTTCACACTTATCTCTCAAGAGTCGGATTCAAATGGCAGATGGACACATGTCAAACTATCTCTTAGAGGTGTTCCAATCTCTCTTCTTAATGTTTATGCCCCTACTATGGGCGAACCCCTCTTCTGGACTGAGTTCTCGCAATCTATATCCCAGTTCCTAGATGTAAACTTTATCCTAGCTGGTGATTGTAATCAACCCCTAGACCCCTTTGTTGACAGGAAATCTGATGCTGCTTATATTCCTAATCGCCCACATAAACTTTTTGTCCAAGCCATCTCCCAACACAAACTCGCTGACTCATGGCGGCTCTGTAACCCAACTTTACAGGAGTTTACCTTCTACTCCCCTTCCCATAGATCCCAATCGCGGATCAACTATATTTTTGTTTCCCACAATCTTGCTCAAACGCTCTCCGCTGCTGAAATTGGTCCGATTTTACTCTCGGATCATGCCCCTGTTCTCATCAGCGTTGATGTGCTCCCCAAAATTGACGGTCCCAAAAGATGGCGTTTTAATAACTCTCTGCTACTGGACCCCAAATTCACTGCCTCTTTCATTGCCTTCTTTGAAGAGTACTTCTTGTTTAATGATACCCCTTCCATCCCAAAGCATACCATTTGGGACGCGTTTAAGGCAGCTGCACGCGACTTTGTTATTGGCTTTGTTGCAAAGAAGCGAAGAACTGCCCGTCACATTACTAAACGCCTTCTTTGTGATATTAAGAGATTGGAACACGCCTATTTCACCTCGCACTCAAAAGATAGTTTGACTGCTCTTGTTGCTGCTAAAATGAAATTTAATACGAAGTCTACAGAAGATGCCTCCTTGTATTTGTTAAAATCTAGTGCTAAGTTTTATGGGGGAAAGAATAAGGCTGGGAAAATTCTTGCCAATTACTTGAAGGTCAAACACAACAAACTGAACATCGAATCCATTTATGATATCCACTCTAACCTACAACACAAGGATACCGACATCCTTAACGAATTTTCCCGTTTCTACACCACCCTCTATTCCTCTGAATCCCAACCATCCCTTCACTCCCTTACACACTTCTTCTCTACCATTCAAAAACCTGCCAACTTCCCTCTTGATTTATCCCCCTTAGAGACTGACATATCTCAGAAGGAACTTCTTAAGGCACTCCACCTCCTTAAACTTAATAAAGCCCCAGGCCCGGACGGTTTTACTGTTGAATTTTACCTCCACTTTTCAAAACTCCTGATTCCGAAACTTCACTCTCTCCTTGACGCCTTTGCTGTTCTAGGTAGTTCCTCTGGCTCCTTCTCCGATGCACATATTTGTTTAATTCCGAAGGAAGGAAAGGACCCACAACATTGCAAAAACTATAGGCCCATATCCCTTGTGAATATCGATTACAAAATATTTGCTAAATCTTTAGCGATTTGGTTGGACCACCTGCTTCCCGATCTACTAGGCGAAGAACAGTCTGGTTTCGTTAAAGGGCGGTATATCACAGATAACACCAGACTCTTATTCAACATCTTATCTAAGTCACCCCACTTCCAACACTCCCTAGCAGCGATTGCTCTAGATGCCGAAAAGGCGTTTGATAGGGTCGAATGGCCCTACCTCTTCCACACTCTCGAATGGTTTGGTTTCGGCCCCAAATTCATATCCTTAGTTTCCCTACTATACTCTCACCCGCGCGCCACGGTTTGCGCAAATGGCCAGACCTCCCCCTACTTTGACCTCGGCAGAGGCGTTCGTCAAGGCTGTCCCCTTTCACCTTTCCTTTTTAACCTGGCCCTAGAACCCTTCTTATCCAAACTCCGGCAGAATCCCGATATACAAGGTTTCCAATTAGCAGACTCCCACATCAAGCTTGCTGCTTACGCAGACGACATTCTACTCTTCATTTCTAACCCTGCAACTTCCATTCCTGCTTTCTTAGAGGAAGTGCAACACTACTCCTCCATTTCCGGTTATAAACTCAATAATGACAAATGTGAGATTTTACCTCTCACGAAGTTCACTTTCAAGCCAGATTTCGATGCTTCCAAGTTCACGTGGAGCCCTTCCCATATTAAGTACTTAGGCTTGCATATTACCCCCTCCATTTCGGACACCATTTCCCTATGTCTCACCAAATGCACCCAAAAACTTTCCGATCTAACGGCTCGGTGGCACCCTCTCTACTTATCCTGGTGGGACCGTCTTGACACCATTAAAATGATGCTCTCTCCTATAGTCCTATACACCATCTCTAATATCCCTGTCTCCATCCCAACTAGATTTTTCAAGAAAATAAACTCGATTCTTTCCTCCTTCCTATGGCATAACAAAACACCGAGAATGTCCCTCGCTAGACTAATTCGCCTTCCCCTTGAAGGCGGGGTCAATTTTCCGGACTTCCCTGCCTACCAAAAAGCCTTTTTATTATGCCAGGCTTCCTTCTGGCTGCAAGACCCAGCTGTCCCATGCCCCCTATGGGCTAAGATCGAACGCCTCTTTCTCTCTCCATTTTCCTTTGCTGAATATATCTCTTTCTCACGCAAACCCTCTTCGCTTCCAACCCCCATTCACAAATTCACAGCCAAATTACTCCTGTCCTCCAAACCACCCCCTCCTACGACTATTGCTGACTTTCTTTCCTCTACTATCTGGCATAATAAGTATATTTTAATTCGTGACAAACCCTTTTATTGGAAATCCTGGAGGAGCAGGGGACTGCTTTGGATTTCGCAATTATTCTCAGGCTCTACTTTCCTACCCTTCCATACTCTCAGTTCCTCCTTTGACCTGCCCATGTCTTTTACTCCAAAATATCTCTTACTTAAATCTACGGTTATGGAGGTATACTCTCGACTCGCGCTGGTGCGTTCTCCCCCTGCTTCTCCTCTCCCAGTCCTCCAACTCCACTCCCTACTTCGCACTAATCCCAAAGCCTCTGTCATTTACAAGCATCTCCATGCCACTGAGGACATTAGGCTTAAATCTAAGGTGGAGGATCAGTGGGAACATGACCTCGCCACATCGTGGCCAATACCCTTCTGGAATAAGATCTGGACGAAAGTCCGCAAAAGGTCTAGAGCGGCGTCCCTGACACAATCCTTGTTTTTCATATACAACAGATTGCTACACACGCCTTTTACTCTTCATAAGCGATTTTCTACTGTTTCAGACACTTGTTGGTCCTGCTCCCTGCCACAAGCTACCCTATTTCATATGTTATTCCTCTGTAAACACGTACACGATTTTTGGTTGCAAGTTTGGGCTCAAATCAATGTTATTTTACGCACCTCTATTCCATTCTCTCATACACATTTGTTTCTAGGCTCTCTGTCATCCTGTTGGGAGGGAGTGGACCTACAGGTTCGCATTGTTGACTTGTTACTAGCTGCTGCATCCCAACAGATCACCGTTAATTGGAAAACATTTTCC